>NC_090271.1:200951920-201587545 GCF_040414725.1 Anabrus simplex
TTCAGGTGGTTTTGCGCGCATTTTGATTGCGTGACCATGACACGTGCTTCCCTCACGGCCAACATGCCAACTTCTCTCCAGGCCTAATTCAATACATTTCCACCCTGTGGATTTTAGCTTCATTCAATATTTCTTAAAATTCTTAATTACTTCTTTGTTAATGATAGTGCCGAAATATCTCTCAATGAAGGTTATTATCTAGAAGCTCATTATTAATTATGCGAGGTCAGCCGAAGTGTTCCAACTTCATTCGAATGGGTGGGCCGCTTGCCACGGTGAGCTGTGATGCCACAAAATGTGAGATGAACTTGCAATAAAGAATTGCGGTTGCACTCGTAGTTGCATTTTGAAGTTGCAAGTTTCTAGTTGCAATATATAGCCAGGCAGAATTATGACTTCATTAGATATAAAAATGAAAATAGTCGTGACCGAGCTCGATAGTTGCAGTCGCTTAAGTGCGGCCAGTATGCAGTATTCGGGAGATAGTAGGTTCGAACCCCACTGTCGGCAGCCCTGAAGATGGTTTTCCGTGGTTTCCCATTTCACACCAGGCAAATGCTGGGGCTGTACTTTAATTAAGGCCACGGCCGCTTTCTTCCCAGTCCTAGGCCTTTCCTGTCCCTTCGTCGCCATAAGGCATCTGTGTCGGTGCGACGTAAAGCCAATAGCAAAAAAATCATTAATGAGGCACTTCCAGAAATCTCAGAAATTTGAATCTTGATACCGGAGAAGCTGATCACCATCAGGATCCCTAGAAAAATAAAAAATTCTCAAAATTCCCTGAAGGGGGAAGGTTGGGTGCTTCAAATTTTGGGCTCGGCAGAAGTACGCAGTCGTATCATTTATCCAAAGCGACAACCTATAGGTCGCGTGGGCTTAAAATTTTTCAGGAATTTCCTATTTTTTGTCTCCCTTCCCCCCAAATCCAGATGGTGGCACAATCTGCCAGACGAGATAGAAAATTGAAATTTGGCGAAATTATAGCTTCTAGCCTGTAACCGACAAAAAATTCCAAGATGTTCAAATTTTTTATTTTTACCCCCGAAAAATATCGAAATATGGACACAATTTTGATGACTGTGCAGACATTCTTTTGAGGTATTTGTTGGCTAAACGGTAAGCCGTATCACAAAACGGATGGCACAATCCCCCTCCTATTTGGAGTGATCTACAACTTTGTTCCTATGACTTTTTGTCGTATCTCTCTCCCTATACGTTAGAATTGGCTATATTTCTGGATTGTTCGTAAATTTGGTGATTTTAACACGTACATTTCATTGTTTGTCACACTTATAGGAAGGATGGTGTCATCCAGTTTGGTACGCCCATTGACACAATTGAACGCCATATGTGGACCAAATTTCATGATTCTAGGTTATACATAAGTGTGCAGAAAATAATGTAAAGCGTTAAATATGTATCCAAATTTCACCCTATTCAAATTTTCAAACTCAATTTAACCCATAAATATGGGAGATACGAGAAAATATTTTAGAACCAACGTGTAGAAGAAATAAAAGGAGTGTCTGATGGTGCAAACCGTTTGTTGATATGATCTACCGTTTAGGAGTAGTGAATCTCGAACTGGAGGTCTGCACTTTTAAACGTGCTCATGTGTATCTGTCATCTATATAAAAAGCAGGTCGGTTCGGAGCGATGTGTATAAAAGTATATAAAAATGAAAATAGACGTGGATTAATGAAGCACTTCCAGAAATCTCAGAAATTTGAAACTTGGTACCGAAGAAGCTGATGACCCCAGGATCCCTAGAAAAAACGAAAATTCTCAAAATTCCCTGAAGGGGCACTCTGGGGGGCTTCAAATTTTGGGCTCAGCATAGGTATGCAGTCGTATAATTTATCCAAAGTGACAACCTATAGATTTACTTGGCTTAAAAATGTTTCAGGGATTTCCTACTTTTTATCCCCTTCCCCCAAATCAAGATGGCGGCACAATCTTCCAGACGAGCTAGAAAATTGAAATTTGGCGAAATTATAGCTTCTAGCCTGCAACCGACGGAAAAATTCCAAAATGTTCAAATTTTTCACTTTTTACCCACGAAAAATATCGAAATATGGACACAATGTAGATGACTATGCAGACATTCCGTTTGAGGTATTTATTGGGTAGACGATAAGTCGTATCACAAATCAGATGGCATAATCTGTGTTAAATTTGAAGTGATCTACAACGTTGGTCCTATGGCATTTTGTCGTATCTCTATCCCTTATACGTTGAATTGGGCTCTGGATTGTACCTAAATTTTGCACTTTGAACACGTATAATTGATGGTTTGAATCACTTATAGGAAAGATACGATCATCAAATTCTACACGAATATTGCCCACCCAGTAGCCATATGCGAGCCAAATTCTATGTTTGAAGTTGTCATATAAGTATTTCAAAAGTAATTCAATGTGTGAAAAGCTTACACCAATTTCAACCTATTCAACGTTCGTAAAACAATCCTACTTTTAAATAGATGAGATACTTGAACATATCATAGGAGCAGCCATTTAGATCGCTAAATGAGGTCAGGGGCGTCTTATCGTACATGAACATACATATACTTCCGTATGTCGATCTATATTTATTCACTGAAGTCTATTTGTAGCGATCTAGAAAGGGTGTGTCTGCCATTGTAATCAATACTTCACAAATCGATAGTAACTTTCTGCAGGAGGGCGTCTGCTATTGTAATCAGTATTCCCCACATCGACTTTGACTGGCATGGGGTCCTCCTCCAACTCCTGTGCACCATTGTAATGAATAATTCCCTTCTCGATTAGACTAGCAGAAGGCAAGGGAGCGTGCAATTAGTTTCAAAACTCCTTTATTCGATTCTGTTTGTCAGTAGGCAAGAGTGCCTCCCACTATAAACAAATTTAACCATCTAAAATATGACTGACGTTAGGCTATTATAATGGAAACCCACCAACTCGGTGTGACGGCTGTAACCTAACTGGCATTAGAAAATGCGTCTGCCATTATATTGATAACAACACAACTTAGTTTTGACTGGCAGTAGGGAAGGTGCTTGTAAATGTAATAAAAATTCATCAACTGTAATCTATCTGAAAGTAGGAAATGGGGCCTGTCATTGTAACGAAAACTCCCCAAATCGATTGTGGGCGCGCAGGAGGCAATGGGGCCTGCCATTAAATTAGCATTACCAACTCCTTTGTGAATTGCGGTAGACAAGTGGACCTGCCGTTATCATCGCAATTCCTCAAGTCGCACTTTACATTGGAAACAACGTATGTGGACTTCCCAATGCTGTTTCTCGGATAACGCCAAGAGACATGCAATTTGAAAAATCTTATTCATTTCATGTACAGTAATTTACTTCGATATCGGTATACAATGTAGAGTACCGTAACGAAGCACGGGTACATTTGCTAGTCGAGAATACGAGAGAAAATCGCCAGAATTCCTGTTGAAATTTTTGGTCAAGTTATGTATTATGTCCCCAATAGATTACATGAATGGCTGTGCAGAGAAAGTAGTCATCTATCTGATGTTTTGCTCAAGAAATAATTATTGGTTTGAAATTCAACAATGGTATTCCCTGTACCATTAACTGACAAATAAATGTTTATAAAGTATGTATTCTCCCCCATTAATCTCTGTTCCTATATTCCCATTATTTTGAGATATAGTCCTACTACATTCGTGGCAATATCGGAAATCTAACACAAGCCAACCAGACAGGGAACTACCTTAACAAGCCGAGATCACGGTGTTGCAAAGGATCAAAATCATGTCGACGTAACCATGTAGAGTTTCATTATCTCTCTAGCCACTGAATTTAACTCTTGCAATTTAAGTGGACGATGATATAAATAACTTTAATTCACAATCAATTCTGTGTGCCAACATTTGACGAAGTAAAGTAAATCAACAGTCGGCAAAACTCAGTGGTCTATGACGTTAGTGTTACGTAATATGATGCTGCAATGACGTCAACACACACGAGGGGAAGTAATGTAGGAGGAATGGAGTATACTCGTACCTGAGTGCGAAGTAATGGTACTAATTCCTCACTCAGCGCTCATAGCAGTGCTCTTCACTCATCACTCAAAATTCAAAGGCGCACGTAGCGATTGGGGAACCCTTCCTCTTTGTTCATTGAAAATTAAAATCCACAGCCTATTTCTAGTTTCAACCGTGTCAGGAATGGAATGAATGAAGCCCTCATCTAGCGGCGAGCACAGGAACTATGCCAGTTGCCGAAATCTGTCACAAATCCTCTGAGGCAATGATTAATGGCTGCCAGATGAAATGATATTGAAGAGTCTTGCTGGAATGAAGGATGACAAGGAAAACCGTAGTATTCGGAGAAAAACCTGTACCACCTCCGCTTTGTCCAGCACAAATATCACATGGAGTGACCGAGATTTGAACCACGGAACATAGTGGCAAGAGGCCGGCACGCTGCCGCCTGAGCCACGAAGGCTTCACTCTTTCATCATTAACGATGAAATTTGTCTAACTAGTTATGACCGTGCACCAATCATGAGGAGATCACATTGGATTCTTTAGACTTTAAGTTTTGTTTTCAAGCAAATACATTCTTTTTTGTTGGACATCATGATTACATACAGTAGAAATAGTGACGACGAAATTAATGATAGCAAGCAAATTGTACTTAATTTCAAATTCTGGCAGAAGATAGAGCGCACGTCACATTGACAAGAAAAGGCAGAAATGCAGTGAATTCTACCATTTATACCAGGAAGTGAAGAAACGTCGACAGAATTTCCACGACTATTTAAGAATGTCAATGGAGATATTTCAGTTTACTAATCGAAAATGAAGGCATTATGAAACCACAGAAGTACAACTATCAAGTCTACCCTATTTCTCTCGAAGGAAAACTGCCAACTGTTCATTACAATCAATTAAGCAGTAGTAATATAATATTATGGCCGCCTCTGTGGTGTAGTGGTTAGCGTGATTAGCTGCCACCCCCGGAGGTCCGGGTTCGATTCCCGGCTCTGCCACGAAATTTGAAAAGTGGTACGAGGGCTGGAACGGGGTCCACTCAGCCTCGGGAGGTCAACTGAGTAGAGGTGGGTTCGATTCCCACCTCAGCCATCCTGGAAGTGGTTTTCCGTGGTTTCCCACTTCTCCTCCAGGCGAATGCCGGGATGGTACCTAACTTAAGGCCACGGCCGCTTCCTTCCCTCTTCCTTGCCTATCCCTTCCAATCTTCCCATCCCTCCACAAGGCCCCTGTTCAGCATAGCAGGTGAGGCCGCCTGGGCGAGGTACTGGTCATACTCCCCAGTTGTATCCCCCGACCAAGAGTCTGAAGCTCCAGGACACTGCCCTTGAGGCGGTAGAGGTGGGATCCCTCGCTAAGTCCGAGGGAAAAACCGAACCTGGAGGGTAAACAGATGATGATGATGATGATGAATATAATATTATTCTCCTCTTCAATAAAATCATTTGTACTTTATTAAAATATTAAATTTGTAGAGTATAAAGATAATATTAAACAAGTACTAATTCAATATTAGTATTTTACATCTAATGAATATATGCGCTCTATGTATTTATTTAACACTTTTCCCATTTAAAACGCCGGCCTGATTGGCTCTGACGGTTGAGGCGCTGACTTTCTGACCCCAACATGGCAGGTTCGATCCTGGCTCAGTCTGGTGGTATTTGAAGGTGTTCAAATACGTCAGCCTCGTGTCGGAAAATAACTCCTGCGGGACTAAATTCCGGCACCTCGGCGTCTCCGAAAACCGTAAAAGTAGTTACTGGGACGTAAAAAAACAAATAACAGTACTTTCTCATTTAAAAAGTGCATGCTTAAACGATTGTCATCAGCCTCAGTTTTCAAAAACAGCAACAGTTGGAATTTCCTTTTTCATTTACATTTTAAAAATATATTGGCCAGACATTGGCATTAGTGTTTTAACGTAGGTAATATTTTTATACTTTGTTTTAAATAAGCAAGTCAAATATTATAAAAATAAATAGTAACAATATCATGAATATAATAAGCAGTTGGAGGTAATTACAGTACGGTAACCATACTACAAAGATACGGTACGTAATTTTATTAAAATAATAAAATATGCTTTCCTGTCATGTTAATTGAAAGTTAGGTAACACATTTGTCCGCCTCTGTGGTGTAGTGGTTAGAGTGATTGGCTGCCACCTCCGGAGGCCCGGGTTCGATTCCCGGCTCTGCCACGAAATTTGAAAAGTGGTACGAGGGCTGGAACGGGGTCCACTCAGCCTCGGGAGATCAACTGAGTACAGGTGAGTTCGATTCCCACCTCAGCCATCCTAGAAGTGGTTTTCCGTGGTTTCCCACTTCTCCTCCAGGTAAATGCCCGGATGGTACCGAACTTAAGGCCACGGCCGCTTCCTTGCCTCTTCCTTGTCTATCCCTTCCAATCTTCCCATCCCTCTGCAAGGCCTTTGCTCAGCATAGCAGTTGAGGCCGCCTGGGCGAGGTACTGGTCATCCTCCCCAGTTGTATCCCCGACCCAGAGTCTGAAGCTCAGGGACACTGCCCTTGAGGCGGTAGAGATGGGATCCCTCGCTGAGTCCGAGGGAAAAACCGACCCTGAAGGATAAACAGATAAAGAAGAAGAAGAAGAATGACAAAAAATATGCAAAACTTGCTTAATGTCGGGACATATTCTCTTCTTAAGTGAAATTCGTCCTTTTGCCCATTACCAGGAGCAAATGAATTAGTATTCCAAAAGGCAGTGAATGAGATAATCTGTTGCAAGATGCAAAGCACATTATGTCCTGTGGGTGTGAGGCAAGGAAAGTTGTCTCTTCCTTTGAAAGTCATATGCACGGCCCATAAGTTAAACATGTGTTTGAGAACATGACGCAAGCTGCATCAAGTATTGCCCAAGCTAATCAGCGAACAAAAAAGTAACGATCAACAGTGAAGGAGAACTGGCTTCCGACAAAGTCAAAAGTTGGGTAGAACCGGGCCTGTGATTATATCAAGTTTCCAGATTGTCCTTGTCGAAACAAAGCATCGAATGTTAACACCACCCAGTCCATATATGTGAACAAAGAATGACTGCATCTTCTGTTAATATCAGTGGCTCCTACATGGCTGTAATATTAAATGAGTGTTACATCACGATAAAACTGCTAATACTGGATATAACAAGATCTTAATACTCTTCGGTTTACAAAATACGAAGGAAGTTAGAACGCATTAACCCAAAAATAAAGTGATTGATTGATTGATTGATTGATTGATTGATTGATTGATTGATTGATTGATTGATTGATTGATTGATTGATTGATTGATTGATTGATTGATTGATTGATTGATTGATTGATTGATTGATTGATTGATTGATTGATTGATTGATTGATTGATTGATTGATTGATTGATTGATTGATTGATTGATTGATTGATTGATTGATTGATTGATTGATTGATTGATTGATTGATTGATTGATTGATTGATTGATTGATTGATTGATTGATTGATTGATTGATTGATTGATATTATCAGCAACCAATATTGTACTATTCTGTATCTTAGATCAGGAGAAACAATGTTGGTAAAACATGACTAAGAATAAGACCAGTGTTGCCAATTGAAGACCTCCCCGCAATAAGAATGTAACCAACAAATCAGTAATTTTTCAGGAAAAAGGAAAATTACTTAAACCCCAAATCTCATGTTATACACTACTTGAACCAATTGCATATGCAAGTGTACAAATTAATAATAATAATAATGTTATTTGTTTTACGTCCCACTAACCACTCTTTTACGGTTTTCGGAGACGCCGAGGTGCCGGAATTTAGTCCCGCAGGAGTTCTTTTACGTGCCAGTAAATCTACCGACACGAGGCTGGCGTATTTGAGCACCTTCAAATACTACCGGACTGAGCCAGGATCGAACCTGCCAAGTTAGGGTCAGAAGGCCAGCGCCTTAACCGTCTGAACCACTCAGCCCGGCAGTGTACAAATTAGTCCAACAATTACAAACAATACAATTTTTATTGTTCTAACTTAAGGTTTTAAAAATAATATATGAATTGGAAGTGATATGTTGGGAAACGATCTGCAAGTACGTCTTACATTTGTATACAACAGAAAATAAAACCTTAACATGCACTTTGAATCCTGCCGTTTTCCATAGTGCATGTTTCATCTGCTCAACGGGGCCTGGTGGTTGGTAGCTGGACTTCTCACGCAAGGTCTTGTAGAAATTCGTGGTGTTGTTCTTGAGGAATTCCTCTTGTATTTCTATGAGTCTGTTTTTGTCATATGCGTGTTGTTCTGTACGGATTATTTTTAGGTCACTTTCTAGATCTTTAGGAAGGTCTCCCATCTTTCGTTCGTCTTGTGTCCGTTCAACTGTGTCCACACTTTGATTCTGCCTTCGATGGCTCTTTCACAGGTCGATTTTCACCATCTGTATTTAGGTGTCCTGGTTGGAGGTGTGAGGGGAAGGGGTGATCTGTCCTAACTTCATTGCCCAAGTTTGGAGTGTATTTCGCAGGCCCGGCCAGCCCTTAAGGTCTTGCTCTTTTAGAAAGGCGCTGGACTTAGGGTTGAGGTATTCAGGGTCGACTCTCAGTAATCTATTAAATTTAGGCCTGGATCGGCTGGATTGGAATCTCACATCGACTCCCTTATTGCTCTGAAGTCTCGCACATGTTTTTGGCATCAGCAACAAGGTCAGTCTGGAATTTTTCTAGTAACGGGTTACGCGATTTTCTGGTTTTCTTTCTGTGTGGGGTCTTGTGAAGTATGCAGGCAAGTTTCACACTGAAGACTTTGCAGAAGTCTGTTAGGTGTTCTCCGTTTTTGTTCGTTCTCCAATGTACTGGGCGATGTCCCACGATCTCTCTTTCCCTCAACGATCTCTGTCTGTCAACCTGCATCGAAGTCGTGTAGTAAGATTTCCACATAATGTTTAGGAATTTTGCTGGTGGTTTCCTCTACAAGTTTCCTCAAGTTTTCCACTTCCTGCAGGTTTTTCTTATTGTCACTTTTTATTGAAGCGTGATCCAGCTCCACGACTGAATGGTTAGCATGCTGATCTTTGGTACAAGGGGTCGCGGGTTTGATTCCCGGCCGGGGAAGGGACTCTAATTTCATTAATTAATTGTTATGGCTCGGGGGCTGGATATTTATGCTGTCTTCAGCATTAGAATTTATCTTATGTAGGGCACATCCTCGAAGATGCGCAGGTCGCCTATACGGCGTCAACACGAAAGACCTGCACCAGGCCTCTCCGGAGGCCATGCGTCATTATTATTATTATTATTATTATTATTATTATTATTATTAGTGAAGCATGAGCATTAATCAAAGCATATGCTTTGTTGTTCGGTTTCACAGTGAGTACGAGATCCTTTCAGAGGTAGATACACATTCGAGTTCTGACTTTATGATCGGTTTCCTTATCAAAACAGTTTTCCGGAATTTTGGTATTTTCACTCCGATTTTTATCGCCCATTTACCTCTGTATATCCTACAGTTTTCTGAGTAGAAATCATTTTCACCTTGGAAACGTGTTCCCTGCAGTGCACCGATTTGTATGTTGAATTTCTCCAGGATGTCCGCGAGTTGTTTGAGTTAGCCCGTTTTCTGTACGTTCATTGTACCAAAGAATTCTTTTTCTCCGATTTAATGTCCCCGATCCCCCAGAATTCGATGATCGGAGCAGACCACACTATGGGCATCCGGGGCCTGGGATAGCATCTGTAATTGAGTATGTTCCAGCATGCCAGTTTTGTACGCTGAAATTGCATTGTAGGAATGATCTCTGTAGTACGATCACATGATTGCAACTTGTTGCTGAGATGGAGAGTTGTCTCTCGGTGTTCTACGGTTGAAATATCTCTCACAACTGACTTAATGTGTAGCCAACTAACCCTCCTTTACTATTATTATTTCAGTTTCGTAATACTCCGACTCAGTGAGAACTTCAAATAGGCTACCTACAATTGCCATCAATACTTTGCTTGCGTTTGGAAAGATCTGCATTCACGGAGGCATTCTGTAAGTGTATATGGAACTGTTCTGGCAGGTTAAAGTACCAGTGACGGGGTAAACTATAGAACGACCATAGAAATATTTATGATGTTAAGAACTGGGAGTTACTTGTATGTACACTGTAAACGAGGAAATGTTGTTAGGTGTCTGTGCAGAGCTTCAAGAGCTTTTAAAAGAAGCAGCATACTTTCCTGTAAAAAAAATAAAAAATAAAAAAAATGGTTCAGGAATTACAATATGTTTCTATTCTCCATTCAAGCAGGCAAAAAAATAATTACCGTTTTGTAACAGGGAGAATACAGAGACACCCAGTGACTCTCTACTTACGAGATATTGTGTGGCTACTAGGCCCACTAGCTGAGCCTGGCATGGCCTCCATTTATTTGTAGGGACCGATGACCTTCGATGTTAGGCACCTTTAAACAACAAGCATCATCATTTATTTGTGCCAAACTCCTCCCGTTTCTCTCAAAGTCAACAGTTCTTTCATGGCCTTTTCCGAATTTATCCTTTATTCTTATCCTTCGAGGTGTTACAACTTCCTCTCTCTCCCACGATTAATGTCAAGAGTTGTTTGGTAATACTTGACGCTAGATGAATGACCGTGATGAAGTTTCCTTAATACTGCACTTCCGTGGATCATAAGTAGGGATGGAAAATATGCTCAAACCATTTCTGCTTATTCCTACCTATTTTATCGATTATTTCTTTAATGCATGTCTTCATTTATCCCTACCTTCTGAAATACTGTATTTATCAGAAATTTAACGTACACTACTCGCAGAATACCCTGTGTTCACTCTTTGGCACGGTAGAAAAGAGTGCTGTAAATTGCCTCCATGGGGGCTGTTTACCTTCTTACATGTATGTAAATTGCCTCTTGATTACTAGAAATGTACTACGTTAATTGTATCCCGTAATAACTACCATCGGCAAGATTATAAATCATTCAAAAGGAAAAAGTCTTTTTGACACTAGCCTTAAAGTATTTATAATTTCATTGAAGTTTTTAAATAAATATAGGGCGACATCTATGTGTTACTTGGAAGTGTGGGTGACAAGAATAAATCAGTTTTGTGCAAAAAATTATTTTTACAAAATAAAATACTTGTGATTCGGCAAGAGCAGTCTTGAGTGTGTAAAGGTTGCTTGTTTTAAATGTTTGTCTGTTTGAAGAAGTAAGTATTTATTGTTTGTTTTAAAAACATTTTAAATTTATGGCGTAGATTGTTCTAAGTGAAGCTGGCCAATATTTTAAAACATTTAACAACTTCCTCTGTGGATCAGAAGTAGAGTGCCGATCTCCGGATACAAACCCAGCAGAGGTAGTTCATTCTGCACTCCGTGTTGTACGGTGTCAGCATGTAAAAAAGCTCAGGTCACACATCTGATGTTAAACTAACAAAATTAGTTAAAGCTCAGCCATAGATCGACCAACAGAGATTCGTTTCTCTGCTATCTGGTAGAGTAAAATGGAACGTGGAAATTGAGACACAGGCACCCTAAATGACGCCAAATCAAAATGCCTGCATTCGGTAGCTGAGGCCACAAGATGATGATGATTATTATTATTATTATTATTACTATTATTATTATTATACATCTTCATTATAGACTGTTATACGTTTCAGAGTTTAGTCGGAAAGCATCTGTGAATTTACTAACTGCCGCCACAATCCTCTATTTGTAACCAGCTCTGTGGCTACGTTTAGTTCCATTCCTCTTATCTTTAAACCGTTAGACAATGAATCTAACCATCGACGTCTTGGTCTCTCTCTACTTCTCTTATCCCCCATAACAGAGTCCATAATTCTCCTAGGTAACCTATCCTCCTCCATTCGCCTCACGTGACTCCACAACCAAAGCCGGATTATGCGCACAGCTTCATCCATCGAGTTCCTAACTTAGCCGTTATCCTTTCATTGTGAGTACCCTACTGCCATTGTTCCCATCTGCTTATACCAGCAAAACATTCTCGCTACTTTCATGTCTGTTACTTCTAACTTATGAATAAGATATCCTGAGTCCACCCAGCCTTCACTCCCGTAAAGCAAAGTTGGTCTGAAAACACACCGGTGTAAAGGCCGGTCTCCACTGATTAACATTTAATTACAACATGTTAAATCTTAAAAGTGTTAAATGTTAGCTGGTGACACCATCAACATGTTAAATGTTGAATACTGTTTCATTTAACATTGTGTCCACACTTAATAAACATGTTAAACTTGACTTTCTTTGTTTATATATAGGTAGTTCATCATATCAATTTACGGTAATACATTTAGGTGGTGTCTAGTATGTTCAAACAAGGACAATGGACTCAGATGAAGAGGATTTGGCCTTTGTTATTTCCACTGTTGCTTCTTGTTGTGATTTAGAAATGCAGTTTTATTAGACACATTTCCTCCTCTCATCCTGCTCATTGCTTTAAAAGCAAGCTTCTTTGAAGTATAAACTTCGTCCGCTCCCGCCCCCCGACTTCCGACTTTTCTGATTTATTTATTTATTTATTTATTTTTGCAATACTCGACTGTACTGGGATCGGAGGGACAATAGTTTTTTTTTTCGATGCACTCGCGGGAATAATTATAGATAATTTAAAGTTCCTGGAAACTGTCGGCTTTCTTCGCTTTATCTCTGTATTCCTTTGATGAGACAGACTTTCTATTATGTCATTAATTAAGTCCAAAGTAATCTTGCTCCACTCCATTTCTGACTATAAATTTTAGTATAGTGCAGAGAGAACGACACGCGTGCGCGTACCGGTATTGTACTCGTAGCTTATAGAGAATGAGTGTTGCGGAGTGCTATAACTATAATCCTACTTCACGAGAAGCACGTCGTTTGCGTCGTTTGGCTATCTATTGACATGGAAACGGAAAGGAAGTTGGCGAAGCTGTACCAACATCTCACGAACAACGAATTGACTTGACATGTTTTCCACTTGGAGCGGAAAACACGCCAACATGTTAGAAGTGTTAACGTCAACATTCTGAGTTAACATGCAAAGTCAATTGGAAGACACAATCACAATATACATTTCAATTGTAACATGTTAAATTTAGCATGTTGGTGTTAAATGTTAATCAGTGGAGACCGTCCTTAAGGATAGCTTCACCCAGGAGCTAACTTCCTTCTTACAGAATACCGTTGATCGCAACTGTAAATACCGAGCTCGATAGCTGCAGTCGCTTAAGTGCGGCCAGTATCCAGTATTCGGGAGATATTAGGTTCGAACCCCACTGTCGGCAGCCCTGAAAATGGTTTTCCGTGGTTTCCCATTTTCACACCAGGCAAATGCTGAGGCTGTACCTTAATTAAGGCCACGGTCGCTTCCTTCCCACTCCTAGCCCTTCCCTGTTCCATCGTCGCCATAAGACCTATCTGTGTCGGTGCGACGTAAAGCAACTAGCAAAAAAAGAATAGCAACTGTAAACTCACTGCATTAGCTTGACTGCACCTTGACTCAATCTCACTTACTATACTCCCATCCTGGAAGAACACACATCCTAAATACTTGAAATTATCTACCTATTCCAGCTTTGTATTTCCAACTTGACATTCAATTCTCTTAGGTTTCTTAGTACCTACATCACTTTAGTCCTTGTAAGGCTGATTTTCATATCATACTCATTGCACCTATTTTCAAGTTCCAAGATAGACTGCAGGTTGTCAGCACAATCTGCCATTTAGACCAAGTCGTCGGCATAGGCCAAACTGCTCGCTACATTTTCATCTAAATGAATACCTCCCTGCCACGTAATACCTTTCAGTAGATGATCCCTGTAAACTGTGAAAAACAAAGGTGAAAGATTACAGCCTTGTCTAACCGCTGTAAGTACATTGAACCTAGATCTCATTCTACCATCAATTCTCACTGCATCCTCATTGTCAACATAAATTCATTTGATTGATTTTAATAATCTACTCTGACAAACATCATCAAAACCAGGAAAAAAGTTTATTTAGGCCATGTTATATGAGCTAGAAAGTACGTACGGCCTTCTACACCTGATATTACAAGGCAAGCGAGGATCTTGTAGACCACCGATGCTATGGCTCCAAAACATCAAAGTCTGGACTTGCATCAACACCACCAAACAACCCTTCAAGTTAGCTAAAAATAGGGGTACATTCTCCAGGGTGATCGCCAACGTCTGAGGGACCGGATATGGCACTTGAAGAAGAAGAGGAAGAAGAAGAATTTGAATGATTATAAAAATATAATTCATCTCCCATGTAGACAGGTTGTAAATGGCTTATAATCACCCACAACAAATATATCTAAAGGTTCAATTGTCTCTGAGAAAAGCGTACCTGTGGGGAACTTAAATAAAACCATGCACTCATCCCCCTCTTGAGCGACTGTATGTAACCATCCTTCAAATAATTTGTTGTTATATAGCCCATAGAGTGGTTTGTTACAGTACTCCATACCACCATACCTTGCGCTGATCTTTTCTTCCCTCGGAGCTGCTGCAGCCTATATCTACTCTGATTTGTTTGTCGTATTCCTGCCTTGGTTTATCTTTACCGTTCTTACCATCTACATGCCCGGTTCCATGGCTACATGGTTAGCGTGTTGGCCTTTGGTCCAGAGGGTTCCGGGTTCGATTCCTGGCCGGGTCGGGGATTTTAAACTTTATTGGTTAATTTCAATTGCTTGGGGGCTGGATGTGTGTATGTGTGCCGTCTTCCTAATTAAAATCTATCACCGATAGGACCCCATCCTCATAGACGTTCAAGTCGCCTATTACGGCGTCAGCTCGAAAGACCTGCACCGGGCCTCTTCGGAAGCCACATGCCATTATCATTACCATCTACATTTCCCTCAAAAACTAACTGAGCAAGTGTTAGATGTCTCTACGTATATGTGCCCCTACCAATCTATCCCTTCTTTTAGTTAATTGTCGCCAGTTCATTCTCCTCTCACAAACTGAATTCATTATCTCTTCATCTGTGATCCTGCGTCCGACTCGTTGGCTGAATGGTCAGCGTACTGGCCTTCGTTTTCAGAGGGTCCTGGGTTCGATTCCCGGCCGGGTCGAGAATTTTAACCTTCATTGGTTAATTCTAATGGCTCTAAGGCTGGGTGTTTGTGCTGTCCCCAACATCCCTGCAACTCACACACCACCTGCCTTACAAGGGTTGCACCCGGCTAGAAATAGTCACACGAAATTATTTATTATTGTGATCCTGCGTACCCGTCTCACCTTCGGCATTTGTCATAGTTCAAAAGCCTCAATTCTCTTTCTTTTTCACTAGTTATTGTCCTTATTTCACTTTCGAACAATGCCACGCTCCAAACAAAAGTCCTCAAAAACATCTTTCTAGTTATGCGTCTTCCATGATTGTGCTACTGTGCATTTTCTTATTACTTCTGTTATTGCCGGCTATCGAATAAAAAGTGGACAATATTGTAAATGAGAAAGGTATCAACTAGTCAGATGGTATCCTTTCAAACGGAAATACCGAGGTTCATATATAGGTTTCCTCATTTATATGTAGTCATGTGGCCGAGACCAGAAAATGCTCTATGCCTTGAAGAATTTATTTTGATAATTCATCTGCTTAAAGCCTCCGTAGTTCAGGCGGCAGCGCGCCAGCCTCTCACTCCTGGGTTCCGAGGTTCAAATCCCGGTCACTCCAAGTGAGATTTGTGCTGAACAAAACGGAGGTGGAACAGGTTTTTCTCTGAGTACTCCGGTTTTCCCTGTCATCTTTCATTCCAGCGACACTCTCCAATATCATTTCATTTCATCTGTCATCCATCAATAATCATAGCCGCAGAGGAGTGCGAAAGTTTTCGACAGCCGGCAAAACTCCTATCTTCGCCACTAGATGGGGCCTTCATTAATTTCAGTCCTGACCCGTTCAAATGACTGGAAACAGGCTGAGCATTTCCATTTTTCAATTCATCTTCTTCTCTTTGCTCTTAGTATCCATAGCAGTCGTTTTTTATTTTTTATTTATTAACCATTTCATTGTCATGTTTTACCCTTGTGAAGAAGCCCTCTGAGTCAATATTTTGGGGAAAAGAAAAGAGACAATCGAAAGAATAATTTTCCAAGTATTTTATGGAAATATTTCAAAAAATAGTGCCGGGCTGAGTGGCTCAGACGGTTGAGGCGCTGGCCCTCTGACCCCAACTTGGCAGATTCTATCCTGGCTCAGTCCGGTGGTATTTGAAGGTGCTCAAATACGTCAGCTTCGTGTCGGTAGATTTACTGGCACGTAAAAGAACTCCTTCGGGACTAAATTCCGGCACTCGGCGTCTCCGAAAACTGTAAAAGTAGTTAGTGGGACGTAAAGCAAAATAACATTATTTTATTATTATCAGAAAATAGCGTACTTAATGATTGCTTAGAATTGCTTAAGACCATGATATTTTTAGAAGTTCAGAAGAAAACATGTCACTATATAAGGGGGTTCCTTCGCTTACGAAACAAACACATGGGAAACTTTCTCTTTCTACACATGTACATTATTTACAAGCATGTTATTCCCTTCAAACTGTCCGAAGTCTATCGTCCAAATGCTGCGTAACTACGTTTGTTATGCTCGAATCTATTGGAGGTATTTCTATAGCTACGAGGGAGTAAGGACAATTCTGGAATGTCCCTTTAACATGGTGCGCACGATTCTAAACCTGCCCGACGTTTCCCGTATATACTGTATACTGTTTGGATGAAAACAGCTTTTCATAGAAACGTACTAACGACACGTTTCCATTTAACATGTTATGACAGGTTTGGCATTGATTGTGTTAAAAGCAGGGCTCATCTCTATGATTAGGTGTTAGGAAGAAGCATCTCCAACAACTGACATGAGTGCAGTTTTAGACTCTGCCACAAATTAAAAATCAATCATGGGAGAATAGAACGAGGCGATCTCAGTCCCAAGTAACATGAATGAGACGAAAGTTGGGTCAAAATCTGCTCTTCACAATCCTAGAAGTGTTTCCTATGGTTTCCCAACTTCGGGCGATTACCGGGATAGCAACTAACTCACGGGTCACGACGGTGTAATTCTTCTTATTCTTCCTATTCTTCTTATTCTTCTTCTTCTCCCGCTTTTCACACACTCTGGTGGGGTTGTACGAGAAGACATGGCTCTGCTTTACGGTTAAATGCTTTGCTGTCGTCAGCTCTTTGTGGAGAGATGTACTCACTACGCCACTGAGTGTTTCTGTGATGGTTGGTGATGTGGTGAGGTATGTTTATATGAAGAGATGGGGTGTGTAATGAGACGAACAAGAACACCCCAATCCACGAAATTCGGGAGATAGTAGGTTCGAACCCCACTATCGGCAGCCCTGAAAATGGTTTTCCGCTGTTTCCCATTTTCACACCAGGCAAATGCTGGGGCTGTACCTTAATTAAGGCCACGGCCGCTTCCTTCCCACTCCTAGCCATTTCCTGTCCCATCGTCGCCATAAGACCTATCTGTGTCGGTGCGACGTAAGGCAACTAGCAAAAAAAAAAAAAAAAAAAATCCACGAAACAGAGAAATTGACTATACGTGACTAAAATCCCCGACCCTTATAGAAATCAAACCCGGGATCCCCTGAAATGCAGGCCACGACGCAGGCCATTAAAAGAAAGAAACGTCCATGCCCTTCCCAATTCAAAAATTTGTTGCCTTTTGTAATACACAACCAACCTTCAGTTGACTACAAGAGCTTGAGAATTTTTTTGGAAAAGCACGAACTCACAATATTTACACTATTTTAAATGGTTAATGAAATTGATGTCCGCCTCTGTGATGTAGTGGTTAGTGTGATAAGCTACCACCCCCAGAGGCCCGGGTTCGATTCCCGGCTCTGCCACGAAATTTGAAAAGTGGTACGAAGGCTGGAACGGGGTCCACTCAGCCTTGAGAGGTTAACTGAGTAGAGGAGGGTTCGATCCCCACCTCAGCTATCCTCGTAGTGGCTTTCCGTGGTATCCCACTTCTCTTCCAGGCAAATGCCGGGATGGTACCTAACTTACGACCACTGCCGCTTCCTTCCCACTTCCTTGCCCATCTCTTCCAATCTTCCAATCCCCACAAAAGGCCCCTGTTCAGCAGAACAGGTGAGACCGTATGTGTGAGGTACTGGTCTTCTTCCCCAGTTATATCCCCCAGACCCAAAGTCTCACGCTCCAGGACACTGCCCTTAAGGCGGTAAAGGTGGGATCCCTCGCTGAGTCCGAGGGGAAAACCAACCCTGTAGGGTAAATGGATTAAGAAAGAAATGACATTGATTGAGCCGATCCCGGCTCAGTCCGGTGGTATTTGAAGGAGCTCAAATACATCAGTCTCGTGTCGATAGATTTGCCGGCACGAAAATAAACTCTTGTGGGACAAAAATTCAACCTTTTCGTTTCTCCGAAAAACGGAAACGTTGTTAGCAGGACGTAATATCAATAAGATTATTATAGTACAGTATATTATTCAGTCCGATTCCTATGCTGAATGGTCAGCGTTGAGGCTTTCGGTTCAAAAGATTCCGGGTTCGATTTTCGGCTGGGTTGGAGATTTTAATCGCGTCTGCCTATTTGTTTTTATAATTTGCTTTACGTCGCACCGACACAGATGGGATATATGGCGACGATGGGATAGAAAAAGGCTAGGAGTGGGAAGGCGGCGGCCGCGGCCTTAATTAAGATATAGTCCCGGCATTTGGCTGGTGTGAAAATGGTAAACCATGGAAAACAATGTTCAGGGCTGCCGACAGTGGGGTTCAAACCCACTATCTCCCGAATGCAAGCTCACAACTGCGCGACCCTAACCACATGGACAACACGCTCGGTGTCTGATTAAGTCTTCCCGCTCGGAGACTGCGTATTTGTGTTTGTCCCAACATTCTCCTCTTCACATTCAGACAACACACTACCAAGCATCACAGATACAGGCAATAATGAACACATTTATCCACATAGGATTGACGTAAGGAAGGGTATCAGGCCATAAAACAGGGCCAAATCCAGTAGAAGAAGATTATAGTATTTTATTCAGCTCTTGTTTGAAAACAGAGTAGGTGCTATTGCAAATAGGAGACCCATACTAAAAAAAAAAAATATGCTCTATACAGGAGAGGTAAAATACATAGCTACACTGTAATTGGGGCAATCAATGATGAATAGAACGGCATTGAAACCTCTGTGAGATCTCATCTTACGGATTCAAAGTTATATACGTGGACAGAACAGCAGGTGTTTTAATTCTGGCTGTAGAAATTTCTGGTATCACGATTGTTGACATTCACGAACCACCGGGAGTAAGTCGGTCTAACCCTCCGAGTCATTCAGTTTTATATGTATGGAGTTTGAAAAGATCTGGAAGCTGGCAAAGGGATTATTCTCCTGATATCTGCATAATACCCAAATTATTGCCTGGAAATGACCATATAGCACAAAGGAGGTTACTAATACGAGGGTCGAATCATAAGTCATGGCAACTATTTTTTTCTCGCGAACAGGAGACAACATGGAAAATCTAAGATATGCATTTGGAAATATAGGGCATGATTGAAATAATAACATTAAGTTATTTATTAGACCACCTAATCAATACAAAATCGTCTTGGATGATTTACATAAATTTGTTAGCTAATAGTGGGACATGTTTCGCCTTCCCTGAAGGCATCATCAGCCATAGTCTTAACCTTAAATTAAAAATAAGCGTCTAAATGACATGTATTAATGAAATGAATTTTAAAAATCTTGAAGAGATTTGAAGTAAAATAACATTAAAAATAACAATGATGGTTTGAAAATACAATGTGATGAGATACAATAGTGGAAGTATTAACAAAATTAACATTAGAAGGCTGCTAAAATAAGTACAATGGATAAAACAACAGATTGTTATACAACAAGTAGTAAGATTGCATAAAAGTAAAGTTGATAGTCATGGCGGTTATAATTAGACGATGGCGAAAAATCTTATATAATCAAAGTAAAGAGGAATGAATAAAAGTCAAAGTTAGTCGAGAGATCCAAAGTTCATCATGATCTTGAAGATAAAAGACGAAAGTCAGATGCATATAGGGCATGTACTTATGCATAGTGCCTGAAGACAAATTCTGACTTCAGGAGATTCTCGTAGGAAAGTGACAGAACACAGGCCATTGGTAAACATTGTTTTATTATGGTATGGACAGCAAATACACAAGACTACGTACAAAGGACAGGTCCCGACTGATTACAGACCTTCGAAATAATCACCCAAGGTTTCCACTGTGCGTTGCCAGCGGTGGGGCAGGCGCTGAATACCATTCGCTGCATATGTATCGCTAACGTGTGACACCTCTCTCCGAAATGCTGTTACTATGTCCTCTTTGTTAGCAAACCGTTGTCCACGCAATATATTCTTGATTTTGTGGGGATTAGATCATAGTCAGCTCTGCATGGCATTGGCGTGCATTTCTCCCGCGGAGAACTGCTATTTTAATATACGATCGTTGCTCCTGCTTCTTGACTTCCATTTTGTGACGCTCTTACTCACACACTGAACTTGGGGGCTTGCTTATACCCACACTGTTGTTTACATACACCATCTAGCGGGATCATACGCAAGTGCATACCGTACGTTTCCAAATGCAACCTTAGATTTTCCGTGTCGTCTCCTGTTCGCGAGAAAAAAAAATAGTTGTCATGACTTATGACTCGACCTACGTATCTTTCCACATACTCTGGCAAGTGGGACCTTTTCGCGAAAGGACTAGACAACGCTGTTCAGTGGATACCACCAGTTCCTGATAATTACGAAAGATTTTTCAAAACAATGAATATCAATGTAGCAAGGTTCATCCCATGTGGTTACCGAAAACATTATATACCAGGTTGGTGCAGAGAATGCAATAAATTATGTGTGTAATTGTATTGAATGGACTCCTTTGCTCTTAACTGATCCAGGAGAACGAAATAGCACAGAATTAGAGCAGGACTGGAATTTTCACATTCGAGTCGCAAAGCGCGGAATTTTATACGGAAACTTGGCACAGACCCAGGCTTGAAGAGCAGTACTTCATACTTGAATCCAAATGCCTTGGTTTCCAGAATGACACAAATTGCAAAGACAAAAGTGAACAAGATTGATGTAAGAGCTGTTAGGAGAGAGTTGCATACAAAAAGATCTAACTTAACACTGTAAAGGGGTTCCTAACTCTTTATCTTACTTTTGAAATACAAAACTGCATGTAAATGAAAAGATATGAAAATTAATATTCATTAAATAAAATACACAATCGTCGGACCTTGTACTCACACTTAGATCTTACCTGCTTACTTACACAGAAGTTATTTGAAGAGTGCCAGCTACAACTCAGTGCAGCAATAAGAGAATGAGATTCTTGAATATCTCTAGGGTGTAGGGTAATAAGCTTACTTTTGACAACATACCATATAAGTTCTGGGGAAAGGAGATTGGCGTTCGGTTTCCCCATTAAATTTTAGGTTATATGATTCTACTCTAAAAATGAAACGATAAATTAATTTAGCAGAACAAAATATATTCTTTAAATTGTATATAAAAAATAGTAAGTCTTGCTGCGATAAAACAGATGAAAATATGAAATTATGACATTGAAACTGAAATAAACTAGGCATGAATTTGAATTCTTCTTGACCGGACATTAAACAATTATACACGAAATTTATCCCTCACTGGTTCACTTGACTGTACCTTCAACACTTTGAGTGTAATTACGACGTATTCCTTTGATCTGGTGTTTACTGTAGATGTGTCAAGCCTAATTTGGTGATGTATCCATGTGACTGATTCTTCTCCATCCTGGTGACTTCTTGGTAAGTCTGTCCTATATGACTTCATGGGAAGCCTATCCTTCGAACACAACTAACTGACCAGCTGAGGTCTCTTCTTCCAATTGACTCCCTCACTGTTCACTTATCCATTTGACTTCTTCACTGTTCACCTTCCGTTTAACTAATGACTAATGACCGACTGAGGCCTCTGAGGCCTCTCCTTCCTGTTGACTCAATGACTGACTGAGTCCTCTCCATCTCGTTCACTTAATGACTCTCCGACCAACTGTGTGTGGCCTCTCCTTCAAATTGAATAATGACTGACGCTACAATACGCAGTCACCTTATATAGACGTTCGTTGACACACCTACGCAATCTCCAGGAATAACTATGATCTACTCCCACCTCGCGACAAATGTTACACCCTATGGTGAAACCTCCTACGGCACCCTAGGTAACTCCCAGAAAGTGAGCTCACCGCTAAATGCTCACAATGACAGTGTGATGGCTCTGCCGTTACTCCAGCAGTATTTCGCAATATTACAATGTCAGAAGTTGCTGCATACACTACATCCACATCTGATATACAGCAACTCTTACTGTACATGTTTTTGGTGTTAATCTACACACACGTATATACGTAACAATTTGACTACAATCACGCAAGCGACAACCATTGCAGAATTGAATTGAACAATAATAATAGTTACAATAATAGTAATAATATCACAGATGAAATAATAATAATAATAATAATAATAATAATAATAATAATAATAATAATAATAATAATAATAATAATAATAATATAGATATCACCTTGTAACAAGATTTGAACAGTCACAACACCAAATCCTGTTTATTCATAGGACTTCTGTATCGAAGAGCTGGATACAGCCGTAAATATGCGTAAGATAAATAAAACTGCTAGTTTTGGAGGCGTTTACCCAGAGTTCCTCAGATCCATAGGACCACGAAAGAAACAGACTAGTTGAATTTTCAGTGAGATCTTGTGAACTGGCCATCCAGCTATCTTATTTAAACGCCCCAAAGTGATTCCTATTCTGAAACTTTGAAAGTAAGTAAGTGAACCATCGGATAGATTATCGACCAATTTTACACCTCAACATAATATAAATACTGGGAAGTGTTGTTTGGTGGTGGCAAAGCTGAACTTTGATCGCTCGTGAAATATTAGCTGATCTGATCAGTACGTGTTGTCAGTGAATGAATTCGAGGGATTCTCCCGTTGCCTCGTCGCACGGTTGAGTTTCCTCGAGAATTCGCGTTTGAAATACCGCCATTTCCAAATCTAGCGAGAAATATAAATAATGTTGGAAAGACGAATCCTAAATCATATTCTCGAGGCTCTCGACAGAATGATTCCACTTGTAAGGGAACTTCACGAAGAATCGTGGCTGCTGTGATCAGGTTCCGACATTGACATCACTGATTGAATCTGGATTTCAGAGAGGTATGAAGACAGTTAAAAATTTTAATGTTCTCACAGCAGCTTATGGCACGTCGTAGAGAGCGAGACTGGTGCTCAAGATTATTGAGGTTATTCCACGTCAGATACTCTCAAAGTTTCTGAACAATATGCTTTTTGATAAGAGTTTTGCAGTTTTCCTAAGCGCAAAAATGAGCACGTGGGAATTTCTGAATAACGGATTACGTCAAGGTCCAGTACTAGCCCTGTCTTGTTTCATCTCTGCATCCATGACTTGCCGTGCACCACCTCAGTAAAAATCCATTATCAGCATTAGATGGCCATTCTCAGCAATTACTACTGCAAATCGTGATTTCGGCCAAATCTAAATCAAACTGAAGTAGCTGCCTTCTAACTGCACAACAGAGAGGCTAACAGAAAGCTTCATGCAACGGTAAAAAATCTTGGAATTATCATAAGTGACACACTAGATTGGAGTGAGCACATAACAAGCATCTGTAGGAAAATTCACTCGTCACTTCACCCTCTCAAAACTCGCCAATCACTTCTTCCACTAAGCTTGAAAATTAAACTTATCCAGACCCTCATATTTCCCATACTTAATCATTGTGATATTGTAATGATAGATGCCACCATGGAACAGACACTAAAATTACAGAGGGCAATGAACTCATGCATTAGGTTTATATTTTCAATTAAATTTTCAACTCATATCTCCCCCTATTATGAACTTCTCTCCTGGTTAAAAATCGATAAACTACGACATCTTCACATTGCTACTCTCGTATTTCGTCTGCTGAATGAATCTAAACCCCAGTATTTATCCTCAAAGTTTAATTTACTCTCCTCCTCTCATGAACACAACACACGATCGAATACGACACTCTCAATTCCTGTGCATCGCTCATCTTCATTTAACCGCTCCTTTCAAGTGTCTGGTGCAAGGCTATGGAATTCCCTTCCAGTTAGTGTTAGGAATTGCACTTCCTTAGCTTCTTTCAAGCGGTCTTGGCGAGATTACCTATTAAATGTATAACCAGCTTGTATGAATGGCAGTATGAATGGAAGAATGAATGAGGTTAGGATTTATATTTTATTAAATTATTTCATTACTGTTTTATAAAGTTTATTAGATATGTGGTTATTTCATTATTCTGTTTTATAAAGTTTATTAGATATGTGGTTAAGTGTAAGTTTTTTTTTCTAGTTGCTTTACGTCGCACCGACACAGATAGGTCTTACGGCGACGATGGGACAGGGAAGGGCTAGGAGTGGGAAGGAAGCGGCCGTGGCCTTAATTAAGGTACAGCCCCAGCATTTGCCTGGTGTGAAAATGGGAAACCACGGAAAACCATTTTCAGGGCTGCCGACAGTGGGGTTCGAACCTACTATCTCCCGAATACTGGATACTGGCCGCACTTAAGCGACTGCAGCTATCGAGCTCGGTGTTAAGTGTAAGAGAGGGCCGTGAGCCTTAACTTCGCCACAAATGAAGGCATGAAATAAATAAATAAATAAATAAATAAATAAATAAATAAATAAATAAATAAATAAATAAATAAATGGTGTTGAAGTCTGTCACAATTATTACTCCCCAAAATACCTGAGAATTACTCTCGGTCACTGACTTTTAAACAGCATTGTAGTAATATATCTAAGAAACTGAACTCCACATTCAATCTTCTTTACAAAGCAGTGGGAAGTAACCGGGGTGCTGGTGCAAATACATTGCGTTCTGCCACTCTCACACTCGTCTACTCTAGAGGCAAATATCGTGCTCCTGTTTGGGAACAGACTGTTCATTCAGGTAAAGTTGATGTGCAGCTGAATTAGGCAATGAGGGTCCTCGCCGGCACTGTCAGATCAACCTCTATCCAATGGCTACCTGTCTTACCAAATATTGCTCCTACGTACGTCAGAAGGTATTTCTGGCCTAAAGTATATTTTGTATAACAATGACAAGCGAATAAGTGAACAATGTGTGAGGTATGACTGTGATTCAAAATATACTACTATCAACACTACTTCCGAACAGGTTATCAGACAAGTTGTCCCCCATGCGACAACAACAGAAAATCAACAGGCAACCAGTTCAAGAGGGGCATTACAGACGCCAGGCTTACCAGACATCCAGATTTTACGTGACAGTACCATATTTGCATCTAATATCCCGCGGCCTCTGCAGATCCTATCCTGGACGGGAAATGTCCCGTATTTCGCCATGTTTTGAACCTCGAAAATATGCACCAGTGTTTATATCTCTGAAGAATACCAACGGCTTTATCATTTCAAAGAGGACAGATTTGTTTACACTTTGGTTTCTTTCTGTGGACTAAAGTTCGTTGCCTAAATTTTTGTCGATTCTTGGATTGACCAGCCTAGCGGATATGATGTGTAAGCGGACAGCTATCTGAGGTAGTCAAAGTCAACCTCGTGCTCGTTCCATTTATTTGATTTCCGTCGTAGAGTAAGACTGAGTTTTCAGTCAGGGTGTCCTGCACATATTAGTAACGTTTTAAAGAATGCTTTAGAAATACTGGATAAAGCATTTTTTGAAAGCCAAACTCAGCCGTTCGTAGAGATGAACTGCAAAGTACGACTTAATCTGTTGAATAAGAATGGGAAGCTTTAATGTCATATTTTATATTTTCAGGTTCAGCAGCTGCCGTAAGTTTTGAGGAAGGTTTTGAAGTAATTAGACTGTACACGTGTGTAAGGGTAACAATATAGCAAACATAAGTTAAATAAAATTTACTTTGCTTTGTAAGTCATATGTGGACAGGTTTAATGCCACCGATCACGAAATTGTTCGATAGCACGCATTTTATTTCAGGTATCTGGCAACCCTGGTAGACGCAGTACAGTACAAGTGAACACGGTAATCAGCCCAATAAAAGGAAAAAGAAAGCTGGATCTCAATAACAGAATAACATCTCTGGCGTATGCTTCATTCAAATTCGGAGCTTGATATAACAAGAACAACAACTTGGCCCATCCTTAATAGGGTCCACTGTGGTCGTGACGTCTCCATTGCAATTCTGTTCAAGTGAGATCGGATCCAACGACTACTAAAACGTTTTCATTCCGTCCCTGCAGGAGAATGGAAAACCACGGAAAACCATTCTCACGACAGCCGACGGTGGAGAACAGCCCCTTTCCGTCTCCAGAATATAGAGGCATAGAGCCACGGTAGAACCGCGGCCACCCCTCCTCTGCTCGGTTGGCCGGTCGGAGTGCAGAGCTGTCGGAGCACGGACCAACCGTGGCCACTTGGAGGCCGGAGCCTATTCTGGGCCGCTGTGTTCGTGGTGTCTTCTTTGCAGTTCTGTTCAAGTGGGGTGAAATCCAGTCGCCTAGGTGTGAATGTGGTGCCTCTCTTCAAACTATCGAACACACTGTGAACATATTTTTGTGACTAGTCTAACTTTTTGGAGGAAAACCAAAGCCATAGAATGGATACAGAACTTTGGCATTAAAATATAACCGTCTATAAAGTTTTTTAGTGTTCGTATATAGCTAACAAACAAACCCCATGATACTACAGCCCTAACATGCCTTAGCCTATCAAAAGACCACTGCTCAGAACGAAGGAAGCGCAGTCAGTGCGACAAGTTCTCTCGGCCGTTTTTCTTGACTTGCTAGACCAGGACCACTATCTCACCATCAAACAGCTCCTCAATTATTCTCACAAAGGACGAGCGGACCTCGAACCAGTCCTCAGGACCAGATAATAATCTCCGATCTTGCCGTTTATCGAACCCAGAGGTAAGCAAGCTACCCCTAAACCACGGGGCTGGCTTGGAGAGAAAGGAGTGAACGAACAGGCAGGTGGATTGAAAAGCCTTAGGAAAACGTCTCACCGAGCTGAGTACAGAGGCCCATATGAGGAGAAACAACAACTAATGTCGTCTACAATATCTTATAACGCCAATCACTATAAATTTGAAACTGCTCCCGTGTTCAGTATTATAATCCTCGCCTTTGCTGGCAAGATGTAGTTTTTACATTGCACTATGTCTTCTGGTATGGGCTAGAATAAAATTGTTACTTTCATTGACCTGTCTCATTCTTATACTTGGCTTTGACAATATGAAAGTGGCTGAGGTATGAGTGACGCTAGTAATGCCATTCCTTATGCAGCCAGTCCCTGCTATGAATGGTGTGAAAATGTCGCTCATAGGGTCGGTTGGTGCACGCATTTCAGTGGGCTTGGCAGACTGATGTGCAATAGCAACTTCTGGCTCAGTGAGGAAAGCAACGGGAAACTACCTCACTCCTCATTTCCCTAGTACGCCTCTTCAGTGACACCTAGGCCATCTATGACAGCTAATGGTGAACCTGTTGAGGATCCAACCAGCCTTCGGGTTGAATACCCAACATACATACAGTAAGTAATCAAGCTTGTAGTTTTGCATGACCGTTAATAATTGTGTTATTGATTTTACGTCTCACTAACTACTTTTTACGGTTTTCGGAGACGCCAAGGTGCCGGAATTTTTCCCTGAAGGAGTATTTTACATGCCAGTAAATCTACCGACACGACGCTGATGTATTTCAGCACCTTCCAATACCACCGGACTGAGCCAGGTTCGAACCTGCCAAATTGGGCTCAGAGGCCAGCGCTCTACCGTCCGAGCTACTCAGCCCGGCACGTGACTGTTGATATTGTGATCAGAGCCTCGGGAGCTTCAGCTTTGCGTGGGATTCGAACTGTGGTATAAAACCAGTGACTAAGCCACTCGAATATCACTCCTTCAGCAGATTGATGACTGTCGTTCCTTTCGGCGCCAATACATTTCAATAGACCTATTCAAGAACCTCATCTTTTATTGAGCTGAAGCTCAACAATTAGGAAAATTATCATTAACGGGTTGTTGGTATGCAAAGAAGGGTTAATTAGCTCCAGAGAACTCACAGGATCTGGTGTTGAAACAGCTAAACTGTTGACCTGGAGAGCTACGTTAGTGGTGTATTACCAAAACATGACGTTACAAAACCTAACAAATATACTATATTTAGCTTCGACATCTGTTTAACACTATGCAACTTACCAGTTTGATTGTGATCAGCTGGGCTCGAATGTTTACGATCAAGAAGTATTGGAATGATCCAAGCAAATATGCCCGTAAAAAGTTAAATACACTCAGTACTAAACTTATAGGAACAAGTTTGCACGGCTTTGTAGAAATTCGAAATCTGGATATATGGGAGGAAACTCATCTTGAGGAATAAGTTGCATATTTTGCCAAGCTAAAGGAAACATTCTTCTCCACAGCAAATAAACATCCTACAAAATTCTCAACAAAGCGGATACAATACCAAAATCACCATGGAACATTATTGAGCTACCGGTATATCCTAAAACCCAGCTTAGTATCACTTCTTTCGGTGCTGAAATTCTCTCCTATTACGTTGCACTTCGCCTAGCTTGAATTAATTACAGCTGCCACCTGCGTGGCATACTGCACATGTACCGTTGGATAATTAACTGTGAGATCTCTTTCCATTCCTCAACCAGTGCTTTACTCAGGTCATGCAATGTTTGAGGAGCATTTTCTTGCGCCCAAGTCTTTCTCTGCATTGAATTCCGTATGTACTGTTGTAGATTGAGGTCTGGACTCCTCCTCGCTGTCCACCCTCTGACAGAGATTTGCAAACCTTGGAGATGGGTACTGGTGGCCTGTGCATTATGGACTCTCAATATGACGCATTAGAACGATATCAAGCACTACACCGATAGCAACAGGAACAATATGGTCGTTCACGATATCCGTGATGTATGTTGCAGCATTCAGACGGCTAGTTACCACAACAAGATCCGTACAACCATCAATCACGATGTCTCCCCACGCCACGGCCAATCTACCACCATATATCTCAGGGCCTCTCAGAGTGCATGCACCATGCACTGTGCACGGTGCACAAGACGACTTCGCTTGGTTGACCAGAGTGCAGACCCCCACTTCTCGATTTGGAACAATAGCGCTGTCTCTCTCTTTCCCCACGCCTGTCTCGCTCGCTCCGCCTGTCTCTCTCTTCCTCACTTGTTCCCTAGAGCTCCACATCCGAGCCGAGTTGAGCCGAGCTTAACCGAGTAGCCCAGAGACGAAGCGTTGGTCCGAGGCGAACCGAGCGGGAGCGATGCACAGTGCACGGAGCCCTTGCGCCTCGATTTGCACGCGTGAGATTTTGGGCGTTAGAGAGGCCCTGATATATCTCTACTTGCTGTACGTTATCTTCAGCGAATCGCTCTCCTCGTTATCTTCACACGCGTATACGGTCATCAGATCCATGTTAACGAAATTTGGACTGATCTGTAAACATTATCGGGCGCCAATCTCTAACTTGCCAGTGACGATGGTCTCTAGCAAATGCAATACAAGTCATTCGGTGTCCCCCATAGAATGGAGGTACAAGAGCAGGCCTTCTAGATCGTGTCTTATTCTCTCGGAGTCGATTATGTATTGCCGAACACAAAGTTGTACACTAGAGGCTCTTCTTATATTATTTCCCAGATCCATGTCAGAATTAAAGGACCGGTGTAGTCTTTTCCATGGCGTTCAACATACGCTCCTGTCTGTCTAACGATGCCAAAGCCTGTAAATAACGGATGGAGATACCCCTGAAGTTATTAGCCACGTACTGCATTATTCTGCCTTCTGGTCTATAAGGCCAGCAACAGCTCAATACTTCAGCTTCGTTTAGATGTTCTAATGCTAGCCGTCTCGTACTCTTGTCTTGTCTTGTCTTGATCGTATAATTTAATGGGCTTCGCTTGGGAGCGGTATACCCAGCCACGCATCCTCTAAACAAACCCAAAAGATGGAGAAGATGAAAAGGAATATGTAAAATGTAAAAAAAAGGGAATAAGGAATTCAACTACATATCTACCACACAGAAAAAGCACAAGGACACAAGGTACTAGACTTCACGCCAGAGTGACCGATACTTGGCGACTTCTACCAATCACAAACAAGACCAGGTCGACACATAAGGGGAAAAGGACCGTCTCGTACTCGAATGATGCGTGTTGTGCCACCAAAAATTGCAGCGTTGATTTGTTTACTATTGCTATTTGCTTTACGTTGCACCGACACAGACAGGTCTTACTGCGACGATGGGATAGGAAAGGATCTATTCCACTTAGAGTTGAGATTACGTATGGTAGACTTTCACGGCCTGTTCAAGAATGGCCTTATTTTCATTTTGCAAACTCCTAGTACTGTTCGTACATCTTAATAGACTGTAACGCACTATAGACTGTAATACAATCAATGGGCGAGTTCGCTCTGCGGTTAGGGGCGCGCAACTGTGAGCTTACATGGGATAGGGAAAGAAGAGGCCATAGACTTAATTAAGGTACAGCCCCAGCATTTTTCTGGTGTGAAAATGGGAAACCACGGAAAACCATCTTCAGGGCTCCGACAGTGGGGTTCGAACCCACTTCTCCCGGATGCAAGCTTACAGCTGCGCGCCCCTAACCGCAGGACTACCGACTACCGCTGCTGGGTTTGAACCCAAAATCTTGGAAGAGCGACAACTACCACTGATCCACAGAGGGTTTAATAATAATAATAATAATAATAATAATAATAATAATAATAATAATCCGGCCAAGAAAGCCAAGAATAACGGCCGAGAGGATTCGTCGTGCTGACCACACGACACCTCGTAATCTGCAGGCCTTTGGGCTGAGCAGTAGTCGCTTGGTAGGCCAAGGCCCTTCACAGCTGTAGTGCCATGGGGTTAGTTAATAATAATAATAATAATAATAATAATAATAATAATAATAATAATAATAATAATAATAATAATAAGTAAACACAAAAACATTCAAATCAATATCAGTATTAGTAGGATAGGACGATGAGTTTACAGTCTAAACGTTGACGTGTTGGTGTGAGCACGTTTCTTTACTAAAGCAAAGCCATACAGGCCTTGAAGGTCCTTGGAAGAATGGGAGATGAAGGCTTCCACTATCTGAAACCTCTGCACTTCAATTCTATGACCGGCATTAAGGAATTAACTAGGTAACTATTTTTAGTGTAGGCCAAGTGAAGCTCAGGGCCATGTGCCGCTCCAGAAGTGGAAATCTCTTCTCTTAAATTGTTCGTTTCTCTAACGGGTTATCGAACCCACGTCCTTCTGAGAGAACCGTGCCCGCCTTTATCGCCTCGGTTAGGCAACCCGCATGGTTCGTTTTGTCTGTTGCATAGCTTAATATCCGTCTTTCCAGGAATAGAATGAACATTTCTTGTTACATCGCCTTGGCTACCTGGAACTGTCGATTGCGTTCTTTCATGAGCAGGTCGGTCAGAGTTGTGCAATAGGTCACAAATGACATCGCGCCTCCTACAATTGGTGGCCGTGACTCGTACCTATCAGACAAAGGAAAGAATAATAAATTATCAATGTTCTTATTCTGTAAGTAGGCCGTAAAGAGACTACGTTGCATCACACTGCAACATGATTTCGTGAGCCGCGGCCTCTCTTCTGTGCAGGGAGTTCGGTTAGTTGGACAGAGTGTGATTGCACAAGACGTGGCCATGAATATACAGTAAATAATTTACATGAGACTTAGCTGGTCCGGTTCCTTGACTGAATGGTCAGCGTAGTGACCTTCGGTTTAGAGAGGCCCGGATTCGATTCTCGGTCGACACGTGGCTTTTAACCGCGTTTGGTTAATTACTCTTGCTTAGGGACAATACATCACACTAATAGTGTTAGCGACAGGAGAGACTCCGGCCGTAAAACTTGGCTTAATACACACACATGCACATACTGCCGAGCTGAGTAGTCCGGGAGGTTGAGGCGCTGGCCTTCTGAGCCCAACTTGGTAGGTTCGATCCTGGCTCAGTCCGGTGGTATTTGAAGGTGCTCGAATACGTCAGCCTCGTGTCGGTACATTTACTGGCACGTAAAAGAACTCCTATTGGACTAAATTCCGGCACCTCAGCGTCTCCAAAACCATATAAAAGTAGTCAGTGGCACGTAAAATGAATCAAATTAATAATAATATTAACAACAATAATAACAATAATAATAACAAGTGGTAGGTGTAAAATGTTTGACCTTCCACTCCTGAAGTACAGAGACAGCATACGAACAAATCAACCTACTGAAATAAATAGCAGGAAAAGTTGGGCTTCAGATATCGCTTGAGAAAACCAAAATCATGGTCAATATAAGGGATGCACTTACAGCACAGAATTATTATTATTATTTTATTTTTTTTGCTGTTTTGCTTTAAGTTGCACCGACACAGATAGGTCTTACGGTGACGATGAGATAGGAAATGCCTAGGAATGGGAAGGAAGCGGCCATGGCCTTAAGTAAGGTACAGCCCCAGCATTTGCCTGGTGTAAAAATGGGAAACCATGGAAAGCCAACTTCAGGGCTCCCGACAGTGGGATTCGAACCCACTATCTCCCGGATGCAAGCTCACAGCTGCGCGCTCCTAACCGCACGGCCAACTCGCCCGGTGCACAAAGAACAGAGAGCGGAAAAATTAACGAAGTTACTAAGTTTAAATACCTGGGTGAAATAATTCAGATCAATGGGCTAGACAAAGAAGCAAACGAACAAGGCGCTGGAACTAGCGTACCAACTGACTGAGGATGCCTACAATAGGAAGAATCTTTTGAAATGTGGTGTTACAGAAAAATTCTGAAGCTGAGGTGGGTACATCGAATCATGAACGAAGAGATACTGAATCGAATTGGTAAGAAGGAGATCGATGTGGCTAAATTTAACCAGAAGAAGAGTTAGAGTGATAAGACACACCTTAAGACACCTAGGACTTGTTCACTTGGTTTTGAGGGAAGTGTAGACGGTAAGAACGGTAAGGGAAGACCAAGGTATGAATATAACAAGCAGATTAGAGCAGATGTAGTAGTTACGTAGAAATGAAAAGTTTAGCGAAGAATATCGTGACATGAAGGACTGCATCAAACCAATCTATGGACTAATAACCAGAACAGCAACAGCAACAACAACAGCAATAATGACTTTTATTTTATTTTTTGGTAATTGGCTGACACACCGTCTTATGGCGACGATGGGACAGGAAAAGGAAGTGGCCGTTGCCTTAACTAAGGTACATCCCCAGTATTTGCCAGGTGTGGAAATGGGAAACCACGGAAAATATCTACAGGGCTGCCGACAGTGGAGTTCCAAACCCACTATCTCCCGAATTCAAGCTCCCAGCTGCGCATCTCTAACCGCACGGCCAACTCGCTCGATGACAATAATAATAATAATAATAATAATAATAATAATAATAATAATAATAATAATAATAATAATAATAATAATAATAATCCGTGCCCAGTGGGTAAGATCATGTGTAACGGTGCTGCGTCATTTGTCGGCTTATACAGAAGAAATGTACTTTTTTTATGGCTTCCGAGGAATAATAGTGGTTCTACTTGTGGTGTTATAAGTGAGTTAGTGTTATCTTGTGATTTTGTTGTTGTATAACAGGGTTTTTGGTTAATATTTAGTATGATTAATATTTAGTATGAATTTCATGCCGTAAATGTCCGCCATCTAGGTAAATACGACAATTATTCCATAGATAACATGATCTAGAGATCACTTCATATATCTAATGAACATTTTTTATATAACTGCACTCATTTTCTCTCCTTTGTCATCAATTCCATAGAAACTACGAATAAGATATGTAATATTCCTTTTCCTATCAGCGTTGCTAAGGTCACACTGCCGGCCACTATATTGTCAGCTATTTTTAAGACTGGCAATGTGACGCATATGTATTGGACAGCATAATGCATTATTACCTGGTCAGCTCACGTGGGGGTTTAGTTCCGAACTGAGTACGAACTAAGCATAACCCTGCGTGAGACACTGGGATGGGGCCCTCAACCGCGACACGGCGCGTCCCAATGGCTAATAGGGGAAGTCTCCTGTAGATATACAGGACAAGTGTGAATAAGACGTAGTCAAATAAGCACTTGCGGATCAACTGAGGAAACTAGAACTGTGGTCAACGGCTTCGATGGCAGAAGAGGACATATGTCTCAATGGCTCAGAGGGCGGAAGAACCAAAAATAAAATCCACCTCGCGTCTGACTCGGATCGAGCGGTGAAGTGGTCAGCGTCTGCTTACCTAGTAGGTACGGCTGTATAGTTACGTTCCAGGAACTAGCAATCCCTGGTCCTAATTTCTCAGTGGAAACACTGAACCAATCTTTGATTACAAGCTATGATGATTCGTGAGAGTAAAATCAGCATTATCTTAGGTGGTGACCAATCCACCCGTCATGAGACGCCTACTGGGTATTCGGATTCTGGGGAATCCAGGCAATCACGAACACAGAGAAAGTCGGAGTTCTCTGGCAAACTAACGTCCAAAACATTCACATACATTGGCATGTTCAATGTAAATACCTTAACCCAACCTGGTAACTGCACAATCTTTAACAGAACTAAATCAACAGAAAATCCAGATACTTGCCCTGCAGGAAACGAGATTCACTGTTGAGGACACAACTGATTATGGAAACTATCGTATCTTCAAGAGTAAAACGGAGCGGAGAGTTGGTAAGGGAACTCCCTTACTAAGACTGGCCTTCATCGTACATAAAAGTAAAGTAGACTCAATAAAAGAAGTCACTCCCATAAGTAAACGGCTCATGACAATGCGAATCGAATGCGCTAACAAGAAATATACAATAGTGAATGTACATGCAACCACTAACGCGGACAATAAAAAAGAACCGCAAAAAACTGATGCATTCTGGGCTAAACTTGAGAAAATCATGGCGAAGATTCCAAAAGAGGATGCAAAAATTTTGCTGGGTGACTTTAAGGCATAAATTTGTCAAGAAAACGAACACCAGAAAACTGTTGGCAAATTCCCTGCTCACAAATTCATTAACAAAAACGGGTTGAAACTCATGGAACTGTGTCAACAAAACAATCTTAAAATCATGTCAACTTCTCTGAGAAAATGTCCACGGAAGAAGAAGACCTGGAGATCTCCCGTTCCAGGGATCGGTGAATTTCAAATCGATCACATTGTCATCTCTCATCCCATGCAGAGAGAGGTACACGATATACAGGTACGCCGAGGAACAAACGTCGATTCCGATCACTACCTACTGAGAATAAAGGTAAAATTCACCCCGAAGAAAATTCATCATAAGAGGTCACACATAGGCTACCGAAGTTTGACACGACACAGATTGGGAAAACTAATCTGCAAGAAGTGTGGGAAAGGGAACATGCAGGGACCTGGGAGAAATTCCACAACAAAATCATCCAGAAAGCTCGAGAGCAAATTCCCCTGAAAAAGAATACTAAACACCCTTGGTGGAATCCTGAATGTGAACGTGCCTCGAAGGAACGAAAAGAAGCATTGCAGAAATACAACAGCAAAAAATCACCAGAAAACCAAACATGTTTCAATGCAACTAGAAAACGAGTAGCCAAAATCATCAGGGAAGTCAAGAGAAAACACTTGAAGCAACAACTGGACTCGATTGAAGACAACTTTCGTAACTACAACGTACGAGATTTCTACAGGGAATTCGGAGGACAAGTCCGTGGGTATGCTCCTCAAAACCTGGCTTTCAAAAGATCAGGTGGAAAACTTGCACTCAGTAATCAGGAAAATTGTCAGGAACTCGCACTTTACTTCGCTGATCTCCTCATCAGTCCAGAGCCTCTCACAAGATTCCCTCAAGAACCCCCAAGGCACACTTTTCCAGAATCTACACCACCGACAGAGGAAGAAATTCGCGGCCACCTCCTCAAACTTAAAAACAACAGGACGTCCGGAGAAGATGGCATCATTGCGGAACTTTTGAAAAATCTTGGACCTAACTCCTCAAGGTATGCGCTCAAATCATAACAGATATCTGGCAATCGGAAGAATTACCCCAGGACTGGAAGTGCGCCCTCGTCCACCCATTACACAAAAAGGGAGATAAGACTGACGTAAACAATTACAGGGGCATTTCTCTTCTCCAAGTGGCAGCTTGCCTTTCGAAGAGAACGCAAGAACAACTTGAACAAAGTATTGACGAATATCAAGCAGGCTTCCGCCCTGGTCACTCGTGTGCAGAACAAATATTCAACTTGAAGGCAACACTTAAATACAAAGCATTGAGGAACAAACCGGTCATCTGCATTTTTGTTGACTCGGTTGATCGACAGTCTCTCTTCGTTATTCTTGAGGAACTGGGGCTTGATTCCAAGACCTTCAACCTCATCAAGGAAACACTCACTGACACCATCTCCAAAGTTAAATTCATGGGGGAGATCTCTGAACCATTCCCGATTAAAACTGGCGTCCGGCAAAGTGACGGCTTATCTCCGCTTCTTTTCAACCTCGTCCTAGACAAAGTCATCCACGAGTGGAAGAAGATATTGAAAGACATGGGATACTGGCGCCCCATACGACTAGGACGACCCGAAGACGGTACTGAGATATCATGCCTCGCTTTTGCAGATGACCTGGCCATACTGACAGATGATGTAGTCACAGCCGTTAAACAAATTGAAATCCTTAGCGAATGTGCTGGAAAAGTTGGCCTACAAATTTCCTTTGAAAAGACCAAGTTCTTCTGCTCAAAACTTGACATCCAAAATTTGAACACGACATACGGGCAAATCAACCGAGTACCACACTTCAAGTACTTGGAAGAAATACTTGAACCAACGGGAGGCGAGAAGGCTGCCCAGAAAATTCACCTACAAAAATTTCGGAAGGCCTACGGTAGGGTTCACAACATATACAAAAAAAGTGCTTGTCCCGCCATGCAAGAATCAGACACTATAATACAGTAATCAAGCCCGAAGTCTTATATGCGAGCGAGACCCTTACACTAAATGGGAAAGGTGACCTAGAAAACATTTTAAAAGAAGAAAGAAGAATCCCGAGGAAAATTCTCGGCCCCCGATAAACAGAAGATGGATATAGACTGAGGTCACGCATAGTGACAGAAGAGCTCTCCAACAATGCAGCAGACATCCGCAAAAGACGTCTGAAATTTTATGGGCAAGTCCGCAGACTGCCGGCAAGTAGACTGACACGCAAGATTCTCACCTACATCTAAAAAATATTCCATGGGTACTGGAAGTGAAGAAGGATCTGGAATTCAAATGACACCGCGGACAGAAACCTTTATAGGAAAAAATTAATGGATGGAAAGTGCAACCACAGAACGAGGTGAAAAAGAAGACTGGAGCAAAGTGGACAGAAGAACGAAAAAGGATCCACGGAGAAAGGATGAGAGCTGTTTGGTAACTCAGAAAACAGAATCGTTAGAGCTTTGCGTGATCGACTGGGTCCATACGCACATAATAATAATAATAATAATAATAATAATAATAATAATAATAATAATAATAATAATAATAATAAATGTACCGGGAAGTACACCTCTACAATAACCGCCCTAATAAACTCCTCTATTGACCAAAAGGTGAAACTGATACCACACGAACTTAGAACTTTAATCAGAAGATGTCACTACTGAAATATTAAGTAATTTTGCTAGTGTGAAGTTTCCTAAAGTGACTGAATTTCTCCTTGTTATATTTGCTATACATCAAGAAGTTTGAACATTTTTCCACAGATGTCACTACAAAAAAACTCTGGTTATGCACTCTGGTGCAAGGTGGAAGAAGTTATAACTTAAAGAAGTTTCATATTCCTAGGTTTTCCATAACTGAATCTATGTTCATTTATTTTTGGGTTGGCAACACTTCTTTTTCTTTCAGCCAGTTTTGAATCTAGCTAATCAAAAATTTATGTAATTAATTTTCAACCTATCACAGGCTTCTTGTTCGATTTTGAGTGTAACTTTTGAACTTAACCAATAACATTGAGAGGGTGTGTACGGATTAGCCCAGAATCCTCTCGACCCTTCCCTGAGGGTATATAAACTGCGGCTTTTCATGTTTCGTTGTCATTTGATCATCGTCTTTCTGTGTGTGCGTTAAGGCAGGAGGCGGGCCTGCCTCTTTCTTCGGTCAACAGAACATCTGTAAGGTAATGGCCACGTAAAATCTATCTTTCTTGCTACCTCCTCAGCTTTATTCGAGGGGAAGGTTCGAACCATTAATTAGGTAACAATACTTTTCTAAAATATAACTTTTTTTCGACTAAGGTAAAAAATTCATAATATCTTTAACTGTAAATCGGGGATAGAGAGTGAGTTACCCTCTCGAGCTCCCCTTCATCTTGGTTTGAGGCGACTACGTTTTTGTAACTGCGTTCTCCTGTAATGTGTTAAAGTAATTTCCATGAGAGCCACCTCAGTAGTTTGGGAATAGCCTCTGTTTCATCGGCCGAGAGCCCTATAGGTTTTAATATTTCATTATCTGGAGCGCAGTGTTCGCCTCCATTCAGTTTGTGTTCGGGCCGTTTATTTACCCTGTTCTTTTTTCGCAAAGGCCCTGTAGGTTGGCCTTGAGAGGCCAGAGATTGTCAGATTTTCATGTAATGTTGCCTTGAGTATGCTGGGAAAACTGAGAGCCTGTTAGCTCTTTTTCAACGTTTTGTAACAATAAAGTGTGCCTTTGGGAGGCTAGATATTGTGATTTAGGGAGCAAGTGCTCTTGAATTAGGGGATTTCTGCCCTTAACTAAATAATACCACTTCCAATTGTAAATTTGTAACCTAGGGGCTTGTAGCCCAGAATTGTCAAGGTCTGAATCTTGAATTTTCCAATTTATGAAATGGTCATTTTACCTGATGTTTCATTGTTATGAGAAATTGTTAAGTTTGAAGTTCTAAAAGAAATATACCTTCAGTTCAAGTTTTAAATTAATTTTGATATTGTAGATAGACCCAATCACTGCGGCACCTTCTTTAACCTCTTTCTGCTCCACGGGTATCCCCGTAATAATAATAATAATAATAATAATAATAATAATAATAATAATAATAATAATAATAATAATAATAATAATAATAATATTGCAGCGACGGAAGAACAGAAGAAACATCACAGCGGGAGAATGAAGAGATTATGGGAAGAAAAGAAACCAAAACAATCTGCTAAAAAAGCTCAATCGCTCCCCTTAATTGGGCACAACGTTGTGATTTTTTTTTTTTTTTTACAATTGGCTTTACGTCGCACCGATACAGATAGGTCTTATGACGACGATGGGACAGGCTAGGAGTGGGAAGGAAGCGGTCGTGGCCTTAATTAAGGTACAGCTTCAGCATTTGCCTGATGCGAAAATGGGAAACAACGGAAAACCATCTTCAGGACTGCCGATAGTGGGATTCGAACACACTATCTCCCAGATGCAACAGTGAAAAAATAGTAATAATAGTGAGAATAGTAATAATAATAGTTCAGTGACCTTTCAGTTGCTGTGAATTTCAAGATAGGCTGACATGTCAAAATTTTGCCCCGTGCTGGAAAGAAGTAACATGAAGTATTTACATTTAAATAACCTTGCCGACAGACTTGGCTTCGCGGTTCGGGTCACCTGGCTATGAGCTCGCTTTCAGGATATGGTGGGTTCGAACTCCACTGTCAGCAGCCCTGAAGGTATTTTTCCGTGGTTTCCCATTTTCACATTAGGCAAATGTACCTTAGGTAAGGCCACGGCCGCTTCCTTTAAATCCTATCCCTTCCCATTCCTTACGTCTCCAAATATCATCCTTCCAGGTGTAAGTGCAACCACTAGCAGGAAAAGCATCTCGAATGCCACCGTCCTAAGCTAGGATCGAACCTGCTATCTTGGAAACAGAAGGATGACGTCTAACCGACAGCACCGCTGAACCCAGCTGCAATTCTTACTTCACTATCTAAATAAACAACAACAGAAACAAACATGTTGAATGATGAATGGATTGCAGTGTTCGGCTTAGACTTGTGTGACCATTATTATAATACGAGTATACGAGGGGAGATAAGTCCGATACGCACACAACGCTTTACGCAACGAATTACCTGCAAGAAAGACTGCGCAGTTCAGTGGAGAAACTCGTCCCCAAAATATATTTCTCTCAGTTACGTCGCGTCGATGTGTATGGACATGCACACTGCTTTCAACTCCTGCGGACCGAAGGTAGTAATTTATTCTTATTTGATAATGAAGTTCAGATTCATGTCTGGGGAGGTATACAGTAGTGTATGCAATGCCCTATTTCTTCCTGTACGACCTGGAACAGCGGTTCTCAAACTGTGGTCCACGGACCCCTAGGGGTCCCTGAAGCTTTTCGGGGCGAGGGGATAGGGGTCCGCGAACTAATATTCTAGATAGGGAGTGTTTCTGTCCTTTAAAAATGTTCGATTGTTGTTAAGTAAAAAAATCCTTTGATAATATCGATAGCCTTCATAAATTATTAAGGGCCGGTTAAACAATCTGCTGGTAAACTAGATGCCAGGTACGCGAGACGTAAACTACCCCGGGGTATAAATCAACTGGTACTTTGGCTTGCGTGCTACCACCTCCGCGTAAGCGCTAGGTAGCTACCGGGAGCTAGATACCGATATAACCGATATACCGTGATAACATTTTTGGAGATATACTGACCCGCAGCACATACATTATGAAGAACGAGAATCCCTTGAAAATATTCACACAATATTTCACCTTAGATGATAGAACCTTACCGGCCAAAGTTCTAAGCTAAAATATTTCACATAGAACGTTTTGCCCCGGCAGCGACGATATGGTGTTGGCTTAACTGACTTTCAACGACTTCTCGCTTTCGACTTAGGTGCTATCTATCGTCGGATGTATGAAGCTAATTTCGATTCTCTTCTTACTTATGTGTGCCGTTGCCTACGCTATAATAAAAGGCCTGGGCAAGCCGACACATTTCTGGGCGAACAAAGTAGTTCAGGCAATGGCCGCTTGGATCGCGTGTTGTTCTCATGTTCTGTCTATATCCTTATACTGAAGATTCGTATAATAACGCGAAATAATACATTTTTATTATCATTATGCCCGGAGTGAATTAGATATAAATATATAAAACAACTTAGAATACACTACACTTCATAGACTTTTTTTTCATTTTGCACTTGTTTATCACACAAGAATAAAGAATAGGGAAACAGGCCTAAATAGAAGTACTCACCCGATTTTTCTCTATTTCTATAATTTCAACACTTTTCTGCTCAGAGGCTTGCTGTTGAATTTGATTAATCACTTTCATCTATCCTATCCGACCTTCCTGGGTCAACTCTAGTCCTTTGCCGACCCCGACGCTATTAAGTTTCCGAGGGCTACGGAGTCTTTCATTTTCACGCCCTTCGTGGCCGTTGTCTTCCTTTGGCTGACACTTTCATTTTGCGAAGTGTCGGGTCCCTTCCAGTTTTTCTCTCTGATTAGTGTTATACAGAGGATGGTTGCCTAATTGTACTTCCTCTTAAAACAATAATCACCACCACCTTGACGGTAATTTGGAAGCACGTAACTAAACAAATGTTAAATACATCTCAGCAACCATCCATATATTACAATTTGTGAGACCAAATAAATTAAAAAACGACTGTCAGACAAGGCCCTACCTTATAAAATGAAGTTTAATATGTTATTTCTTCTCATAAAACATGTTGCAGTAACACACGTAATCATAGAATTCGCGCCAAACAACAGAACATAAAGGCGAACCTAGCGGTGGAAAGAGAGAAACTATTACCCCACTTTTAATGCAAGAAATTGGCTTTCTGTCCAGGCCTTCTATTATCCAGTAGGCTTTGTCTGTGCTTGCATCTGCTGATCACCACCAACAAGCCTAACAAGAATTATGGACAACGATTCATGTCAAGCTTTCGTGAGGTTAATCTATGAGGTTTGAAATCAATACCTAATTGGGCTTAAAATCTCAAGATTTTAACGTTTAAATTTTCTGGCACCAGTTATAAGCTTTCATGTAAGGCAGAGTTTCGGAAAGTATTCTCGTAGTAGAGTGGTCAGGGCGCTCGATCCGAAATAGAAGGTTCACTTTGTCTTCTTATTTAATTTAAATTCAAATTTATTTTCGTTTTCTGCCGTTGTTCTTAACTCTTTTACGTGCTTCCATACGCTTATATCCACACATCTTCCTTATGGACTTATTACCTTTGGGAATTGTATCTGCAGGCTTTTGTGAATTAATGAATAACTCCACGATCCTCTATTTACAACTAGTTCTGTGAACTCGTTTAGTTCCACATGCTTCCTTTTCTTGTTCATTTATTTCATTCTAATTACTAATCTACTGAAGATGAAGTTATAATTCAAGAAGACAATTTGGGGTAAATATCCATTTACAGGAAGAGGAATTCGGGAATGAAATAATTTATCAAGTTTATCGATGGATTTCTAAGTCCTTTGAAATAATTCACGAGAAGACTAGATATACAATATTGACAGCGAAACTGCCACCTGGGCGACAGACAATGATGAGAAGTTTTAATCATAACATCACTTTCTACAAGTAGCACACATAAGCATAAATACACATAGACACAATATTGTGATTGATCATTTCTTTTTATTAATCCGTTCAGCATTCAAGGTTAGATTTCCTCGAACTCAGCGAGGGATTTCACCTCTACCGCATCAAGGGCATTTTCCTGGAGCGTGAGACTTTGAGTCAGAGGATGTACAACTGGGGAAGGGGGACCAGTACCTCGCCCAGTCGGCCTCACCTGCTATGCTGAACAGGGGCCTTGTAGAGGGATGGGAATATTTATTTATTTATTTATTTATTTATTTATTTATTTATTTATTTATTTATTTATTTATTTATTTATTTATTTGCCGGACCCGTGGTGTAGGGGTAGCGTGCCTGCCTCTTACCTCGAGGCCCCGCGTTCGATTCCCGGCCAGGTCAGGGATTTTTACCCGGACCTGAGGGCTGGTTCGAGGTCCACTCAGCCTACGTGATTAGAATTGAGGAGCTATCTGACGGTGAGATAGCAGCCCCGGTCTTGAAAGCCAAGAATAACGGCCGAGAGGATTCGTCGTGCTGTCCACACAACACCTCGTAATCTGTAGGCCTTCTGGCTGAGCAGCGGTCGCTTGGTAGGCCAAGGCCCTTCAAGGGCTGTAGTGCCATGGTGTTTGGTTTTATTTATTTATTTATTTATTTATTTATTTATTTATTTATTTATTTATTTATTTATTTATAATTCGTACACAACTGGGTTTATTATATGACTCATTTTCGTATGTGCCTTTAATAAGTAATTTGCATTTCAAATGTAATGCAATACCTGTACAACAGACATATATTACATGCATTATATTATTATTATTATTATTATTATTATTATTATTATTATTATTATTATTATTATTATTATTATTATTATTATTATTATTATTATTATTATTATTATTATTATTATTACTATAGACTGGATTTCCAGGCACTATCAAATCTCAAAATATGCATTCATTCATGCACTATCAAATGATGGAACATGCACAATAACCTGGAAAATATGCACTATAAAAATTCAGTTCAACATTTTTATATTTTCACTTCCTTTTGAAACATTGTACAACAACTAATTTCTCCACAATTTCTTAATTTATGTTCATTCGTTTATCTGACAGAACATTCCTGAAAACAGAAAATAATCTTTCTACGTCACAAAGAGTGAAAGCTTCAGACTTAAATGAAGACATTTAGGACGAAGTATATCTGAAGTTATCTCTTTTCGAAAATTAACCTGGAAATTCCTTACCTCAGTCCATTTAAATACGAGGTATTTTCGTAGACTTTTAACAGGTGGCATGACACCAGCACAGCACAGTCCAACACTAAATTACAGTTTGAAGCGTGTAAGTGTGCTGATTTCCAACTCCCTTCTTTTCTCAATTATTTTGGCCACAGACGTGTGAACAATGAGAGTTCGGAGTTCGGGGTAGGAAATTCCAGGGAAAAAACAGGATTTGGTGCAAAACCAAGGTTCGTAAGCTGCTATCTCAGAAACGCGGCGTCACAGTAGTGTGATTCGAGTTTTGATTTCTTCGTCTAACATAGACGAAGAAAATAATTAACATTTTGTAATGCAAAATTTAGGCTTCAGTCTTTTTTCTATTTGTTTTACATTGCCCCGACACAGATAGATCTTATGGCGACGATGGGATATGAAAGGCTTTAGGAATGGGAAGGAGGCGGCTTCAGCCTTAATTAAGGTACAACCCCAGCATTTGCCTGGTGTGAAAATGGGAAACCACGGAAAACCATCTTCAAGCCTGCCGACAGTGGGGTTCGAACCCACTATCTCCCGGATGCAAGCTCACAGCTGCGCGCCCCTAATCGCACGGCCAACTCGCCCGGTGGGGTTCACTTTTTACTGGGACACTTTATTTCTAAGGATTAGAGCTGTCGTCGCGGGGGGGGGGGGTATTCCCCCTTATGTGAATGTTTACTCAAGCACCAGACCACAAAGTGCTTGGGCTAACTGGATTATAGGACCTCTCTGCATCTAACTTTGGTTGTCAAGTATTACGCCAGGAATGCATTTTCTTTCTCTTTCAATAATATGCAAATAACGTGGATGCACGGTCCCAAATTCTGCAAACCCATGTCAAAAAAAGCACTATCATGCAAGTTAATATAATATATGCGTCAAAGTTAGAAGAAAGGGCATATAATCCAATATCAATGTCCGATTATTCGCTATTAAATCCAAAATTTTTAAAATATGCACTATGCATGAATTTTCTTCCTAAACGGCCAAAACATGCAAACATGCACGGAAAAAATACGGTTGTTTGGAATTGATTAGTCATAAAACGAATATTTGTAGTTTCAAAACTGTAACCAGCTTATTTAGCAACATGCATTTCCATGGAAATTCGGGCACTAATTATTACGCTTTTTTCACACCTCGTGTACTCGCGGATGCGTCGCATTTGTAGACTTGATCCAATTTCACGGTCGGATGCCCCTCCTAATGACGACGCTATGTGGACTACTATTCTACTATTACGTGTCTACGGTCTATGGTGGTTGGTAGTGTGGTGTTCCCGAGCTAGAGGAGTTAACCTGACAGGTTAAATTCCCTGGTCCTGTCGAGAAACGAACTCGGCCCTATTAAATACGTACATCCTCTATTTTATAGACTCCCGCAGCTAGATGCTCTTTAGCTGCTAGCTAATTAGTTAGTCACTTAGTTATGAGTCATAATACCAACCGTTGACGAGATGTCTACTCGATTAGTCTTGACAGACCTGGCTGTAATAACACTCCATTGGTCTGAATTGTCAGTGGTGCATAGTAAAGAGCCTCCCCGGTAATACAGGGAATTGAGGAGTAGGGCGCTTGCGCTGTGCCATTTCAACTATGAAACGGTTTCGCTTGGGATTGTTTATTGTGTTGCAGTTGGTAACGACATCTCTCTCTGCTATAACGTGCTCCGAATTTTTCTACTGTTTTATGGATTCTACGTTTACTACGCTGCATATGCCGCTACTAACCTGCCTGTGCTCTCTTCGCCCGTCCAGCTTCAACTGCTCGTGCGGCTTACCCTCCCTCTTTCCTTCCCCTACCGTTTCGCTGCGCATTGGGTACTGTATGCTCTCGTCCTTTCTGGACGCTTCTACCTCAATATAAATTGGCCTGCTCTGGGCTTGAGCGGCGAGTTGGGATGAACACGACGATTTGTGTGGAGGGAGGACTTGGTTTTATTTTGCTACCAGCTGGACTGTGTGCAATGTTTCTTTTAAAATGAGCTTTTGTGTACCATTGAAAAGCTACGACTGCTGGACGGGTGAGCGAAAACTTTAATTTATTTCATTTCCATGTTGTTCTTTGAACTTTCTTTTAATGCTGCACTTCCTTAATTTTCAAATTGCCGTTACTGGCCACCAATGACAGTTCATGTTGATAATAAGCTAACTGCAGCTATTGATAGCGGTACCTTACTTTGGAATTACATTACCATCTTACTCCGAAGTTGGACTTTGTGATACGTCAAGTGATTGCTGCGATATGAACCATTGAAATTCAACTGTTTTCCCGAGCAAACGCATGAATAGAATCAATTGAACTATCACCTAGCTTCTGTTTGCTATTTTGGAATTTCATCGATACTGACTGATCCTATTTTTCCAAAACCCTGTTGGCAGCCATTGGTACTCCTTTCTTTCACGTCCCTCCCCTTTCCCCACCTTCCTATTCCCCATCCCTTCCGCGTTTTTTTTCTTCTACATGTATTATTGTACAGTGGCCCATGTGTATTTCAAATTTTGATGTTTTTTTTGTGTTCATACGTAAATTTCTGTTTTCCTTGTGTAGGACACTCCTCATAAAAAAGAGGTTGTATTATTATTGAAGGTTTCGAGTCTAGCTGTTCTCTTTGAAAAACAGATCTGAAAATTAACATGGTTGTCCCATCTGCTTTTTCTCTTTTGGAAGTCAGAACTAACTGACCTTTGGATGATTGTTGTTTTCTTTGCCTTGTAAATGTTTCTTCTGGGTGTTTTTTGCTAATATATTGTTATTATAAAAAAAACTATTTCTTCTTTCCCCTTTTTTTTTGTTGTCGTACGCCTTTCCTTGCCCTCATGAAATTTGTACCTACCTCGGTTCCTCTGAATATATGGACTCAGTGAAAAAGCTTCCATTTATGCGCTCTGCTGAAAACCTTTTACCTTGAAAATTGTAAACTACCTGTGAACTTGTGCACGGACGGACATATATATATTTTTTTTTTTTTTTTTTGAGTGTTGATACACCCTTTTTGCTACGCCATCACGTGCGTCGATTGGTACTGCGTCAGTTGGATTAGTATCCTGGTTTATCCCTTGTGTTTTTCTTGATGCATTGTCTTACCATTCCCATTCTGGTGCATGGCGAGATCATATTCTGAGCGTACATACTTTATCTATAAAATACAACACGACACCTACCCATACCAACCACCACGTCACACGTCACGCACACTCACTCAATTTACACCACAAATGGTAGCAGACCTTTTTCTCTCATTACTCCATTTCTTTTAGTAAATTTTCCATTATGGCATGCTTCTCTGATAATTTCCCTTTGGGTGATGACAATTCTTCTCCCCCTCCTACTTATCATAATCTTTCTTTGCCTAACCCTCCCGTCAATGACTTGATTTCTTTTTCTATTTCTACTCCTCCGAGTTCCTTCTCTTATCCTTCGATTCCTTCATCCACCAACCCGTTTTCTGATCACAAATCTTTCCCGTTTTTTCACCATCATAACATGGCTCCCGATCTAGGCCCCCATTCTTCTCCATCCACTCTCCAACTTAGTGCTGTTGACAGTTCCTTGAATCTTCATATTATCAAACAATCCTTACTTCAGGTTCCGCACTTAATAGTGACTGATCCTCGTAACCTTACTATGTGGCTTTTCTCTGTTCGTAAATTTCTCAATCTCAATTTAGCCTCTTTTCCTCAAATGCTTGGTTTGTTATCCGCTAAGACCACGGTTTTTTTTTCTAAATTTTGGTTGGATAACATGTCTCATTTTTCCACCTGGTATGAGTTACGTAATGCTATTCATAATTATTTTTTGCCTTATGAGATACGTTTTAAACTCAGTACCGAGTTCATTCGTCGTCACCAACTTCCGACTGAATCCGCACATGATTATTTAGATTCTATCACTACTTATAGTGATGTACTAAATATTGCCCATAATGTTGCTGAATTAATTTCGATTGTTCAGTTTTATGCTACTCCCTCCTTTCGACAACTTTTTAATGCACTGAACCCTCCAACTTCTATGCTTCAATTATATAACCTGGCTCAATCTCATGCTTTGTCTGCGTTAAGCGATACTTCTTACTATTCTTCCGTTCCACCACCGCCTATTCCGTCTTCCTTTTCCTCCACATCATCTTCTGCTCTGCGACCTTCTAATGTTCGTTCCCCCATTGTCTGTTTTCGCTGTAAAGGACCGGGTCATATTTCTAAGTTTTGCACCACTCTGCCTGTGGGAAACGCCTTTCCCCCTCGCCGCTAGGCAGTCGGCGTATTCATGGGGAAAATCTGCCTTCCCACACTCTTCAGACACCTCGTCCTACCTCTATGATTTCACCCATTCCCTTCACCTCTTCTTCCTTTTCGCCTTGTTCTACCTCTTTCCTACCTCCGACCTCTTATGTTCTCGTCACCGTTAATAACCTACCCTCTCTTGCTTTGTTAGATTCTGGGGCTGCTGTTTCTCTTGTTAGTTTGCCATTTTTTCAATCTTTGCAATCTTTATGTCCCCAGCTCTCCTATTCTCCCTCTACTGTCCGTTGTCTTTCTGCCTGCAATCAACCTTTAGAAATCGTTGGTGCTATTTCTTTGAATATTAAGATGCAAGATTTTTCTTGGCCTTTTACCTTTTTGGTTGTTCAGACCTTATCATCACCTATTATTTTAGGTTTTGATTTTTTTTCCCATACTGGACTTATATTGGATTCGGTCAACTCTACGGTCTCCTTTCATTTTTCCTCTAAGTCTATTCCATTGGTTCATAGTTTTGACTTCCCTCTTTCTCATCCCTCTACATGTTTACCTATAAATTCTGTTCATTCTGACCGCGTTCAGTCCTTACTTGAAGAGTTTTCCGATGTCATTACCCCCACTTTGGGCACCGTTAAAAAATTTTCTGCTCACATTGATCTTACTGATCCTACCCCGGTTCGTTCTTCTCCTTATTTTTTGAGTCCCCCTCGCATGAAAATTTTGAATGCTTTAGTTGACCAAATGCTTCAAACTGAGACTATTATTCCATCATCTTCTAATTATGCCTCTCCCGCTTTCATCGTCGATAAACCCGATGGATCCTCTCGTTTTATAGTGGACTATAGAAAATTAAATTCTCGCATCCTCTATGATGCCTATCCTATGCCAAAATTGCAATCTGCTTTTCAACATTTTTCAAACGCTCAGTTTTTTACCATCTTTGATTTAAATTCGGCTTATAATCAAATTCCTTTAGATGACGTTAGTTCTCGCTAAACGGCTTTTATTACCCCGAATGGACTATATCAATTCAAAAAAGTCCCTTTCGGTTTGAATCTTGGCTCACAAATTATGCAGCGGTTTGTGGATTCCTTGTTTGCTGATATAAAATATAAATACTTATTTCCTTTTATTGATGATATTCTTATTTATTCTTCAGATTTTGAAACCCATTTACTCCATGTTCGTGAAGTATTGACTCGCCTCCGCTCAGTCGGCTTAACTGTCAACCCTTCTAAGGTCCTTATCGCCCAGACATCTATTAAATTTTTGGGTCACATCTTAAGTTCACAGGGGGTGGCTGTCGACCCCGAAAGAGTTTCTGCCATTCACAAAATACCTCCTCCCTCTAATCTTAAGCAATTACGTTCTTTTCTTGGGATGATTGGTTTTTATGCCAAATATATTCCCAATTTTTCTTTACTTTCCGAACCCCTCAATCTGCTTAAACGTAAAGGTATCAAATTTCATTGGTCTTCTCTTCAACAAACCGCCTTTGATACGTTAAAATCTAAGCTCTCTCATGCCCCTCTTTTGCAAATCCCTGATTTTGATTTTAAATTTGAACTTTCCACTGACGCCTCCGATGTTGCCATAGGTGCTGTTCTCCAACAGACGAAGAACGATCAAACTTTACCTGTTGCTTATTTCAGTCGTCTTCTTACCCCCGTTGAACGTAAATATTCTGTGTATGAAAGGGAGGCTTTAGCTCTCATTCTTTCCATTGAGCATTTTGCGGAGTACTTAGACCATCGCGAATTCTTAGTTAGTACTGATAACCAGGCCCTTTCTTGGTTATTACATAATGCCCCCAAAATTGGACGTACCGGTAGATGGTTGCTTCGCCTATCCCGTTTCAAATTTTCTCTTAAGTTCGTTTCCGGGTATCATAATTCTGTTGCTGACGCGCTATCTCGGCTTTTTGATGATACTTCATCTCATCTTTCTGAGCTTAATCAACTTCCTATCAACTCTGTTACTTCTATTTCTTCCCTTATCAATTTTCCCCTTTCCTTTCAATCATGTCTTGATCATCAAAAACTTGATCCTTATTGTCAACAACTTTGTCAAGATCTTTCTTCTCCCGATTATTCTGGCCCCTTTCGTCTCCACAATCAGCTTTTAATTTTCAAACCTACTCCGCGCGCCACTCCTCGTCTCGTTCTCCCTTCCAGTCTCCGACAAATGGTTTTTCAGTATTTCCATGGATCCCCTGTTGGAGGTCATTTTGGCATGTCTAAAACTTATGCTCGTCTTGCTTCTCAGTTCTTTTGGCCTCAGATGCGGAAAGAGGTATATTCGTGGGTCCGCTTATGTGACTTGTGTCAGAAACATAAGCCCCCCAATCATCAGCCCTATGGTAATTATGCTGCCTCCCCCCCTACTTACCCTGCTGAGAAATTCTATGTTGATATTGTGGGACCTCTTGTAAAATCGTCGAAATCTAACTCTTATATTTTCACCTTACTCGATGGTTTTTCTAAATTTATTGTTCTTCGTCCTTTACGAACTATTTCTTCCCAGATAATTATTAACTTACTATCTACCCAAATTTTCCCCATCACTGGAATTCCTAAAATGTTGGTGTCTGATAATGCTACTGTTTTCACTTCTAAACTCTTCTATAATTTTTGTTTTTCTCATGGGATTAAGAAAATCAATATTTCCCCCTACCACCCTCAAGCTAACATCGTTGAGCGTTATCATCGTAATCTAAAATCCCTTCTATCTATTTTTCATTCACATGATCACCGGACTTGGGATGCCGAATTGCCTTATTTTGCCTTGGCATCAAACGCTACTGTTCATAATTCAACCTCTTATACTCCGGCTAAATTATTTTTAGGCCGTGAATTACACACCCCTCTCTCTTTGACATGGGATTTGTCCTCTTTGTTGAACACTCCATCTCATCTTCTCACCCCTGATCATTTGCAAGATGCTCTCAAAAAGTTGTTTCAAGCCAGAGACCTCCATAAAAAAACTTACAATTCTCGCGTTCGCTCTCCCACCTTCAAACCTTTGGATTTAGTTCTCTTCAAAAACCATCCCATCAGTTCCTCCTCTCAACACTTATCTGCTAAGCTTTCTCCCCGTTGGCTCGGGCCCTTTCGCATTCTTTCCTTTCCGTCCCCTGTTACAGCTTTGTTGCAATCCTTGGACAATCCTAATGATATTCGTAAGGCTCATTTTTCCCTCTTAAAAAAGTTCTCCGCTTAACCCCTTGGCTTGCCGCAGGGATGGACAATTTATACTTCATTTCATCTTTTTTTTTCCTAGTGTACTATTGTTTTTTCTTTACTTGCGTTTGTTCACCCATGTCCCCCCCCCCCTTTTTTCTTTCCCTTTTTTTTCTGTGGTTCATATCTTTGCTTTTTTTTCGCTCACCCGGTCATGCTCCCTCCACACACTTCGTCACTTCCTCCGGCTCCCCCATCGATTATTTCCCCTGATGGGTTTCTTTTTTTATGGGACACCATCTTACTAAATACTCCTCTGTCATTGTACTTTCATTTACTTAACTTTTTTTGTAAAATTTTTGTACGGCCACTTATATATACATATTGTAACTTTTATTGTAAAACTTTTTTTTGTAACCCCTTTCCTTTTCTTGTCTCCTCCCTCCCTTTTTTTCGATCCGGATCGTTCTTTCTCTTTTATTCCCCTCCTCTCTGCCCCTCCCTTTTTTTCCCTTCTCTTCTTACTTGTAACTCATGCCTGTTCTTGCTTTTTGTTTTTGCCTCCTCGACGACGACACTCTCTTCGTGTTCCTGAGTTCGGCGCCCCTCTGGAGCATCAATGGACTTTCGTCGCTTCTACACCCAATCCTTCGGATTTCTCCGGCTGCTGGGAGTATATAACGTGCTCCGAATTTTTCTACTGTTTTATGGATTCTACGTTTACTACGCTGCATATGCCGCTACTAACCTGCCTGTGCTCTCTTCGCCCGTCCAGCTTCAACTGCTCGTGCGGCTTACCCTCCCTCTTTCCTTCCCCTACCGTTTCGCTGCGCATTGGGTACTGTATGCTCTCGTCCTTTCTGGACGCTTCTACCTCAATATAAATTGGCCTGCTCTGGGCTTGAGCGGCGAGTTGGGATGAACACGACGATTTGTGTGGAGGGAGGACTTGGTTTTATTTTGCTACCAGCTGGACTGTGTGCAATGTTTCTTTTAAAATGAGCTTTTGTGTACCATTGAAAAGCTACGACTGCTGGACGGGTGAGCGAAAACTTTAATTTATTTCATTTCCATGTTGTTCTTTGAACTTTCTTTTAATGCTGCACTTCCTTAATTTTCAAATTGCCGTTACTGGACACCAATGACAGTTCATGTTGATAATAAGCTAACTGCAGCTATTGATAGCGGTACCTTACTTTGGAATTACATTACCATCTTACTCCGAAGTTGGACTTTGTGATACGTCAAGTGATTGCTGCGATATGAACCATTGAAATTCAACTGTTTTCCCGAGCAAACGCATGAATAGAATCAATTGAACTATCACCTAGCTTCTGTTTGCTATTTTGGAATTTCATCGATACTGACTGATCCTATTTTTCCAAAACCCTGTTGGCAGCCATTGGTACTCCTTTCTTTCACGTCCCTCCCCTTTCCCCACCTTCCTATTCCCCATCCCTTCCGCGTTTTTTTTTCTTCTACATGTATTATTGTACAGTGGCCCATGTGTATTTCAAATTTTGATGTTTTTTTTGTGTTCATACGTAAATTTCTGTTTTCCTTGTGTAGGACACTCCTCATAAAAAAGAGGTTGTATTATTATTGAAGGTTTCGAGTCTAGCTGTTCTCTTTGAAAAACAGATCTGAAAATTAACATGGTTGTCCCATCTGCTTTTTCTCTTTTGGAAGTCAGAACTAACTGACCTTTGGATGATTGTTGTTTTCTTTGCCTTGTAAATGTTTCTTCTGGGTGTTTTTTGCTAATATATTGTTATTATAAGAAAAACTATTTCTTCTTTCCCCCTTTTTTTTTGTTGTCGTACGCCTTTCCTTGCCCTCATGAAATTTGTACCTACCTCGGTTCCTCTGAATATATGGACTCAGTGAAAAAGCTTCCATTTATGCGCTCTGCTGAAAACCTTTTACCTTGAAAATTGTAAACTACCTGTGAACTTGTGCACGGACGGACATATATATATATATATATTTTTTTTTTAGTGTTGATACACCCTTTTTGCTACGCCATCACGTGCGTCGATTGGTACTGCGTCAGTTGGATTAGTATCCTGGTTTATCCCTTGTGTTTTTCTTGGTGCATTGTCTTACCATTCCCATTCTGGTGCATGGCGAGATCATATTCTGAGCGTACATACTTTATCTATAAAATACAACACGACACCTACCCATACCAACCACCACGTCACACGTCACGCACACTTAATGCCACACCACACTGCTGAATTCTGGGAGTGACGCCATTTCTGTCTTCTCCATCCTGGCTTTATCCCCAGTAGAGGTGTGACAAACGGTTATTTTTGTGTAACTGCTATAACTGTCACTGCTACAATAAAGTAACTGAGAAAAGTAACAGTTAAAAATAACGTCCAACGTTCCTCACATTTTATTGGTCGTCTAGGTCACGGCTTCAAGCTTTGTTGTGAAGTCCCATCCATTCACTCGCACATGCGCGCACGCATCACTACACTGTTGAAAGTCGGTGCAGCAAAACACGCATTCGTATTTGCTATAAAGTTAACGAGAGGCAGACAACGGATGAAATGAGAAGAAACATAGCATCTTTTCTTAAATCTAGAGGAGTGAGTTTGACAATGCCCCGATCAAGGATAGAATATAATAAAACATGATGAACTGTCTGCCAAACCTCGACACAAACCGGTACAAGAGGATCGATTAAGTAAAATGAAGTAACATTATGTTATCTGTAATATCAATATGGAAAGTTAACATATTAATTTATTTATGGTACAAGAAAAATTATATAGTGGAAGCTTATAATAATATTATAATGTAAGTAGCCCTGCGCGATGTCTAAGCCAACGATTATCCCTGAGCAGTTGAATATGTCGTAACAGTTTACACTTCAGTTACCAGATGACAGCAGCAACTTAAACATATACACTATAGAGTATATTATTATTCACTAAAATGTATTTGACTTAAAGCAATCTCCTACGAAGGAGCTCTCACTTGGAAGACGTGCGTACTATCTGAACTCTGAATGTGACATTCTGTGTCTGTAAGCTGCTACTAGTGACAGTTCCCACTTCCAAGTTACTGTTTTCACTAGTACGTTATTCTGTTGTCGATACTCGGTAACCTATTGTTTTTAGTCCTCGTTACATTTGTAACAGTGACAGGCATGAAACTCTGACAAAGTAACTGCTACGTTATTTTTCAGCCATCTCTAATTCCCAGTTAATTTGGGTAGGCATTTGCTGTGGATTTGGCCCGGTTTTACGGCCGGTTACCCTTCCTAGTGCTAATTCTATGTGGAGGAATGTATTCACTATTGCGTGTTTCTGTGGTGGGGAAATTACATATACAGTACCGATGTTCTGTTCTGTGATGTGTGGTAACAACAATTCCAATAAATTATTGTTCACACCTTGTCATGCCCATTCTTAAGTTATTACGCCAGTCTTCAGAATCACTGCGCAATTCATGAGGTAGCCTTACATGGAAGAACTGGTTTCTCTTCAGTAATCAATGTCTAGATCATCTCGAATGCCCATTACTCGAGATCTTTCATTCCCTCGTTCTTTCGTACCAATGTTATACAGTGCAATGGTCACAGTAGTAGTATCTCTGTGGCAGATACTGTGGAACTGAAGAGGAAAAAGGTAGCTGAAAATTGTACCTCGAGGACGCTTTATACTACAACTCCTTGATGGCGTGTAGGTTTCAGTTATGCATCCATTTGTCAAATATTCTGTTGTTTCTGTCATTTCTGTGGATTAACAAAATGAAAGAGTAAGAGCCATTTTGTCAGAAACATTCCAAGAAGTTCGTGCAATGGAGAGAAAGCTCAATAGCCTCAGCACGAGCAATCGGGAGAGAAGCTAACAGATGAAGAAAGACAATGGATATTATATTATATTATATTATATTATATTATATTATATTATATTATATTATATTATATTATATTACACTCCGAAAACCGTAAAAGTATTTGTGGGACGTAAAGCAAATAGCATTACTATATTATATTATCCCCACCGAGCGAACTGGCCGTGTAGCTGTCAGGTTGCATTCGGGAGATAGTGGGTTCGAACCCCACTGTCGGCAGCCCTGAAGATGGTTTTCCGTGGTTTATCATTTTCACACCAGGCAAATGCTGGGTACCTAATGACGGCTGCGGTCGCTTCCTTCCCACTCCTAGCCCTCTCCTGTCCCATTGTCGCCATAAGACCTATCTGTGGCTGTACGACGTAAAGTCAATTCTAAAAAAATATATACAGACTGTCCTTGTAAAAAGTTCCGACATTTACAGAGTAAAAAGCATATAACAATCGGAGGAAGGAAGGTCCTATAAACATTGGTCGCAAACCCAATATCTTTTTGAAGTTATGGTTCGCTACCATCAATGATCATCATGTCTTTGATCTACTCTCCACAACACGTACTCGATGTGATTGCCATCCATTGCAATGCATCCTTCCACACTACATATGTCGCATGGAATCACGCATTCGTTGGAACACCCCTGGTTGTTGCCTGATTGCATCACAGGCATTTGAACACTTGTTCTCGTAGTGTACCCACATCATTTATGGGGACCGCATACACCATGTCCCCAAAGCCTAAACTCTAAAGGGTAAGGTCACACCAAAATATTAGCCCTCCCCGACCAATCCGTCGGTCATGGAAGTCCCGTGTTAGGTTTCGCCTAACCCTGCGATGAAAATGGGCCGTTACCCCGTCATAAATGAAGTGGCGTATGACTTTTAGTGCTGAGAGTGTCCGAGGATATGTTCGGCTCGCCAGGTGCAGGTCTTTCGATTTGACCCCCGTAGGCGACCTGCGCGTCGTGATGAAGATGAAATGATGATGAAGACAACACGCATACCGAGCCCCCGTGCCAGCGAAATTAACCAATGATGGTTAAAATTCCCGACCTTGCCGGGAATCGAGTCCGGTACCCCTGTGACTAAAGGCCAGCACGCTACCCATTTAGTTATGGAGCCGGAAGCCCCATCATAACAAGACCATGATACAACAGGCCCTAGTAGGTTTATGACCAGTGTTTAGGTAGCAACGTATTTCCGTCCTGTTTTGCATACGAGCCTCCGTAAAATATTGGAATATCGTGGTCATTGATAGTACGTAGTAGTAATGGTAGCGGACCATTACTCCGAAGATACTGGGTTTACGATCAATGTTTATAGGACCTATTTACATTGGTTTGTTGCGCCCTGCCTCCGCTGTCATACTGGAACCTGTTTTCAAGGACACTCTGTGTATGCAGGGTGGGTCTTGGCTGGTCCGTGGTCCAACAGCTCTGCACTCTGACCGGTCAGAGGAGGGGTGGCCAAGGCTCTACCGTAGCTCTACGCCTGTGCATTCGGGAGACGGGACCGGGTTGGACTTCACGGCTGGCCCCAACCGTGGCTGTCCTGAGAATGGTTTTCCGTAGTTTTCCATTCTCCCTTTCTCCTGCACTAAGGCGACTGCCGGGACAGTTCCTAGTATAGGCCACGGCCGCCAACCCCCTCACCTTCTCCGAGCATCTCCTTCACCGTAACAAATCTCCCGGCCTGAGAAACGGCGACACCGTCTAAGGCCGGCCATACACGTTGCGGCGTACCGGTGAGGTTTACCTGTACAGTTGACCTGCGCAGTAAACCTGTACAGGCGACGACCGCATACACGGTACGGTTTACCCATCAGTTGACCTTATGGCATCGACACGACAATTCCTCGGATTCCTTCAACTTTGTCAATATTTTGTATAAGCGGCATCTCTCAGTGTACGATTATGATACTCCTTGCTCTTCACACGCCACAGACAAGGTTCAGATTTGTACAACTCCATAAACTCGTCTAAAACTTGAGTTCGCTTACGGTTTGACATGTTTCGTACAGTATTCTATCAATACAAAACAAAAAACTCACCGGTAACCAAATAGAAATTACAAAACAAAACAAACCAATTGGTTTTGTAAAAACAAATAAACAGAACGCAAGACCCTCTTCCTATGCTTGTCCTGTTTCAACTGAGCTGAAACCTGTGCAGGTCTTAGGTGAATCACACAGACGTGTAGTTATGTTCAACTGCGCAGGTAACGGAATTATTTTTCGATTCTTCCTGGCTCGCCTGTACAGGTCTGGCCACCTGTGCAGGTTCATGGAACGTAGGTGCCATCCACGCTCCGGTTTACCTGCGCAGGTCAACTGTACAGGTAAATCTTTCCGGTACGCCGCGACGTGTATGGCCGGCCTAAGAGGCCCGCCTCCCCATTCCGGGGAGGAATGGAAACATTTTAGTAGTAATAGTATTTACAACTACAACCATATTACGCACGTTGTATGATACGTGTCCCCAATTTCTTGCCTGAGTGAGGCGATATTCTGATTACAAATGTGGGATTTGTCATAAGTTACTAATATTCGGCAAGAGTAATCTACCACGTCCGGCTCGTTGGTAGCATTTTCAGCTTAGTGGTCTTCAGTCAGGGGGCCCCATATTCGATTATTGTCCGGCCCGAGAATGTTAATCCGTTTGGTCACTTCATCTAACTCGAAGGCTACCTATACTTAAACTTGAGTCAGGAAGACCATCCAGTCGTAAAACTGGGCTTAAGCCACGTTAGTGTCAACTGTGGATACTGGGGGGGGGGGGAGAATGGCCAGGAAGAAATAGAAGAAAATCTCTGTACCCACCTCCTGTTTAATCTGTTCTACTCCATTCCATGAGGACTTTTTTTCTTCTTGCTAGTTGCTTTACGTCGCACCGACACAGATAGGTCTTATGGCGACGATGGGACAGGGAAGGGCTAGGAATGGGAAGGAAGCGGCCGTGGCCTTAATTCAGGTACAGACCCAGCATTTTCCTGGTGTGAAAATGGGAAACCACGGAAAACCATCTTCAGGGCTGCTGACAGTGGGGTTCGAACCTACTATCTCCCGAATACTGGATACTGGCCGCACTTAAGTGATTGCAGCTATCGAGCTCGGTCGCATGAGGACTAGATGAAAGTATGTACCGTAGGTTAATATGTATTGCAATTTTTAAAATGGCTAAGTTGACCTGGATATTAGCTGAAACGCAGCGAGGTGTACATTTAACCTTCTTTTTCTTTTCTTTTTTTTTCCTTCTGAGTTTAACTTTATTCTGCGAAATTAGGACCTTGTGGTCAATAGCTTAATCCGCATAGAAGAGAGAGTCTTATTATTATTCTTGTTGTTCTTATTCTTCTTATACTGTTTTTTCTCATACTTGGTGGGATGGAGTCGCGGGTGCGAACTGTGTCGCACACGTGGACTTGGCCTGATGCCCTTACTGAAATGAAATGGTGTTTGGCTTTTAGTGCCGGGAGTGTCCGAGGATAAGTTCGGCTCGCCAGATGCAGATCTTTTGATTTGACTCCCGCAGGCGACCTGCGCGTCGTGATGGGGATGTAATGATGATGAAGACGACACATACACTCAGCCCCCATGCCAGCGAAATTAACCAATGATGGTTAAAATTCACGACCCTGCCGGGAATCGAACCCGGGACCCCTGTGACCAAAGGCCAGCACGATAACCATTTAACCATGGAGCCGGACAAGGCCCTTACTGACCCTATGTGAAGGGATGTATTCATGCTGCATGTTTTAAATGTTAGTTCGTGGTGTAATGTGCTGTGAATGTATGAAGACGGAAGTACTGCGACGAACACAAACGCCCAGTCCCTGGGACAGAGGCAATTACGATACGCGATTTAAACCCACTACTCCACCGGGAATCGAATCCGGAACCCTCTGAACTGAAGACCTCGACGCTGACATTTCAGCCAAGAAGTCGGACTGTATGTGTATTTGTGTGTTTGTGTCTTAATTAACCCTCCCTATATCAAGGTTTATTTCGTAATGCCTGTGGAAAGATCATTCAATATGAGTGAGACTAAAAACCTTTGTGCCCCACCGATCCTTTACAAACCCGAGAAAATGCTGTTGAAAAGGTAAATGTTAAGAGCTACAACTAAATTACCTGATTTTCAATAAGTGAATATCCTCCTCTCAATAGCCGACCCTGCGGTGTAGGGGTAGCGTACCCGCCTCTTGCCTGCAGGCCCCGAGTTCGATTTCCGGCCAGGTCAGCGACTTTTACCAAGATCCGAGGGCTGCTTCGAGGTTCACTCAGCCTCCGTGATTACAATAGGAGCCATCTGACGATGATATGGCGGCACCAGTCTAGAAAACCAAGAATAACGGCCGAGAGGATTCGTCGTCCCCACCTCACAATTTGCAGGCCTTCGGGATGAGCAGCGGTCGCCTGGTAGACCACGGCCCTTCGAGACTGTCGCGCCATGGGGTTTGGTTGGTTTGGTTTTCCTCCTCTCAATGACGGTTTCTCACAGCTGTAGGATGAGAATGACGACATACATCCATTCGTTCATTCATTCATTCAAAATCTCGCCCATAAAGGAAATGAATTTACGTGATCTTGTTTCCCCCTCTAAATTAACATTCTGTCATTCATTTGGTGACACAAACGCGGCGCGTCCGGTGTCTGGCTTGCGATACATATTGGTGCATGAAAAATAACTGTGACGACTCTTCCGTTCCACAATACATGCAGGTCGGATGAGACAAGGCGAAGATGTATCCACTTGGCAGGCCATGCAAGCTAGGTTGGCCTTGTCCATTGAGCGAGCCTGCTCCATTCAGCTGAGAAAGACCTTCACAAGCCTGTTTCTCAATTTCCGGCCCTGAAAGAAGCAAATGAAGCATGTCTTACTGGGACAGACCTGCCCTTGACCCAACCAGTCTGCGAGATCAATACATCCAACTGCTGAAGCAACCATCCTTATTGAAACTGCCCTAAAGTAGAAATAATAATAATAATAATAATAATAATAATAATAATAATAATAATAATAATCATCATCGTCGTCGTCATCTTTCATTTTCTTCCTTCCTTCCTTCCTTCCTTTCTTAATCCGTTTACCCACCAGGGTTGGTTTTTCCCTCGGCCTCAGTAAGGGATCCCGCCTCTACGCCTCAAGAGGAGTATCCTGGAGCGTGATACTTTGCGTCCGGGGGATACAACTGGGGAGGGAGGACCAGCGCCTCGCCCAGGCGGCATCACCTGCTACGTTGAACAGGGGCCTTGTGGGAGGATGTAAAGATTCAAATATCGTGGAAGAGCCGAAAATCGAACCCGGGCCTCCCGGGTGGCAGCTAATCACACTAACCACTACACTACAAAGGCGGTCAATAATAATAATTGATACGGAGATTCCGTGGCTCACAGAGGAATAGGAAGCGCCTGAGTTGAATGTCTGGACAGGGGATTACTTACAGCAACTTTTCCTTTAACATGTTTGGAAATTGTATTTCTTTCCTCTCTTAAAATTGAGAGAGAAAAATTGAATAGTATAACAAAGAACAGTTGAAAATATTAACAACGAGCTTGTGAGCTCTAACAATACATTGGACTTAGAAGTTCTAAATCAGGTACAAAATAAATTGGGAGGAACTCCCAGTCGTTAAATGACATACTTGTACTAAAGAGCATAATTGCTCCTGACATGTACAATAACATGAAAGAGCGTAGTTGCTCCGAAACAGATGCAATTAATAGGAGTCTTAGCTCCAAGATACGAGAGTCTAGACTCAAACTGGCAATCAGTTGCTTTTGACAGTCTTAGTTACACACGGCAACCCCTAGGGTGACCCCACTTCAAGGTGTTCGTACACGGTTGAGGTCTATTACAAGGTCCCAGTATTAGTTTAGGTACTGTGTCCAAAGGAAACCAAAACGTAGACACAGTTACCCTAAGAACTATAAAGAATAAACAGGGGTATCATTACTCATACTACAAGGCATTAAGAATTTAAAAAAGGTTTACACACAACAGGCCATAAACAAATGGCAAGGAGGCGAATCATCAGCACTCCTTAAAAAACATTTTGGAAAAGGTGAGAACCTACGCGGGCTTAAGGCCCAATGATACAGAGGGTAATCCCATACTAAAAAGGGTGACTAAAAGACGAAAATTTGAAAAGCCGAGACAAGATTTCCAAAATTTAGAGGTTGAAAACTTTAGTCACCCAACTCAAAAATTTGAAAAGCCGAGACAAGATTTCCAAAATTGAGAGGTTGGAAACTTTAGTCACCCAACTCAAAAATTGAAGGGAAACAAATGAGGGTCGCCAATCGTGCTCCCTCTGATTTTTTTTTCCAGTGAGGAATAGAAGGAGTGTCCGAAGACTGCGCAGAAGGTCCTACATTTCATCCACCAAAAGAACAATATTACTTGTTAGACATTAAGAAATCAGCTTAAACCTTTCCCTCGAACTACCCGCAGTCACGATCACATGTTTAGGTAAATTCTACCGGACGAGTTGGTCGTGCGGTTAGGGGCGCGCAGCTGTGAGCTTGCAACCGGGAGATAGTGGGTTCGAACCCCACTGTCGGCAGCCCTGAAGATGATTTTCCGTGGTTTCCCATTTTCACACCATGCTGTACCTTAATTAAGGCAACGGCCACTTCCTTCCCATTCCTCGGCATTTCCTATCCCATCGTCACCATAAGACCTATCTGCGTCGGTGCGACGTAAAGCAAATAGCAAGAAAAGGTCAATTCTGTCGTTACCTTGTAGCACTGGATCTTCTTCAAGCCGGCCGAGCTCTTTCTCCCTAGCCCTCTCTGGCCTCCGTCAAGTCGCACTCTAAAGAACTAGAGCAATTTTTATACGGGGGCTCCCGTAGCCCGCTCCCCCGCCGTGGCAATCGACTCAATCTACATTGCCTCCGACATGCTATTAGTTTCTAAGTAGAAAAGAGATAGCAGGGAAGAGTGGGAAGTGATACAAGCAGTACCTGCCGGTTTCCGAGTTAGACTCGCTACACGGCAAAGTTTGTGTTGATAGGGTAGTGTTAAGGTGTGGTCTTCAAGGGTCAGGGAAAAACCACATAGGCGGAAAGGAGAAAGAGCCTACGTGTAAATCCTGACATCTTTTGATAGCACATGCAAGGATGTGGGCTGGAAAAGTTGTGTTAGTTAGGAATATGTGTCGTGCAATCATAAGCATTTCCTTGCCATTGTCTGTTATTATGGGGATCAGTCCTTCTTGTCACTGCCGGGTCGGCTCGGGTCCACTAGCGTCTGGGCTCTGGGCCACAGGTTCGTCCCTTTGCACAGCAGCTAGTGGTCCCTGGTACCAAGTCTCCGTTTAGAGAGGGTGATTAAGAGCCAAACCTCACTTGGTGCAAGGGGCTGTCTTCTTCTTCTGCCTGGCGATGTCCCTCTGTGCGGTGTTGTTGGAACACACTTGTCACTGCAGATCTGCAACTATGCTATGGTTATTAGTAACAGTACATATATATATAGGTGCTCGTTGGAGTGCCGGCTTGCTTGCCTGCTCTCATGTCCAGTGTTCTACCTAAATAACAGTGAAATAACACCAACAAATAAATAAATATTACTACTGCTGAGCCAACGGCCGTAGCCGTGTTGAAACACCGGATCCCGTGAGATCTCCGAAGTTAAGCAACATTGGGCGTGGTCAGGAGTTGGATGGGTTCCCACGCGCTGTTGGTGGGGGTAAGGAGCGGAAAGGAACTGACCACCCTACCGCACGTAAACTCCGGCTCAGGAACACCTCTGTGGAGGTTCGGACCTGCCTTCGGGCAGAATAACCCTTACCTTACCTACTACTGCTGACTTCGTTATAGGGCGCGGGCGAGTGTTCCACTCCCGTGTCTCTTTCAGGGTGCGGAGGTGGACTGACTCGTCCTTGGCCCTCTGGCTGCGTTGCCGTCGTCTTCTCGTTTTGAGTTTCTTATCAATATTTCCTCGCCTGGTCCCTGGGATAAAGACAGCTGTAATCAAAGGTGCATGTTTTCTGCAGTGTGTGGGTTTATGTGTTGTCTAGGTGTCAGCTTGGGGAGGGCCGGCTATCGGCCCCCCGTCCCCCCAACCCTGTGGCTAAACAGGATGTGTTTCGGTGTGGGGTACTTGGTGTAAAGATCGACGTCGTAGCATCCGATCCCGCTTACCAGCGGGTTGATCTTATTACCCCATGACTTTGTGTACATTGTTAGTGTTTGTTTACGTATGTGGTGCCTTATCGAGCTGACTTTCGCAATATCGCGTAGTAGGCGTATTGGTGTGTCGAAAGGGAGTCTGCCCGCTGCTCGGATGCATTTATTTTGTATTCGTTCTAACTTATCCAGGTTCGTCTTTGCAGTGAACCCCCACGCTGGGGCTGCGTACATGATTATTGGACTAATTAAGGCCTTATACATGTTTATGGCTACGTTTGTGTTTATACTGGACTTTTTGTTCAGTATAGGGTATAGCTGTCGAAGTCGTATGTGTGCTTTCCTTTGGATATCTTTGATGTGGTGTAGCATGGTGATCTTTCGGTCTAGGACTACTTCTAGGTATTTGGCTTTGTCATGCCATGTTATATCTTGATTGAAAAGCTTTAGCGGTTTTATGTTGACTGGTCTGCGTGTGCGTCTGTTCTTCCTAGTGAACAGCACGGCTTGGCACTTGTCAACATTGACCTTGATGCGCCATTTCGTTAGCCATGACTCGAGAGTTCGTAGCGCTACTTGTAGCCTCTTCCGAGTGCACGCTAGTTGTGTGTGTTGGACTGTGATAGCAGTGTCATCAGCGTAAAGTTGTGTGGTAGTAATTTCCGTAGTGGGCATATCATTTGTATATAGGACGAAGAGGATTGGGCCAATAAGGGACCCTTGGGCTACGCCCGCTCTAATCCTTTGCGTGCTTAACAGCGTGTTGTGTACGTCAACTTGGAACTCTCGGCCCTCCAGATAGGATTTTATTAGCCTTATACACCTTGGGCGGAATTCGAGGTCTATTAGTTTCGCTAGTAGGCCTTCGTGCCAGACTTTGTCAAATGCTTTCTGTATATCAAGGAAAATCGAACCAGTGTCCCTTCGTTTATTGAAACCTATGGTAGCTTGTTCTATGAATCGCGTGAGTAGTTGTGGGACAGAATGCCCGTTCCTGAAGCCAAATTGCTCGCTGCGAATTATTCCTTTTTCTTTGATATGCCCTATTAACATTTTCAGTAGTATTTTCTCGAATACTTTACTGAGGGCGTCCAGGAGGCTGATTGGCCTGTAATTGTTTGGGTCTGAATTGCCATTGCCTGGTTTTCCAAATACGAGTATCCTAACCTTTTTCCATTGTTCAGGGTAGTATTGGAGTCTGAACATTGCTTTGAAGATGCTTGTAAGTAGTGTTAGGGCTTTGTGTGTTAATTTCTTAATTATAATATTCTGTATCTCGTCTGGGCCAAGCGCCTTCTTGGGAATAAGATGACCTATAATCCACTTAATTTCGTGTATATTTGTCCTTCTTAACCTCTGGTTTAGGTGCGTTTTCGTGGGAACTCAGCTACCTTTGCCTCAGTTTGCCTGGTGAAGGCAGGGTCAGATGGTATTTTGTTCGGAGTGAATGCCGCCTCGATCGAGTCCGCTATGACTTCCGCTTTATCACGGTTCTCATATACCGGGCCGTTAGGTCCCTTAATAGTAGGGATGCTGTGTTTTTCACGAGTGAAGTGTCTCGCTAAGTTCCACACAGGCCCGGTGTTTGTGTTGAATAGATGGAGTTTATTTTTCCATTCTCGCGACCTGCATTCCTGTAGTTTTGTTTGTATTTCTGTGTTAAGTTCATTTTTCATAATGCGGTCATAGCCTCTATGGTGTCGTGCCCAGTTGCGTCTGTGGCTGTTGCGCTTGCGTATCAATTCCTTAATGTGGGCTGGAATTTCGAAATGAGGGTATTCTTTGTGTTTGCTTACTGGTATGCTCGCTGCTGCGGCTGCCTGAATTGCTTCTACTAGGGTTTTGACTGCTTCGTCAATTTCGGTTGTGCTGTCTAATAGCATGCCCTCGCTTCCCTGTAGGAGTGAGTCTAGTTTGTGTTCGAATTTGCCCCATTTGGATGCTTTATAGTTGAGCCTGCACTTGGGGTTGTTTTCATATTCCTGTGGGTTCGCATTTAGTGTAAATATCACTGGCTGATGCCCCGACCCAAGGTCGTTCGCTACCGTTATGCTATGCCCTTGAGGAATATGTCGCAGCAGGGCTATGTCTAGTATATCAGAGACCTGATCGTTTGGCGCTAGGAACGTGGGTTCGCTGGGGCTGTCAGCACATAGTCCTGGGATAGCATGTGGTTGTACATCCTTGTGCCTTCTGAGTTAGGTCTCAGGCAGCCCCAGCTGGCGTGTTTCGAATTTAGATCTCATCCTAGGATCGTGTTTCGATTTAGCCTTAGTACTGCTTCTATGTCTTGTGTGTTTAGGCTTTTCGGTCTGGAGTATGCCGCTATGACATTTATGAGTGTTTCTCGGACTGGCATGGCAATTCCGCATGCCCCCAGTTCGACCAGCTCTGATATGTCAACCTCCATATGTTTGATGTCCTTTCTTACCAGAACTGCCACCCCTCCAACTCCGTTGACCTTATCGCATCTGTGTATTTTGTAGCCTCTTATGTTGAACTTCTTCCCCGGTGGGCGGAACGGTTCTGTTAGGAGTGCTATATGAATAGTGTTCGCGACTAGGAAGGGTTCGAGTTCGTATTTTATGGACCTGACGCCCTGGCAGTTCCATATTAGTACTGTAGTAGTGTTGGTGGTGTTGTTGTTATCGTTATTATTATTATCCTCATAAGGTTGTTCAGCCATCTTGGGTTAGGTCGGAGATCGCGTTCGCCAGGTCCCCTAGCAATGGGATTGATAGGGTCGTGGCCAGCAGTTTGGCTATCATAACTCCAGTGGTTATGATTTCGGTTAGGTTCAGATTCGGGAAGACGTTTTTCAGAATTTCCAATACCTTTCCCCTGAACACCCTTCCTGCCATGTTCCCTTCTGGCTGTTGCACCTATGTTAGTGTTTCAGGTGTAGGTGATGAGATGGTAGAGGCTGGTATGGTGCTGGGGGCGGGCGTTGGGGGCGGTAGTGAGGATGCCTTTTTACTAGTGGCAGGTTCTCTGCGAGGGATGGAGATAGCCTGGGGCGGGTCCTGTGGCAGCTCGGGGGGGGGAGCTTGCGTGGACTTAACCTGCCTTTGGTTCATTGCATGGGGCTGGGCTTCCTTTCTATTATGGTTCGAGGTCTTGGTTTGGACGGAGGTAGGGGCTGCTTGGGCTGAGGGCCCGGGGTTGTGTTCACCCACCGTCCGTGTAGGTTTAAAATTCAAGAGACCTCCGCCTGATGGGCGCTGACTGCCTGAAGGGCCTTGTTTTTTGGCCCTTTCTGCCTGAAGAGGCTGCAGGACCTGAAGGGTCCTTTTTGCCTGAGGGGCCTGATTTCTTCGTGCGTGAAGCGCCTGTGCCTGAAGGGCCTGCTTGGACTTTAGGGTTGCCACGCTTGTCACCCTGTGGCCCTTTGCCTTGAAAGGCGACTTCGAAGTCCCTGCGGCTGGGACAGTTAGCCGCGTGTTCCCCCCCCCCCCCCCGCAGTTAGCGCACTGAGAATACGCGGGGTCGCTGCCGTGGGGGCAGTCGCGGGACAAGTGGGAGGCGGCGCATCTGCGGCACCTGGGCTCCATTCGGCACGCCGCCCCTGGATGGCCATACCTCTGACACACTCCACATTGGGAGCCAGTGGCTGGGGAGCGGTACGGCTCAACCGACACCAGCATGTTTGCGAGCATCCGCATTTTCCGCAGGTTGTCCGATCCTGGGGTGTCCGCCACGGCAACTGGGAATAGGTTGCCTTTGGCTGGCCTATTCCATGTTCACATCCACACTACGGAGAATGCGGGGATATCCTGCGCTTTCAGAGCTAGCTGGATTTCGTCCGCATTACTTCCGTTAATTGGGGTCCTCACTACGAACCGCTTCATAGTGCTGTTGGGCAATACTTTTACAAAATTAATATTCAGCCCTTTTAGCACCTCGATAGCGATTTCATAGTTCTCAAAGCTTGACATGTGTAGCCGGATCGCTTCATGTGCATCTACTCTCGGTCTAGAGAAGTAATATTTTCTCTGTTAATGCGGCAGCTTTTTGAGGAGCTCTATTTTCTTCGTGTCCTTGGTGTATACCGTAAGGGGTGGGGGGTTCACCCCTTACGGGTGACTGGTTTTGTTTTTGTGGTGGTTGAGGTGGGCTCAGACGAGTCTGCCTCTTGTGAGTGATGTGCTGCTGTTTGGTGGACGGTGGCTAGGTTGAGCCGATAGATGTTTCTCTGCTGCTATCGGCTCGGGTACTCGGGTTACGTACCCCTCCTTTCTGAGCTTTGCGGCTCAGGGGCTGGGATTCTTTGCCTTTCCGCTTCCCCCTCTTCCTCCCTTTAGCCTCCCGGTAACCGTCACCGTGGTCTCCTGGCTGGGTGGCTGGGTGGCTGGGTGGCTGGGTCCAAGGTTTCGGTCTCTCCGCGCTCACGCTGCTCTTCTCCCTCCGAGCTTTCAGAGTCGGCCTCCTGGGATGAACTTGACAAGCCCATCACCAACCTGGCCTCGTCCGAGTCAGAGTCCGATTTGCCGGCTTGCACGGAGAGGAGTTGGACTTTAGGTGGCGCCATCCACCGAGTCCGGTTCTTATTTCCCCCTTTCCTTCCCCGGGGCGCCGCCTCTTTTCTCGGGTTGGTGGGACTCGGTTCCGCTTTCCAGGCATCCGGCTGGTCAACCACCAGGTTGGGTAGGAGGGGGTGGGTTGCGTTGGGGGGAAAGGCGCGTATTGGGTTTGGCCTCTTGCGCCACCGGGCCTGACGGCTCTTCGACCCCAGTCCTCGCTGCGCCAGCCGCCGGTTCAGCACCGCAGCGTTCGGCGCGGGCCGACATGGGCTGGACCACAAGGTGCGGGCCTAGCCTCCGATTCGCTTTAGAGGTCGTGTGTGAGTTTGTGTTTGTGTCTAACATGTGTAGTATGTAGTGTTTCGTGAGTGAAGCACCATCTGTTACGTTAATTCCCTGCTCTACGGGGTCAGTGTCCGGAGCGAGGTCAGGGGCGAAGCGTCAGGGGAGACAGGGTAGACAGCGTGTACCCCCTGGTTATCTGTTTGTTCCACCTATCTCCGGAGAGATAGGTGGTTTGTGACGTGCCGGTACCGGTGCGCTGTTCCGCGCTCCTCTGTCGACCTTTTGTGTGTGTGTCAATTGCATTTTGTGAAAGAAATATTGTCTAGTTAATGCAATTAGTTTTTAGAACATTAATTATTTCCACATTCGTGACGTTATTGTATTCCCCGCTTTACTTATTTTCTTCTCACTTCGGCAATGCTAAGGCTCGCGGCAGTTACACGAAGCACGTAGGCGAAAGTAGAGGCTGTCCATTCTGTGTATTTTCCCTTTAATTTTCAAAGCTTTCAGATAGAGCAACACTAACGCTATCTGTAGGCACTGACTGTGAAACTATGACTTTCCTATAGCGAGATGTCTCCGCCCAGTAGACAGACTTACCAGCGTCTCTTCGTGCTCTCATTGGCTAGTATTTGGATCTCTCTTGTAAAGGTGCTCTTATTGGCTACCATCTCAGACATGCTTTTAATGTAATTAATTTGAATTTACTTTATTATGGCTACCATCTCAGACATGCTTTTAATGTAATTAATTTGAATTTACTTTATTATAAGACACGTCTAAAAATAAATTAATAATATGCAATATACACCTAATAAATGAATGACAGCATCAAAACCCTTCAAGTACATGCATTTTCTTGCCCGCCAATATTAGTTGCGGTATAATAACCCCAGCGACTATTGGCTTCCAGTCTTAATAAGGTATTCTAGAGTACACATACGAAAAAAATTGCTTAACTTGATGCTGTATATTCCGTTAAAGTCAGTTTCTATTGAACGCGCTATGAGTGCCTTCCAACGAATTAAAACATGTTTAAGGAATTGGATGACCAACCAGAGACTGTCTAACTTGGGAACTCTAGCTAAAGAGAAGAAATTTCTGTGGAATCTTTGCAAGACGCCCGACTTCAAGACGAAAGTAATAGATATATTTGCCGAAATGAAGGACAGGCGGATTAAACTCTTTTTTTTTCTAGGGGCTTTACGTCGCACCGACACAGATAGGTCTTATGGCGACGATGGAATAGGAAAGGCCTAGGAGTTGGAAGGAAGCGGCCGTGGCCTTAATTAAGGTACAGCCCCAGCATTTGCCTGGTGTGAAGATGGGAAACCACGGAAAACCATCTTCAGGGCTGCAGATAGTGGGATTCGAACCTACTATCTCCCGGATGCAAGCTCACAGCCGCGCGCCTCTACGCGCACGGCCAACTCGCCCGGTGATTAAACTCATTTACAAGAATATTGTTTAAGGTGACTTGTACGAACAACTATTTATTTCTTATTTCTCTTATTAAATCTACATAACAATGAAATATATTGCTATTTTTATTTTAAAAGTATGTTGTTATTTGACAACTCCCGCGGCACATTTCGTCTATATTTAAAAATAAATCAAGTGCACGTAGGGTTATAGGTTGTTATAGGGTTTGTCTTATTTTCAGTCATTAATATACTACTGAATACAGATGTATGCGTCGAAAACAAAATTCCTTATAATAATAATAATATGCTTGAAACAGTTTAAATAAAATAAATCTCTGCCTACCCCTTTACTTAGTTCACGCTTCGCCACTGAGCGAGGGTCGTCTGTGACCTACTGGGGCCGTGCGAGGCAGGGCCACTTGAGTCAGCCTTAAAAAAGGCTGGCTCGGTACGCCTGCCAGCGATCATTGCTGTGGGCCTGCCCTTAAACCCTGTCCACGGATAGGTGGTATTGAGGTTGCAGCGATGTGAGAACAGCGTCACCACAGTCGAGTAGAGACGTGAGGGGGTTTCACTCTGCGCCATAGAATTGGCGACCGCCGGTTGGTCTGAGCGCTGTGACAACAGCGGCTCTTCCCTCTCGGTCGCTTCTGGACGTTCTGGTTGCTCGGCGATTGTGTCTGTAATGGTCCCAGGCTCGCCGACAAATTGCTTTTTCTGATGCGCTTTATTGCTCTTTTGGGAATTACGAGCCTGGTTCCGTGTGTGTTGGTGTGGGGACATTCTAGTACGAGCTAGTTGCTAAGCGGGTCCCTGGACCACAGAGTTCCCTAACTAATCCTAGGTACCGAGAAGCGGTAACCGGTTGGGGCAGGTAGTGTAGTCTCTCGAAAGTCTCGAGGGTCTCGGTGAGAGGAGAGGGAGAGCGAAGCGATAGGCACGTACGTACTGTCGCTAGCGCAGTCAAGCTTAACCTCGACCAATTCAGACAAGACGGCCCTATCTTAAATAGTTCCGTAGGGGAAAGTTCCAGACTAAATTAAAATACAATACGCTGGTAGGCTGAATTTCCATACACACCCCCGGGTTTGATTGGCTAGAAAACATAATTACAAGCATGTGACACACAGATTAAAATAGAGGAGGCACCAGGTGAAGTGTTTACAACTTCGGTACATTAAAAAAATCATCCTCAAAAAAAAGTTTACCAAGTACCAAAACAAAATTTCTTCGGCAGTTAGTTTGTTTTTAATCCTCCAGATATCATTAGAAAATAGATGGCAGAGCCATCTCACCATCGAAGAATAAAGTTTTTGAAAGATTTTAAAAGTTCGTGTTCACTGACATAGATGGTCATAGAGAAGGCGTGCAGTTTGAGTAGCCGGGGAAGGTATACCCCTGGTACAATAATAATAATAATAATAATAATAATAATAATAATAATAATAATAATAATAATAATGGCTGATAGGGCATGTTCCTGTAGATATGCAGGTCAGGTGTGAATCAGGCATAGCGAAATTAGCACCCACGGATCAACTGAGGTAAAGGGAAAAATGGTCAACGGCCTCGAAAGCAGAAGAGGGCATACTCCAATGGCAGAGAGGACGGAAGAACCAACTCAAATCCACTTCGCGTCTGACTTGCAGCAAGCAGCAAAATGGTCAGCGTCTGATCACCAGACTGGAAATTCAGACTCTTCAAAAGTAAAATCGACAAACGAATGTAAATTTTCGAGCCTCTCAGCTCCTTGTTAAAAGAATTGAAGGTATCCTTCTAAGTGTAATTACTAGAGTCCGGATTTCCATGCAAATGCATGTTCCTAAATTTGCTGGTTACACTTCTGAAACTTTTCAAATATTTGTTTTATGGCTAATCAATTCCAAAATTTTTCCGTGCATGTTTGCATGTTTTGGCCTTTTGGGGAGAAAATTCACGCCTAATGCATATTTTGAAAATTTAGGATTTAATAGCGAATATTTGGACACTATATTGGTTTGTATAACTTTTCTTCTGACTTTGACCCATATATTATATTAACTTGCATGATAGTGCCTTTTATTGAACATGCGTTTGCAGAATTTGGTACCGTACGTCCACATTATTTCTCTATTATTGAGAGAGAAAGAAAATGTCTTCCTGGCATACTACTTGACAACCAAAGTTAGATGTATAGAGGTCCTGTAATCCGGTTAGCCAAACACTTTCTTATCTGTTGCTTGAGTAAACTTTTTTTTTTTTTGCTAGGAGCTTTACGTCGCACCGACACAGATAGGTCTTATGGCGACGATGGGATAGGAAAGGCCTAGGAGTTGGAAGGAAGCGGCCGTGGCCTTAATTAAGGTACAGCCCCAGCATTTGCCTGGTGTGAAAATGGGAAACCACGGAAAACCATTTTCAGGGCTGCCGATACTGGGATTCGAACCTACTATCTCCCGGATGCAAGCTCACAGCCGCGCGCCTCTACGCGCACGGCCAACTCGCCCGGTACAGCTTGAGTAAACATTGACATAATTGAGAAAAGAAGGGGGTTGGAAAGTAGCACGCTTACAAGCTTTAAATTGTAATTTAGTGTGGGGCTGTGCTGTGAAGTGTTGGTGTCAAGCCACCTGCTAAAAGTCTACGAAGAGACCTCCGGTCTAAATGAATTGAGGAAAGGAATTTCTAAGTTATTTTTTGAAAAGAGATAACTTCAGATATACTTCGTCCTAAATGTCTTCGCTAAGTATGAACCTGTCACTTCTTGTGACATAGAAAGATCATTCTCTGTGTTCAGGAATGTTCTGTCAGATAAACGAATGAACTTAAATGAAAATGTGCTGAAATTAGTTGTTGTACAATGTTTCAAAAGAAAGTGAAAATATAACAATGTTGAACTGAATTTGATAGTACATATTTTCCAGTTTATTGTTCCGTCTTTTGATAGTGCATGAATGTATGCATATTTTGAGATTTGATAGTGCATGGAAATAGTGCATGAAAAATGTTAAATACAGTGAAAGAAATAAACTTAAAATGTGATTTTGTTAACAATACTTAAATTCTGGTTCGTCAGCCGTTCACCCCTCACGTTTCCTTCCCCTCTCTGATCCACAGAAATAAAGTCTAACAGTTATTATTATTATAATTATTAATGGATATTAGATAGGAAATTCGAAAGTGAGGAACATGACACAAGTAAATGGAAAGAAAGTCAGACCCCGTTAGAAGACTCGTGGTAACCAATCGTTCCCAAGTTGGGACCCCCTGGTGTTACCCTTTTTATCAGTCGTCTCCTAGGACCCACGTGGGGATTGGGAAAATAACAAGAAAATAGGATACTCCTTTAATTCCAAACCTGTTAGGAGTTCCGGGAGTTGCAGTAGAGATGAATAGGGAACATATTTGGACAGGATACTCAGTATTTTCTCTGTAAGAGCGTGTTACGTAGCGTTTACCCGTTAATTTGCACTCATTTACTGTTTTCAACTACGTAAGCCGACTACAGCCTAAGCGCTTACGTCACCGACTGCAGTTGAATGCTTCTTTATTTTCTTCTTGCTCTCGGTAGTAAACTCACTTTGCATTGAACAAGAATAGCTTGCCTGTCCTTCATTTTACAAAAAAAAAATATTTCCATGTAATAGTCTGCTTGCTATCTATGAGACAGGAATCTTAACAATCTAGTTACTAGAAAAATGTTTAGCAATATCTCTGCTAAAGAACATAATAACTGAGTTAACTATATTTTTATCTTCTACACTTGAGGGGGTTGGGAAATCGTTATGAATTCCAGTTTTCAGTGGAAAATGAACAAGAAACATTGTGTAACGTTACTTAGCCGACACCAGGAGCCCGTCCAAGTAATACGAGCACGCGAAGCCTTGGCGGTTGACACTATCTTACTTTTTTTTTCCCCCTTCTTTAACATCTAAAGTGATTTCTACTTTGGAAACAATTGTTGTTCAACAATTATGCTAACTCATTGGCAATGCGGTCATGAATTATGGGTTTTATTATTTATTTAATCCGTTTGCCTTTGAGGGTTAGTTTTCCCCTCAAACTCAGCGAGGGATCCCACCTCCACCGCCTCAAGGGCAGTGTTTTGGAGTGAGACATTTGGTCGGGAACGCAACTGCTGAAGAGAATCACTTAATTCGCCTTGGCGGCCTCGCCTGCTATGCTGAGCAGAGACCTTGTGGGGGGGGGGGGGGGAAGATTGGAAGAGATGGGCAGAAAAAGAGGGAAGGGAGCGGCCGTGGCCGTATGTTAGGTATCATCCCGGCATTTGCCTGGAGAAGAAGTGGGGAAACTACGGAAAACCGCTACGAGGATGGCTGAGGCGGTAATCGAATCTCCTCTACTAGTTGACCTCTCGAGGCTGAGTGGACCCCGTTCCAGTCCTCGAACCACTTTTCAAATTTCGTGCCAGAGACGGAATCGAACCCAGACCTCCGGGCATGGCAGCTCATCACACTAACCACTACACCACAGAGGCGGACTTGGATTTTATTACTTTAGGTAAACTTCGAATCGCAGAAACATTCTCATTCATAATTCCAGACTCCAGAGAGGATAGGGGATATCCTAATTGAAGAAAAACTCCCTCCAGCCAGGATCTGAACCCGGAATAACTGAATTTGTGCAATAATATTATGAATATTAATTAAGAGTAAAAATGAATAACATTTCAACGTTTGAAACTGCCCGGCTCCATGGATAAATGCTTAACGTGCTGGCCTTTGCTCCAGGAGGTCCCGGGTTCGATTCCCGGCCGAGTCGGGGATTTTAACCTTCATTGGTTAATTCGGATGGCTTGGGGGCTGGGTTGCCGCCTTCATCATTAGAATTCATCATAGACGCGCAAGACCCATGTATAGCTTCAACTCGAAAGACCTGCTCCAGGCAATTATTATTATTATTATTATTATTATTATTATTATTATTATTATTATTATTATTATTATTATTATTATTATTATTACAACGTTTGAAACAGCTAATGTGGTGTTTTCTTCATGATGACATTGTTTGTATTCCGGTTACTTTATTTTATACTTTAAGACATTGACGAAGAAATTAACACAGGTGCTTTGAGGGCGAGTTATAAAATAGATCATCTGATCGCTCAAGGGACTTGACCATTCACCATTGGCTCTTTCATCAAGGAAAGTTTATTTTAAAAGCGGCTGAATCTTTGTGAGCCAGACAAATAGGCCTTTGGGGTAATAGAATTCCGTTAATTGAATATGTATGTATGTATGTATGCTCTTTAGTCCTATTTCCTGACACGGGGTCGGGGATGAGGTGAGATGAAATGATATGGTATATTTTTACGACCGGGTGCTCTTTCTGTCACCAACCACAGTTGACGAGCTAAAGATCATGAAATGATGATGAATAAAATTGGGTTAGGTGACAGAGGGGTCCGCCTCTGTGGTGTAGTGGTTAGCGTGATTAGCTGCCACACCCGGAGGTCCGGGTTCGATTCCCGGCTCTGCCACGAAATTTGAAAAGTGGTACGAGGGCTGGAACGGGGTCCACTCAGCCTCGGGAGGTCAACTGAGTAGAGGTGGTTTCGATTCCCCCTCAGTCATCCTGGAAGTGGTTTTCCGTGGTTTCCCACTTCTCCTCCAGACAAATGCCGGGATGGTACCTAACTTAAGGCCACGGCCGCTTCCTTCCCTCTTCCTTGCCTGTCCCATCCAATCTTCCCATCCCTCCACTAGGCCCCTGTTCAGCATAGCAGGTGAGGCCGCCTGGGCAAGGTACTGGTCATTCTCCCCAGTTGTATCCCCAGGACACTGCCCTTGTGGCGGTGGAGGTGGGATCCCTCGTGAGGGAACAACCGACTCTGGAGGGTGAACAGATTAAGAAGAAGCACCAGGCAAATGCTGGGGCTGTACCTTAATTAAGGCCACGGCCGCTTCTTTCCAACTCCTAGGCCTTTCCCATCCCATCGTCGCCATAAGACCTATCTGTGTCGGTGCGACGTAAAGCCCCTAGCAAAAAAAAAAAAAATTAAGAAGAAGAAGACAGAGGGAATCGTCTGTGGCCTATGATTAGGAATTGCCCGGGCATTAACCTGGACGTGAAAATAGGAAATCACAGAAAGCCAGTCTCAGGACAGCTGATGGTGGGATTTGAACACACTTGTCTTCCAAATGCAGAGCTTGGTTTCTTCTTCTTCTTTATCTGTTCACCCTCCAGAGTCGGTTTTTCCCTCGGACTCAGCGAGGGATCCCACCTCTACCACCTCAAGGACATTGTCCTGGAGCTTCAGACTCTGGGCCGGGGGATGCCGTGGCCGGCATTTGCCTGGAGGAGAAGTGGGAAACCACGGAAAACCACTCCAGGATGGCTGAGGAGAGAATCGAACCCCCTCCCTCTACTCAGATGACCTCACGAGGCTGAGTGGACCCCGTTCCAGCCCTCGTCCCACTTTTCAAATTTCGTGGCAGAGCCGGGATTCGAACCCGGGCCTCTGGGGGTGGCAGCTAATCACACTAACTACTACACCACAGAGGCGGACTAATGCTCATTTTGATGTATTTAATGCCAGTGTTTCTTTCATATAATTTTGTACCGAGCGGTACAACTCCACGCCGCTAATTCAAACATTGCGCCAGTTGAAACTCCTCTACTGGAGGAAGCCTGAACTGTAACAACCATGTTAATTCTAAAGTTTCTCAGAAGATGTCGCTATTGTAAATTTTGAAGAGTTCTGAACTGTGTCTTTTTCGATTTATATTTGTTTTCTCTGTAGTGAGAAGTGTGAACATTCTCTTCTAGATGGCACTACTAAAGAACTGCAATTGTGCACCCTAGTGCGAAGTGAAGGAACTGTTTTTTGAGAAATTTTGTGTTCATAAGTTTGTTCTTTGTTAAATTTCTTTCAGTAATTTTTTGGGTTGGCAGTATAACCCTTCTCTTTCCGCTTGTTTTGAATTTAGCCAATCCCGAATTTCTCTAATTAATTTTTGACCAATAACGTATGTCTTCTCCGATATGGATATGTTGCTTGATCCTAGCCAATAAAGTTGAGGGGGTGTGGGTTCTCATTCATGAAACGTCTCGAATTTTCCGCGAGGATATATAAACTGCTGATTTTCTTGTCTCCTGGCCACTTCAGTAACATCTTTCTTAGTGTGATTATGTAGCAGGGGGCGGGAAGCGCCTCTTTCTTCAGGCGGCAGTTCATCCATCAGATAATGGCCTTTTAATAACTTCTTTGCTTGCTAGCTCAGCAGTTTAACCCTCGGGGCAGGTTCGAAACTTTTATCATGTAACCTTCCTTTAAAATGTAAAAGACACTTGGTATAAAATTCCGTCTCTTTAACTACAAATCGGGATAGAGAGTGCCTAACCCTCTCGAGCTCCCTCTCATATTGTTTTTGAGGTGACTACGTTTTCATAACCGTTTTTCTTCGTTTCATAATGTAATAAAGTTTTCCTATCGTGTCACCTCCGTAGTATAGGATTAGCCCTTGCATAAGCGGCCTAGAGCCAAATAGCTTTTAAAAAGGTGTATTAGGAGTGCAAGTTACGCCTCCACTCATGTTGGTATTTTGGGGCCATGTAAATATCCTGTTTCTTTACTGAATAGGCCTCAGTAGGTTGGGTATTTTTTACCCCTGTTCTTGTGTGCCTGGAGGGCAGCTTGAAGGTGGAGTTTGGTGTGGCCTTTGAATAGGCTTGAACTTTGAGAGCGGGTTGCTCTTTCTTAAATTTGGTTTCTGTGTGCCTCGAGCAGGCTTAACTGGGTAATTGGGAGCAAATGCTCCTTGGCATGATTGGGGTTTTCGGCCCCTTTGTTGAACCTTGTGTATAAGTAAAGTTGGGCTCATTGCTCAGGGATTGTGAATCTGGGGCACGAAGCCCAAAATACATTAATAAACTGTAATTGTACATTCTTAACTTGTTGATATACAACTGAGTTCCTGTTATACTTGTTATTTCTTGATCTCGAAAAGAAAATATAACCTTTGTTAAATTTTAAATTAATTTTAATTTCATAAGTTGAGACCTATTCATCCCAGCACCTTCTTTCACCTCTAACTACCACGGATATCTGTAACAAGTGGTAGCAGAGCGTGATTGAATGGGTCTCAATTTAGCCCCTTTTGACGGCTAAACATTGCTTTGCTTTCGAACTCTAACCATTTTCTCTGTCGCTGGACTTTCCTTTCTAATTTTTCAAAACTTTTAATTTTTTTGTCATCATGTCCGGCTCTCGCGAAGACCTCCACCCCGGCTACTTGCGCAAGGAGGAATTAATCTATGAATTAACCATTAGAAATGTTCAATCTGGAGGCACGGTTGCGATAGACACTAATAAGCTAAAAGATTCCCTTGATTTGCCTATTACCATCCCGACTTTGGGAGAAAAAGAGATTGACGACGCTCTCTCCACGATCAATGATAATACTACTGAGCTAGCATCTGTAGTTAGTTTTTTTTAAGTAAATGGTCCATCTCCTGATCAACTCAAAAGAGTACAGGCTAGGTTGTACCATTTTTATAATAGGGTGTGTGATCTATTGTCTCTGAAGTTAAATGACCTCCAGGGTTAGGAAGCTAGTGCCCTTGCCGAAGACTTGTCTAAATTGTCTAGCAAAGTTAGCCATTTGTTATCTGGATCTGCTATTCCTAAAGTCGACCAGCGTATGGTAGTAAATATTGTAAATGTGGAGAATTCCTCTAAAGAGGAAGGAAGTAGTACTGAGGCGACTATACAGCGAACATCTGCCCCATTAGGAACCGAGTCCGATCGTCGCACGTCCATTCCACCCTTTGTGTTAAATAGGACACCTTCGGAATCTGCTTCTCCGCCAATTAGTCCCCTTTCTACTATGTCACCTGGTTTCAGCAGTTTACCCCATCCATTAGCTATGTTACTTAGAGGTATTTCCAAGTTTTCTGTTAACTCCACTACTGATGATATTGCTTTCTTAAGGTTTTTAGTTGAATTCCAAGATCATGCCCTTGTTTTTTCTCTGTCTCCGTGTCAAACCCTTCAGATAATTTACCCTTATTCCATTGGTGTTCTCTCCGACAAGATAGTTAGGGCAATCGCCGAACAGTCATCCATAGAAGACTTCCATGCCCATCTGTTGGCAAATTTTATCCCTGCCCGAGCTAGGTCATCGCTCATTCAAAAGTACTACTACCGAGTACAACGGTTGGATGAAAATTTAGCAGACTTCATCCAAGACATTAAGTTTTACACTAGGGTATTTGCCCTTCATTTTCCCGAAGATCAAATTGTTCAGGCCATAGTGGAAGGTATTTCTCCATCATACCGCTCATACTTGTGTTTTGCGTCGCGTCCGCAAACTTTTGCCGAGTTAGAGGCTATGGCTGTCTCAGCCGAAAGAGTCAGATACGCCGATACCTTGCGTGTCGCGAAAGAACCCCCTCCATCCTCTAGTAGTTTTCGGCCTCCACCTCGCCGACCCATCACACCCCGTAAATGTTACGCTTGCGGGTCGCCTGACCATCTTCGCAATAAATGTCCATGGATCAAATCTAGTAGGACCAATAATGGAGCAAGTTCACCCCAAGGTTGTTTTAAATGCGGCGCGTTTTCACATATTGCCAAGAACTGCCCTAATGCTAACAGCACTCCCTCCTGCTCAAATTCTGGTGCAACTTCCACCAAAGCCAATAATAATAAGTGACTAGGGGCTTCGGCTGAGTCGGCTAACCCACCTTCCCGAGGCCCAGCCCCAAGTAAACATATCGAAATTTCAGGGAAAACTCTGTTTTCAAATTTATCTTTCGAAGGTCCCAAAGAATGTCTTAGGATTGCGGCGGATACCCCCGCACCTGTGCCTTATCTCAAAATTGAATTAAATAATGAACCTGTAACAGCTTTATTATTTCGGTTGAATGGTACTCCAAATTGAAAACTGTTTGTAGTCTTCCTGATTTTTGTTCGACTTCGGTTCAATGTGTTTCCGCAAATTCCTCTCCACTAGAAACTTTAGGTTTTCTGTATGCCAAAATTCGTATATCTAAATTTACTTGGAAATTTAAACTGTTTGTGGCCAAGCACTTGTCTTGCCCCATTATATTGGGAGCTGACTTCATTTCTCACACCGGTCTAGTGCTCGACCTTCAGAGCAAGTCGTGCTCTTTCAAATTTGATAGTAATTCCAAAATCCCTTTGTTAAAATGTAGTTCTGTAACATATTCATCTGTTTCGCCTACCCAGGATGAGATGTTGTTAGATCTTAGACATCTACCTGAGGAGCAGGCTGATAGTATTCGTAAGCTGTGTCAGTCGTTTCCAGAGGTGTTCTCGGATACTCTTGGTGTTACTGACCTTATTGAATACAAGATTGAGGTTACGGATTCGATTCCTGTCCGTTTTCCACCTTATAGGCTATCTCCACCTAAAATGAAGGCTCTGAAAGAAATCATTGATCAGATGCTGAAGGACGGTATTATTCGGCCCTCTAAGTCGGCGTATTCTTCGCCTATTTTTCTAGTCCCGGAACCCCAAGGTGGCTTCAGGCCTGTGATTGATTATAGGGCTCTCAATCGGAAGGTGGTGTTACAAGCTGTGCCCCTTCCAGACCTTCACTCTTGTTTATCATGGTTTCGGAAGGCTAAGTTCTTTACCATCTTGGATCTGAATCAGGCCTATAATCAAATTCCTCTGGCTGAAGAATCTAAACATCTTACAGCGTTTGCCACGGATTGGAATTTGTATGAATACAACCGCGTGCCTTTCGGGCTCTCCACGGGAGCAGCTCTACTCACTAGACTGCTAGACAGGGTCTTCTCCGACATCAAGTTTGAGTACTTGAATCACTATCTTGATGATGTCCTCGTATTTTCGGAGACCTTCGAAGAACACCTAGATCATCTGCGAGAAGTCCTCAGTCGCCCCCGTAAGGCTGGGTTAACTGTGAAGTTGTCCAAGGTTGCCTTCGCTAAGCCCTCCATGTCATTCCTAGGGCATATTGTGTCGTCTGATGGTGTTGCAGTCGATCACTCTAGAACACAGGCCATCCGTGAGTTCAAGCCTCCCAAGGACATCAAAGGTATTGCTAGGTTCATTGGTATGGTGAATTTCTTCAGGAAATTTATTCCAAATTTCGCCAATAGAGCGGCGCCCTTGAACTTACTTCGTAGGAAAGGCGTCAAATTTGAGAGGGGACCTTCTCAACAAGCCGCTTTTGAAGATCTCAAATTAGCTCTGTGTAACGCCCCTCTTCTGGCCATGCCCGATTTCTCCAAGAAATTCATCGTCCAAACCGACGCGTCGTCGTCGGCGGTAGCTGCAGTCATTCTTCAAGAGACTGAACTAGGGAGGCGACCCATCGCCTATGCATCTAGGACTCTATCGGCTCAAGAAGCCAAATATTCCATCTATGAGCTCAAATGTTTGGCAGTCTTATTTGCTTTAGAAAAGTTCCGTCTCTATCTGGAACATGTCAAATTTGACTTGGAGACCGATAACCAAGCCTTAAGCTGGGTCTTAGGTAGGCCGCGTCGTACTGGTCGTATAGCCCGGTGGGCCATCGGAATTTCTGCCTTCCAATTTGATGTTAGGCATATCAGAGGTACTGAAAACGTGGTTGCTGACGGACTAAGCCGTATGTTTTCTAATGATGTGGAGACTCCTGATCTGGATGATAGTTCTTCACCTCCCGTGTCCACACTAACTGAGGTTAATGCCATCTTAACAGATGCTCCCATGCTCTTTAGGGATATTGAGAAATACCAACGTGAAGAACCGACGCTGGCTCCGATCATGGAAACCCTTTCTTCTGGGGGACATGTTGTCCCTTATGTATTGAGGAATGGTGTTTTATGTTGCCCGTCGAGGCATGATCAAAAAATGAAAGTTGTAGTTCCAGCTGTTCTTGTACCAATGAGCTTCAAGTACTATCATGAGACCCCATTAGGGGGGCATTTAGGCATCTTCAAAACCCGTGAAAAGATTCGTGAAATGTTCATCTGGAAGGGTATGGACGGAGAAATCCGTGAATTGGTAAAATCTTGTAAATCATGCTGGCTTAGTAAACCTACCATATCAACTAAGCAAGGGCTTTTGTCTTCTCATCAAGCGTCGCGCCCCATGGAACGTCTCTACATCGATTACGTAGGACCCTTTCCCCAGTCAAAGGGGAACGCTAACAAGTTCATCCTTGTATGTGTAGATGGTTTTACAAGATTTTCTTGGTTAATTCCGACTAAGCTGGCCACCGCTCAGTCCACCATTACTTGTTTAAATTCCATTATTGCTTCTTTCGGTCCGTGTCAATATATTGTATCTGATAATGCTAAAGCTTTCACATCCAATCTCTTTCGTAAATTCTGTTTCGATCTGTCCATATCTCATGTGACTACTTCGGTTTATTATCCTCAACCATCTCTAGCAGAACGGGTCAATCGTAATCTGAGGTCGGCCCTTATTGCCTATCATCACGACGATCATTCTAGGTGCGACACGTCCTTGCATTGGTTAGATTTTGCTTTGAATTCGGCGGTTCATGAATCTCATAAGTTTACTCCAGCTTCCTTGATGTTCAAGTTTGTACCCAACACGCCGCTCTCTAACCATTGGTCTCTTAGTGATATTCTACCTGAGACAATAGATCCAGATAATATTAAAGATCTTTGGAAGAAGGCTAAAGCCAATCTTAAAGTGTCTCATGAAAAGGTTAGGGAAAGATATGATCGTGGACGGAGACCCACCAATTTGAAGGTAGGTGACCAGGTGATAGTCAAGAATTTTGCTCCCGCGGGCAAGCTTGCCCCCAGATTTCATGGGCCGTGCATAATTATAGATTTTCTTACGCCGGTCACGTTGTTATTAAGCAATCCAGCCACCGAGAGGATATTTAGGGTTCACCTGTCCCAGGTGAAACCTGTGTAATTTCCGCACTAACTTAGCTGGTTTTTATTTTTGTTACATTTTGAAAGAAATCTGAAGGTTATATTTTTGGTTTCATTTTGAGGCCTTCTTCCCTTGGAATTATGTTCTTTGTTTCCTAATGTTCATTGTACAACCTCCCCCGACCAGTTAAACTGCTATCCTGTCCTTGCCATGGCCATTACCACTCTCCCGTCTCCTGCTCAACCACACCAGTGGCTAATTAAAATGAAATAAAGATTTCCACACCGCTGGACCCTCAGCTCCACCACAAGTACTGTACCCGAAAATCATTATGGTCCAACAAATTCTGCCGCCGACATCTTAATGTTTCAGTGCCCCCGCAGCCGCGCGGTGCCGTGCCGCTACTGGAGTAGAGCACAGGCCCGATCTACTTCAGTGAGGTCAACCAGTGTATGGCGAGCCGGAGCCCTCCTCCCGACCAAGGCTGATGTGCGGCGCACCTCCTGCAACTTGCCCGCGGTCTGTAAACATTCGCCGCGTGTGCGGCGTGCTTCAGCACCACTACCCCTCTCATAGTGCGGGAGAGCGGTATCTCAGGGTACTTGAGGGGTCCGAGCGGCCTCCTCTGGACACAAGCTGCTGCGGCTGGTCTCGCCATCAAGTAATATACTTAATCAGCTACATGGACATTTCATATCAACAATTACTACATTTTTGAATTCAACTGCAATATTTGGTTGACTTAGAATTGTTTTTTCCTTTCAAGAATTAAAAGTTTTTCCTTCTGAATTCAACTACTACAAGCATAAAGACATTACATCAAAAGTTACTACAAAGAATTTTGAAACTGGATCCAACCAATTTAAGAAAACTTGTTTGTAAATCCTTCTGCAATTAATTTCTATATCAACTCCATACCTTGGACCTTGTTTTAAAACAAAATTTGTGTTCTTCGGTGTCTCCCCTTTGAAGGACTTTTGGGGGGGAGGTCTGTACCAGGCGGTACACCTCCACGCCGCTAATTCAAACATTGCGCCAGTTGAAACTCCTCTACTGGAGGAAGCCTGAACTTTAACAACCATGTTAATTCTAAAGTTTCTCAGAAGATGTCGCTATTGTAAATTTTGAAGAGTTCTGAACTGTGTCTTTTTCGATTTATATTTGTTTTCTCTGTAGTGAGAAGTGTGAACATTCTCTTCTAGATGGCACTACTAAAGAACTGCAATTGTGCACCCTAGTGCGAAGTGAAGGAACTGTTTTTTGAGAAATTTTGTGTTCATAAGTTTGTTCTTTGTTAAATTTCTTTCAGTAATTTTTTGGGTTGGCAGTATAACCCTTCTCTTTCCGCTTGTTTTGAATTTAGCCAATCCCGAATTTCTCTAATTAATTTTTGACCAATAACGTATGTCTTCTCCGATATGGATATGTTGCTTGATCCTAGCCAATAAAGTTGAGGGGGTGTGGGTTCTCATTCATGAAACGTCTCGAATTTTCCGCGAGGATATATAAACTGCTGATTTTCTTGTCTCCTGGCCACTTCAGTAACATCTTTCTTAGTGTGATTATGTAGCAGGGGGCGGGAAGCGCCTCTTTCTTCAGGCGGCAGTTCATCCATCAGATAATGGCCTTTTAATAACTTCTTTGCTTGCTAGCTCAGCAGTTTAACCCTCGGGGCAGGTTCGAAACTTTTATCATGTAACCTTCCTTTAAAATGTAAAAGACACTTGGTATAAAATTCCGTCTCTTTAACTACAAATCGGGATAAAGAGTGCCTAACCCTCTCGAGCTCCCTCTCATATTGTTTTTGAGGTGACTACGTTTTCATAACCGTTTTTCTTCGTTTCATAATGTAATAAAGTTTTCCTATCGTGTCACCTCCGTAGTATGGGATTAGCCCTTGCATAAGCGGCCTAGAGCCAAATAGGTTTTAAAAAGGTGTATTAGGAGTGCAAGTTACGCCTCCACTCATGTTGGTATTTTGGGGCCATGTAAATATCCTGTTTCTTTACTGAATAGGCCTCAGTAGGTTGGGTATTTTTACCCCTGTTCTTGTGTGCCTGGAGGGCAGCTTGAAGGTGGAGTTTGGTGTGGCCTTTGAATAGGCTTGAACTTTGAGAGCGGGTTGCTCTTTCTTAAATTTGGTTTCTGTGTGCCTCGAGCAGGCTTAACTGGGTAATTGCGAGCAAATGCTCCTTGGCATGATTGGGGTTTTCGGCCCCTTTATTGAACCTTGTGTATAAGTAAAGTTGGGCTCATTGCTCAGGGATTGTGAATCTGGGGCTCGAAGCCCAAAATACATTAATAAACTGTAATTGTACATTCTTAACTTGTTGATATACAACTGAGTTCCTGTTATACTTGTTATTTCTTGATCTCGAAAAGAAAATATAACCTTTGTTAAATTTTAAATTAATTTTTATTTCGTAAGTTGAGACCTATTCATCCCAGCACCTTCTTTCACCTCTAACTACCACGGATAACTCCGTAACAAATTTTATCAACATAATGTTTAGATTGCCGGGCTTAGTGGCTCAGACGGCTGAGGCGCTGACCTTCTGACCCCAATTTGGCAGGTTCGATCCTGGCTCAGTCCGGTGGTATTTGAAGGTGCTCAAATACGTCAGCCACGTGTCCATATATTTACTGGCACGTAAAAGAACTTCTTCGGGAGTAAATTCCGGCAACTCGATGTCCCCGAAAACCGTAAAAGTAGTTATTGTGATGTAAAGCAAATAACATTATTATTATTAAAATGTTTAGAATAGGGCCTACTATCAACCGACCAAGGCTGTTCAGTCCACTATGGTGACTACTTATCCAGCTGGGAAGGAGGAAGATCCGAATCTCACAAATGGAGGTCACAATGTCCGCATCACCGATTTTGTTCAAACTTCGTAGGTTGGTAGCACTACATCACAAAAACCCACTGGCAAAGTAATAGCGCGCTACTCTCATAAATGTCCGAAAAAGTTATTTTGAAAATATCGAGAAAATTTACGAGAGATTTAGCATACCAGGTACCATAAAGACAGAAATTGTGGCACGATGGTCGAGTGGTTAAGGTTCTCCGCATAAAGTTATGAAGATGGCGAGTTCGGGTCACGCTCTTCTGAAGTTTTTTTTCTGACTTTTCCTGATCCCCTTTTTTCCTCGTGTTGCGAATGAAAGCAGCAGTTAGTCACTGTCTGACCGCGTTGTGTCTTGTAACGGTTGTGTGCGGTGTAACTAGACGTGCTCATGATAAGTTCGATCGGCATGGAGTTCTCGCATGTTGAATTATGTTCGAACGAAAGTGTTCTTGAATGTGAAGCTACACATAGTGCAAACGAGTTCCCGGGAGAGCAAGCAATAAATAAACAGTTGGAAAAGGCCATGGCTTACGTCGAGAACCTTCTTTATATAAATCGCTTACTGGATCCCGGCGACTCTGTAGAAATTACAGATGAGGCCGAATTACTGGGAAAGAAAATGTTTAAATCTATTTTGACAGTAATAGAAGAAAATAAATTTGTAATAGATGAAAAAGGGGGAAAATAGGGGTAAAAAGCTGGTAGCAGCGTGACTCGAACTTGACACCCTCATAAATGAAGTGAAGAACCTGAACCACTCGACCACCGCGTCACAGTACCTCGCTTGATAGAAGGGATAGAACCTCAGATATTACTGGACCATGTGATATGGTAGATGGATGGAGATTTTCGAGCCTATATACATGAATGACAAGAGCTCGTGGAGGGGCCGATGACCTTAGATGTTAGGTCTCCTTTAAACGACAAACATTATCATCAAGGAAGCAAAGAGCTCGTGGAAGTCTTAATAGCTGAATAGCTTAACGTCGGAAGGTCTTAATATCTTAACGTCTTGTGGCATACCAAGAATCGAAGAAAGGGGGCAATCGGACAACTGGCGGCCCAACACCGCAACCCAGGTCTTCGATTGCTAGCACAACCACAAAGGAGACAAGAGGCGATTCCAGAGGGAAATTACGCCAACTACTTAGGGGAAGGCCTGGATTAAAACACAAACGCAGGATAGGGAAGCGATGGAATCTGGGAAAAACCAATAGGTCAATGACCATAACAGAGGGTTGTACAACAGTTTTGAACTTCTTGTCACTACGTGACTTGCGACATAAAACACCATTGACAATTTTGAACTTCTTGTCACTACGTGACTTGCGACATAAAACACCATTGACAATGGAATAAGGCTTAACAGTAGCACCAGCAGAAATTTGGTTCACAATACTCTTTATTTCAGGGTCATTCGCCTGACGTTTACTAATGTCCTGATACAGTACCGGAAAATCAGTAAGAATAGCATTAATTAGGACAGTTATGCCCACACAAGGTTGAGGCAAATTTAGAAAACCTGGAGCAGGATCAGAATTATCTTGATGAACGCCAAACATGAGGCTTAAGGCATCGGCGACAACGTTCTCGGATTCTCTGATGTGCCTAACAGTGAATTTCAAGAAGAGATTCTAATAGTCCATCGAGTCAATCTACCAGATCTACGGGGTCGACTGAGAACCCATGACAATGCCATATTGTCTGTTTCAAGCTCAAAGTGGACATGCTCAACATACATGCGGAACTTATCGACGGCGAAAAGGACTGCTAATCCCTCCAAACGACATGGAGCAGATCGAACTGGAATATTAATAGAAACATCAATTTTTTTAGTAAGTACATTGGTACAACCTAAACGATCAGCGAATACATCCTTAAATTTGTCACACATTTCCCGAATTTTGTCAGCCTGATTATCATTCAGATGATCAAATCAAGATCCGCCTCAACACAAGCATCGGCATCCATGGCAGCCATAGCAGTACACGAATATGTGACACGCGTGGGAAAGCTAAGAGATGGCCAGAATTTGAAACTAAGACATTTGTCTTGTAAATTCTACAGCACCCCCAGCCCCAATTAAAATGGAGAAGACAGATCTTGCACAACGAAACATTGAATTTTCCAAGTGATTTGAAGAAGCGAACCGTAATTGAAACAGATCCCAGCATTTTAAACAGTCTACCATCAGCACTAACACAATTGAGGACCTCTGTTTTAATCAAGGCCTTCCCTAAGTAGTTGGCGTGATTTCGCGATGGGATCGCCTCTTGTCTCTTTTGTTGTTGTGCTAGCAATCGAAGACCCGGGTTGCGGTGTTGGGCCGCCAGTTGTTTGATTGCCCCCTTTCTTCGATTGTTGGTAGGCAACAGAGAGTGAGTGGTAGCAGAGCGTGGTTTGAAATCACTCACAGCCTCCTTACAGGTCGAAGTACCAGGAGCCCACACCACAGATATTTTACCGGTAGTTAACCTGATGCACAACAACAAAGATTCCAGCGGCTTACATCAGAGCACGCTGGGGAAAACAGTTGACAATCAGTGGGCGAGCCAACCAATACCAACTTCATAACAACAAAGTTCCACCAAAGATCCAATGGTGAAGAAACAGCCCATCGTTATTTCACAATTTACTCCAATCAGGTCTTTAAATGCATAACAATTAACTATTTACGGCCAATTGTTGTGTTGTATTGCATGGCCCAAAGTTAAATAATAGTTTCCTTTCTGTTTTTTAATTCCACATGTACTAAACTCAGGAGTAGCGGTAATTCCACGTAGTTCCAATAAATTATACCGCTACAGTCTTAATACGAGAACATCTTAACATCTCAGCGTCTGCACGTCTTAGCGTCTAATGGTCTTGATGATAGATGAAGAAGGTCTTTCTCATCGTTCTTATTATACAAGAGAAGACAGGGCAGATAACAAGAGGAGGTTCTCCGTTTAGTTTACAAGTTCACTTCGCATCTGAGTAGAGCACTACTCAAAGTTACTCTCATTGAAAACTGGCTATCTCAATGACGAGCGATAAAGTTAGTGAGAGACCGGTTTTTGACTTGTCTGGAACAACAGATAATTTTGTTATATCTTTAGTTACGCTACATTTCTGTAATACGGAAGAATACCAGTGTATTCTCTCCATGAACGCAGGCCAGGGTGGTTTTGATATTGAAATTAGAACCGTTCTTATACACAAGGGAGGTGCCCCTAATGACATTGCAAACTGGAGACCAATCACAATATTTTCTGTTGTTAGGAGAGTACTTGAGCGAGCTCTTGATAAACGCCTGAGAGAATACGTTGCTTTTAATCCACAACAACGGGGATTTATATCTTCAGCCGATACACATATCAATACTTCTATACTCGATTCGGTTTTAAATTCCGCGAAACAGAACAAAACTGATCTAACAGTGATTTTTCTAGACGTCAGTAAGGCGTTTGACAACATTGGGCACCTTCATTTACATGAGACCTTGAGGACATTAGGAATACCTGAGAAATTAAAGGAACTAATAGTTAATCTCCAGACAGGAAACACTACAAAAATAGAAACTGTAACTGGAAAGACAGCCACCTTAAGCCTAAAAAGGGGTGTTATGCAGGGCTCACCTCTTTCTCCCTGTCTCTGCAATCTAGCGACAGATCATATTTTAAACGAACTAACTGAAGACTCTCTCACAAGCCACTATGGATTTTCTTTAGTACCACATATTCCACCTTTAACGATCATGGACTTCGTTGATGACTTGGTTGTCATAGGAAATAGTCGAACAGCAGCACTTGAGCTCTCGAAAATCGTCACAAGCAGATTTCATGAAATAGGGCTTTATGTCAACCCAATGAAATCTACGGCAATCTGCATCGAACGCGGAAAGTTAATCGAAGACCCAGCTGAATTTAAGAGCTATGATATATCGAGTTTGCGGTTTGGGGAAACAATCCACTATCTGGGAGTTAACTATTCAAATGAAATAATTTTTCTACCTACACAGTAGCTTAAAAAATTACAGAATAAAATGGAGAAATTGGTTTCTTCTCCACTATTACAGGTTGACCAGAAATTTAAAGTAATAAACCCAGTTATTTTCCCCTCTCTCATATACCCATTCCAAACTATCAAGCCGGAGAAGATTCCGAAAAAGTTCCTTGCTAATACAGACATACTAATTCGAAGTGCTCTTAAGGAAATTCTTCAAATACCTGCAGACATTCCTGCTGGAATGGTCTACACTGAGAACAAAATATAAGGGTTTGGGACTCTTCTGCGCAACTTGGGAAGCTCATCTTCAGCAAATTAACATCTGTAAGGTACTATTAAGCTCAGGTGACGAATACACCCGTGCTACAGGAAATCTGAAAGAAGAAATAACTCTCTCACCACAATCCCTCAATGTCCCTCCATCTGACAATTTGCTACATCCACGTCTAGAAATAACAGATGCCAGGAAAGTGAGAAGAGTACTGAGAGAAAGGGCATTCAGTGAATGGAGTAACTTGCAGCAGAAAGGAAGAGGTGTATGTTTGTACAATGAATACACTCCTGCCAACTCCTGGATTCGAGACCATCAAGGCTTATCATGTAGTGAATGGCGTGAAGCAATTAAGATGACAGCAAACATTTCTGCAGTTAGATCGGTACCAGGAAGATCTCAGAACGATTCCCTTTGTAGGCGCTGCCTCAAGGAGATTGAAACTCTTGCACATGTTCTGGGATCTTGTCCTCATGGTGAACTTTTAAGGAATACGCGTCATCATGACATCCGCTCTTTAATTGCGGCAACGCTAAAAGACCATGGTTTCCAGTTATTTGAAGAGGATCATGGCTTAGCGGACAGTGGAAGCCACAGAAGGATTGACAACATTGCTTTCAAGAATAAGAAGAGAGGTTACATCATCGACCCCACAATTCGCTTTGAAAGCCATAAGTCGCATCCCTCAGATGTTAACCTGGAGAAAAGGAATATTCCTTACTACAAGGAGAAATACCAGATAGAGGAAATCGACATAGTAGGTCTGATGATTGGAGCAAGGGGAACGATTCCCGCTTTTGCCGCTAATTTCTGGAAACAGATGTCTCTGCCAGTTACAACGTTACGGGAGACTGCCATCATAGCCTTAAGGGGCTCACTGATAATTCTAAGAAATCACTGTAACAATTAGGTTACCTTCAACATTTCTCAAGTATAGTATATCTATTTCTCTTCTAAAAATAAATGTAAAAGTATACTTTGTAGCAAGGCAGCCTCTGCATGAGAGGAAGTATTTCATAAAATAAAATAATGAGTATTATAGGAAGTGTTAAGGTCAGGAGTGTCGCTGTCCAATTAGTGGGCAATGCACAAATCGGAAATAGGACTGGTACTTACTACGAGAGATGACAACGAAAGTACGCGAGGTGAACATCAGACAACAGCTCCTACATCATCGAACGTGTCCAAATACCAGAATCTAAATACGATAGCTTCAAGATGGCGACTACTGTGTGTGAGTATGTGATATCCGTAGTGGATAATGGTGTAAGATGCAATGAAAATGTGGCAAATGCAGAAGAGTAGTTAAAAATGGGATTCTGTGTCGTAAGTGTGATGAATGGTACCATTTTCGTTGTGCAAATATTGTAAATAGGACTGGTATTGAAGAAAGTGTGTGGCTGTGTCCCGAGTGTAAACAAACTGATAGTGAGGCAGAACAACAAGAAAGAGAGACTTACGAAACTACAAGTAAAATTTTAGGAGTGCTACAAGAAGACTTATGCGCTCTGAAACATGAAAATGAGAGCTTAAAGGACAGTTTTTTTTTTTGTTTTTTTTTTTTTTTTGCTATTTGCTTTACGTCGCACCGACACAGATATGTCTTATGGCGACGATGGGATAGGAAAGATCTAGGAAGGAGAAGGAAGCGGCCGTGGCCTTAATTAAGGTACAGCCCCAGCATTTGCCTGGTGTGAAAATGGGAAACCACGGAAAACCATCTTCAGGGCTGCCGACAGTGGGGCTCGAACCCACTATCTCCCGATTACCTTAAAGGACAGAATAAAGAAACTTTAAGGTAAAGAAGACATTGGAGAAGAAAGATCGCCGTGGACGGAAGTGACGCGTAACCATTTTTTGCAGTGCCAAAATAGATTTCAGTTATTGCAACAAGTTCCAGAAGAAGACACACCAAGTTTTCCAAATAATTTTAAATCCAGTGGAGGTAACCTACAGAAGAAGAAAACCAACCGAAAGTCAAGATCGCCAAAAATTCATCTCTACGCAGACAGTCAAGGGCGGGGTATGGCAGAAGGCATCAAGGATGAGCTGCAGAATCCAGAAACTGAGGTTTTAGGACTAATAAAACCAGATGCCAAAACTGAAGACGTCCTTTCAAGTTGTGCTCCTGTTTTAGAGAAGGACTATTATGTGGTGATTGTGAGTGGTACAAATGACATTGCTGCAAATGAAGTTGAGGAACTAATTACGACCCTCAGAGGTAAGATTTCCAAACTACCTGACTCAAAAGTAATTGTAGTTAATGTGCCACCCAGGTATGACCTTTTAGAGGACTCGTGTGTGAACAAAGCTGTACATGATGTAAATATAAAAATCAAGAGATTATGTAAGAGTTTTAGAAATGTCTATGTAGTAGATAGATACCTTAGGTCTTGGCAGGCAAATGTTCACTAGGCATGGGTTACATCTGAATGGTAATCGAAAAGCAACTCTCTGTAGACAAATTGCTACAATTATCAACAGAGATTTGCAAACTTATCTGTACTTAAGAAAACCCATACCACTGAACTGGCACATACAGGGAAACTTGCCCGAAAACCCAGATCCTTAAATCAAGATCTATGTACAAGGATCTGGGTTCCAGGGAAGTTCTCAACTCATGAGTCAAACGTTACCCAATTGCAACAGTCAAGTATTAGGGAGGAAGGAGGTCTGAGATTGCTCTTGGTAAACTGTCAGAGTGTAGTAAATAAACAATTAAAATTCGGTACATTGATGGAATCTTATGAGACTGATGTGGTGATAAGAGTGAAATCGTGGTTGAGAGAAGGGGTGGGTAATACAGAAGTATTTCCAGAAGGGTATACAGTCTATCGTAGAGACCGAGGAGATAAAATGGGAGGGGGGTGTTTATTCTGGTGAAGGAAACTTATTGTTCACATGAATGGTTTACTGATGAAAGGGATGAAATATTAGGGATAAAATTAGTTTGCGATAATATAAAGGAGGTGGGAATTATAGGAACATATGACCTGGAAGAGAGGAAAGAGATATGGAAATATTTGAGAAAATAATAGATTATACTCATAAAAGAATAATGATATGGTAATAATTGGGGAGATCTAAACTTGCCTGAAGTTGAATGGAATGGAGCTGCAAGTGAAGCCCATGTACAGAAACTGGCAAATAAGTTAATTTGGAATGGAGGATTTACACAAGTAGTACAAGAACTGACTCGTCTCAATGGCTTGCTAGATGTATTCTTGGTTAAACCATGGGAAATTGTTGATAAAACTGAGGTAATTGAAGGAATAAGTGACCATAAAGCTGTAATAATGGATGTAGGACTCGTACCAAAAATGCTTAATAAGAGGGTCACAAAAGACAAGAAATTATACAGAAAAACTAAAGTTGATGAATTTGGGACTTACCTTAAATCACAATTCAGTTGTTGGATAAGTAAAGGGAATAATGTGGATACACTCTGGGCTAAATTTAAAGGAATCATTTGGGAAGGAGAGAAGAGATTTGTACCTGTTAGGAAGGGTAAAATGACCTCATACCCTGTTTATTATACAAGGGAAATAAGAAAATTAAATAGAAAATGGTGCCGATGACCTTCGATAATAGGCCCCTCAAAACACCAAGCATCATCATCATCAAGCAAAAAAGAAAATGTAGAATAGTAAACAGGAAAATCAAAGAGGGTAGAGAGAATAGAGAAACTAGAAAACAACTAATGAGGGAACTGGAAAAAAGGAAGCAAAATATAATTATATGAATGGCATACTTCAAGAGGGTAATGACCACAAAGGGAAATGGGAAAAAGCTGTATTCGTATATTAGGAATCAAAAAGGAAAAGGAATCCAAATTCCTACAATGGTGGGAGAAGGGGGTGAACACTATTTAACAGACACTGAGAAAGCAAATCTATTTAGTAGGGAATTCAGAGATGCAGTAGGAGATTGTCAGGAGTTGGAAACCGTAACAGAAGATAGAGAGGAAGAGACACATAGAGAAACAAGAAGCTTCTCATTCACAAATGAAGATATTTTCAGAGAAATCCAACTTCTTCAGCAAGGAAAAGCAGCAGGAAGTGATCAAATTACTGGGGAGGTGTTAAAGACAATGGGGTGATACATAGTGCCTTAATTAAAATTTCTCTTTGACTATGTTATAAATAATAGTGTAATACCAAAGGAATGGAAAGAATCTATAATAATACCAATTTATAAAGGAAGGGTGATAGAAGTAAACCAGAGAACTACAGACCAACCAGCCTGACCAGTATAGTTTGTAAAATACTGGAGAGTTTAATATCAAAGTACATCAGAGGGATATGTGATGATAAAAATTGGTTCGTGAGGAGCCAGTATGGATTTAGAAAGAAATTTTCTTGTGAGGCACAACTGGTGGGATTTCAGCAGGACATATCAGATCAGTTGGATTCAGGAAGCCAGTTAGACTGCATAACCATAGATCTTTCCAAAGCCTTCAATAGAGTGGAACATGGAATATTATTAAAGAAATTGGAGGGAATAGGATTGGACGTAAGGGTTATACGTTGGATAAGAACATTTCAAAATTCGAGGGTTCAGAAAGTCAAAATAGGAAATAATATATAACAGAAAGAGAAAGTTTGGAAGGGAATTGCACAGGGTAGTATAATCGGTCCGTTATTTTTCTTAATATACGCAAATGATTTAGGGAACAATATAACATCGAAAATAAGATTGTATGCAGATGACATCATTGTTTATAGGGAAATAAATAACATTGAGGATTGTTCAGAATTACAAAGGTACCTTGAGAGTATCCAAGAATAGGTTGAAGAAAATAATATGAAGGTTAATGGAGGCAAATCAACTGTTACAACATTTACAAACAGGAGTTTTAAAACTGAATTTGAATATACTTTGGATGAGGTAGTTATCCCAAAAGATGGCAAGTGCAAATATTTAGGTGTGAGATTTGAAAATAATATGCACTGGAAGGGTCATGTGAATGACATTGTTGGGAAAGCATACAGATCGTTACATGTCATAATGAGACAACTTAAAGGATGCAGCAAAGAATTAAAAGAGAAAAGTTACTTAAGTATGGTTCGTCCATTATTGGAATATGCAAACAGTGTTTGGATCCTCACCAAGAATACCTGATAAAAGAACTAGATGGTGTGCAGAGGAAAGCAACAAGATTTGTAACAGGGGATTTCAGGAGAAAGTGTAGTGTATCAGAAATGTTAAAGGAACTTGGGTGGGAAACTTTAAGTAAGAGAAGGGAGAAAACTAGACTTATAGAATTATATAGAGCCTATACAGGAGAAGAAACATGGAAAGAAATCCGTGAGAGGCTTCAGTTGGAGAATAATTATATTGGCAGAACTGACCACAAGTACAAAATTAGAAGGAATTTTAGCAGAAGCGATTGGGATGGAACAGTTTACCAGGGGTAGTGTTTGATCCTTTTCCGAAATCTGTACAGATATTCAAGAAGAGCATAAACAGCAACAGAGAAAATTAATGAAATGTTAGAGGGCTTTCGACCAGTGCAGGATATTGTAAATAAAAATGTGCGTGATTAAATTAATTCCATCCCCTGGTCTATGGAGTTTGGACAGCCCAAGTAGAGGATTGCCTGTAGGGGTGAAGTACAGTTGGGACTTCGAGGGCTCTGGGACCGCTACGGTAGCTGTGAAGGCCCTTCAGGAACTCTGAAAAGTGGTGGCAAAAGGGGCTCTGGTTAAGACGCAGCAGGTCGTTATGCTACTTAGGTTCCAAAATGAGTAAAATATAAATATGTAAATAAATACAATGTTAATTTTAATCTTATACCAGTTGTACAGTATTATTAGAAGTAATTTCACTTACTGTATATGAGTTGACTATGTTTTTAAGTACAGGAGATATTATAATTAGAATTTTGTAAACAATATAAATTTATTAAGGATGATGTGTGTGTTTAATAGAAAAATTATTAGCGTAAATTGTATAATATTGTATTCTAGGAAAATTTTCTTCGTCTCTTGTTAATTTAAAATTTAGTACTTGACAATAATGTATCTTATTGTACCATTTGCCACCGAGCCGGCCCAGTGGTGTAGAGGTAGCGTGCCTGCCTCTTACCCGGAGGCCCCGGGTTCGATTCCCGGCCAGGTCAGGGATTTTTACCTGGACCTGAGGGCTGGTTCGAGGTCCACTCAGCCTACGTGATTAGAATTGAGGAGCTATCTGACGGTGAGATGGCAGCCCCGGTCTAGAAAGCCAAGAATAACGGCCGAGAGGATTCGTCGTGCTGACCACAGGACACCTCGTAATCTGCAGGCCTTCGGGCTGAGCAGCGGTCGCTTGGTAGGCCAAGGCACTTCAAGGGCTGTAGTGCCATGGGGTTTGGGTTTGGTTTGGTTTTTTTTATTTGCCACCGAGGTAGACACCTCATTTGCAAATAAAGAGATTTTGATTTTTTATTTGATTTGATCTACAAATGGTGAGCTAATGGCATAAATTACTGTAAGTCTCCGCGTAACCGTTCATTTTATTAAATTTTATTTCAGTTTTTTCTTGTTTCCGTAAGTTCAGTTTTCGTTTACACGCCGTCACGTTTATCATCCTAATAAATCGTTATTTTAATTGGTACTTTCGTAAATTCATATTAATGATCCTAAGTTTCTTAGTTAGTGTGTACTTAATGCTTAGTGTTCGGTCTCTCCACCTCTGGGAGTATCTAGAGTCTCATTACTTATATTACTATTATTTATCAACTATCGTCTTCAAGCCATAAGTTTGAAGGCTGGTGCCCAAGGGATATTAATTATGGAGAGAGAAATGAGCGAGTATTTATTTATATTAAAATTAAGGTGACCGGCACGTCACAAACCTTATGTTTTGAGGATTGTTTTGTTTATATATCAAAGTTGTCAACACTCATGCTGGTTCCTTCTTCATAGTAATCAACCTGTCGGGAACTTGTAAATTTTCTCTAGCCAATTACAATTGGGAGGTGTGTACAGGAATCCAGCCTATCAGTAAAGAGTTCTTGAAGCTTCCCCTCAAACATACTATAAAATCTGGGCGTTTTAGGGTCCTATGGTCTGAATTGCTCCAGTGTGAGGAGAGTGTATTGACGTGAACCAGGAGGCAGGGGCGCGGACGGCGTCAGGAAGGCCCAGCAACTCAAGGTAATGGCAGAAGTTTCACAACTATGTAATAGCTCTTGCGCATAGTTTGAGGGGAAGGTTTCAACCACTTTTATTTTATGTAAATTTCTAAATTTGGTGGTTTAAATGTAGAATTTTCGGCAAGTCTGAGGACTATGCTCTATCCCCTACTGGGAAATATGTAATGTAAGGGGACAAAGAACGATAACCCTCGGTCGGTTTCCATTCAACTTGGCATGGGGTGACTACAGTTTTCAAAGCCCCTAAATTTATTTAATCATATTTGGCTTTAATATTTATTATTTAGTCACCCCGGTGTAGAATAGGTTTAGCCTCTGTATCATTAGGCCATAATCCCACTTAGAGTTTTAACTATTTCTATAAGGAGAGCAAGTGTTTCGCCTCCTACCCTTTTGTTTATGGCCAGTCGTGTTCAACTTTTTCATTTTACAATAAGGCCATTTAGTATGGGTAATATGCCCCTGTTTATTCGATACTTGTTTTTGATGTGAATTTACCTTTAGGAGCAGTAAGTTATAAACTGTTGAGCAATAGATAGGCCCACATTGGAGCTACTTGATGTAAATACTTTAATTGAGGACAATCGATGGATTGTCAGGTATAACGTAAGTGCGCCATGAAAAATTGATGTCTCTGCGAGGCTAGACTACGATATAGTTGGAGGGCAGACTCCTACGAAGTGTATTTTCCTGGAACGTTTCTAGTTCTTATAAAATTTTGTACCTGGCAAGAGCACTAACGCTCTTTTCTTTTCTATGTAAATCAACCAAACTATTAACAATTGTAAATTTGGTAAGTGATTTTCGGACATTTAAGTCCTTGTTATTGCTAGACCTGACGAACTCACTAATATTGTTGTTATTCATCCGGATTTTCTATTTTTCAATTTTTAAATTAGAAAAAAAAGAAAGAAAGAAAATTTCTAAATGTTTTGTGTTTAGTTCTGCTCTAGTTAATTCCTTGTTCTCCCATTGGACCCTCACGCTTCTTACCCCTCTGTGATTCACAAAAACTCCACATAACTATTATTAATAATAATAATAATAATAATAATAATAATAATAATAATAATAATATTTGTTTTACGTCCCACTAACTACTATTTAAGGTCTTCGAAGACGCCGAGGTGCCGGAATTTAGTCCCGCAGGAGTTCTTTTATGTGCCAGTAAATCTACCGACACGAGGCTGTCGTATTTGAGCACCTTCAAATACCACCGGACTGAGCCAGGATCGAACCTGCCAAGTTGGGGTTAGAAGGCCAGCGCCTTAACCGTCTGAGCCACTCAGCCCGGCATTATTATTAAAGAAGGCAGAAACTATATACAAGTACAGATCTGTACCTGAGACCTAAACCAACCTTAGTCACATTTTAGTCATTTTACAGGAGAGAGGTAAAACTTCAGTTGAAGAGCATTTTTGCTGCATTATGATTTAGGCAATACATGTTCATCGTTGTTCTTGATATATTTTGTGTAATTGTGATCACTAAACACATTCACTAATATAATTTACACTTGTATGTATGTATGTTTAGTCCTCAGCCCGAAGGCTGGTTGGATCCTCAACAGCTCCGCCATCAGCTGTCATAGATGGCCTAGGCATCACTGAAGAGGCGTACTAGGGAAATGAGGAGTGAGGTAGTTTCCTGTTGCTTTCCTCACCAAGCCAGAAGCTGCTATTACATATCAGTCTGCCAAGCCCACTGAAATGCATGCACCAACTGACCCAATGAGCAATATCTTCACACCATTCATAGCAGGGACTGGCTGCAGAAGGAATGGCATTACTAGCATCATTCATACCTCAGTCACCTTCATTTTGTCAAAGCCAAGGATAAAGCTGAGACAGATCATTGAAAGTAACAAAATTGCTCTAGCCCATACCAGAAGACATAGTGCACTGTAAACACTAGGTCCTGCCAGTAAAGGCATAATTTACACTTAAAGTGGGTAATTATTACTTTTTGCCATAAAAATAAAATAACAGTGGGCTGACTTTTATATAACTCTAAGTTTCATAAAATGAATAAAATATGACTTACGTTGATTTCGTAGCTCTCAGGTTGATAATTTTTTACCGAATGAGTTGGCCGTGTGGTTATGGGCGCGCAGTTGTGAGCTTGCATTCGGAAGATACTGGGTTCGAACCCCACTGTCGGCAGCCCTTTAGATTATTTTCCGCGGTTCCCCATTTTCACACCAGGCAAATGCTGGGGCTGTACCTTAATTAAGGCCACGGCCGATTCCTTCCCATTCCTAGCCCTTGCCTATCCCACCGTTACCTATCTGTGTCGGTGCGACGTAAAGCAACTTGATAATTCTTTCTCAGAGAGAACATGATACTTAAGTAACAGAATTCCGAGGCAATCAGAATTGGATGTTATTTTAAATTACTCCTACATCCAAGTCAAGTATTAATCCGGTTTCGAAAGTAGTATCTGAGCTGGTTTGAGGACAAACCATTATTAAGACTAAATCATTTGACATTGAGATGTTATTTAAAACTAAAAAGCTTGTCTGATATTTCCCATATTCAGTGCCGAATGTGAAGGACATCACTTGCAATGTTGCAAAATGCTGTTTCTCAACACTGACTGTTTAGTATGTCGTGGTAAATTAACTGACACGTGAGTTAAGAGACTCAAGGTTAACCCCCAATGGCCAGATCCAACCTCTCCCCACACTTACATAATGTGATGCAAATTTATTCTTTGTGAATGTTTTTGTGAATATAAAACAGAAAGACTCGCCTGAAAATTTCGCGGTTTCACGCAATATGTTCAAGAATAGATCAATAAGCATACTTCTCAATAATAAGAAAAGGGAATTCCTACAATCACAACAGTGCGACGATGCCAATTCTTAATGATAATATGGGATTTTAGTTTTACTGCGTTAAGAAAAAAATATGTTGTGTAGTTCTAGTGATAGGGAAGTCTAACTACGTGGCTGAATGGCCCGTCTTCTTGTCTTCGGACCGCAGGCTACTGGATTTGTGGCGTGAGGGCTTGATATTTGTCTGCCTGTAATAACTTGTCCCTATAATCCCATAATCGATCAACACGCTAACATATTTTTCCTCGATACTTCGTCGTATACTTTTCCTAGATCTACGAAACATAAGCTTAAATGTCTGTTCCTCTCGTAACATTTTTCAGATACTTGACGCATACTGACAGCCTCTCAATGGTCTGAAACCACACTGGTTCTCATCCAGCTTACTTTCTGCCATTGATCACGCCCTTCTTTTCCAAAGTGCCTCCCAGCACATTGTCGGGCATATTAATCAATGAAACACCTCGATAGTTGTTGCAACCCTTCATGTTACCTTGCTTATAGATAGGCGCAATTACTGCTTTAGTCCAATCATGAGGTACCTTACTCACATTCCAACCTAATCCTATTACTCCACGAAGCCACTGCAACCCTGCCTTCCCAATATATTTCACCAATGCAGGTCTAATTTCATGTGTTCCTCGTGACTTATGACAATGTAGTTTATTTGCCATCCTTTCTACTTTCTCGGCTTAATTTCACTGTCATTGTTGATCTCCTCCTCATTAACTCGGTTGTTTGCGATTTCAACAGAAATATTTCCTTTTTTCGTGAAAAGATTTTCAAAATGTTCCTTCCATCCATCTGGTGATTTCCTAGGAGTTCACCTGCTTTTCCCAATACACTATTCTTTTCCCTTTTTCCTTCCCTTTTTAAGATTTTTTGTTACTGTTCCGAAATAGCTTCCCCGCCGCTTGAACAAGCCTTTGCAGGGTTATTATCGAAATCTTCCCACGATATCTTCTTGGACTCCACAATGGTATGTTTCACTTTATATATTTTTTTCATAAATTTTTTTCATTAATTCTCGCTTCGAGCCATTTTTGGTACGCATTCGTTTTAGGTTTACAAGCTGCCCTGACAAAATCATTCCATCAAGATTGTTCATTTTTTCCTATCTTTACACACACTTGTTCCTTAACATTCCCTTGCCGTTTTTACTACAGTACTTCTGTATGCCAGCCATTTTCTTGCTATACCCAGAACTTGCTGAATGTCTATTCTTTGGAACTTTTTAATTAACAAAATCTATGTAATTATATCTAATATTCTCGCCTGGAGTTTTTCTACCCTTATCTGTCTGCATTCAACTTTCACTTTCTCTATCCTTGGCTTATGAAAATGAACTGTGGTGAAGCGGACATTGGTACGTGCATAGACTGCGGATAGTACAAGGAAAGAGACTAATTACAGTTAGTGTCGTCTGTAACGGCAAATAAAGTTATAATGGATGCAAGGATTTAAAAATGTAAGAGATATGGGTGAAAGGAGTTATGGAGAAAGAGATTATCAGGGAACAGGGAAATGCATTTTCCTCAAGAAAAACAAGGAATTCGGGATTTAAGTTCTTCTTCTTCTAGATCCTCACAAAAGATCGGCGACCATCATGAAGCAATGTTTCCTGTGTTATATTTCCAGTATCAGAGTAGATGTCGAAACATTGTCGGAGGTTCCACTCTCAGGATAATCCTCTCCGCGTTTCCCTTCTGTCGCCTTCTATTATGTATTTGTTCTTTCAGGACGTAAGGCGTACCGTTTTAGCATTGTAGTGGAAGTGTCATTTACACTGTATTGTAAATAAGAATTTCAATGAGATTGTTCGATACTGCAGTACTATCCTTCATCATAGTTAAAGATAAGGTACAGTGGATCGCGACTGCGAGGTTGGAATGTTAACATACAATTAGTGGCTAAAAGTCATGGGAAGACACTGAATGTGATGTTAATAACGAGTTGATCATCCGCGAACCCTCAAAACGGCAGCAATACGGCGAGGCATCGACTCTAGATACAAGAAGTTAGGATCATTTGGGAGGATCTGGACCCACGCATCTTGCACTGCTACCCACAATTGGTTTTGTGTAGTTGGTGCGGGTTCGTACACCAGCATCGACAGCATTCCATAAATGCTCGATTGGATTAAGATCTGGGGATCTGGGCGGCCAATCCCTGGTCGTAACTTCGCTGGAGTGCTCATCCAACCACCTGCGTGCCACCACAGAGCGGTGACATGGCGCATTGTCCTGTTGAAACATGGCATCTCCATAGCGTACTCTAGAGCCAGAGAGAGATGCAGATTATCTGAAAGAATGTCCACATAACGTGCACTTGTCAGCGCTCGCTGCAGCCGGACAATGGGGCCTAATTTCGACCGTAAGAACGCCGCCCACACCAGAACTGAGCCACCTACCGCCTCGTTGCTTCATGGGGCATATGTCACACTCCGACGCGCCCATCAGCTCGATACACCAGGAACCGGGACTCATCGGACCATATCACATGCCTCCACTATTCCATGGTCCATTGCTATTGTTCGTGAGTCTATGCACGGCGTTGAGCTCTGTGTCGAGCTGTCAGCAAAGGGATACGAGTTGGTTGTCGGCTGGTGAAGCCTATGTGGTGCTGTTGCCTCCTTACAGTCCTGGTAGAAATGGGTTCCTGACTCCCAACATTCAACTGGGTGATAATCTGACTCACAGTAGCCCGTCGAGCGCCCAGTATGGTTTTGCGGAGGTGACGTGATGTCCGTTTGTTAAACACCCGTGGTCTTCCCGTGAGGCGGTTTACGCGGGTGGTAACATTATCTCTGCGATATTGAAGATCCACCCTCGACATTGTTGACCTGTTGACCTTGGAAACCCGAAGTCGCGTGTAATCTCCACAATTCTATGACCCATGCACCGTGCGCCGATGATCAACCCACGTTCAAAGTCGGTTAACTCGCGAAGTGTTGCCATCTCCACGACACTGGTGTCTGTGATAGACTGCTCACCTACGCCGCAGCTAGCCGCAACGCTCAGGGGTCATACACGGCGCATTTTCTAATGTGACGCCCCTTCCCGCGACTTTTGGCTACTCAGTGCAGTACACGAAGCTGTGCCTCAGGTAAAAAATTTAGTTATTCTTTAGGACTGTGACCGCATTCACGACAAGGGCAAAAATTAATTTGTTGTTGTTGTTGTTGTTTGTAATTAATCTTTATGACCCACTATTTACTTTTACGGTTTTCGGAGACGCCGAGGTGCCGGAATTTTATCCCTCAGGAGTTCTTTTACGTACCAGTAAATCTACCGACACGAGGCTGACGTATTTGAACACCTTCAAATACTACCGGGATGAGACAGGATCGAATCTGCCAGGTTGGGGTCGGAAGGCCAGCGCCTCAACCGTCTGAGTCACTCAGCCCGATAACTTCAACGGGCATAAGAGGGTAATAAACTGGGTATATTTAAAGCCCTTTAAGTAGAGGTGTCCAGGGACCGGATGAGAGTCAGGTACAGTACTACACAGGATAGCATTATAAGCGAATCCGTCTTATTGGAAATATACAAGATGTATCAGAGATAGAGGTTTGGTAGTGGTCATCATTGTTTTAAGAGAAAGTGCAACTAGGCAACTATCTACACTTACAATTAAGAGAGGAAAATTGGAAGAGGGGAACCTGAAGCCTCCTGAATATAAGCAGGCAACCTACCCCTACAACATGGGACTGCCATTATAATATAATATAATATAATATAATATAATATAATATAATATAATATAATATAATATAATATAATATAATATAATATAATATAATATAATATAATATAATATAATATAATATAATATAATATAATATAATATAATATAATATCTAGCAGAAGTACCCGTTCTTCGTACGGGTTGTCTGGCTTTAGTTACTCATACTATCGGTGTGACTGACTTCATTAGATATTTATATCACTGGTGTATTTACTTAAGTACGTAGAAATTATTTGTCATGTTTGGAATTATAGTGTATCTTCTTCTTCTTTTCTTCATGGGGGCCTCTAAATATTAGTTCCTAATTAGCGTCGACCTCTAAGATCTTTTGCTACCATGTTTTTCCTTCATTCCCACCTAGATATACCTGCTCCACTGATCTCTATACATGGATCGCTGATGGCAGCTCTCCGCTACAGGAGAAAGTACGCCAAGTTGAACACGCGGTCCGCCATGTTGGTGTACCCACCCTAGAGCTCTCCTTATGGGGAAGCAATGATAATATAATCAATTTTAAATCGCAATTAATGGCGCATTGGAATAATTAAAAATATAGGAACATGTTCGCTCAAAACATAAGGAAATTGGGAACATCGACACGTCATTCAGAGGTCAGTAAATCTCCGGGATAGCAATAAAAATTAGTGTAAAATAACGGCCGACAAATATTAACTTAGGTGCTGAATACTTGCAGTTAGCGATCGGTAATACAATACAAGTGAAAAACAGTTTCTGGAAACATTGCTGTAAATGTTATACATGTATGCCACGTAATTATGCATTCTTGACGGGAGGTATGACTGAATTTTTCGTATTTTGAGCCAGAAACTCAGTTTTTCTTTTTATTCATACACAAAACAGCCCTATTTTTCCTCTTTCAGAAAATGTTTTTATTTGAGTAATTCCGGCTTGTTTAAAGCTTGTAGAATCCATTTAATATGAGCCCGCAGGACATTTAAAAGCCCAGAACCCCACCCACTTCTCCTGTAACGGCATGATAGTTTACTGTGTGTTTTTCGCTGGATATTCAAGTATTTCGCGGCGTATTTGCCGTAGAAGTACACTTCGGCATGCTGACAGTCACTTGTTTACTACGTAATCAATACAATTACGTTATGTTAGGAAATATTGTAATTTGAACTGACGGAGAGAATGTTGTACCTCTTCCAAATAGTACTCAGTTTATATCTGCCACACCTGTTACTTTGATAGTTTAAATATATTATGTATTTGTATTATTTTCATTTAGAAATTCGTATTTGTGTTAATCGTAGTGGTATAAGCATGGCTCCCTTGTTTGTTTATATTTTACTAACATGCAGAAGTAACATGTGGTTTCAATTCAGCGAGTGAAATATCTAAAGTAGTGATTTTTCATTGGTGTATTTCATCTTAATTCCTTTGTAAATGTGTGGGCTATTGCAATAACGCAGCACAGAACACCCGTGGAACTACAATCAGGAGGCCTGGCGTCACTGAACTAAGCATAAACAAAATAAGCGCGCTCCTCGTGGTCTACTGCACCGTGCGCTTGCTGCCATCTTACTACGCCAGTCATCTTCTATTCGGCTTACTGCTACCCAAGCTACCAGCCATCCATGTATAGAGATCAGTGACCTGCTCACTTCACAAAGCTGGAGGTTTAGTGTAAGTATACTTCCGCTAGATAGTACCACAAATATAAATATTATTGAATGTATTTGTTTGATCCGACATTTCGTAACTATTACAATGATCAAGGAAATACGCGATTCATAAAAGAAACTACTATAAGTATCGAGAATTATAATTCTCAGGACTTGTCACTCATGCGCGCATCATATAATGAATCTGAGTATAAATGTTAAGAAATTTTTTCCAGTCATGGGCGAATGATCGTGAAAGTGGACCAAAATATCCGCACTAATAACATCAGTGATCCTACTACTCCATGATTTGATATAAAATAGTTTAAACTATAGGTAACAGACTCCGAAAAATGCTGAAACCTAAGCCAGTACGTAAAAACGGAGGCCCGTCGGCAACCGCTGGTCGCTGTACTGCGGAGATCTCCGGTGTTATTATTTTTATACTTCACTCCCTTTCCATCCCCGCCCAAAGGAGTGCCATGAGCGTCTTACACAACAGTTTATTTTTTCCAGATAGTAAGTCATATGTGTATCAATTTTGGTTGGCAGCTATGCCCAAACGTACATGCATAATCTCGCTGCTGTAGAATCCTGGAGCTGACGTTGCCATGGTTACGGCCGTTCGTTTCTTTATCCGATTCCTAGAGCAGGGGTAGTGTGGTTCCAATATCTCCATAACGGTTGGTTTTAGGGCCTTCATACATGGTTTTCGGGCCCGAAGGGTTTACCGAGTATTGTTCTTTGCGTCAAGGGGCTTAAAATGAGCTTTGTCTCGTCGTTGTACGACAAATTCGATTTCGCCTATATTAGCCTATTATTTTAATATTTTTATATCTCTCCCCGTCGCCCACCTCTCTCAAATTGTTTTGAAAATGAAATACAGCCCATGTTACTCACTGGCAATAATGGAGCTTTCTACAGGTAAAGTAATTTTTAAAATAGGTTCAGTAGAGTTTGAGTCTATCCGTTACAAACAAATATACAAATTTTTCCTCTTTATAATATTAGTATCGAAGTATAAATTACATCCCTACACATACGGTTGCCGTCAGGAAGGGTATCCAGCCGTAAAATAGGGTTTAATCCACATGTGCGACACAGTTCGTACCCGCAACCTCACAGGAGTGGGTAAAGCGATAGAGGAAGAAGATACTCATTTTTTTTAAACTCACCCGCTTTTTTATTCTTTTCACCCCCATAAGTGGATTGTCCAAAAAGAGCGTGTTCATTTTTAAAGGGGATTCCAAGTGCCAATTTTAAAGTCTGTAACATCTTCTCTTTTGACATATATGTATCCTCATATAAATCATTCAAATCCTTCCTCACTTTCTTTCAACCCCTCCCCCCCCTCCTTAAGTGGATTTTCTGAAAACGAATATTTGTGTTCTTTTATATTTAAAGGGGATTCCCAATATCAATTTTCATGCCTGTAACATGTGAAGTTTTTGTGATTTCTTGTAGACAATTTCGCTGCTGTAGAATCCTGGAGCAGACGTTGCCATGGTTACGCCAGTTCATTACTTATCCGATTCCTATAGCAGGGGTAGTGTGATGCCAATATCTCCGGAACGGTTGGTTTTATTGCCTTAAAACATGGTTTTCGGGCCCGTAGGGCTTGCCGAGTTTTGTTCTTTGCGTCAAGAGGATTAAATTGAGCTTTGTCTCGTCCTTATACGACAAATTCGATATTTTGCCTATATTAGCCTATTATTTTTATATCTCCCCCGGTGCCCCCACTTCGAATTGTTTTGAAAATAAAATACAGCCCATGTTACTCACTCGCAATGTAGCTTTCTATAGGTGAAGAAATTTTTAAAATCGGTTCAGTAGTTTTTTAGTATATTCGTTACAAACAAACAAATTTTTCCTCTTTATAATATTAGCAGGGCCTCTCAAACGCCCAAAATCTCACGCGTGCAGATAGAGGCGCAAGTGCTCCATGCACTGTGCATCGCTGCCGCTCGGCATGGCTCGGATCAACGCTTCGTCTCTGGGCTACTCGGCTAAGCTCGGCTCAACTCGCCTATACTCGGCTCAAGTCAGCCCGGATTTGGAGCGCTACGGCGCAAGTGGGGCAGAGGGAGACAGGCGGAGCGAGCGAGACAGGCGTGAGGAAAGAGAGAGTAAGCGCTATTGCTCCAAATCGAGGAGTGGGGGGTCTGCACTCTGGTCAACCAAGCCAAGTCGTCTTTTGCACCGTGCACAGTGCATGCACCACGCGCATGCACCCTGAGAGGCCCTGATATTAGTATAGATAATAATAATAATAATAATAATAATAATAATAATAATAATAATAATAATAATAATAAAGTGTCCGCCTCTGTGGTGTAGTAGTTAGTGTGATTAGCTGCCACCCCCTATAGGCAAATTCCAGGATGGTACATAACTTACGGCCACGGCCGCTTCTTTTCCTCTTCCTTTTCTATCCCTTCCGATCTTCCTATCCTCCACACAAGGCCGCTGTTCGGCATAGCTGGTGAGACCGTCTGGGAGAGGTACTGGTCCTTCTTCCAGTTGTATCCTCTTTGCTCAGGACACTGCCCTTGAGGCGGTAGAGGTGGGATCCCTCGCTGAGCCTGAGGGAAAAACCAACCCTGGAGGATAAACGGATTAAGAAAAAAGATTTTTTTACAAGTTGCTTTTCGTTGCATCGACACAGATCGGTCTTATGGCGACGATGGTACAGGAAAGGGTTAGGAGTGGAAAAGAAGCGGCCATGGCCTTAATAAAGGTATAGCCCCAGACTTCACCTGGTGTGAAAATGGGAAACCACGGAAAACCATCTTCAGGGCTGCCGACGGTGAGGTTCGAACCCATTACCTCCCGAATACTGGACACTGGCCGCACTTAAGCGACTGCAGCTATTGAGTTTGGTGCAGGAATAGTAATATGTGCGACTGTTTAAGTGAATGGTCACCACTGAGGCCTTCCGTTCGGTGGGTTCCGGGTTCGATTCCCGGCCGTGTCGGGGACTTTAATAACATCTGGTTAATTCCTCTGACTCGGCGACGAGGAACTTGTGTTCGTCTCAATACACTCATTCCTCTTCGTATTCACACAATGCGTCACACTACCAACCATCACGGAAACACGGAATAGTGAATTCATCCCTCCACATAAGTTTGGCGTCTGGAAGGGCATCCGACCGTAAAACAGGGCCATTTCTACATGTTCGATACCGATACAGTTCACACCCACGACTCTACCAAGGCATGGGAAAATCGATATAATAATAATAATAATAATAATAATAATAATAATAATAATAATAATAATAATAATAATAATAATAATAATAATAATAGAAATGAGGTATTAGTTATGGGAAAACAATATTTAGTTATCGTAAAATGAACTACCTTTTAGGACGAAGTCACACAACCAAATTGCATAAACAATGTATTATAATGGTTGGAAAGACATTTTGAAATAATTTCTTGTTAACTTTATATTAACCGGGCGAGATGGCTACAGGGTTTGATCACGTAGCTGTGAGCTTGCATCTTAGAGACACAGTTCTAGAAATGGGTTTGTGTGGTTTCCCATTTTTATACAAGGCAAATGCTGGGGCCGTACATTAAGGCCACGGTCCGCCTCCGTAGCGTGCTGGTTAGCACTATTAGCTGCCGTCCTCGGGGAACCCGGTATTGCTAGAAATTTAAGGCAGGAGGACTGACTAGTATGTGGTTAAAACGGTACATGCAGCTCATCTCTGTTGGGGGTGTACCTGAAAAGAGCTGCACCACCTCAGGATAAGGACACGAGTTTTGTCCGGCTCCTGCACTGAATGGTCAGCGTATACGCCTTGGGTTCAGAGGACCCCGGGTTCGATTCTCGGTTGGGTAGGGGATTTAAACCGTAAATGGTTAATTCCCCTCGCTCGGCGACTGGGTGTTCGTACTGTCTCCAACATCCCTACATCTCACACAGCACACAGAACACTATCCTCCACTACAATAACACGCAGTTTCCTATACATACCAGATGCCACCCACCCTCGTCGGATGGTCTGCCTTTCAAGGGCTCCACCAGGCTAGCAAATGACCACGATAAATTATTATAAGGTCACGGTCGCTTCCTTCTTAGTCCTAGGTTTTGTCCTATCCCATCGTCACCATACAGTAAGAGCTGTCTGTCCGGGTGCGACATAAAACCAACTGGAAAAACATTACATTGACAAATACCTGGAGCTGAAAACCAAAAATGACTCGGTACTTGAATCAGATGATCTCTCTTTCACATCTGAAGTGAGTATGGTGATATCAATTAAATGTATTTGTAAATATGTTAGACCAAAATATGACTATATGGACTCCCAATAGCCACTTATAATTTTGGAATCCCAGATCACCTATTAGCTCAATTTTGCTCCGTTCGTCGCGCATTATAGTAAAAGTGCTTTATTACAAACAACAGAGGGAGAATTACGTACATCCCTCAGTAACCATTATCAGCAACTATGGAATGTTTTACATTAAAAAAGAGAGAAGGTGAGGAAGCTCGCGAGGCACGTCATCCCATGAGCATGCATTCAAAGCAGCTTCGTCATGCAAATGACATCCCAGAACCATGGATCATATTTGAACCCAAAGGAATCCCATTACTAACACGGTACGAAAGTACGACTCATACTCAACCCGCAGAAACACCCAATATAACGACACAATGACTCACTTTGGCATGAAGAAATAGCCAGAAATTGTTATACAAACAGCATGACTCACCCAGACCTGATAAAAAGTAAGGTATTGTCGTTGCACAGGTATTGTACGTGTAGGAAGTATACTTGTACAGTTTAGTATACATGAACCTTGTTACACTGCAGGTAAAAAAATAAAGGGCCCCTATACATTTCTCTCTCTCAAACACACACACACAAGCAAATACCTGTACCGACTCCTTGGCTGAATGGTCAGCGTTGAGGCCTTCGGTTCAGAAGATCCCGGGTTCGATTCCCGGTTGGGTCGGGGGATTTTAACTCTTCTGGCTCGGGGACTGGGTGTTTGTGTTTGTCACAACACTCTCATCTTCATATTCAGACAGCACACCACACTACCAGCCACCACGGAAACACGCAATAATTACAACCATCCACATAGGGTTGGCGTCGGGAAGGGTATCCGGCCTAAAACAAGGTCAAATCCACATGTCCGACGCAGTTCGCATCCACGACCCCACAGGTGTGGAAAAAGCGATGGAAGAAGATACACTGTTGCGTTGGAATCAATCGATGTTTGTTACTGCCGACCTCAGTGGGTGGCACATTCAAGCAGTATTCGTCCTCCTGCTCCAAAAATACTGAGTTCGATCCTGACCGAGGTCGAAGATAATAATAATAATAATAATAATAATAATTTTTCTTCTTCTTCTGTATGTGCACTGCTCACGAACCTATCCTATTTCGAGTTCGGGAAAGCACAATATTGATGTGATGTGATGTGATGTGATGTGATGTGATGTGATGTGATGTGATGTGATGTGATGTGATGTGATGTGATGTGATGTGATGTGATGTGATGTGATGTGATGTGATGTGATGTGATGTGATGTGATGTGATGCCTCCGGAGAGGCCTGGTGTAGGTCTTTCTAGTTGACGCCCATGGGTGAACTGCGCGTCTGAGCGGGTGGTGGTGATGGTGGTGATAATGAGGTTGGAAGACGGTAAAGCCCGGTGTCGGCACATAGCCTACTCCTGTCGAATAACACCATTCAAGATATAACGTTTCCATACAACGGACGAATCACCATCAGCAGCGTTATATGCCGTCACTCCATATGAACACTGCGGGCAAACCGCAATCTAGTGATTAGAAATTGTATACCACCACCTCTCCTACCGTGCCGGCCAACATTCTGATGGTGTTTTTCTTTTCACCAAGGGGTCTCGAACCGGCTAACCACGGTGTCAGACCGTATAGACTTAACGCCTTAGGCACTTGTTGCTATCGTTGAATGCCGCACATAATATCTAGTTTGTAAATGGAATAAATGTCTAACCCTTCGTCTCGTTTCCTGATACGGGATCGGAGATGGGGTGAGATTAAATTATATGATCTGTTTTTACGATTGGATGTTCTTCCTGACGCCAACGTCAATTGAGGAACTAATGGTGAATGAAACTGGGTAAAGAGGTTGAAGGAATACGCTGTGGCCTATGAATATCCCGGCATTTGGCTGGGTGTGAAAATGAGAAACCACAGAAAACTATTCTGAGGTCAGCCGTCGACGGTGGGGCTCCAGTTCACTCGTCTCTCGAATGCAGAGCTTGGCTCCATAGCCGTAGCGTGTGTTGTTTTGTATACGGAATATTAGCTGCTAATGGAAAACCTTGTTCGCACGAGAATGATGGAAAGTTACCTCTGAGTGTTGTGAAAAACATCTGCTTCTGAGTAGCGGACAAAAATTTAGATTTTATTTTGATATTGAGACTGACATATATAGGGCTTTGTGAGACTTTCATACATGAACGGTTCTTAATCAATTAAAAATTCCTTAATAATTAGCCAGGTACCCATATTTTTCATTTTGTCGTGGGGGTACATTGAAATATTAGTTATGAGTGAAGGAGCACAATCTTATACAAGTTTGAGAACCTCTGGCCTATTCGGAAGCGGTTGTATTTCAACCCCTCTGTTACGGAGTTATCCGTGGTAGTTAGAGGTGAAAGAAGGTGCGGGCGGGAATAGGTCTCAACTAGAGAATTAAAGTTAATTTAAAACTTTAACAAAGGTTATATTTTCTTTTCAAAATCAACAAATGACAACAAATAACGAAAGTGTAACAGGTACCAAGTAGCAGATCAACAATTTAAGAATTTACAGATTACAGTCGTTACAAGATTTGGGCTTCGGGCTCCAAGTTTAATTCCTGAGCTCTCAGCTCACAACCACCATAGCTGAAGGGCAGAAAACCCGTAAGTACAAGGAGCACTTGCTCCTAATTACAATGTTAAGAGAAAAAGAGCAGACCCGCTCTCAATTTTACAAGCCTATCAAAGGCTACAACAAACTTCATTACTATCTGCCCTTAAGGCACACAAGGAAACAGGGGTAACTAGTACCCAATCTACGGGGCCTTCGCAGGAAGGAAAACAAAACAAATGGGTTAAGTAAATGGCCCAAAATACAAAATGAATGGAGGCGATAACTTGCACTCCTACACCAAGTTTTGTCTAAAACCTATGTGGCGCTAGGCCGATCATACAGGGCTAATCCCAAGCTAGGGAGGTGACACGTATGAGAAAACTTTACTACATAAAGAAGAGCAGAACGGTTATGACAGCGTAGTCACCTCCTTTTTCAAAAATGAAGGGGTATTCGAGAGGGTGAAGCACTCTCTATCCCCGCTTTACAGATTTGTAATTTATAGATAGACAGAAAAGAATTTACATTTTAAGAAGGTAGGTTACATACTAAAGGTTTCGAACCCTCCCCGAGAGTTAAACTGCTGAGCTAGCAAGAAATAAAGATGTTAACAGGCCATTACCTTGTAGATGAACTGCCGCTTGAAGAAAGAGGCGCTTCCCGCCCCCTGCTACATATTCACACACTAAGAGAGATGTTATTGAAGTGGCCCGGAGACAAGAAAATCAGCAGTTTTTATACCCTCGTGGAAAATTCGAGACCTTTCAAGAATGAATAGACACACCCCTTCAACTGTATTGGTAGACTAGGAATTACACATGGAAACCTGAGGAAGAAAGCTATGATTGGAGGAAAATTAATTACAGAAATTACTGATTGGTTAAATTCAAAACTGGCGGAAAGAGAAGGGTTATACTGCCAACCCAAAAAATGAATGAACGAAATTTAACAAAGAACAAACTTATGAATACCAAATTTCTTCAAAAAACAGTTCCTTCACTTCGCACTAGGGTGCATAATTATAGTTCTTAGGCAGTGACATCTAGAAGAGGACGTCCATACTTCTTGCTAGATAGTAAACAAAAACACGTCGGAATAGACACAATTCAAAAAATTTCAAAATTACACCATTTACCGTAGTGACATCTTTTAAGAAATAGTAGAATTAGTTCAGTTTCCAAACTTCTCCTGTAGAGGAGTTTAAATTGGCGCAATATTTGAACTATGGGTTAATTCAGTTTGTGCACGTCACGAATTATTTTCACAAAGTCGTCATCGTCAGAGATTACGAATTTTCATGAAGAACGAGTCACAAGACAATGATTACAAATGAACAAAAGCAAATTCCTTTAGCGTGGTAAGCCATTCAGGACGATCATATCTTCATAGCGTGGTGATTCAACGTGCATCTCAGCCAATGGAATTAACCAATGAAGGTTAAAATCCCCGAACCGGCCGGGAATCGAACCCGGGGTCCTTTGAACCGAAGGCCAGTACGCTGAACAGCGAGTCTGACACAAAGGGCGTGAAAGTGAAAGACTCCCTAGATTCTAATACCATCGGGGTCGGAAAAGAACAAGAGTTGACCATGGGAGGTGGGAAACGATAGATAAAAGTGAGGAGCCTGGCACAAGTAAGTTTAAGCAATGCCAGGACTCAGCAAAGGGCCCAGTGGTCGCTAACCCACGCTCCCAGGTTAAGAACCCCCGGGGATCCTTTTCGTCACCTCTTTCGACGGGCAGGGAATCCCGTGGGTGTTGTTCTACCACCCCCACCCACAGGGGTATCGCCTACAGGCCATCTACTAGAAAAAGACCTGCACCAGACCTCTCCAGAGGCCATACGCCATTATTATTATTATTATTATTATTATTATTATTATTATTATAAAGAAGTTCACTTTAGATTCAGGTGTGTTCAAGTGCAGGGATTCGTTCCTTATTCACTGCTCGTGTTGCAAATTAAGTCTTCCAACATCTTGCGACCTCTGATGATAATCTATTTGCGAAATGTTATTCGTATCTCCTATTCAAAGACAGTTGCTTTCAACCCCGCCTGAAGATTATCTGCCCATCGTTCTCCTGCGAATACGGTTTTCTGTTAGCAGCTAACATTGTGCATGCGAACTAGAAGTTCCGTGGCTCTTTCAACAATATCAACGACATTGTGCTTTCGCGGGATAGGTTCCTCATCACTCTCCTAGACATTGGTGGTCAATGGAACACAATGGATTTTCCATCTCCAGCAATCCGATAGAGTTGTTCTACGTTCTTTAGGTCCGTTCAGTTTTGTATTTTCTTGTTCAACCAAATTCTTCACCGTTTTGCCTGCTGAACGGTGGTGCCCTTCAACTTTGCTTTTCACCTGAAATATTTGATTTTTTCACCACATGTTCCAGATATGCAATTTTCCTGCATTTTATTGTGGTTGACAGTTTTCTATTGAAGTTCGCTCTCTGCAACACTATAGTTCATTTGAAACACGTTCCCACCAGAAGATTCTGAGCATTCTCCTCTGAAGCCACAGTTCTAGAGCTAACTTGGAAGTCAATACAGTAAATGTTTTCCGCTGTCCCAATCGCGAATTTATTTATTTATTTATTTATTTATTTATTTATTTATTTATTTATTTATTTATTTATTTATTTATTTATTAGTTATCGTATAGAGGTACGAAGTACTCCATTTTACACTGATTGCATAACAATTTAAAATATTAACAAATTTTAAATTTAACAAAGTGGGGACTTAATATTAACAAATTCTCTAGAAATTAAATAACTAGGAAAAATTGGATATAAAATGTTACGCTCTATTCTAGTCCGGAATTTAGTCTGATACTGCAGTCAGCTGAGGTGCTCGATCCCGGCTCAGTCCGCTAGTGTATGAAGGTGCAGACATACGTCAGCCTAATGCCGATCGATTTACTGACACGCAAAGAAAATTATGCAGGACAAAATTCTGGAACATCAACGTCTTCATAAACCATTAAAGTAGTTATTCTTTCTTTCTTTCTTTTCTTTCTTTCTTTCTTAATCCGTTTGCCCTTCAGGGTTGGTTTTTCCCTCGCACTCAGCGAGGATCCCACCTCTACCGCCTCAAGGGCAGTGTCTTGGAGCGTGGGACTTTGGGTAGGGAGATAAAACTGGGGAAGAGGACCAGTACCTCGCCCAGGTGGCTTCACCTACTATGCTGAACAGGGGCTTTATGGGGGATCGGAAGGGATAGACAAGGAAGGGGGGAGGAAGCGGCTGTGGCCTTGAGTTAGGTACCATCTCGGCATTTGCCTGGAGGAGAAATGGGAAACCACGGAAAACCACTTCGAGGACGTCTGAGGTGGGAATTGAACTCACTCTATTCAGTTGACCTCCTGAGGCTGAGTGGACCCCGTTCCAGCCCTCGTACCACTTTTCAAATTTCGTGGCTGAGCCGGGAAGCGAACCCGGGCCCGGGGGGGATGCAAGTTAATCACACTAACCACTACACCACGGAGGCGGACTAAGGTATTTATTGGGATGTAAAACTAGTGTTATTATTATTATTACCATTATTATTATTATTATTATTATTATTATTATTATTGTTGTTGTTGTTGTTGTTGTTGTTGTTGTTGTTGTTGTTGTTGTTGTTGTTGTTGTTGTTGTTGTTGTTGTTGTTGTTGTTGTTGTTGTTGTTATTAAGGAAATTATAGTGGATCACACAGGTGTAAGAAGCGTGAGGTTTGAATAGGTGGACAAGAAATTAACTAGAGCAGAACTTAACACAATAAATTTCGAAATTTTATTTCTTTCCTTTTTTATTTTTGGATGTAAAATTTGATAAACAGAAGATCTGAATAAACAATAGCAATCTTATAATGAGCACGTCAGCTCCAACAACAGTGATTAAAATCCAAAAATCAGATACAAAACTTAAGAGAATTACAAATGCTAATTTACATAGAAAGAAGCTGGGTTGCTCTTGGCAGGTACAAAATTTTAAAAGAGCTAGAAAGTTCCGGGAATGCCATAGTCCAGCCTCTCAGAGGCATCAGTTTCTAACTGCGTACTTCCAACCTCTCTGTTGCTCTTAATTAACGAATTTTCACAAAGTAGCCTCGAGGTGGGCTTGTCTATTGTTCAACAGTTTATAACTTTATGTCCCTCAAGGGAACTTCACACCAGACACACATTTACACACCACAATCAATTTACAGGGGTAAAGAGCCCATACTAAATGGCCTAATGTAAAAAGAAAATGGTGGTTGTAATCGGCCACAAACAAAATGCAAAGGAGGCGGAACACTTGCACTCCTAGATAAACTTAAAACCCGAAGTGGGCTTATGGCCCAATGATACAGAAGCTAAGCCTATTCTACAGCGGGGTGATTAAATGAGAAACATTAAATACCAAAAGAGAGTTAGGAATTTTAAAGGTTTAGAAACTTTAGTCATCCCATACCAAGTTGAATGGGAATCAACAGAGGGTAATCACTCTTTGTTCCCTCACATTACATATTTCCCAGCAGGGAATAGGTTAGAGTCCTCAGACTGGCCGAAAATTCTATATTTAAACCACCAGATTTACAGATTTGCATGAGATAAAAGAGGTTGAAACCTTCCCCTCAAGCTATCTGCAAGAGCTATCACATGTTGATAAACATGCTGCCATTACTTTGCTTTCTGGGCCTTCCGAACGCCGCCCGCAACCCCCGCCTCCGGTAGAACACGCAGCACTCAATAAACTGGAGCAAGAAGAAGAGAATACGGCCTCAAGCGCACAGCTTTTATAGTATTTTTGAGGGGAAGATTCCAAAATTCTTTAATGATAGGATGAATTCCTGTACACACCCCCAATTTTAATTGGCTAGAGAATATATTTACAACATTCTGATAGGTTGATTGATATTAGAGAAGGAACCAGCAGAAGAGTTGACAACTTTGATATATGAACAAAACAATCTTCAAAAACTAAGGTTAGCTAACTGTGGAAATACACATTTTCCTTAAGAATTAATTATCGTTGATCCAGCCAGAGGGGGCACTATCTTGCACTACATCTGTTCAAGCACGGGCGACTTGATGCGTCGCTCTAGCTAGCTACGTACGGAGCGCAGCGAGGGGTCCAGTCAGCCGTGGTTCAAGGTAGATTACCTAGATTACCTTATAGAAGGCGCGCAGTTTAACTGGCCGGAGAAGGTGTACCCCCGGCACAATCACTATTATTATTATTATTATTATTATTATTAATATTATTATTATTATTATTATTATTATTATTATTATTATTATTATTATTATTATTATTATTATTATTATTATTATTATTATTATTATTATTATTATTATTATTATTATATACAGCCGATTTGACATCTCACTGTACTGTATTGTTACGAAAATTCTGTGCCTTGTGTTTTGCTTTTTCTACCTTCCAGTATGGCGTTCAGGTATAAAGAAATCACGACAGAAGACAATAACTTAGATGTTTTAGGAAAGGATGATAAGCCTAAATTTTAAGAGGAGAGTAAAGATGAATTTGAAGTGAACGAATCTGTTAAACTTTATCGCGCGGTTAAGTTTCGGTAAGAGAGCAAAGTGACAACAATCGTTAATGTTTACTTTCCTTGTGGTGGTGGTGGTGATTATTGTTATAAGAGGAAGTACAACTGGGCAACCATCCTCTATATAACACTAATCAGAGGGAAAATATTGAAGGGGTCCGACACTTCGAAAAATGAAGGCATCGGCCAAAGGAAGACAAGGGCCACGAAGGGCATGAAAATGAAAGACTCCCTAGTCCTCGCAAACCTAATAGCGACGGGGTCGGAAAAAACAAGAGTTGACCAAGAGAGGTCGGATAGGATAGATGAAAGTGAGGAGCCTGGCACAAGTAAGTGGAAGCAATGCCAGGACTCAGCTGAGGGCCCCGTGGTCGCCAACCCACGCTCCAAAGTTCAGAGCCCCTGAGGCCCCTTTTAGTCGCCTCTTACGATAGGCAGGGGATACCGTGGGTGTTATTCTACCGCCCCCACCCACAGGGGGGTTACTTTCCTTGATCGTCCAGTAACTTAGTTTGTTTGCAGCTTAACAGAATTTCTCAAAACTGGCTATTTAACTTCAGGGATAGCCAGGTTGTGTGCTACATATTATTTGATTGGTAGGCTATACAGTAATAGGCCTACATTGGTGTAGCAATATTAAGGGGAGAAAAATGGGAAATGTCAAATTTCTCCATTAATATTAGCTGCGTCGAAAATTTGTATCTTACATAATAAAGTTTGTGAAAGTTATAATTCTCGATCATTTATGGAATAAATTATATGAACTTATGATTTTCACAAACTTCCGACCATCTAAAATCTGTACATGACGAACGTTCTAGGGCCTACCTCATATGGCTTATTTCTACCGTACGAATTAGGATATCGGAAATATTCACTAATTTAGATTTTAATTGGTAAGTCCATCAAAAGCAAGCACCGCTAACGTGGAAATGATCAGTCTCATGGTAACGAACTACCTGGAGATGGTGGTGGTTGTTGTCGTGATTGTTTTTATAAGGTGCAAAACCACGTGGTTGTAAACCCCTGTTGATCAGGAAGATAATGAAGATCAATATTGGAATGAGAAGAAAAACGAGATGGAACAATCAATTGAACAATGAGCGAGTAAGGTATCATAAAGAAGTGAGTGGTTGAAAGCATACGCCTCGAATGTCCTAATAACACCGAGCTGGAAGAAAAATGCGATTAATTAATGGCAACCTGCGCGTCTGTAAGATGGGGCCTTGCCTAGGCTGAAAGCTAATGTTGAAGACGATACATACACTCAGTCTCCGAGCCAGAGGAACTAACGGAGAATTGAACCCGTGATCCCTTGGACCAGAGGTCAGCGTGCTAACGAGTTATACATGGAACCGGGCATTCAATGTGAAGGCCTACAGTGTCGTAAGCCCCTAAAATATATCATTTTCACACCTTATGCTGACTGATTATACAGCTGATAGTTGAGATGTGTTAATGTTTCTTCTATTGCCACCTAGCCTCCCGAGATAGCATTACTGCTCCAGTTACGGAAACTAAGCCATCGACAAAAGGTACTGCTAGTTTATATTATACTTTTTAATATGACCCTGATACTTGGTTTTTGATACCGGAAAGGGCAAAAATTAATAATAATAATAATAATAATAATAATAATAATAATAATAATAATAATAATAATAATAATGTTATTTGCTTTACGTCCCACTAACTACTTTTATGGTCTTCGGAGACGCCGAGGTGCCGGAATTTAGTCCCGCAGGAGTTCTTTTACGTGCCAGTACATCTACAGACACGAGGCTATCGTATTTGAGCACCTTCAAATACCACCGGACTGAGCCAGGATCGAACCTGCCAAGTTGGGGTTAGAAGGCCAGCGCTTTAACCGTCTGAGCCACTCAGCCCGGCAGGGCAAAAATTAACCTATGTTGGGTACAATTTAACTTTTAGTGTGTTACAGCGTCACGGAAGAGAGGATTAGTGATTTTTCATGAAACGTGGTGTTTAAAGTTTAAGGAAAGGAGGAGTAGGATCTCAGCTATAATTTGTTCAAAACATTCAGCAAGGGGGGTGACGCCTTAACCATAAAACTCGATGTATCTCTTTTACGGTTCTATACCCTTTACTGGTGAAGTTAAAAATAAGGAGAATATCAATGCCTGCAGTGTAAAAGTTAACAGTTCACAACTTGCGTCACGTCCCACCGACACAATTAGATCTTATGACGAAGATGGAATAGTGGAGGGCTAGGAGTGGAAAGGAAGTGACCGTGGCCTTTAGGTATATCCCCGCATGTTTCTAGTTGTGAAAATGGTAAAGGTCCGCCTCTATGGTGTAGTGGTTAGTGTGATTAGCTGCCACACCCGGAGGCCCGGGTTCGATTTCCCGCTCTGCCAAAAAATTTGAACAGTGGTACGAAGGCTGGAACGGGGTCCACTCAGCCTCGGGAGATCAACTGAGTAGGGGGGGGGGGGGTCGATTCCCTCCTCAGCCATCCTGGAACTGGTTTTCCGTGGTTTCACACTTCTCCTCCAGGCAAATGCCGGGATGGTACCTAACTTAAGGCCACGGCCGCTTCCTTCCCTCTTCCTCGTCTATCCCCTCCAAACTTCCCATCCCCCCACAAGGCACCTGTTCAGCAAAACAGGTGAGGCCACCTGGGCGAGATACTGGTCATCCTCCCCCGTTGTATCCCCTGACCCAGAGTCTCGCGCTTTAGGACACTGCCCTTGAGGCGGTAGAGGTAGGATCCCTCGCTGAGTCCGAGGGAAAAACTGACCTTGGAGAGTAAATAGATTAAGAAGAAGGTAAAGCATGAAAATCCATATTTATGGCTGGCTGCCGACAGTGGGATTCGAACCTACGATCACCCGAATGAAAGCTGACAGCTGCGTGACCCAAACCGCGTGCCCAGTATCAAACTTAAAGTGCAAGGACCGATAATTAACTCTATGGAGAGTTGCTATGCAGATCAACGTTTAAAGGCTTTGTACATCTGTCTGTAGTCCACTTTAAAAAAAAAAATTATTAACCTGACACCGGTACTTGGCTTTTATATACTGAAAGGAAGAGGTGAAGTCAAGAGCAGCAATAAAGCAACTAAGACAAAACTGCGAAGGGCCACAGAGAGCCAGGAAGCTGCTGACACACTATCACTCCAGATCACCAGACCAGACCGTCTGAGGTTCTATAGAGGCTACACACCTTCAGACCAAACGAGGTTACTGAAGACTCCGAATTCATTACAGCCGGTTGTGTTCGTGTCCTGCCTGGAGTCGTTTGCACTGTATTAAGCCTCATCCGTATCTTTCAAAACAAGTGATCGGACTAGCATTGAGTGTCCTGGTTGTCTTTTTTTTTTACATCCCTCAGTTTGACCCTGACTCAGTCCGGTGGTATATGGAGGTGCTCAAATATGTCAGCCTCATGTCAGTAGATTTGCTGGCACGTAAAAGAACTCCTGCGGGACAAACTCCCGGCACTTCGTCGTCACCGAAAACCGTCAGAGGAAGTTAGTGGGACGTAATGTATTCTCGTTATCCCACAACATCGAAACTCTCTGTAGCGATCCAACATCTCTTTCATCATTATCAAACGGATGAGGCATGATGCGCACGAAACACTCGGCAACTACTGAACCCCACTGCGGCCACGCTATCTGGGAATGGGGACCAAGAACGACAACAATACACATTACACGACCAGACCGGAAATGGGGCGGACAGGGAAGTTCTACCGCCGGACCGTCTGTCTAGACAAAATTGGTCTGGCGACAAGTCTACACATTCTCAGACCATTCCCCCGACGAACGGAACTATAGACTGCCTGCTGGTCTAGTCTGATAGTGTGTAACGTGCTTTACGTGCCTGAGAATCTCGGGCACAACTTGAGGTTCCACTAAATGTTATCATGCATGTCCCGTCAATGACAATACAGAGAAAACTGCATGTCCTCGGGAGTTAGTTATGGCTGTAGTTTACCGTTACTTTCAGCCGTATAGCAATATCAACATTGCTAGACCAATCTAAGTACTGTATTATTACAACGCAATTACAGTCAATCATCCAGATGATCATCCTTGGAACTTCCGAAAGGCTGCTACAACCTTTTCGATGAACTGTTCGTTAGCCTGGTCTCTCGGTAGACACCCATGCGATATGGGTTGTGCCTTAGGCTCGGCTACCTGCTTCATTGGGACACATACGCATAAATGCATAAAGCAAATTCAATGACGCAACAGCCCCGAAGAGCCCATGGCCTACCAAGCGACCGCTGATCACCCCGAAGGCCTGGAGATTAAGAAGTGTCGTGTGGTCGGCACGACGAATCCCCTTGGCCGTTATTCTTGGCTTTCTAGAGCGGGGCCGCCATCTTACCATCAGATAGCTCCTCAATTGTAATCACGAAGGGTGAGTAGACCTCGAACCAGCCCTCAGAAACAGGTAAAATCCTTGTCGTGGCCGGAATCGAACCCGGGACTTCCGTGTTAGAGACAGACATGCTACCGCTACACTGCGGGGCTAGCGTTGTCTGTAGTCTGCCTTTTTTATATTAACCAGATACTTGGCTTTTATACTGGAAGGAAGAGAAGAAATCAGGAGCAGCAATAATGAAAAAGGGCCACGGAGAGCCAGGAAACTAGTACGTCACAACAGGCCACTGACAACCGCGTGACCACCAATCACGGGAATAACTCGAGGGATCCACAAAAATGTACTCATGCACATGCTAAGTCAACGACGGGTACAACAACTAGTTTACAAATAAAAATGAGTTCCATATAGCCATGAGGTGTACAGTAGTTGACCAACTTGAAGCAATACACTCAGATTATCAACCAAGTTTATCGCGCAAAGAAAGAATTCCTAGAGTCCTACGCTCTCTTCTCCTTACTGAAGGCTTTTTCTTCGAAAAGCTACGGTAGGTTTAATTTTAGATTGAACTTTCATATCGTAAAGATAGTGGGAGATAACTTCGAAGTGAGGGCCATGGTTTATCGTGGAGTACCGTATGCTGTTTATTTGGCTGCTATTAGCTCTGTTTGTATAACTTAGTGAGTAACCTCCAAGTTCTCCCTCCTCTACAGTCTAGCGAACCAGTTCTGCAACAGAAGGGATGGAAGAGCCACTGGGGGAATACTCGTTAGCTCTGCTTGACCTCTTGATCGAAATGTTGCCGAGAGCATTTTCTCTGTTAGTGGACTTTGTATACCTTTTACGCACTGTAAGATACCCTCATAATGAAACCAGATCACTTTCTGTACTGTATAACAAGTTAATAGATACAGCATACAGGATATTAGTTTTCACACCATACGATTACGGTGTTAGTGCGTGTACCATGTGCCAAATCGCACTAGCGTCAAAGTGGTAATGGTGTTACTGTTTTAAGGGGAAACACAACTAGATAACCGCCTCCTTTTCACTCTGCTGGGTTGGATGAGTAAGACTCTAAAACACCGGCCTTCTGAGCCCAAGTTATCAGGTTCGATCACGGCTTTGCTCGGTGGTATTTCAAGATGCTGAAATACGTCAGCCTCGTGTGGGACAATATGGTGACACCTCGGCTTGTGACGTAAAACAAATATAATTATTGACCTCAAATGTAATTAGAAGAGATTCAACCTATTGAAGCATGCAGGTATCGGCAAAATAAAAGGAATGCCTACGACGGGCGTAAAAATTACTCCTTAGCCTCTCGAACCTAACTCCTAGCTGACCAAGGGAAACTGGATAGGTAAGGTGATATTGAGGATTCTGTCGGAAGGGGAGGCAATGCTAGTCTCAGATGAGAGAACTGTGAAAGTCACTGCAGGCTCCCCATGTTAGGAGCGCAAGTCACCTCGTATATTAAGTTACGGTGAACGCATTCTCTGCCCCCACCCAAACAGGTTATGCCCGCTTTTTGTCACCTCCTAAGACAGACAGAGATTAACGAGGATGTATTGTGTGTTCCTACCCACAGTGGATATGTAGTGGTACCAACATTACTAAAATATTTTGATCTAACCCCGAGATTCATGCCCAGAGATTAAAAGCCACTTTTACAACATTTTCCATAAATGACTGAGAAAAACCAACACTCGCGATTGTCACCAAAGCATGAGATCAAACCATTCAACCTAGTTTCTCTGGACATTTCGGTGTAATCCGTTGAGTACGTACTGCCATGAAAGTGATTGACAGATTAGAATTATTGGTCACTTCATAACAAGCAGGCTCCAGTCAGATTATCCTAGAAATCGTAATAATAATAATAATAATAATAATAATAATAATAATAATCATAATGAAAAATGAAAATCCCCAGCCTGTTTCCAGCCATTCGACCGGGTCAGGAATGAAATGAATGAAGCCTTCATCTAGCGGCGAAGATAGGAATTGTGCCGGCTGACGAAGCCTGTCGCACTCCTCTGAGGCAATGATTAATGAATGACAGGTGAAATTAAATTAAATGAGAGTGTTGCTGGAATGAAATATGACAGGGAAAACCAGAGTACCCGGAGAAAAACCTGTCTCACCTCCGCTTTGTCCAGCACAAATCTGACATGGAGAGACCGGGATCTGAATCACGGAACCCATTGGTGAGAGGGCGGCGTGCTGCCACCAGAGCTACGGAAGCTCTAATAATAATAATAATAATAATAATAATAATAATAATAATAATGGTTCTGTCGCATAACATTTGTAGCCTTCGGAAACGCCGAGATGCCAGAATTTTGCTCCACAGGAGTTCTTTTACGTGCCCGTAAATCTGCCGCGAGAGTCTGGCATATTTGAGCACTTTGAAATACTGCCGGACTGAGCCGGGATCGAACCCATCAACATAGGCTCAGAAGGCCAAGTCTTCTGTTGTCTGAGGCTATCGGCCCGGCCCTGAGAAACTGCAGTGCCCTTCATCGAATTTCCTTTACCTTTCTACGAATTCGTTTCGTTCCTAGAAGTCACAACCCTCGTCTGTCATTCGTCTGTCAATCAGGAATGCATTTCGTCTTTGGAATTCGTGAACCCACATCTGTCGTTCGCTTTTCATACTGGAATCCTGGAATTCAGTTTGTCCTTCTTGGAATTCTCTCTGCTTCCGGAATTCACTAATCCGCACCTGTCATTTATTTTTCATCCCTGCTTTCCGGAATTTAGTTTAAACTTCTTGGAATTCGCTTTGCCCTTGTTATTCACTGACCCTCACCTGTCATTCGCCTTTCATCAGGAATCCTAGAATTCAGGTTGTCCTTCTTGGAATTCATTTTGCTTCCGGAATACTTTCGCCCCTCGACTTTCCTTAGAATTCAGCGTGTTCTTCTTGGAATTACCTTTGGTTTTCTAGATATCTCTTTCATTCCTGGAATCCATTTCCCTCCCTCTCTCTCTCTCTCTCTCTCTCTCTCTCTCTCTCTCTACATTTGAACAGCAGCAGTAGCTCACCGGAAAGAGCAGTGAACTGGACAGGGTACGTGATTAGTGAGACATTGTCGTTGACTTCTCGCCAAGGCGGCCGCAGTTTGAATCCCGCCCGATGCAAGTGGACTTCTTTAAACGAAAAGTCACTCGTCCTTGTAGTGCAGATTCTGTGTCAAACTAGATGTCTCGTGACTATGATGACGACATCGAGAGTCATGTCTTCATGTCTTCAACTAGTCAGCGATCCTGATTGAAGTTTCTCCGAGTTGTTCTACTCTCACTCGAAACATAGGCAGGAATAGTGCTCTTATTTTTGGTTACATGCTCTTTTCCCATTCCTGGACCAAAATTATTTATAATGGTCCAAGTCTAATCATGTATCATCTGTATAGCCTCGACTTGTAGGCTATTTAAAAGAAGCCCACCTGTTGACCACGATCGATAAAACGTCAAGTCTCTATTGTCTGACACCGTAGTTAGCCGGTTCGAGTCCCGTTGGTGGGAAAGGAATAAGGACATTATGGTGATTCGTCTGTCGGATGGGGACGTAAAGCCCTGGGCAGACTTCTTAGTGTTATTCGACAGGAGTAGGCTATGTGCCGACACCGGGTTTCACCCTCTCCCTACCTCACTATCACTATCATCTTCTCATAACCAGACGCGCAGGTCGGCCATGGGCATCAAACAGAAAGTCCTGGACCGGACGGGCCGAACATGTCCTCGGACACTCCCGGCACTACAGTATATGCCATCCGATAAATAAATAAATTAAATAAATAAATAAATAAATAAATAAATAATAAAATAAATAAATACATAGCCGCCTCTGTGGTGTAGTGCTTAGCGTGATTAGCTGCCACCCCCGGAGGTCCGGGTTCGATTCCCGGCTCTGCCACGAAATTTGAAACGTGGTACGAGGGCTGGAACGGGATCCACTCAGCCTCGGGAGGTCAACTGAGTAGAGGTGGGTTCGATTCCCACCTCAGCCATCCTCGAAGTGGTTTTCCGTGGTTTCCCACTTCACCTCCAGGCGAATGCCGGGATGGTACCTAACTTAAGGCCACGGCCGCTTCCTTCCCTCATCCTTGCCTATCCCTTCCAATCTTCCTATCCCCCTACAAGGCCCCTGTTCAGCATAGCAGGTGAGGCCGCCTGGGCGAGGTACTGGTCATACTCCCCAGTTGTATCCAACGACCAAGAGTCTGAAGCTCCAGGACACTGCCCTTGAGGCGGTAGAGGTGGGATCCCCCGCTGAGTCCGAGGGAAAAGCCGAACCTGGAGGGTAAACAGATGATGATGATGATGATGATGATGATGATGATGATGATGAAATAAATACATTTAAACGACCTTGCTATCCCACCAGGAACACTGTCCGTCCTACTCCCCATATAGGCACCAAGCGCTAGCATTCAGCCTGCCTGTAGCTCCTCAGTCAGTTATCGCGACTAGGGTTAATGATGGGAAGCGGATAATTGATTACCCTTTACCGCGCGAAATGGCCGTGCGGTTAGGGACCCGTGGCTGTGAGCTTGCATCCGGGAGATAGTGGGTTCGAATGCCAGTGTCGGCAGCCCTGAAGACGGTGTTCCGTAGTTTCCCATTTTCACACCAGACAAATGGTGGGGCTGTACCTTAATTAAGGTCACGGCCGCTTGCTTCCAACTCCTAGGCCTTTTGTATCCCATCGTCGCCATAAGACCTACCTGTTTCGGTGCGACGTAAAGCCACTAGCAAAGAAATTGATTATCCGAATACCCGATGCGACGGTTACCCGAAATGAAAACATCCGGTGACCCATTACTTCGAGTACGGATCCGAAAACTCGGGTACCCGTTACGCATAGTATCAGGGCTTGATTTTATTCCCAGCGATACATTCGGTTCGGGTGTGGGTGTGGGGGTCACGATCCTCAGCAATGAGGAAACAGCCGAGAGAAGAGATTTTACTCCAGTAGGAATTTCACCCTCGGCCTCCAGGCACAAGGTAGGATCATATCCATCTTTTTTTCTCTGTTTACTGACGTGCCACGGCAATGGGGCCAAGCTCTGCATTCGGGAGACGAGTGGATTCGAATCCCACCGTCGGGTGTCGTGAGAATGTTTTTGTGGTTTTCCATTTTCACCTCCAGGAAAATGCTGGGATAGTTCCTATTTATAGGCCACAGCCCCTTCGTTCTATCTCATTTCATCTTCATTAGCTTCTCAACTGAGGTTGGCGACAGAAAGGCACCCGGGCCTTAAAGCATGCTATACTTTTCCCTCCTTCCTTTAACGCCGAGCGCGTATCAGGAAAGGAGACCAAGGGATAGACCTACTACTACTACTGCTGCTATTCTCTCTGTTTCTGTCATAGAAAATTTGCTATTTGCTTTACATCGCACCGACACAGATAGGTCTTATGGCGACGAAGGAACAGGAAAGGTCTAGGAATGGGAGGGAAGCGGTCGTGGCCTTAATTAAGGTACAGCCCCAGCATTTGCCTGGTGTGAAAATGGGAAACCTCAAAAAAACATCTTCAGGGCTGCCAACAGTGGGGTTCGATCTCACTATCTCCCGTATGCGAGCTCACAGCTGCGCGCCCTTATCCGCACGGTCAACTCGCCCGGTTGTCATAAAACAATTATCCATACTAGCAGTTTACACACGATCGTGACCGTGCCCGTGCATCAGATGAACTCGATCCCTATCCGTAATCTCATTTTATGTAAGAGAAGCTCTATGAAAGGCACGTACAGCCTCAACACCTTGGCGGACTCCATGATTGGTTGGGCCGGCTTCCCACTATGTTGACGTGTGTGTATGGTGCGGCTACCACGTCAGTTACCGATAAGCCTCAAGGATATGAATAGCGCGAATAGCAAAGGGAAACCTTGAAATGCATAACTTAATTGAACTGGCATCATGAATATTAGGAAGACATCTTTCGCGTGTGGTGGTGCCACTTCTAAGTAGATCACGCCACCTTTTCCGTTGGCTTCCATCCAAAATACACTTGCGTTCAGCCAATTGTTTCAGGATCAGTTGCAATTATATTAACTGAACTTACTGCATTGGACGTTCACATTTTTATATGCTCTTCCTACCCCTCCCCCGGGATATAGTACTTTCAAAACAATTACTGTAACTATAAATGTATTTTGGAATTATTTCCCTTCTACTGAATTTATTATGTATTAATACAGGTAGAACGATCCTCCGCGGCTCAGACGGCAGCACGCCGGCCTCTCACCACTGGGTTCCGTGGTTCAAATCCCGATCACTTCATGTGAGATTTCTGCTGGACAAAGTGGAGACGGGACAGGTTTTTCTCCGGGTACTCAGGTTTTCCCTGTCATCTTTCATTCCAGCAACACTCTCGAATTTCATTTCATTTCATCTGTCAATCATTAATCATCGCCCCAACGGGGTGCGACAGGCTTCGGCAGCCGGCACAATTCCTATCCTCGCCACTAGATGGGGGGCTTCATTCATTCCATTCCTGACCCGGTCGAATGACTGGCAACAGGCTATGAATTTTCATTTTCATTGCAAGTAGTACGTTACTGTAATAATTACTATAGACTCAATTCCGTTTTATTTTTCTTCTAAATGCTGTCTCGGTTTAGTAATATTTCTGTAAAAATCCAGTATCATTCATCCGTTAGGTGATAATTGCGATAAAATAATGAAATAAATTCAAACTCCTAGCATCTAGTAGCCGCTTTCCTGCCCATCTCCCATGTTGTATTACAGACAGAAGAAATACCTATGGTAGAAACACTCAGAATACCACTTCGAATATTGTTTCCTCTTTGCTTGATGCACGTGTTGGTATGTGGATTCCATTGAATGAATAGAATAACTCTGTCATCCATTAGGGCCGTTCTTGACAATGACATGTTATCTTGCACTGAATTTTATCAATTTGTGCAATGCAAAAATTCAAAGTACCTTGACAAAATACAGTCTTACGTAAAATGTGACTTGTATAATAAGAAATATTAACTTTTGTAAATACAAGTACCATATACAGTATACAACCTGTGACAATAAAGTTCGGTGAATGAAGTCAGAACGGTCGATCCGGCAACATTGGCGACACACAACGCCGCACCTGCGTAGCAGCAGGTTTTGACCAACTGCTCCCAACGTTGTTCATTTGAGCATCGTGTGTGTGTATCGTGTAAGTTGACACAGTGCGTGTTTAGTGCGTTGGTTCTGAACTGTGAACAGGAACATGAACGACCCAAAGATCAATGTACAGTTTTGTTTTAAGCTTGGCAAGACACCGAAAGAAACGCATGCGATGCTGGTACGTCTTTATGAAGATCAAGCATTGTCCTTGAAGTGTGTACGAGTGGTTCGCCCGTTTTTCGAGGAGGCCGGGAAAGTGTTTCTGACAACCCCCATAGCGGAAGACCAGCGACTGCCGTCAGTGACGAAAATATTGAGAAGGTGAGCGCATGAACTGCAGATTAACCGTGAATCCGTGCGACAAATCGTTGCCAAGTTAGGGAAGAGGAAAACGTGTTCTCGTCTTGTGGCACATCACTTGACTGACGATCAGAAGCAGGCACGTTTAGAGGCTTCACAGGATTTTGTCGAAACGGCGGATGCGACACCAAATTTCTTGAACTGTATTGTCACTGAGGATGAAACCTGGTGTCTCAGGTACGACCATGAAACGAAACGGAAAAGCATGGAACGGCGTTCTCCGGGATCCCCTCGTCGGAAAAAGGTCAGAGCCGAAAAGTCACGCATCAAACTCGCTTTGAAAGGAAAGAGATTTGACGATATTCCTGACATCCAACGAAAAGTGACGAGACTTTTGAACACCATCACAAAGGAAGCCTTCTTTCAAAGTTTCCAGGACATGTATCGCCGATTTCAGCCGTGCATAGTGATGGGAGGGAACTATTTCAAAGGATAGTAAGGTCACTGTCGTGCATTGTTCATCTACGTTGATAGTACAGGACTATTCACCGAACTTTATTGTCACAGGCTGTATGATGAATTTAGAGTGAAAGAGTTTTTTTACCATTGTCATATTATGGTTGCTTTAAATAAAGACTCTGTTTTGTCGATAATTCGCCAATATTTTGTCTTGAACACTTCCGCTCCGATAGAAGAGAATTACGGCAAAAGTAAAATAATTATCCAAAAATAAGTAGGTACTTTATCCCTTCAGAGAAACAACTTGACTTGTGAGTCGGCATTCGTTAACTTAACTTTTCTGACCTGAGCGGTGCAATTGGTTAGTCGTTGTAATTAATATTATTTGTTTAGCGTCCTCTCAGTAACAATAGATTTGAAGAGACGACAGTGTGTTGTAATTTAGTCCCGTAGGAGTTTTTAACGAAGTCAGCGACACAATGTTGTCGCATGTGAACAACCTCAAATGGCACTAACGTCAATCGAGACTGAATCCGCTATCCTGGACACAGCAGGGCTAAGGACTAACCAACTGCACTAGCTCGGGGTTTCTTAAAGTCTATAGCAATTGAGAGACGCTAAACAAATTTGAATTAATGAAATAAATTCAAAATTCTGGCATCTAGTAGCCGCTTTCCTGTCCATCTCCCATGTTGTATTACAGACAGAAGAAATTATTATTATTATTATTATTATTATTATTATTATTATTATTATTATTATTCCGGTCTAGAAAGGCAAGAATAACGGCCGAGAGGATTCGTTGTGTTGACCACACAACACCTCGTATTCTGCACGCCTTCGGGATGCGGTCGCTTGGTAGACCAAGGCCCTTCAAGAGCAGTAGTACCATGGGGTTTGGATTATTATTTATTATTATTATTATTATTATTATTATTATTATTATTATTATTATTATTACACTGACTGACTGACAGAGCAAATGCAACACCAAGAAGGAGTGGTCAGAACTTTATGCCAATTGCAGGGTAGACTGACGTCACTGAGGTATGCTCATGATGTGAAATGCGCCGCTGTGCTGCGCACGTAGCGAACGATAAATGGGACACGGCGTTGGCGAATGGCCCACTTCGTACCGTGATTTCTCAGCCGACAGTCATTGTAGAACGTGTTGTCGTGTGCCACAGGACACGTGTATAGCTAAGAATGCCAGGCCGCCGTCAACGGAGGCATTTCCAGCAGACAGACGACTTTACGAGGGGTATGGTGATCGGGCTGAGAAGGGCAGGTTGGTCGCTTCGTCAAATCGCAGCCGATACCCATAGGGATGTGTCCACGGTGCAGCGCCTGTGGCGAAGATGGTTGGCGCAGGGACATGTGGCACGTGCGAGGGGTCCAGGCGCAGCCCGAGTGACGTCAGCACGCGAGGATCGGCGCATCCGCCGCCAAGCGGTGGCAGCCCCGCACGCCACGTCAACCGCCATTCTTCAGCATGTGCAAGACACCCTGGCTGTTCCAATATCGACCAGAACAATTTCCCGTCGATTGGTTGAAGGAGGCCTGCACTCCCGGCGTCCGCTCAGAAGACTACCATTGACTCCACAGCATAGACGTGCACGCCTGGCATGGTGCCGGGCTAGAGCGACTTGGATGAGGGAATGGCGGAACGTCGTGTTCTCCGATGAGTCACGCTTCTGTTCTGTCAGTGATAGTCACCGCAGACGAGTGTGGCGTCGGCGTGGAGAAAGGTCAAATCCGGCAGTAACTGTGGAGCGCCCTACCGCTAGACAACGCGGCATCATGGTTTGGGGGGCTATTGCGTATGATTCCACGTCACCTCTAGTGCGTATTCAAGGCACGTTAAATGCCCACCGCTACGTGCAGCATGTGCTGCGGCCGGTGGCACTCCCGTACCTTCAGGGGCTGCCCAATGCTCTGTTTCAGCAGGATAATGCCCGCCCACACACTGCTCGCATCTCCCAACAGGCTCTACGAGGTGTACAGATGCTTCCGTGGCCAGCGTACTCTCCGGATCTCTCACCAATCGAACACGTGTGGGATCTCATTGGACGCCGTTTGCAAACTCTGCCCTAGCCTCGTACGGACGACCAACTGTGGCAAATGGTTGACAGAGAATGGAGAACCATCCCTCAGGACACCATCCGCACTCTTATTGACTCTGTACCTCGACGTGTTTCTGCGTGCATCGCCGCTCGCGGTGGTCCTACATCCTACTGAGTCGATGCCGTGCGCATTGTATAACCTGCATATCGGTTTGAAATAAACATCAATTATTCGTCCGTGCCGTCTCTGTTTTTTCCCCAACTTTCATCCCTTTCGAACCACTCCTCCTTGGTGTTGCATTTGCTCTGTCAGTCAGTGTATTATCTATATATATATATATAAAATAAGAGTTTTGTCTGTACATTGATCAGAATTTGAAAATAATGGTATTTCTGTATCAGTCATGACCACAGTAACAAGGAAATGCATTTTTTACTTTTCCGTAATTTATGTCTGTCTGTCTGTCTGTCTGTCTGTCTGTCTGTCTGTCTGTCTGTCTGTCTGTCTGTCTGTCTGTCTGTCTGTCTGTCTGTCTGTCTGTCTGTCTGTCTGTCTGTCTGTCTGTCTGTACACTCATCACGAGAAAACGGCTGAAGAGAACTTCATGAAAATCGGTATGTAAAGTCGGGGGATGAGCCACTATAATCTAGGCTATAAATTATTTTATTCACGCTGAGTGAAATGGTAGTTTAGGGGAAGGCCTAAAATTCAGTTCTCAAATATTTATATTATTAGTGGTCCTATCGATAAATACTACATAACTAAAGTTACATAGAATTAAATTTCCGATCATTTATGTTTTATTCAGTCTTACCGTACCGACTAAGATAAGAGTAGTATATCAGAGTCGGAAGAAAACTAAATGTGAAGGCCTATAATATCGAAAGCGCATAACAGTGATCAACAATAACATTACATTGACCGTTGTTTGTTGTGATGTTCTTTGTTTGTTATGCTGCTACTCAACTCCGATTGATGGGATTACTGTTGCGTACCGAGTATAACAGCCTGACTGAATATTGGCGGGAAATAGCTGGGAGGTTAGGAAACTTTTTTCTTTAGCATGCCATTCCTCTGCATCATACACTGTCTGATACTGCCGGTACGTAACACACTGGTTCATCATAGTATTCCAGCTATTCGATCCCTACTCTGACGCGGTGTTTTGAATGAGCAGCGTGCACATTTGGCAGAGACTCACTTAGTAATAGTAGTATGACCTGGTCTAGAATTACACTTTAGGCCTATTCCAAATTATAGCACTACAATTCACTAAATAATTCAAAATTCAACCCTGAAAAGAGCCGTTTCTTAAGAAAAGCGTCTTCCTCTTCACTTTTATTAAATTCTACATTCACTTTATTCCAAATTAGCAGCGAACAGGGGTTTTCTCTTCTGGCTTGGAGGAAAATTTTTCCGACTCATCGGGTACTCCTAGGAAACAGATTAGTGAAAGGACATAGATTTGCACTGAGACTCTCCACTATTCGACCCCCAACCCCCCGCCGAAAAAAGGCGAAGAGTTTTCACGGATCACGGCTGTCTGCGGCTTGGTCTTTCCAGCTCTGGAACTTTGGACTGTTAGATCGGCAGCGTAGTACTGTTCGATAAAAGTGAGAAAATGCGTGGTTTTTCATTTGGTCGAGTATTTCATATTGCTTTAAATCGCACCATTTCTACCGACGTCTTTGTAATGACCTATGTTCATCTCACTTACGAAAACCACTATGAGAGTCTTTCTGAGGATGTAAAAAAAGGTGGAGAGTGGGTGTCTGCCATTATAATGAAAAATTCCCAACCTGATTGTGACTGATGGTAGGCAAGCGGGCCTACCATTACAATGAAAATTCCCTAATCCTATCTCAAAATGAGAAAAGACGTTTGGTGACTTCCCCGTCGCGTTTCTAGGGTAACGTTAAGAGCTATACAATATAATACAATCTTGCTCGCAAGGTGTACACTGCCTAACCTATAATTCTGTATACAATGTAGAATTCCGTAGCGAAGCACGGGTACATCAGCTAGTTATTGTTATTATTATTATTATTATTATTATTATTATTATTATTATTATTATTATTACTTACTTACTTACTTACTTACTTACTTACTTACCGAGCTCGATAGCTGTAGTCGCTTAAGTGCGACCAGTATCCAGTAATCGGGAGATAGTAGGTTCGAGCCCCACTGTCGGCAGCCCTGAAGATGGTTTTCCGTGGTTTCCCATTTTCACACCAGGCAAATGCCGGGGCTGTACCTTAATTAAGGCCACGGCCGCTTCCTTCCAATTCCTAGGCCTTTCCTATCCCATCGTCGCCATAAGACATATATGTGTAGGTGCGACGTAAAGCAAATCGCAAAAAAAAAGAAAAAAAACATTACTTACCTACTTATACTTAATTTTCTCTTCCATCCTTTCTAAAATATCCCATCCCGATCAGTTGGCACGTGTTTATCGCCATGGGGAGGTGATGGGGCATACGGGACGATCCCACCTACCTGAGCACCATTTACATAGGACGCTTGGGACGATTAGAGAAACAACATTCTCCCTTGCAGACTTAGGACTGCCAAGTCCCGTAAATGATGCCCTAGTACTATTTTAAATGTTTTTTGGAATTTAAAAATGTAATCAAGAGGAATATCCTCACCTTATTATATTTTGTACACGTAAGATGGATTTGGACCACACTGAAACGAAGCATATTTTAAATATTCCATTAGGCCATTAGGGTTACTTCCCCAGTCTTTATTTTAGTCTTCGAATTTTTTTATTAACTACCCCTCTCTTTCTTCGGTGGCTGTATGAAAGGCGTTAAGCGAATTTATTTTGATTGAATTTATTTATTTATTTCTTCTTGAACTGAAAGAAGAACATCAATTACTTTACGCACATTTGGCTGTGGGGCGTAGAACTGTCCACTGAAATAAGTGTGGATTTTGGTCCATTGTTTGTTGTAGTACGACAGGTAGGTTTAGCAGTCCACGTCACAGGAGGAAATATTGAATACCGATCAATGTAGTTTTCGTATATCATCGCTGCGCCTGCAAAAACCACTATGTGAAATATTTTAGCTTATAATTTTGATCGGTAAAGTTCTGTCATCTGATGTTCAATATTGTGCGAATATTGGCAAGGAATTCTCGCTCTTCATAATATATGTACTGCGGGTATTTCGTCAAAAGTATGACCACATAGCGGTTCTCACAAGCGCACCAACGATATGTACTCAGCAAATGACAGATCATTACTTGACGCTATGGTTACCAAGGCTGAAAAAGCCTCGCCAACTTTATCGGGAGATAATAATGACAGACCGAAAAAAATAATAAAGCCACAACCCCACTTGCAATTTGGAATCTAAATATTATTTCTTCAGTTGTGGAAACGTCTCAATAACTCCACCTGGTTGTGGGGAATGCGGAAGAAGAAGAAGAAGAAGAAGAAGAGAAAAGAATAGGCTACCTGTTTATTTATTTATTTATTTATTTATTTATTTATTTATTTATTTATTTATTTATTTATTTATTTATTTACACTCATGTTCATAAAAAACAGAACACCTTGAAAGACTAGAGATATGAAGTTCATATTCTCAGAACATGTTCATTAGTATGTTCTGCAGAAACGATTAGCATTTCAGTCACCTAGGTTCAGCACGTGTCCTGTTGCCTAGTAGGCTCTGGGTCCTCCATGGGCACTGGTAACTTGTTCCATGCGTGATAGCATCGACGTGTATAAGGCGCGAATGGCGTCCTGGGGTATAGCCATCCATGCTGCATTCAACTGGTTCCACAGTTCATCTTTTTGGTGGTTGGCATTGGGTCACAGCGCCGCACACGTCGCTTCACCAAATCCCGCACATTTTCGATTGGCGACAAATCCGGTGATCGGGCGGGCCAGAGCAACAGTCTGACATCCTGTGACAGCAAAAAGGCACGTGTTCGTGCACCAACATGTGGTCGCGCATTGTCCTGCTGAAATATGGCGTTTGGGGTGTCATGCAGAAAGGGTATGGCTACGGGTCGCAGGATGTCGTTCACGTAGGTCAAACTGGTCACAGTTCCCTAGACACGCACCTTCTGTAATTTGTGGTTGTACCCAACAGCACCCCATACCGTAAGACCTTGAGTTGGCGCCGTATGTCTTGTGCGAATGCAGACAATGTAATGCCTCTCCCCCTATCTGCGGCAAACCAAAATGCGACCATCAGTTTCGAACAAACAGAACTTGGATTCGTCCGAAAACACTTATCTGCTGCCATTCCTGTCCCCAATGACGTCGTTCCATATGCCATTGCTGTCTAGCATGTTTATGTACAGTAGTAAAAGGTAGGCGGAGAAGTGGATGACGCGCCGGTAACCCAGACCGTAATAAATAAACGGCGACAGACCATCATTCCTGATAGTGTATGATGTGTTACACTATTCCACCGTTGCGCCAGAGCCGAGGAGGACGCAGATCTGTCCTGTAATGCCATTCGGATGAGTTGTCGATCTTCTCGGGCGGTGGTCTGGGTGGTGCGTCCAGACCCATCTCGTCGTGTTCTTCGGCCTTCTATGAACCAATCTGTACACACCCGTTGCACTGCCGACACACTTCGTCCCACACGTGCAACAATTTCATGAATGGATGCATCACGTTCTCTCATGCCAATAATGCGTCCTCTTTCATACTCACACATTTGACGGTACGGTTCACGCACACGCCTGAGAACCATCCTGCACGTCTGTTCAAGTCACACTGATCCATTACCTTCGGTTTATAGCAAGAACGAGAGCCGCAGGCACATTTTACCAGTCGGTGGTAGTGCGTCGAGATATCGATGTGGACCTTGAACCTGAGGGCCGACATGGTTCAAATGGTAATCATTTCTTCAGAACATACTAATGCACATGCCCTGTGAATATGAACTTCCTATCTCTAGTCTTTCAAGGTGTTCTGGTTTTTATGAACATAAGTGTATTTATTTATTTATTTATTTATTTATTTATTTATTTATTTATTTATTTATTTATTTATTTATTTATTTATTTATTTATTTATTTATTTATTTATTTATTTATTTATTTATTTATTTTATTAAGGTGGTGCATTTTACGCTTGAAAACTCTGGATTTAAGTTAAAACTACGTCAATGTTTTAGTGGTGAATGAAAAGGTGATGCTGGCGGTGATTATTGTTTTAAGACGGAGTATGACTAGGCAACCATCCTCTCTTAACATTAATCAGAGAAAAGAATGAAAGAGCTTCGACCCGTCGAAGGATAAGCGTATCGGCAAAAGAGAAGGAAGAGCCACAATGTATGTATGTTTAGTCCTCAGTCCGAAGGCTGGTTGGATCCTCAACAGTTCCGCCATCAGCTGTCATAGATGGCCTAGGCATCACTGAAGAGGCGTACTAGGGAAATGAGGAGTGAGGTAGTTTCCCGTTGCTTTCCTCACCGAGCCAGAAGTTGCTATTACATATCAGTCTGCCAAGCCCACTGAAATGCATGCACCAACTGACCCTATGAGCAATATTTTCACACCATTCATAGCAGGGACTGGCTGCAGAAGGAATGGCATTACTAGCATCACTCATACCTCAGTCACTTTCATTTTGTCAAAGCCAAGGATAAAGCTGAGACAGATCAATGAAAGTAACAAAATTGCTCTAGCCCATACCAGAAGACACAGTGCACTGTAAACACTAGGTCCCGCCAGCAAAGGCACAGAGCCACAATAACCATGAAAATTAAAGACTTCCGAGGCCTTTCAAACGTAATACTGTCCTGGTGGTAAGAGAACGAAAGTTGATCATAAGAAAGATGAAATGAGGAACCTGATACAAGTACTGTAAGTGGAAGCAAAACCAGACTCGGCTAGGGGGACCATGGGCTCTCAAGTTGGGAGCGTGGGTTGGCGACCATGGTTCCCCTATTATTCGCCTGTTAAACCAGGTAGGGGATCATATGGGTGTATTCTACCGCCCCGGGGAAGTCGGTGTTTTCTATAATATACTAAATAGTTGGATAGCGAGCGTTAATGTCGTTTTTTCGTTGTTTTTTTTTAAATCAAACCACGTCACTCAATCTTTTCGTAGTTTTACGATAACTAAAGGTTACCGACAATGTAAATATATTATTTTCGAGAATAAGGAACTGTGTTTATTCTCACTTGGAATGACTTTCAGTAGACACGTTTTCTTTGTTCAGTAATGAGTCACTTCATGAGTAACTGTATCATTTGTATTAATTTAGCTTTAACTTACTCATACCGAAGTTAGGATGCATTGCCACACAGTACTCACACCGAAGGCTGGTTGTATCCTCCACAGCTCCACCATCGGCTTTCATAAGATACCGTAGCCTGGACGTCACTGAAGAGACGTACCAGGGGAATGAGAAGTAAGGTAGTTCCCGTTGCTTTCTTCACCGAGCCAGAAGTTATTAGATAGCAGCCTGCAAGCCCACTAAAATGCACGCATCAGCCGACCCTATGGACATTTTCACATATTAATAACAGGGACTGGTTTTATAAGCAGTGACATTGTTCTTATCTCGACCAAGTGAGTTGGTCATGTGATTAGGATCGCGCAGCTGTGAGCTTGCATTCGGGAGTAAGTGGGTTCGAATCCCACCTTCGGCAGCCCAGAATGGTTTTCCCTAGTTTCTCGTTTCACACCAGGCTATACCTTAATTAAGACCACGGCCGCTACCATCCCAATTCAAGCCCTTTCCTATCCTTCCGTCACCGAAAACCTTCGATGTGTTAGTGCGGTGTTAAACATGTAGCTGTTATCTCGGTTATTTTCTTATCGTCACAGACAAGAATGAGACTGAGACAGATCAAGGAAAGTAACAAATTTGCTCTAACCCATATCACAAGACTAAGTCCCAACAACAACGATATAGGTGATACAAAATTAGCTTTATTAGCTTTAGTGAAGTGGTTAAAATAATAATAAGGAATGTTTAATTTGTACGATGAAATTAAATTACCTCGGCTGTATTTTTCCTCGAATACCAAGATCCTTATGAAGATCTAGGGTACTTTTCAATGTAATGAACGTTAATCGCCATACTTACAGCATTATCAAGTCACAAGTAAATAATCTGCAAATAGACTATTTATGACAACAACAATAATAATAATAATTTAATTTACCCGGTGAGATGGCCATGTGGTTAGGATAGCATAGATGTGAGCTTGCATGCGAGAGATGGGTTCGAACCCCTCTGTCGGCATCGCTGAAGATGGTTTTCCGTGGTATTCCAGTTGGCAGTTACCGGGCTGTCCCTTCGTCAGTCTCAAGAAACAAGTCTCTTGAAGCGAATCATTTTTTCGGACGAGTTGGCCTTGCGGTTAGGGGCACATGGCTGTGAGCTTGCATCCGGGAGATAGTGGGTTCGAATCCCACTGTCGGCAGCCCTGAAGATGGTTTTCCGTGGTTTCCCTTTTTCACACCAGGCAAATGATGGGGCTGTAGGTACCATAATTAAGGCCACGGCCGCTTTCTTCAAACTCCTAGGCCTTACCTATCCCATCGTCGCCATAGACCTACCTGTGTCGGTATATATTTATCATAATACTTTATATAATTTATTATTATTATTATATTATTATTATTATTATTATTATTATTATTATTATTATTATTATTATTATTATTATTATTATCTGTTGCTGTGAGACTGTGTAGGTAGACAGTGTCTTGCGACATTCATTTTTATCCTACCCTACTCTACAGTATATCTTTATGTCCCATCCTGCCAAGTTTCGAACTAGGTAACCTCCAACGCAGACGGCTGACGTTATATTAAACATCTGTGTTATCCACAGGTATTTGAGATCAGAAAAAAAAAGGAGGTCACTGTTCTTCTTTTTCACGGCTATGTGTCCTACTATACCATTAAAGTAACACATGAAGAAGCCTTGGCGTGCTCAAAATAACTCTCACTGCCGCCCGTACTAAATATTACCGTTGGTTGTATGTTTGCCAGCAGTACTCATCTCACGGCAGGAGAGGTGTTAATATTAGCAAGAATTGTAAAATAAGTCTCAGTGATCTAAAACGGAAAGGTTTAACCTTCTACACATTTATTTACTTTCTCATTCTGAACTGAATAGCCTTCACTCACACAAGTGTCCAACAACTGACTAGCCTGATGAAGCAATGCTCCCTTCTGATTTCTTTATATTCTTCGTATTATTATTATTATTATTATTATTATTATTATTATTATTATTATTATTATTATTGGTATTAATAGTCTTTCTTTCTTAATCCGTTTACCCTCCAAACCAAACCCCATGGCTCATCAGCCCCGAAGGGCCTTGGCCTACCAAGCGATCGCTTCTCAACCCGCAGGCCTGCAGATTACGAGGTGTCGTGTGGTCAGCACGACGAATCCTCACGGTCGTTATTCTTGACTTTCTAGACCAGGGCCGCCATTTCACCGTCAGATAGCTCTTCAATTGTAATCACGTAGGCTGAGTAGACCTCGAACCAGCCCTCAGGTCCAGGTAAAAGGCCCTGGTCTGGCCGGGAATCGAACCCGGGGCCTCCGGGTAATAGGCAGGCACGCCTACACCGCGCGGCTGGCCCTTTTGCCCTCCAGGCATTTAGAATGAACCATGATTCTTTCTTAATTCGTTTACCGTCGAGTTTTGACTTTTCGCTCGGACTCAGCGAGGGATCCCACCTCTACCGCCTCAACAGTAGTGTCCTGGAGCATGAGACTGGGTCGGAGGATACAACTGGGGAGGAGGACATGTACCTAGCCCAGGTGATCTCACCTGCTATGCTGAACAGGGACCTTGTGAGGGGATGGGAAGATTGGAAGGGATAGACGAGGAGAAAGACGGAAGGAAGCAGCCGTGGCCTTCGGGTAGGTACCATCCCGGCATTTGCCTAGAGGAAAAGTGGGAAACCGCGGTAAACCACTTCGAGGATGTTTGAAGTGAGAATCGAACCCACTCTACTCGGTTGACCTCCCGAGGCTGAGTGGACCCCATTTCAGCCCCCAGACTTTTCAAATTTCGTGGCAGAGTCGGAAATCGAACCCAGCCCTGAGGAATTGGCAGCTAAGCATGCTAACCACTACACCACAGAGGCGGATCTATTATTATTATTATTATTATTATTATTATTATTATTATTATTATTATTATTATTAGGGCTTGGATGTTTAGTAAAAGTCATATTTTTTCTTTGCCTCTATGTTCTTGCCTGATTGGATGTTGGTGCAAATCAGATGGTTATCGTCACAATTAAGTGATTTTTATTTGTCATATTTGTGCAAAATCATCTTCAACTTACCGAATGCGAATTACACTGACAGTAAATGTCATGGGATAGCGGAGCAGTGATGCGCAGGTGTGTTGTCTGCGCACCGCACGCCCCCTGTACCAGCGGCAGTTGTATAGGAGACCTTGTGAGCAGTGGCTGTGCATGTGACAGGTGTAACATGGAACGTCATCGTGAGCTGACACCGCTCGAATGGGGTATGTTGGTCGGTGCCCGACGGATGGGAAGTGCGATTTAGGAAGTGGTGCAGGAATTCGGCTTCACAGGATCAACCGTGTCCAGAGTGTATCGTGAATGGTTGAATGCGGGTATCACCGTTCACAACCGACGAACGACCGGCCGTCCAGCCACCTTCGATGACCATGACCGGCGACATCTGAGACGGATTGTCAATAGTGACAGACGGGCAACCGTGCAACAAATCACGGCTCAATTCAACACAGGCCGTGCTAGATACGTCTCCCAGTGGACAATTCGCAGGAACATGGGTTATATGGGGTATGGGAGCCGGCGCAGCACACGGGTGCCACTGTTAACCCAACGCCATCGGGCACAACGACGCGTATTTGTCGCCAGTCACCAGGGATGGACACTGGAACAGTGGCGTAACGTGATATGGTCGGACAATCACGATTTCAACTGCACCATGCCAATGGGACGCACCGTGTATGACGCAGGCCACATGAAGCGATGGATCCCGCCTGCCTTGAAGGTGTGGTCCAGGGTGCTGGTGTCTCTGTTATGGTCTGGGGTGCATTTTCCTGGTATGGAATGGGCCCCCTAGTTGTTCTGGAAAAGAATTTGAATGGTACGCGGTATGTTTAGCTGCTCGGAGACCATCTCCACCCATTTTTGGCCTTCCGGCGCCCAGACAGTTCTGCGGTGATTCAAGATGATAACCCGCCGCCATATCGCTCCCACGTCGCCCGGGAATGGTTCCAGGAACATGCAATGGAGGTCCAACGACTGCCGTGGCCACCCAGGAGCCCCGATATGAACCCTATCGAGCATATCTGGGATGTCCTGGAACGCAGGCTCCGTGTCATGGATCCTGCACCCACGAACAGACCAGCATTGGCCGCCGCTCCCCAAACGATTTGGTGTCAGCTGCGTCCAGAGTACTACCAGGGACTTGTCGACTCACTTCCACGACGTCTCACTGCAGCTAGCAGGGCCAGAGGAGGCCCCACACGCTATTAGGTGACTATCCCATGATATTTGCTAAGTCAGTGTAGTGTTCACAAAACTGCTTCTCGGTATCACATCTGCAGTTAAAAAGTGGGATACTCTGCCTCTTCTATCAAGATTGGACAGGAATTGTTTTCCAACAGTTTGTCAGAAAGTCGGGCATATATACGGTATATAGTCGAACTTTGGAATTATATCGAGCGCAATTACTCGTTTAGAAATTGCTAGCTTAGAAATTCATGCAAGTATTGAAATCCAGTACAACAATCAATCATATGGAATAGTTGGCGAGAGTGTAAAACGAATTTTCAAAACACTCTCGCCAACTATTTTCGAGTCATATTTTGTAATTTTTACGTCATATTTCGTCTCTTTTGAGGTCATATTTTGTCACTTTTTAGGACATATTTGCTTGCTTATTTGCGCTATTTTTAGGTCTTAAACATCCGAGCCCTAATTATTATTAATGCATTTACAGTCCTAAGCCGGTCCCGTGGTGTAGGGGTAGCGTGTCTGCCTCTTACCCGGAAGCCTCAGGTTCGATTCCCGGCCAGGTCAGGGATTTTTACCTGGACCTGAGGGCTGGTTCGAGGTCCACTCAGCCTGCGTGATTAGAATTGAGGAGCTGTCTGACGGTGAGATCGCGACCCCGGTCTAGAAAGCCAAGAGTATCGGCCGAGAGGATTCGTCGTGCTGACCACACGACACCTCGTAATCTGCAGACCTTCGTTCGGGCTGAGCAGCGGTCGCTTGGTGGGCCAAAGCCCTTCAAGGGCTGTAGTGCTATGGGATTTGGTTTGGTTTGGTTTGGTTTACAGTCCTAAGACCAATTAGTTGCCTGTCAATTGCCACTTCCTCATTGAAACATAATTATGTGCCTCGATTTCAATTAGAATTTGTTTAAGGAAGGTATTTCTAGGTCTTCCTCGTGGACGTTTTCCTTCAATGAAGCCTTCTGCTATAGTTCTCATTAAACTGGAATGAAGGCTTTGGTTGCGGATGGTGCGAAGGATTGATCCCCGTTGGTTCACAATGTCTAGAACTCTGGTCTTTGACATCTTATCACTCCACGTCACATTTATCATCTTACGATAGTACCACATCTGAGAGGCTTCAAGACAGTTCTTTTCGTTTCTATTCAGTGTTCATGTTTCAAAGGCATACAATGCAACTGTCCATACAAATGTGTGTAGCATTCTCATTCGCACGACTGGTAAAACAGCAATACCCCTTCTGTATAAAAGCGGTTTTCGCCTGAGCAATGCGGCATTTAACTTCACTTGTGCAACTTCCATCCTCTGTAATCTTCTGATCTAGGTAAGTGAAAGACTTGACTTGCTCTATATCCGCATCGTCAATCTTTAAACGAAGAGGTAGGCCTATCGGGAATTTCGAGTGTCTCATGCATTTTGCCTTTGTGGTGTTTATTTTCATACCGTATTTCTCCATCGTTGTCCGTCTCTGTGGTGTAGTGGTTAGTGTTTTTAGCTACCATCCGCGGAGGCCCGGATTCAATTCCCGGCTCTGCCACGAAATTTTAAAAGTAGTATGAGGGCTGGAACGGGGTCCACTCAGCCTTGGGGGGTCAAGTAAGTAGAAGGGGGTTCGATTCACACCTCAGCCATCCTCGAAGTGGTTTTTCGTGGTGTTTTCCACTTAACCTCCAGGTAAATACCGACAATGTACCTAACTTAACGTCACGGCCGCTTCCTTCCCTCTGACTTGTCTATTCCTTCCGATCTTCCCATCCCCTCATCAAGGCCCCTGTTCAGTATAGCAGGTAAGGCCGCCTGGGCGAGTTATGGTCCTCCTTCCCAGTTGTATCCCGCCCCCCAAAGTATCACGCTCCAGGACACTGCTCTTGAAGCGGTAAAAGTGGGATCCCTCGCTCAATTCGATGAAAATACCAACCCTGGAGGGTGAACAGATTAAGAAAGAAAGAAAGAAAGAAAGAAAGAAAGAAAGAATTTCTCCACCATTGATACAACTCTTATCAGTATTATTATTATTATTATTATTATTATTATTATTATTATTATTAATTGCATTTTTCCTAATTATCTGAGGTTGGCACTAATGTAAATAAAGTCCAGTTCTACAGCCGGCTGTCCGTATGTGGAGGCATGCATTCACTATTGCGTGTTACTGTTATGGTTGGTTTATGAGATGTGTTGTATGTAGACGTAGAAGCGTATTATCACAAACACGCAGCCCTCCAACTAAAGGAATAATTCCCCTGTGGGTGGAGGCTGTATACCCTGAAGAGGACCAGGGCTTTCAACTTGGGAGCGTTGGTGGCGATCACGGTTCCCCTAGGTGAGTCTGGCATTGCTTCCACTTACTTGTGTCACGCTCCTCACTTTCATCTTTCCTATCCAACCTCCCTTGGGTAACCCTTGTTCTCTTCCTACCACGACTGTATTAGCTTTGTGAGGCCTATGAAGGCTTTAGGCCTAATTTTAACGCCCTTCCGGAACCTTCCCTTTCTTTTTCTAATACGTTGGTTCTTCGAAGAGTCTGACTTCTCCCTTTTTCCCTTCTCATCGTGTTAAGAGAGTAGGGTTGCACAGTTGTACTACCTCGTAAACAAAAGTCACCACCGCCACTAGAGTGGTAGCAGAGCGTGGTTTCGATCCACGGACCTCTGGGTTATGGGCCCAGCACGTTTCCACTTCCCGACGCTATCCCTAACACGCCGCTCTCTAACCTTTGGTCTCTTAGTGATATTCTACCAGAGAAAATAGATCCAGATAATATTAGAGTGGAAGAAGGCTAATGCCAATCTTAAAGTTTCTCATGAAAAGGTTAGAGAAAGATATGATCGTGGACGGAGGCCCACCAATCTAAAAGTAGGAGATCAAGTCATGGTTAAAAATTTTGTTCCTGTGGGCAAGCTTGCCCTCAGATTTCATGGGCCGTGCATCATTTTGGATTTCCTGACTCCAGTAAGATTGTTGGTGAGCAATCCAGCCACCGAGAGGACCTTTAGGGTCCATATCTCACAGTTCAAACCTGTATAATTCGTTTTTTTGTTGGTTGTTAGTAGCCACTGAACTCTTACTGGACCTTGGAAGGTTATATTTTTGAGAGGCCTTATGCCCCAATTTATCTTAATTACTATAGTAATCTCTACTAGATGTACAACCTTTCCCTTTGGTTTTCCTGCTGTCTGTTCCTGAGTGGCCATTACCAAGACCCCGCCTCCTGCAGATCCACACCTGCGGCTAATATCTTACACGCCGCCCAGCCCTCAGCATCACCAATAAAGAGTGTACCCTAAATCACAAGTCACCAACAAAACTTTTTCTGTCGCCGAGATCTTACTGTTTCAGTACCCCGCTCGTCGCCGTACCGCCACTGAGGTGGGGTACGGACCCACTCCACTCCCGTGATGTCCATCTGTGTACGGCGCGCTGGAGTCCATCTCCCAGCCAAGGCTGATGTGCGGCGCACCAACTGCCAACTTATCTGGGGACTGTGAATATACTTCTGATCTGCGGCGTCCTTCACGACGACTACCCTCTCATAGTAGCGGGAGAGGTGTATCTGAGGGTACTTGAGGGGTTCGGGCGACCTCAACTGGATATCGGCAGCGGCGGCAGGATTTGCCGTCAAAATTATCAGCCTGTATTTCGTATTCTACGGCAACAAAGACACGCTAATGTTGGAGCATAACTAATTTCTACCTATCTACTTCAAAAGAAAGACTTTGAAATTTTTTTCTCTATTGACGTTCTTCAAAATGCTTCTACAAATCCACGTTAAAAGACTATGAAAATTCTTCTTCAACTATTAACGTCTCTTCCATGTTCTTCCACAAATCTATTTGCAAGGAATTAGAAATTTTCTTCTACAAATTATAATTTTTTTCTAAAATTCTTCTGTGTCCCCCTGGGAAGGACATTTCGGGGGGGGGTCTGTACCGGGTGGTACACCTCTACGCCGCACGTTTAAATCTTGCCCCAATTAGAACTCCTCTACTGGAGAAACACTGAACTTGGAACTAGACCAACTTAATTTTTTCCTCAGAAAATGACACTACCGTAAATTTTGTGATTACGAAGTTGTCAGTACTGTGTGGATTTCAACTTGTTTTGTTTTCCACTGATCAAGACGTGTGGACATTCTCTCATAGATCTATCTACTAAAAACTATGATCATGCACTCTGGTGCGAAGTGAAGAAACTTTATTTGAAGAAATTTTGTATTCGTAAGTTTTTTCTTTATTAAATTTTGTACATTCATTTTTGGGTTGGCAATATTTATCTTTTCCTTCCGCCAATTTCGAAGTTAACCAATCAATAATTTCTGTAATTAATTTCCAGCCAATCCCGTATTTCTTCTTCGATTTTGTGTGTACCTTTTGATGTTAACCAATAAAACTCCGTGGGTGTGTCTTGATCATTCATGAAAGGTCTCGAACTTTCCCCGAGGGTTTTTAAACTGCTGATTTTCTCGTCTCTCGGCCACTTGATTAACATCTAACCTAGTGTAGGGACGTGTAGCAGGAGGCGGGAAGCGCCTCTTTCATCCGTGAGCAGGTCTTCAATAAGGTAATGGCCATTTAACATCTTTATTTCTTGCTAGCTCAGCAGTTTAACCCGCGTGAAAGGTCCGAAACCTTTTACAATGTAACCTCATTTCCTAAATATGTAATTTTCTGCAGGTTTATGTAAAATCTTACTTAAATTTGTAACTGTAATTCGGGGATAGAGAGTGATTTACCCTCTCGAGCTCCCATTCATTTCGGTTTGAGGTGACTATGTTTTGGTAACTGATTTTCTTATTTTCCTTAATGTTTAAAATTCTTCCTTATACGAGTCACCTCCATAGTTTGGGGATATCCCCTGTTTCATCGGCCTAGTGCCTTTTAGATTTTAAAATGTGTATTTAGGAGTGCAAGTACACGCCTCCATTCTTTTTGGTATTCCGGGCCATTTACTTAATCTGTTCTTTTCCTGCTAAGGCCCAGTAGATTGGGTACAAGATACCCCAGTGTCATTGTTGTAAGTCGTGCCTTGATGGCAATCAATTGTAAAGTCTGAAATTGCCTTGAATAGGCGTGAAAAACTGAGAGCGTGTTAGCTCTTTTCCAGTGTGTAAAAGTGCCTTTGGGAGGCTGATATTGCAATTTTTGGGAGCAAGTGCTCCATGTGGTAGGGGTTTTCTGCCCCTTTGAACAAATTGTGCTTTTGTAAAACTAGGGGCGTGTAGCCCGAGAGTGTTAAAGTTCTGAAATCTTGGATCTTTCTAGTCTTGTTTCCGAATTATTTCATAAAGCGAAATGTTGTTAAGGTTTTGTCGTTGATTGATTGTTAAAATTCAAAAATATAACCTTTATTTGAAATTTTAAATTAACTTTGATTCTGTAGTTAGACCCATTCATCCCGGCACCTTCTTTCACCTCTGCTGATCCACCAACCACGGTAACAATATTATTATTATTCGTTCGTTCGTAATCTGTTTACCCTCCAGGGTCGGTTTTTCCCTCGGACTCAGCGAGGGATCCCACCTCTACCGCCTCAAGGGCAGTGTCCTGGGGATTCAGAATTTGGGTCCGGGATACAACTGGGGAGAACGACCAGTACCTCGCCCAGGCGGCCTCACCTGCTATGCTGAACAGGGGCCTTGTGGAGGGATGGGAAGACTGGATGGGACAGGCAAGGAAGAGGGAAGGAAGCGGCCGTGGCCTTAAGTTAGGTACCATCCCGGCATTTACCAGGAGGAGAAGTGAGAAACCACAGAAAACCACTTCCAGGATGGCTGAGGTGAGAATCGAACCCACCTCTACTCAATTGACCTCCCGAGGCTGAGTGGACCCCGTTCCAGCCCTCGTACCACTTTTCAAATTTCGTGGCAGAGCCGGGAATCGAACCCGGACATCCGGGGGTGGCAGCTAATCACGCTAACCACTACACCACAGAAGCGGATATTATTATTATTATTATTATTATTATTATTATTATTATTATTATTATTATTATTATTATTATTATTATTATTATTATTATTATTATTGAATATGAGATAAACATACATAACCCTGTTACACAAAAAGTTCGTTAGGGTTATAGTTTTACAAAATATAATAAATTATTACATAAAATGCTATGTTATTATAGTTAAATAGTTACTCCAAGTAACTTAAAAAAGCAGCGAAAACTACAAAGGAGCAGCCTACTAGTGCACTTTGACTATTCTTGTCGACAGAGCCAAACCCATCTGTGTATATGTATAAATCGTATCCTGCATCACAACCGTTATTTGTTACGCACTCGTGGTATACACCTGGGTGACCAAAGTAAAGAAAATGACTCTTCTTCTCCACGTTAGTAAAGTGCATGCCAAGCTTGCCCATATGATATTTTTACATTAGTTATTGACGCAGGTCATCCATATGCATCAAATAGAAAGAATCTGTACCAGGCAAGCCGAACATGTCCTCAAACACTTCCGGCTCGAATTAATAAAGTAATAACAAATCACATCACATCGATCACACTTGTCAACCGCCTCCGTAGCGTAACGGTTAGTGTTATTAGCTGCCGTCCTTGGGGGCCCGGGTAGGAGGGCTGATATGTGGTTGAAATGGTACATGCAGCTCACCTCCAATGGGGGTGTGCCTGAAAAGAGCTGCACCACCTCGGGATGAGGACACGAACTTACTTACTACTTGTCAACCCTCACACAGAAACACGTCAGAGTTGAATACTTCACCTAAGTTTGGCGAACCCCTATGGGTGGCTGTATTAGAATATATCCACGGTATCTTCTCTAATTGTCATAAGAGGTGACTGGAAGGGTGAAAGACAAGGGTTCTCCTCTTGGGAGCACGGGTTGTTGGCAAAGGGTCCTTTAGTTGAATCTGGCATTGTTTCCACTTTAACGGCAATCTTCTTCATAATAATCAGACCCCGAAGTACCTGGGAATAACTCTGGACAGAACACCGTCTTATAAACAGCATCTGAAACATCTAGCTGGCAAACTAAAAACCAAGAACATCATTCACAGACTGTGTAGCACTACATGGAGAGCCTCTGCTGATACCCTTAGATGCTTTTCTCTAAGCCCGGTGTACTCGGAAGCTGAATATGGTGCACCTGTTTGGCTAAACAGTCCATATGTAGGAAATCTAATTGCGTAATTGAACAGTACTATGAGGCTGATCTCAGGAACCATTAGATCCACACCCACACACTGGCTCCATGAGCTCAGCCACATAGCTCCTGTAAATCTTCGTCGACAGGATGTTTTGGTTTCATGATCACAGCAAGATAAAAATAACATAATCTTCCAATAAACAGGGATGTACCTACTGCCACTGGATACAGAAGACTCCAATCACGAAGACCTCCCATAGCAACAGCCCAACAGTTGGAACAAGAGAACCTCCACATTACTACAAAGTGGATCCAGAAATGGAAAGAGGAGACAACACCTGTTCTTCACGACTTCCTGGACACGAAGAGAAACACCCCTGGATTTGAGCTTCCTAGAAAAACTTGGGTAACTCTAAACAGAGTGAAGACAAACATTGGAAGATGTGGCTACCTCCTACACAAGTACGGCAAAGTGCAATCACCGGCATGCGACTGTGGTAAGGCTCGACAGACTATCCAGTACATGGTGACTGAATGCCCTCAACGTTTGTGCCATGGAAATATAAATTATGTTTTGTTGGCTGCTCCATCCGCACTTCAGTGGATTGAGGAATCCACGTTTAAATTAAAGGGCCGATTGCAGAAACGGTGTTTAGACGATGTCTGCGGTTAAGCAATGCCTAAGTATAGCTGCCGCATTGCAGAGACGTTATTTATCACTTAGACACTGTCTTAAACCGATGTTTAGCAAGCCATGTTTAAACACTAGCGAGAACACTGTTTAACCTCAAATGAGAGGAGTCAATCACAATCAGAGGTTATGTACCATGAAACATGTAATTTATATTATCATGTTGAGACGATTACGGGAAGAATTTTAGTCCGACGGCCTCTCTGTGGGTTGCCCACTGCGAAATCGCAGCAATTCATTTGAAATGTACAGGGAGGTAGAGCTTAAAATAAGATTTTTTTTCTTGCTAGTTCCTTTACGTCGCACCGACACAGATAGGTCTCATGGCGACGGTGGGACAGGAAAGGCCTAGGAGTTGGAAGGAAGCGACCGTGGCCTTAATTGAAAATGGGAAACCACGGAAAAACATCTTCAGGGCTGCTGACAGTGGGATTCGAACCCAATATCTCCCGGATGCAAGTTCACAGCCACGTGCCCCTAACCGCAAGGCCAACTCGCCCGGTGAAATAATTACTTGTCCCAATCGTCAGAGGGAGTGATTCACTTATATTTACTGCCAAGTAAGCACACTTAATAGTGAAAACTAAAAAGTAGGTTGTAAGTGGTTTTTATATACAGTATATAATCGTCGCGCTAATTCATATAAGTTTTCGGCAACTATGAGATCGGAAAAAGCAAGTGGTGGTGATTATGGTTTAAAGAGGAGTACTTGGGAAGAAGAACCGTGGCCATAATAACAGCCCTAGTATTTTCCTGGTGTCAAAATAGGGAAACTACTGAAAACGATCTTCAGGGCTGCCGATGATGCGTTTCAAACCTACAATCCCCAGAATGCAAGCTACATCTATATGGCCCGTACAACACATTCTGTTACACATTACTATTGTTTTCATCTTCTCTCCGTCGAAGCTATTTACAACTAGATTAAACTCACCATATCAACGCTATAATCAAAGCTACACTTCCCCGTACGTTGGCGTGTCTCTTTAGTGTCGATAATATTATGAAATTTAATTTCCACCGAAAGGGATATTCTTATCTGTGGGCAAGTCATGCTCATGCTTAGCCATATTTGAGTAAAGTGTAGGAAGACAAACAGCTGACTGGCGTTCGGCGCGCGCACCGACGAATTTCATTGGTTGCGACAAGCAAAGAGTTGCATGAAATATACTTCTATCTCCATTTTCAAACCAATATTGAAATTGTAAACGATGTCTAGTTAAACAACGGCCGAACATTGTTTATGCAATGAAAGAGTGTGCTCGATTTAGATATTGTTTATATAGACGTTGTCTAACGCTTAAAACTAGTCATCGTTTCTGCAATCGGCCCTAATAGTTTGTTTTTATTACACTGTACTTTCAACATTTTATTTCACGTTTAATGTCACACGCTAAATAAATCAATAAATCCACTTACTTGTGCCAGGCTCCTAACTTTCATCTTTCCTATCCGACCATATTTGGTCAACTTTTATTCTCTTCCGACCCCGACGGTATTAGGTTTGTGAGGCCTTGTGAGTCTTTTATTTTCACGCCATTCATGATCACCTTCCCTTTCCATAGCTTATACCCTCATTCTTCGAAGTGTCGAACTTTCCTTTTCTGGCTAGAGGTTTAATGTCGCACTAACACATCGAAAGTTTTCGGCGAGGTAAGGATGGGAGGGAACTACGACTGGAAAGGTAGCGACCGTGGCCTTAAGGTACAGCCCCAGCCTTAGGGTGAGAATGAGAAACCACGGAAAACCATCTTCAGGGCTGTCTACGGTGAGATTCGAACCCACCATGTCCCGAATAAAAGCTTACTACATAGCCACATGAGCCTAGCCGCGCGGCCAACTCGCTAGGTCCGTCCGATTAAGAGAGGATGGTTGCCTGATTGTACTTCCTCTTAAAACAATAATCACTATCACCACCATCATCAGAAAGGGTATCCAACCGTAAAATTGGATCAAATCCGTATATACAATACAACTCGCACCCGCGATCCCACTATAGCGTGTGCAAAACATGACAGAGGAAAGAAAGAAAGAAAGAAAGAAAGAAAGAAAGAAAGAAAGAAAGAAAGAAAGAAAGAAACTTTCTCCCTGTTCATGATGCTTGTTGATTAAAGGGGCCTAACATCTAAGTTCATCGGCCCTCACCCTGTATACACACACACGCACGCACGCACACACACAGACAGACACATACTGTATATATATCGTATTTATGTCTTTACTTTTAGAATATTGACCTGATACTTGATTCTTGCACCAGGCCCTGTTCCTTTGCTGAGTGGTCAGCATACTGGCCTTCAGTTCAGAGGGCCCCGGGTTCAATTTTCGGCTGGGCCAGGTATTTTAACTCCGCATGGTTAATTTGTTCGTCTCGGGGACTGGGTATTCGAGCTCGTCATACACACACAACAGATCAAACTACCATCCACCAGAGAAACACGTAATAGTGAATACATCCTCCACATAGGGTTGGTGCCAGGCAGGGCATCCACATCTGGACCAAACCCACACAACTTGCCGATCGCAATAAAAATGACAAAAGGGGCCGAAAAGAATAAGACTTGGTTTTCATACCAGAAAGGACAACCTACCTCGGGTTCAGTTTAATTTTTGTCTTACAAGAGAATGGATTGGTAAATTTCATGAAACTTCGTGAGGGGTATTTAAGGTATAATTTGTTTAAAAAGTGTAGCAGAAGGGGCCTTAAACATAAAACACTGAACGAGCGACTGCGCGATTTGGATCAGGCAGCTGTCAGCTTGCATTCGGGAGATAGTGGGTTCGAACCCACTGTCGGTAGCCTTTAAGATGGTTTTCCGTGATTTCCCATTTTCACACTGGGGCTATACCTTAATCAAGGAGTTTGGACAGCCAAAGTAGGGGACTGCCTGTAGGGGTAAAGTACAGTGGGGACTTCGAGGGCCCTGAGACCGCTACGGTAGCTGTGAAGGCCCTTCAGGAAGTCTGAAAAGTGGTGGCAAAAGGGGGCTCTGGTTAAGACGCAGCAAGTCGTTATGCTACTTAGGTTCCAAAATGGGTAAAAAATAAATAAGTAAATAAATGCAATGTAAATTTTTATCTTATACCAGTTGTATAGTATTATTTGAAGTAATTCCACATACTGTATATGAGTTGACTATATTTGTAAGTACAGGATATATTATAAGTAGAATTTTGTAAACAATATAAATTTATTAAGGATGAGTGTGTGTTTGATAGAAAAATTGGTAGCGTAAATTGTATAATATTGTATTCTAGGAAAATTTTCTTCTCTTGATAATCTAAAATTTAGTGCTTGACAATAATGTATTTTAGTGTACCATTTGCCACCGAGGTAGACACCTCATTTGCAAATAAAGAGATTTTGATTTGATTTGAAGGCCACAGTCGATTCATTCCCACTCCTAGCCCTTTCTTATCCCATCGTAGCCAAAGGCCTATCTGTGTCGGTGCGACGTAAAAAAACATGCAACTTGATGTATCTCCTTTTTACAGGAAAACTGCTCATACCAAAATTGATTTAGAAAATTATTTACAAACTTTTTGTTGTATTCTGTTTACCGATAAAATGAAAAATAATAGAAATATCAATGCCAGTCATTTGTAAGTCCAACAGTCAATAAATAACTTTATCGGGAGTTGCTATGGAAATAATCCTATAAAAAATAGCATCCTAGCAATCTTTAAAAGTTTTTTTAAAAAATTGCCTTAGGTACGTCGCACCGACACAGATAAGTCTTATTGCGACGATGGAATAGGAAATGCCTAGGAGTGGGAAGGAAGCGGCCGTGGCCTTAATTAAGGTGTGAAAATGGGAAACCACGGGAAGCCATCTTTAGGGCTGCTCGGTCAACTCGCCCGGTCTTCAAAGGCTTTGTACATCTGTCTGTACTCTACTTTTTTCATATTAACCTGATACTTGGCTTTTATCCTGGGAGACGAAATCAAGAATAGCAATAATGCCATAGAAAAAAGAAGAAAAAAAAACACTGCGAAGAGCAACAGAGGAAACGAGTAAGTCACGACTAGCCGTTGACAGCCGCATGTCCACTCAGGTATCTCTGAATCTCGGGAACAACTTGACGGGTCGACAAAAATGCACGTGCTGAATGACAGCTAGTATATGACAGAAGGAATGTTCGGGATGGCTGTGTTTTATTATCACCCTGACGAGTTTCCGCTATAAGAAATAAATATGCGTAGTGCGAGTACAGGCGATGATGCAAGAGCGGGAGAGGAAGTCCATAGCCGGATGATATCAAGTGAGTCATCGTTTCAAGTAAACCGTGGGGTTTAACGTGGCTTGTGGCTCAGCATGCAATAACGAGACGATTTTGTGGTGACGTGGGGCGATAATACTATGAAACGAAATTCATAGAACTCGTATTATGAAAATTATTCGCAATACTCAAAATGAGTTATTCTGCAGAGGATAATATATGACTTGTCTGAAAGTAACACTTTGTGAATAAGCGTGAATCGATCACCTATCCTCCTCCTACTCATTTAAATTTATCTCCTGTCGTCGTTATAAAAAAAAAATGTTAAGTGGGTTTCGGCCATTACGGTCAGCAGCCCCGTGTACCTGGTGCGTGTGAGATCTGATAATATGTATCGATGTTGTGACTAGGGAAGGCCTGCTGGTCGCTACGAGAGAGTTGCAGCAACAATGGCAGTAATAACTAACGATGTACTTTGCCCTGGGTCGGTGTGCTGTACGCACAGAGGTCTCCACAGTATCAACAGGTTACTGTAACCTTGTCGATCAATGAACCTGTTATTCTTACGACCGAGCGAGTGTCGTTACGTAGCTCTGAACTTGCATTCGGGAAGTAGTGGGTTCGAAACCCTCTGCCGGCAGCGCTGAAGATGGCTTTTCGTGATTTCCCATTTTCACACAAGACAAATACTGGAGCTGTTCCTTAATTAAAGCCACGGTCTATTCCTACCCCATCGTCGCAATAAGACCAGCTTGTATCGGTGCAACGAAAAGCGAATATCTAAGTAGCCTATATATAGGCTACATAAAATAAATGATAAGGTTCAGTTCATACTGTATGTATGATTAAAATAAAATATTCGTTCACATTTAAATGAATTTCTAATAATAGGATTACGGAGAAATTGTGATAATAAACAGGTTTACAGCATAAATGATGCACCAACATAATTAAGAGTGCATATAAATAACATATGCCTTTGCTGGCGGGGCGTCGTGGTTACAGTGCACTATGTCTTCTGGTATAGGCTAGAGCAATTTTGTTACTTCCATTGATGTGGCTCAGTCTTATCCTTAGCTTTGACAATATGAAAGTGACTGAGGTATGAGCGATGCTATTAATGTCATTCTTTATGCAGCCAGTCCCTGCTATGAATGGTGTGAAAATATTGCTCATAGGGTCGGTTGGTGCATGCATTTCAGTGGGTTTGGCAGACTGATAGACCCTATATAATAGCAACTTCCGGCTCGGCGAGGAAAGCAACGGGAAACTACCTCACTCCTCATTTCCCTCGTACGCCTCTTCAGTGATGCCTAGGCCATCTAGAACAGCTGATGGCAGAGCTGTGGAGGATCCAACCAGTCTTAGAGTGAGGATTGAACATACAAACATAAATAATATACTTCATACTCGTGCGGAACGAAGGATGTAAATAAAGATATAATAACTGAAATTAAATTGATCATACATCAGAAACATAAATACAGTCAAACCCGGTTATTGCGACATCGCTTTTAACGACATATTGGATATAACGACGAAATCTAACGGTCCCGTCCGAATTCTATATAAACACCGTATTTAAAATATCGCCTAGTACGGCGTCGCTTATTACAATATATTGTATAAAACGAGGTATTTTTGCCACATTTCCGAATAAATGTAGCGGCTATAATGTCCAATGATTTTTTAACGTATTTGGGGATTGCTGACAACAATGTAACGCTTATTATTGGAGATTTCAAATCAGTCCGTCAAATAGTCAAGGCAAGCATCGCTGTGAAGATGTCGCAAAAGAAAAGGAAAGTGTATAATATCGGAGAAAAGTCACACATTCGGTAATTTGGCAGTTGGAAAATGGGGAAACAAACGTCAACATCGCGAGGGAATTGGGTGTATTACACGGAACGATTTATACACTTTAGAAGAACAGATAGAAAATACAGTTTCTTTTCTAATATTACAAAATAACCAAGTGGGCCAGATCATCTGAGCACGAAGATACTGAAGAATACTTAGATCATTTAAGCAGCAAAGAAAAAATAATGTGCCGATCAATGAACCTGTTCTTCAAGTGAAAGCCAATTAAATTCTTCTGTCTCATTCCACAAATACTGTACTGTAAATACAGAACTTAGCCGGCCCCGTGGTGTAAGGGCAGCGTGTCTGCTTCTTTCCCGGAGGCCCCGTGTTCGATTCCCGGCCAGGTCAGGGATTTTTACCTGGATCTGAGGGTTGGTTCGAGGTCCACTCAGCCTACGTTATTACAATTGAGGAGCTATCTGACGGTGAGATAGCGGCCCCTATCTAGAAAGCCAAGAATAACGGCCGAGAGGAATCGTCGTGCTGACCACACAACACCGCGTAATCTGCAGGCCTTCGGACAGCAGCAGTCGTTGGTAGGCCAAGGACCTTCAGGGCTCTAGTGCCATGGGGTTAAATACAGTACTTATTTCAGTTACTTTTTTGTAGTTTTAATATTATCTTGAAATGAAATGGCGTATGGCTTTTAATGCCGGGTGTCCGAGGACAAGTTCGGTTCACTAGATGCAGGTCTTTTGATTTGACTCCCGTAGGCGACCTGCGCGTCGTGATGACGATGAAATGATGATGAAGACGACACATATACCCAGCCCCCGTGCCAGCGAAATTAATCAATTATGGTTAAAATTCTCGACCCTGTCGGGAATCGAACCCGGGACTCCCTGTGACCAAGGGCCAGCACGCTAACCATTTAGCAGTAGAGCCGGAAAATATTACGTTAATTACCCATGTAGGTGTGCAGCCTAAAACTTACAGCTATTACATTTTTAGTAACAAAAAATAAAACCAGTTTGTGCGACTATAAGCTATAACGACCCTTGATTGACGGTCCCTTCGGAGTCGTAATAACCGATTTCGACTGGAGTCTATTAAACACACAGTCGCTCAAAAATGAAAGAATGAGCGCGGGTATAAATTCTTCGCAGGTGCACTTTACTCACCTATAGATATAATTTTTGTTGTGGGTATCCACAGGATTTTTATGTACATGGGAGGTGATTTCTTCTCTTTTTTGCTATTTGCTTTACGTCGCACCGACACAGATGGGTCTTATGGCGACGATGGGATAGGAAAGGCCTAGGAATGGGAAGGAAGCGGCCGTGGCCTTAATTAACGTACAGCCCCGGCATTTACCTGGTGTGAAAATGGGAAACCACGGAAAACCATCTTCAGGGCTGCCGACAGTGGGGCTCGAACCCACTATCTCCCGATTACTGGATATTGGCTGCACTTGTGAATTTTATTCAGATAAAAATTAAAATTAAATCTTATAAACATTAAATGCAAAGAACATACATTACCATGCACTAATTCTTTTGCGGAGCGAATGTACATTCGCAAGAAAATTTTTGAAATTTCGTAATGTTTATTTCAATAAAGAGCAAAGCTATATCCCTACAGGGCATGAAGGATCTTGGAGGATCGCAAGGTAAAGGTAATAATAATAATAACAATAATAATAATAATAATAATAATAATAATAATAATAATAATAATGTGTCTGTTAGGTCATCAGCCCAGAGGCTGGTTGGATCCTCAAATAGCACCACCAAAGGCTATGCAGTTATAGGGAAACTGCAAAAACCAATGGCAGAGCCCAAATGAGGCGTACTAGGCAAGATGAGGAGTGAGGTAGTTTGCCATTGCTTTCCTCACTGGGCCAGAATGTGCCACTGCAGCACGACTGACCCTATGAGCAACACCTTTCATAACACTCACACACTATTTGTGCTCCGAGTGTCATTACTCAGCACCACCCATACCCCAGCACCTTCCATATTGTCACAGCCATGGATGAGACTGGGACATCAGTGGAAGCTACACTTTGCTCTTGCCTGTGCCAAGAGATGGATACAAAAGTACTGCATTCATCAAGGAATGGCAATAGGCGGTATAATAATAATAATAATAATAATAATAATAATAATAATAATAATAATAATAATAATAATAATAATAATAATAATAATAATAATAATGTTATTGGCTTTACGTCCCACTAACTACTTATACGGTTTTCGGACGTCAAGCTGCCGGAATTTAGTGCCGCAGGAGTTTTTACGTGCCAGTCAATCTACCGACACGAGGCTGACGTATTTGAGCACCTTCAAATACCACCGGACTGAGCCACGATCGAACCTGCCAAGTTGAGGTCAGAAGACCAGCGTCTCAACCGTCTGAGCCACTCAGCCACACTTCCGTAACTTCAGCACTAAGTGGGATAGAGTGGTCAGCTTTATGCACGGCCACTTTGTCCTCCAGAATTAACTTGGTACTCATTTTTTATGTGTAGGTTGAGTGAACACATGTACCTCTCGAAAGTTGTTAATATTTCTCACTCACCAAAACACGGAGTGGAGTCTCGAAAAAATATTCTGTTAACAATCGGCATAAACAAAAATGTATTGCATTGCTCTATTATTTATTAGGTTAATTTGCATAATTTTAGTTCCATTATCAAGTTGTAGGTTAAATAATGCTGATTTTAAAAGATAATTAAACTCATGTCCTCATCCCGAGGTGGTGCAGCTCTTTTCAGGCACACCCCCATTGGAGATGAGCTGCATGTACCATTTCAATCACATACCAGCCCTCCTGCCATTCTTAAATGTCTGGCAGTACCGGGAATCGAACCCGGGCCCCCGAGGACGGAAGCTAATCACACTGACCGTTACGCTACAGAGGTCGACATTTAAAAAGGTGAAAAGTTACTTTGCAGGCTTATCCCTCGCGCCTTGCCTGGTTGGATTTTGAGTGTTTAGTCTTGCGGCCACTGACATGGCGCAGTACTGACGAGAATTACCACTTGTCTTTGAGTTGAAGTATTTTAAGTATGGTCCATTTACTGCCAGTTATATGACATGTCCTAGTGTAATGATGTCCAAGAGATGTCCCTGCTTCCTTTTTATCCTGTTAACGAAGATGCATGCTTATTCACAAAATACTGTCGTTACTGCAATGCACGCAACTCCGTAAAACACTTTCTTCGACTCACCTAAGCGTTCAGCAAACTTGTATAGACCTTTAATAGCTCGCCTAATCCCTTTGCAGGTTTTGACCTTATTTAACCATATCCTTGAATAGAAGCCAATCTGATTGCAAAAAATCCGCATATATATCTCAATCAATAAAAAATGCACTATCTAAAGAATTTCCTCATTACTATAAAACGCTGTTAGGAAAGCACAAGAAATCCAGAACGTGGCACTTAGGCCTACTTCATTCTCGACTGTATCAAGGTGGCACTTTAAGTAGTGAACTGTGCGTCTGATCAACTCGTTACGAATTTATTTGTGATTTCTTATTTTTTCGGTAAAAACTAACTCGCCACGGATGACTGAGCGAGTGCAATTTTTGAGGGCTGCCTCAGAGTCGTGTGTCATTCCAGATATGGAAATTTCGTTTCTTAAATGTTTTGATTTCCTGACGGGGAATCGAGCCCACGTTCTTCCGGATAAGCCGAGCACGCTTTTAGCGCCTCAGTTAGACAGTCCCAATGTTTCTCTCAATAAGAAATTAATATTAAATGGACCTAAATATCATCAGTAACCACAAATAAACAGTACTTTACTTTTATTGAGAGTCAGGTAATAGAGAACCTAAGTACATATAGATTGGTAAATAGACCGTGTAAAAAATGAATGAATAAAACTCATAACTATCTTTCCCCTTGCGTGATTCTATCGTGTTGACTCCACAATTCTTCGAATATTTGATGTCATATTGATTTAATAGAGCGGAGTGGTGCTACTGTTATGGAGCCAAGCTCTGCATTCGGGAGACGCGTGGGTTCAAACCCCACCGTCGGCTGTCCTGATTTTCTGTTGTTTCCCATTTTCATTTCCAGGCAAATGCCGGTACAGTTCCAATTCGTAGGCCACAGCCGATTCCTTCCATCTCCTTATCCAATTTCATTCAGTATCATTCATTTCATCCTCATTGTCCGGCTCCATGGCTAAATGGTTAGCGTGCTGGCCTTTGGTCACAGGGGTCCCGGGTTCGATTTCCGGCAGGGTCGGGAATTTTAACCGTAATTAGTTAAATTCCCTGGCACGGGGGCTGGGTGCATGTGTCGTCTTCATCATCATTTCATCGTCATCACGACGCGCAGGTCGCCCACGGGTGTCAAATCAAAAGACCTGCATCCGGCGAGCCGAACTTGTCCTCGGACACTCCCGGCACTAAAAGCCATACGCCATTTCCTTCTTTATTTCATCCTCATTAGCTCTTCAACTGAGGTTAGCGTCAGGAAGGGCATCCGGCCGTAAACATGCCATAAACTTTCATCTCACCTCATTCCCGATCCCGTATCAAGAAAACGGGACTAACATTTCATACTGATTTAACCACAGCCAACACAACAGGCGACCTACTTGTTCCACCTTTCGTTCCGTTGTGCGGGTTACGGTATAGCTGCCTGTCAGATCAGCCGCAGGAGAAGAACCTGGCCACGGTTGTTACAAATGTCACCTATGGCTCAGTTTGCTATTCCTGGTCTAGGGTGACTATATTATCTCAAAGGTAGAAGAAGAAAACTCTTGTTCCATAGGCACCTTCAACTCACATCAATCAACTTCCTATGGTCAATATTTACGATGTAACGTCTATAGCATTGTCCGGACTGTTTTGTCATATTATTTAAGTTTAAAACAGATATAATAAAATAATTTACTGAAGTGTATAGTATTTGACAATGTATTGCAGTTTCAAATTAAGCTCTAATAATATTGGTCACCGTACTTATTATTCTTTAGTACTGATTGCTTTCACTATGACGCTTCTCATTATTATAATCTCCATCTTCCTTTCGATGCCAAAAGTACTTCAATGACCAAGCGAATTGGTTGCGCGATATGGGCCGCGTGGCTGGTAGCTTGCATTCGGGATATTGTGGGTGTCAACTTCCACCATCAACAGCCCGAAGATGGTATTCTATGATTTCCTATTCCCTCACTAGACAAATGCTAGGACCGCACCTTAATTAACGCCATGGTTACTTTCTTGACCTTTTCTATCCCATCATACCCTAACTTTCAGAATCATAGATTGTGTTAGGAAAGACGATGGCAATATCACACATGGAAGTGAATAAAACACTAGTGTGGAATACACATGTTGAAGAGCACCATCTTGTAGTATATTACTAAAGAAGTAAATAACGTACGAATATAGGTTAGAATTTACTCTCACGTCGTGCGTGGAGTAAGCTAAGTTTAGACTTGTTGACTAATGATATCGTGCCGTATATGAGAGGAAAGACGTTTCAAACGTGTTTATGGATTACTTAGATTATATTGACGATCTCGACGCAGAAAACGATGGGAAATGTAATAGTGCGTAGGTCTACAGTAAGGCGAGAGTCGTGTAATGTGCACACGGCGAGTTTCAGGAACGTTTTTGGTCTTAGGAAGGAATCCTTTAATTTCCCTCTAAATCTACTTGGAGATCACTTACAGCTGAATTCTTGTCTTAATTTTGTTGCATCTCTCAAACTACAGTTGCTGTGTGCCCTATGGGTGTTTCGTACCGGAACATATCAATACCGCCTCTGTGGTGTAGTGGTTAGCGTGATTAGCTGCCACCCCCGGAGGTCCGGGTTCGATTCCCGGCTCTGCCACGAAACTTGAAAAGTGGTCAACTGAGTAGAGGTGGGTTCGATTCCCACCTCAGCCATCCTCGAAGTGGTTTTCCGTGGTTTCCCACTTCTCCTCCAGGCAAATGCCGGGATGGTACCTAACTTAAGGCCACGGCCGCTTCCTTCCCTCTTCTTTGTCTATTCCTTCCAATCTTCCCATCCCCCCACAAGGCCCCTGTTCAGTATAGTAGGTGAGGCCGCCTCGGCGAGGTACTGGTCATTCTCCCCAGTTGTATCCCCCGACCAAGAGTCTGAAGCTCCAGGACACTGCCCTTGAGGCGGTAGAGGTGGGATCCCTCGCTGTGTCCGAGGGAAAAGCCGAGGAGCCTGGCACAAGTAAGTGGAAACAAAGCCAGGATTCAGCTCAGGGCCCCGTGGTCACCAACGCACGCTCCAAAGTGGGGCCCTTTTAGTTGCCTCTTTACCGAGCTCGATAGCTGCAGTCGCTTAAGTGCGGCCAGTATCCAGTATTCGGGAGATAGTAGGTTCGAACCCCGCTGTCGGCAGCCCTGAATATGGTTTTCCGTGGTTTCCCATTTTCACACCAGGCAAATGCTGGGGCTGTACCTTAATTAAGGCCACGGCCGCTTCCTTCCCACTCCTAGCCCTTTCCTGTCCCATCGTCGCCGTAAGACCTATCTGTGTCGGTGCGACGTAAAACAACTAGCAAAAAAAAAGTTGCCTCTTACGACAGGCAAGGAATACCGTGGGTGTTATTCTACCGTCCCCACCCACAGGGGGTAGTAAACCAAGATGTGGCTAGTCCATCTCAACAGAGATTTTTAAGAGCACTTAAAATAAAAAAAAGTGAAAAGAACAAGGAGGGTTATAGTGTGCAAAAGGCTGCGAATATTTGACGCTTTATCCCAATAACTTTCCGCAAAGCAACTTTCTTCTCTCTCACTTCTTTTATCCATTCTCATACGTATCAAAGTCACAACAACGAAAATATCAAATGAGCCTATTGAATATATGGATTAATAGTCGGTTGTAGTCAAGCACTAACCTACTGCTAAGAACAAACACAAACCAAGAACATATGCAAGAGACCTATTCTAACCTCCATTTGTATCAGCTGACTAATGAACTAATATTATGAGTGAAGATATTTTATTAGTCGTCTGTAAATCCTTATGAAACAGAATTTGGCTAACTAATAATCACTTTTATGAGTTCTAATATTATTAGGTAATATTAGTTAGTTTTATGAAACAGGACCCAGTTCTTTACTCGTATCATGTTTATATGTAAGAGAACGTGAAGGTCCAGTAATACTACCTTGAGGAACCCCTGTCTTTATCGACACAGTTTCAGAATGCTTCACATACTCTAACTCTCTGAGTTATATTTTCTACTATTTTATATTATTATTTATTTCCGACTCCATGGCTAAATGGTTAGCGTGCTTGTCTTTGGTCCAGTGGGTCCCAGATTCGATTCCCAGCCGGCTCGTAGATTTTAACCTTCATTGGTTAATTCAGATGGTTCCGGGGCTGGGTGTGTGTATGCCGTCTTTATCATTAGAAGTCATCGTAGGCAGGGCCCCATTCTCGCGGACGCGCAGGTCGCCTATACGGCGTCAACTCCAAAGACGTGCACCGGGCCTCTTCGAAGGCTCACGCTATTATTATTATTATTATTATTATTATTATTATTATTATTATTATTATTATTATTATTATTATTATTGCAGCCAGTCCTGCTATGAATGGTGTGAAACTGTTGCTCATAGGGTCGGTCGGTGCATGCATTTCAGTGGGCTTGGCAGACTGATATGTAATAGCAACTTCTGGCTCGGTGAGGAAAGCAACGGGAAACTACCTCACTCCTCATTTCCCTACTACGCCTTTTCAGTGATGCCTAGGTCATCTATGACAGCTGATGGCGGAGCTGTTGAAGATCCAACCAGCCTTCGGGTTGATGACTAAACATAGGCCTACATATTATTATTATTATTATTATTATTATTATTATTATTATTATTATTATTATTATTATTATTATTACTCGCACGGAAAAGCTATATGATACACAAAATATCTAAAATTATAAGATAGTTTGCACAAGGTGTATTTATAAAATGTCCTCGATGCAGTTAATATTAACGGAAAACTTGATATTTTTGGCCCCATTAATTTATTTTGCTATCTGAGGCAATATTTTGAAGTACACATACAAAATTATAATGCTATTTATTTAGACGGCAATGTTTCGAAAAGAAGACCGGAAAAGGAATGACACGTGTTACTTTGTCGTATTCTCATGGTCTTCTAGTAGTACGTCATATATTTTGCATTTTTATCGTTTGAAAGATAAATACCTTAAACACAGAAATTGAATTGGTGCAGTATTTAAATAGGGAAAAACATGTTGCGCGATTGTATGGAGTTCCCATTAGTGGCTATCTAAGTAGGCTACTTTGTATGCTTGACTTGCCTAGACAATTATTAGAGATACTGGAAACTTACTACTTTACTGTACTGCATTTTGTATCATCCTTCCTACTCAGTTGATTTAAGGCGTGATTAATACAAGGGGTCCGCCTCTGTGGTGTAGTGGTTAGCGTGATTAGCTGCCACCCCCGGAGGCCCGGGTTCGATTCCCGGCTCTGCCACGAAATTTTAAAAGTGGTATGGGGGCTGGAACGGGGTCTACTCAGCCTCGGGAGGTCAACTGAGTAGAGGTGGGTTCGATTCCCACCTCAGCCATCCTGGAAGTGGTTTTCCGTGGTTTCCCACTTCTCCTCCAGGCGAATGCCGGGATGGTACCTAACATAAGGCCACGGCCGCTTCCTTCCCTCTTCCTTGCCTATCCCTTCCAATCTTCCCATCCCTCCACAAGGCCCCTGTTCAGCATAGCAGGTGAGGCCGCCTGGGCGAGGAACTGGTCATTCTCCCCAGTTGTATCCCCGACCAAGAGTCTGAAGCTCCAGGACACTGCCCTTGAGGCGGTAGAGGTGGGATCCCTCGCTGTGTCCGAGGGAAAAGCCGACCCTGGAGGGTAAACAGATGATGATGATGATGATGATGATGATAATACAAGGGGCGATCACAACACATGCATATTTCGAAGAAAAACAGTTGAAATTATTTGATTCGGGAAAACTCCAAAAAAAAATGGACCCCCAAATAATCTGCACTTTTTTCAGAAAAAAGTGTTTATTCAGAAATAAGACAAATGAATTTCTCTTTTATTTGTTCTACCTTTTTAATAAGTCTAAGAATTGAATATTTCTAATGACCAAAGACTTTCTCCAACCAAAACTTGTTCTAAAACAAATTTAGTCACTTATTCGAAACCATAATATCGTCACTGTCGTCATCTCCGCAGTGCCTGATATATTCTGAGAGTACATATTCTGTATCACACCTACACACTGCATTTATTACAACGCATTGTCTTCTTTTTCATCTTAATCTGTTTACCCTCCAGGGTCGGCTTTTCCCTCGGACTCAGCGAGGGATCCCACCTCTACCGCCTCAAGGGCAGTGTCCTGGAGTTTCAGACTTTGGGTCGGGGGATACAACTGGAGAGAATGACCAGTACCTCACCCAGGCGGCCTCATCTGCTATGCTGAACAGGATCCTTGTGGAGGGATGGGAAGATTGGATGGGACAGGCAAGGAAGAGGGAAGGAAGCGGCCGAGGCCTGAAGTTAGGTACCATCCCGGCATTTGCCTGGAGAAGTGGGAAAACCACGGAAAACCACTTCCAGGATGGCTAAGGTGGGAATCGAACCCACTTCTACTCAGTTGATCTCCCGAGGCTGAGTGGACCCCGTTCCAGCCCTCGTACCACTTTTCAAATTTCGTGGCAGAGCCGGGAATCGAACCCGGACCTCCGGGGGTGGCAGCTAATAACGCTAACCACTACACCACAGAGGCGGACACAATGCATTGTATTTATTAATATGTTTATTAATATGTTTATTAATATGTTCAGTGACATGGAAAGCGTACGAAAAAGCGAATTTGAGGAGTAGTATACTCTACGCATTCTTAATACAAATCTTCCTCATAACTGTGGCGTAGCGCATGTGGACAAACGCTAGCCTACCAATTAACGGAATGTAGAATTTAAAGTTCGAATCCTGCCTCGTGCAAAGTTTTTACATCGATATGAAGCTTCAATTGAGTCTCCGTGGCTCAGGCGGCAACACGCCGGCCTCTCACCTGCGGGTTCCGTGGTTCAAATCCCCGTCTCTCCATGTGGGATTTGTGCTGGACGAAGCGAAGGCGGGGCAGGTTTTTCTCCGGGTACTCCGGATTTCCCTACTGGCATTCATTCCAGCAATGCTCTGTAATATCATTTCATTTCATCTGTCAGTCATTAATAATTACTCCAGAGGAGTGCGACAAGCTTCGCCAGCCGGCACAATTTTTATCCTAGCCGCTAGATGGGGATTCGTTCATTCCATACCTGACCCGGTGAAGGACTGGAAACAAGCATAGGATTTTATTTTCATGAAGCTTCAATTATTAAACAACTTTTTTTTTTTTTTTTTTACGATTTGCTTTACGTCGCTCCGACTCAGATAGGTCTTATGGCGACGATGAGACAGGAAAGGGCTAGGAGTGAGAATGTCGCGGCCGTGGTCTTAATTAAGGTACAGCCCCGCCATTTGTCTGGTGTAAAAATAGGAAACCACGGAAAACCATCTTCAGGGCTGCCAACCGAGGGGTTCAAACCCACTTCCTCCCAAATGCAAGCTCACAGTTGCACGACCCTAACCGCATGGCCAACTCGATCGGTTCAGTGTTTAAACACGGGCCAGTGTGTGCCACACGCGAGCAGTAAAACGCCTCTTTTATTGTTGTGTGCTGCGAACACTGCACTGCTACAAAGTGGGAATGAAGTCACTTCGGGGCCGATGACCTGTCTGTTAACTTAGGCCCCTGTAAACAACAAACATCATCATCATCATCATGAAGTCACGTCGGTCATTCGCCATTATTCAACAGATGAATACATTGATATGGTCCTGACCTACGGGGAATCAAGGAGAATTCGTTGCAAGCACTATATCTGTATCATGAAAAGTATCCGGACAGGCGACATCCGACTGCAATGACTTTCCGCATTGTTAAGACGTTTACGGACAACATGGGTACTTCAAACGACATTACCTGCCCTAGAGAAGATCGTAACATCTGGTGAGAATGAGGAGGGTGGACACAACTCGTTGGGCAATTGCACAACATTAGCAGGGCTTCCGAAGTACGAATACTGCATACGCATAAATATCACCTCTTCCATTTACAGCTAAACCAGAAGCTCCACTCCACGGGCGGAATTTCGAAGCTCGAATGAATTTATTTCAGTGGCTGTCAGCAAATCTGGAAAATTATGGAGCATTCCTGTCAAAAATCCTGTTCTCGGACGGATCGCTACTCCACAATAATGGTACCATCAACCGCCACAATAATGTACTATTTGGAGTGCCGACAATTCCCACTGGGTGCAGCAGACAGCCTATCAAGTGCAATGGGGAGTGAATTTATGGTGTGGAATCTTGTGGAGTCGCTTTATTGGCCCGTAGACCTATGTCTTTGAGGGTCTTTTAACAGGCGCACGCCACTTGCTTCCCTCCCTGTCCTAGCTCTATTATATCCCATCGTCGCTATAAGACCTGCCTGTGTCGGGCGACGTAAAACAAAAATCTGGCCTACAGTAGTTCCGTCAGTAGCTTTCTAATTGCCTTGTCATATTCTTCCATTTTTATTTTTTTATTTGTTATTTTTTCTCCCGCTGATGCCCTGTTTCGTCTCCCTCTTCCTACCATCTACTCTACGTTTCCCTTTCTTCTTAGTTTCCCTTTTCTATGTAACACTACCTTCTTCTTTTTCTCTCCGCTGTTCTACCAGCAGTGTCTCATGCCGATTCCTCACTGTTCCCTCTCCTGAACTTTCCCTTACATAGTAGACCCCTAGGCCCTCGATTTCCTTCCCCTTAAAACAGCCCACCTATCTTCCAGAATGTATCCCTTTTCTTCCCTCCCTCTTGTCTACAACCTTACCCTGCATATCGCCGTACGCTGGAAAATGAACAGGTTTGATATTTCATAATGCAACTGCCTGGAACTAGCGTTGTGATTGTATTTCACAAAGGCACCTCCTGGTCCCCTCTATGCGAAGTCTCACTGATGTGATATTGCAGGGCGTGTTGTGTCGTAGCACTGTAGCCGTAAAGAGCAATAAATAAGCGAAATTTCCCGCAAGACAGCTATATGGGACCAGCGTCACAAATCCCATTCTTTTACTATATATACGTTCTAATAAATGTTGAGAAAAGGTTACGGCTAATTGTGATGCCGAAGGTAAGAATAGTAAATACAGAGTGAACATATATGCTTTACTCCGGCGTCCGCGGTGTTTTTCCTATCGGCGATCTCCCACCTCGTTCGCCTCGCACGGGAAGGGGATGGTACGGTATGCCATCATATGTTTTGTTCCCTAACCCGAGCCTTTGTTCTGAGGGCGCACGCATCCCTGCTAACAGACTTTATACACGTGTCCGATGTCGCAGTCGTATTTCAGCTGTTCGTGTATTTTGTTTTGTCCTTTTCTTTTGTTGCTATTTTGCTTTACGTCGCACCGACACAGATAGGTCTTATGGCGACAATGGGATAGGAGAGACCTAGGAATGGGAAGGAAGCGGCCGTGGCATTAATTAAGGTACAACCCCAGCATTAGCTTGGTGTGAAAATGGGGAAACCACGGAAAACCATTTTCAGGGCTACCGACAGTGGGATTCGAACCCACTATCTCTCGGGTGCAAGCTCACAGCTGCGCGCTCCTAACTGCACGGCCAACTCGCCCGGTGTATTTTTTCCTTAATTCTGTAATTGGTCGTAAAAAGTATAATGGCCCGTGCGTTTTGTACAGCACCGCGATTCTTTACGTACGTAAGTTACAGTAACTCAGCTCTTGAAGTTCAAAGACGGGCATAGTCGTTCCAAGTCATAAAACAGTCCATCATCTTTATAACACATTTCAGGAAACTGGAAGCATTTAGCCTAAGAAACCAAAGACAAGCAGCATTGGATTATCGCCGACGAAAAAGTAGATGGCATTGGTCATCGTTGACAAAATTATTCTAAAATATCACTTTGTCGTCTTTCACAATAAGCGAGAACTTTATATGGGCCTGTGCAAAAGGCTACTAAATTATTATCCTTAATGCCTTATAAAATAACTATTTCATATGCTCATCAACCAAGTGGCCCTGTGTGGAGGCGAACATATAGTGAGTGGAGTCTGGAAAATGTATGCAATGGACAAACAGACCCACATTTAATATTTTTCTCGGACGATGCCTCGTTCCACCGTCATGGTTGTATGTGAACACGAAACAATCGTTACTAGAGTGCAGCTAAACCTGACTTCGTACATGAAATAATGTCCCTCCATGACGTAAAATTCGGTGTATGGTGTGCCATCAGTGGTAAAAGAATCATAGAACTTTTTTATTTTTTAGAATACGGTTGGTTCTTGATTCTATTAGGCCCTACTTATGCCCATATGAAATCCATACTAACCCCATTTTTCCGAAAATTAACCGACAAGAGCGTGATAATGCACGTTTTAACTGCTCACACTGCGAACAATTCCATGAGAGAAATTTATACAAAGTGTTTCCACAGAACAGAGTTATTAGTAAGAATTTGAAGGGCGGAAAAAAGTCCATTCGATACTCCATGTCGTACGATGTCGGCATGTAAAAGATCTCTGGTGATACGTTTGGTATTTACCCAACATTAAATCTCAGCCATAGACGCCCAAGAGAGATCCGGTTTACTCGGTCTGCCATCTAGTGGGCCTAGAGTAGAACGGAACGTCGAAATTGACGAGCAGACAGCCAGATGGCGTCAAATCGAAATGTCTGCACACGGTAGCTGAGGCCATACGATTATTATTATTATTATTATTATTATTATTATTATTATTATTATTATTATTATTATTATTATTATTATTATTATTTGTGGCCTCTTCAGGCCCCGATTTATCCGCCTGTGATTATTATCTCTGGGGGTAGTTAAAATGTACTGTACGAGACGAACCCGCACACCATACAATAATTGAAATATAATATCCGTCAGGAATTGCCAAGATTCCTACTCAACGTGAACTACAGCGAGTGATGAATAATTTCCTAAAGAGGTGCCAATAATGTGTGGAGAACGAAGAAGGACAGTTTCAAAACCTCCTTTCATAATTTAGTACGTAATTCATCATCATCATCATCATCATCATCATCATCTGTTTACCCTCCAGGTTCGGCTTTTCCCTCGAACTCAGCGAGGGATCCCACCTCTACCGCCTCAAGGGCAGTGTCCTGGAGCTTCAGACTCTTGGTCGGGGGATACAACTGGGGAGAATGACCAGTACCTCGCCCAGGCGGCTTCACCTGCTATGCTGAACAGGGGCCTTGTGGAGGGATGGGAAGATTGAAAGGGATAGACAAGGAAGAGGGAAGGAAGCGGCCGTGGCCTTATGTTAGGTACCATACCGGCATTTGCCTGGAGGAGAAGTGGGAAACCACGGAAAACCACTTCGAGGATGGCTGAGGTGGGAATCGAACCCACCTCTACTCAGTTGACCTTCCGAGGCTGAGTGGACCCCGTTCCAGCCCTCATACCACTTTTCAAATTTTCGTGGCAGAGCCGGGAATCGAACCCGGACCTCCGGGGGTGGCAGCTAATCACGCTAACCACTACACCACAGAGGCGACTAGTACGTAATTAACTTCTTAAAAACTGAGCTCGATAGCTGCAGTCGCTTAAGTGCAGCCAGTATCCAGTATTCGGGAGATAGTGGGTTCGAACCCCACTGTCGGCAGCCCTGAAAATGGTTTTCCGTGGTTACCCATTTTCACACCAGGCAAATGCTGGGGCTGTACCTTAATTAAGGCCTCGGCCCCTTCCTTCCCACTCCTAGCCCTTTCCTGCCCCATCGTCGCCATAAGACCTATCTGTGCCGGTGCGACGTAAAGCAACTAGCAAAAAAAAAAAAAAAAAAAAAAAAAAAAAACTTAAAATGTGTGTTGCTGTTGTATGGTTTATATCCCCGCTATTGACCTTGACTGGCACGTAGCAAACGAGCGTGCAGTCGCCCATAGTAAAAACACCGCGCGCCGGAGTAAAGTAGGCTATGTCTGATTGCCTTTAGTTCTCTGAATTGAATTCCGAGCAGAGATTAACTTGAAAGCTTTTTAATTAGTTCTACCCTCTCGCATCTTTCCCAATTCATTCCAATTTCCGAGCTCTAACTGTGTTACAGAAGAGGTATTGAACCGAGTAGGTGTGAAAAGAACGATTTGGCGATATTTGACTCGAGGGAGAGAGAGGTTGGTTAGTCACATTCTGAAACATGCAGGGGTTGATCATTTAGCTTATAGGTTGAAAATAGCCACCGGGGAGGCCAAGGGATCAGTATGACAAACAGATTAGCAAGATGTAGAATGTGATAGTTATGATATGAAGCACTGAAGTGACTGGTCCAGGATAGAGTGGTATGGAGAAACCAGGCCAACCGGAAAACATCTTAACATTCAAAGTATCTCTTCAGAAGACCGGCAGTGACAAAAATGGTTGTTTACCTAAGTCATGGCGAAGTGATCTGAGCATCTGAGTGCTGACCAAGGTGAGCACGGAGAGCTGGCCTGGTTCGCTACGATTGACTGGCAGGTTGAATGCTATTGGCTTTACGTCGCACCGACACAGTAGGTCTTATGGCGACGATGGGACAGGAACGGGCTAGGAGCGGAAAGGAAGCGTCCGTGGCCTTAATTAACGTACAACCCCAGCATTTGCCTGGTGTAAAAATGGGAAACCACGGAAAACCATCTTCAGGGCTGCCGACAGTGGGGTTCGAACCAACTATCTCCCGAATACTGGATACCGGCCGCACTTAAGCAACTGCAGCTATCAAGCTCTCCTCAGGTTGAACGTGAAGAGCCGCTAGATCTGTAGTGGGAAGGTTAGTACAGTAGATTCACTGGCAGACTAAGAAGTAAGGTGAGACGGATTGGAGAACTGTATGAGACCAGTCCAAGGACTGATGTAAAATAAAATAAAAAAAGTGGTGTCATCAGAAATGTATTTGTTGCGTAATAACATTCTTGTTTGATTCCTATTCACCATTCACCATTTTCTCGAATAAGTCCAATTCTTTTCCTCAAAATGCCCACCCCCACCCGCATCTGATGTTTTCAGCATTCTTCAGTTTTCACAATCATCGTCTATATTCCCGCACCGTACGCTATCACTTGTTACAAATTTTATAAACCTGTTTTTTTAGGCGCAGAGATTTCTCTTCCTGTCCGCCTCTGTGGTGTAGTGGTTAGCGTGATTAGCTGCCACCCCCGGAGGTCCGGGTTCGATTCCCGGCTCTGCCACGAAAATTTGAAAAGTGGTACGAGGGCTGGAACGGGGTCCACTCAGCCTCGGGAGGTCAATTGAGTAGAGGTGGGTTCGATTCCCACCTCAGCCATCCTCGAAGTGGTTTTCCGTGGTTTTCCGTGGTTTCCCACTTCTCCTCCAGGCGAATGCCGGGATGGTACCTAACTTAAGGCCACGGCCGCTTCCTTCCCTCTTCCTTGTCTATCCCTTCCAATCTTACCATCCCTCCACAAGGCCCCTGTTCAGCATAGCAGGTGAGGCCGCCTGGGCGAGGTACTGGTCATACTCCCCAGTTGTATCCCCCGACCAAGAGTCTGAAGCTCCAGGACACTGCCCTTGAGGCGGTAGAGGTGGGATCCCTCGCTGTGTCCGAGGGAAAAGCCGAACCTGGAGGGTAAACAGATGATGATGATGATGATGATTTCTCTTCCTTAGAATTTTCAACCGTTCATAATTGATCTATTCCTCTTCTGTCCTTTACCGGGCGAGTTGACCGTGCGGTTAGGGGCGCGCAGCTGTGAGCTTGCATCCTGGAGATAGTGGCTTCGAACCCCACTGTCGGCAGCCCTGAAGATGGTTTTCCGTAGTTTCTACTTTTCACACCAGGCAAATGGTGGGGCTGTACCTTAATTAAGGCCACGGCCATAAGACCTATCTGTGTCGGTGCGATGTAAAGCAAATAGCAAAAAATATCTCTTCCGTCCAATTTTCTTTCCCCAGTTTATTGGGGTCGGCACTTCATGTGGATTTGACCCTGTTTTACTACAGTTTTAGTATGGATGTATTCACTATTGTGTGTTTCTGTGGTGGTTGGTAGTGTGGCGTGTTGTATGTAGATGAAGAGAAGTATATTAGCCTAAGAGAACACAAAAACCCATTCGCCGAGCAAGAGGATTTTTTTTTTTTTTGCTTTACGTCGCACCGACTCAGATAGGTCTTATGGCGACGGTGGGACAGGGAAGGGCTAGGAGTGGGAAGGAAGCGGCCGTGGCCTTAATTAAGGTACAGCCCCAGCATTTGCCTGGTGTGAAAATGGGAAACCACGGAAAACCATTTTCAGGGCTGCCGACAGTGGGGTTCGATCCTACTATCTCCCGAATACTGGATACTGCAAGAGGAATTATTCGCAGTTAAAATCCCCCGTCCGACCGGGAATGAAACCCGGGGTCCTTTAAGCTGACCACTCAGACATTCAATCTTTAACATTTTGATGTTAGATTCGTAATTCTAAACTTCAGTCAGTCAGTCAGCACTAGTATCGCGGATTAAAATCAAGTGAAATGGAAATTCTTACGCTATCTTGCGTAAAATGTCTTATTTTCACTGGCCTCTCATCTTCTAGCTACTCTATGTGGATATTTCCCCCTGAGTATATCTGCGATCATGCCAGAGAATCTTAGCAGTTCAGTGTATTCTCAGAGGACATTTCTTACTTCAGCAGTATTTCACAACATGTAAAAAAAATAAATAACTAACATACAATGTAATCTTGCACAATTTTATTTCGCTGCATTACTCATGATAACGCAAACAGGAGGTTAAAAGCAGGTGAACACGGCAGTTCTGATAAGAGTACAGGAATTTGACGGTGAGTATACATACAATATATTTATTTACGAATGCTGAGTAAGGACTAAATATCTAGTTATCTTGAAGTTGAAAATATTTCACCTGCCAGCATATGGCATTCCGAATGGACAAGTCAGTAACAGTAATGCTTGGCATTGTATACTTTCTGCGTTGGCAACCCCAGCCAAGTTAAATTGCCAGGCACAGTAGATTGGCTCAGGCGGTGGGAGCACTGGCCTTGTGAGCGGCGGGTTTTTGATCCCGCCTCAGTCCGGAAGTATTTGAAGATGCTCAAATACGTTTTTCTCGTGTCGGCATATTTACTGATACATTACAGAAGTCCTCCCGAACAAAATTCCGGCTTGGCGTCTGCGGAAACCGTAAAAGTTAGTGGGACGTAAAACCAATAATAATATTTATTTATTTATTTATTTATTTATTTATTTATTTATTTATTTATTTATTTCTAGTGGTAGTGGTCATTGTTTCTTTGAAGAGGAACTACAAGTGGGTAACCATCCTCTATTAACACTAATCAGAAGAAAAACGGAGGAGATCCGAACACTTCGAAGAATTAGGTTATCGGAAAAAGAAAGGAAAGGGCCAAGAAGGGCGTAAAAATTTATTTATTTATTTATTTATTTATTTATTTATTTATTTATTTATTTATTTATTTATTTATTTCTAGTGGTAGTGGTCATTGTTTCTTTGAAGAGGAACTACAAGTGGGTAACCATCCTCTATTAACACCAATCAGAAGAAAAACGGAGGAGGTCCTAACACTTCGAAGAATTAGGTTATCGGAAAAGAAAGGAAAGGGCCAAGAAGGGCGTAAAAATGAGAGACGTCCTAGGCCACACAAACCTAATACTCTCGAGGTCGGAAAGGAACAAGAGCTGCCCAAGGAAAGTTGGATTGGAAAGATGAAAGTGAGGAGCCTGACATAAGTAAATGGAAGTAACACCAGACTCAACTAGAGAAACCATGGTCACCAACCCACGCTCCCAAGTTGGGATCCTCTGGTCCCTCTTTCAGTCGCCTCTTACAACAGGCAAGGATAGCATGGCTGTATTCTTCTGCCCCCAATCACAGGGGGATGCTATATATGGAGGTACTATATTTATACCTTTTATTGTTGTTATCTTACATAGCGGATCTGATAGCAGATCTGAAACGTGACAGTGTATATGTATGTATTACTACACAACATAACAGCTCCAAAGTTTCGTTATGAATTCAAGCTTGATGTTTTAAGTGCGGGTCTGAATCGTGTGATAAGCCAAGCGACTAGCAGTTCAATGTGGAAAATCATCCAGAGGAAAGTGAACGACGTACAAGAATGCTGCAGTATAGCAGTTCCATGTCAGCCGGTTTAATGGCCAGATTAAAGGATGAATTTAGGCTCCTCGGTCTTATTTATAACCATCGATAGTTACGGGGAGATTTAAAGTAGTAGTAGTTGTTGTTGTTGTTGTTTTTGTTGTTGTTGAATCGTGACGTCTTATTTAGGGAACCAGTGGCAACGGCTGAATCGTGACCATCTTTGCGCTGAGGGGGCCTGGAATACTCAAACCATCGAAACTATTAATCAAGCATCTACGTCTCCGATACAGAGGTTTGCCTTCATTAAGCACCGAGTCTTCCTATTTCCTGACACCCTTTTCATATCTATATATGACTTGCCGCCAGTCTATTTGTTAATGCCGTCTATCCGATCTCCTCCTGGACGACCTATTCTATGCTTCCCGTCCACACTTTCAAGGTCAGTAGCAGGCGGTCCAGACGAGCTTTGTAGGACATGGCCAGTATACTCCCAATTCCTCTTGCGGATGACTTGTAGCAACGATGGGTGGCTGCCTGCCATGTATCACACTTCTTCGTATGTCACCATGTCTTTCCAGATTATTCTCAAGATATGTCTGATACATCATTGTTCATATACATTGATTCTTCGTAAGTCATCACTGAGCGTCATGTCCCGCGGGCGTAGAGCGATAGTGACAATACTTTATCATGCGTGGTTTCTGCGGCTTGTTGACATCGCACTTCAACATTTCCTTCACTATCCAGAACGCCTCTCTCGCCACAGCAAAGCCACCTTCACCTGTATAGTTCTTCACCCGGCAAGTGTTAATAGGCAGGCCAAATATCTAGACTTACCAACCTGCTATAGTGTCTGTCCTGCTACCTGGACAGGGCAGGTCGCGTGTTCGGTCTTCCCTAAATATCCAAATATTGTTACAGTATTTCACTTATTGAGACTGGTGTCATAGAGTTGTGCAACCTCATCCATCCTCTCTATAGCCTCTTGCAATTTCTTCCTTTATGTTGTAACAATGGCCACATCATCAGTATATCAACATCAAGTGATATTATGACCCGCTATTAACACTCCTTAATAATGTTATTCAGTACTTCCTTGGTTGCATGTTCGGACTCTTAAGAGTGAAAGTCTCATAGAAGTTTATTTTCGAAAGTGTCCGACTCGTAGACTGAATGGTCAGCGTACTGGCCTTTGGTTCAGAAGGTCCCGGGCTCGATTTCCGGCCTGCTCGGGGATTTTAACCTTCATTGGTTAATTCCAATGGGCCGGGGGCTGGGTATTTGTGCTGTCCCCAACATCCCTGCTACTCACACACCACACACAACACTGTCCTCCATCACAACAACACGCAGTTACCTACACATGACAGGTGCCGCCAAACCTCGTCGGAAAGTCTGCCTTACTAGGGCTGCACTCGGCTAGAAATAGCCACACGAAATTTATTTTATTTTTTATTTTTGAAAATAAGGTAATTCTACCATTGGTGGATGAACGAAAACTAGCGTTCAGGGATTGGAGAATCAGAAATCTATGTCCATTTATATTGGAAATGTGAGAGTAGTAGTTCAGAGGTTCCATTATTCATTGATTACATGCATCAGTTACTGAAATACATAAAATAGCAGAGTGTGTTCGAGTCGCATGCAGTATGTACTGTAGTTTGGCTTATATCGATGACGAGAGACTGTCCCAGAGGAGTGCGACAGGCTTCGGCAGCCGGCACAATTCCTATCCTCGCCACTAGATGGGGGCTTCATTCGTTCCATTCCTGATCCGGTCGAATGACTGGAAACAGGTTGTGTATTTTCATTTTCAATGAGAGACTGTACCGGAAACTTATAGTCTAATATCTTTGACCTTGAAAAATAACATGTAGCCATCAGACACGAATCTAGAAATCGTTGTCGTGAAACGGGAGGGGAGTGGGCGGTCTTCCGGAATGTATACAGAGTGCAATAAAATACGGGACAGGATTTCGGGAACATATTCCTCATATGTAGGGGGAAAAAATAAGTCGCATCAGTATGGCCCGGAAAAGTGACGGTGAATAAGTAGCATGCTTGAAACATTGTGCGACTTCTGCTGCCAAAAATAATATAGTCTAAAATAAAAATATTGTGATATAAATGAATAATATAGAAAGGAAAATTGGCTTATAAAGAACATTGAAGACGCTCGGTTGTTTCGAACCCACGAGTTTATGCTCTACAAAATAGGCAAGCGTCATTACGCTGGGCTACCGCAGCAGTGATACAGAGATGGGTACGCGCACCACTAACTTGACACGCTTTTAATAATAATAATAATAATAATAATAATAATAATAATAATAATAATAATAATAATAATAACTTTTACGGTTTTCGGAAACGCCGAAGTGCCGGACTTTTGTCCCACAGGAGTTCTTTAACGTGCCAGTAAATCTACCGATACGAAGCTGACATAGTTGAACACCTTGATATATCACCGGACTGGGTCGGGACCGAACCCGCCAACTTGAGCACAGGAGGCCGGCGCTTTGCCGCCTGAGCTACCCAGCCCGGCGACAGGCTTATAGTTAGGACCCTAAAATCCACTGGAACAAAATAATAAAATAGCATTTCTTATTTTACTGTACTTTCCCCTGATGTCCGCCTCTATGGTGTAGTGGTTAGTGTGATTAGCTGCCACCCCAGGAGGTCCGGGTACGATTCCCGGCTCTGCCACGAAATTTAAAAAGTGGTACGAGGGCTGGAACGGGGTCCACTCAGCCTCGAGAGGTCAAATGAGTAGAGCGGGGTTCGATTCCCTCCTCAGCCATCCTGGAAGTGGTTTTCCGTGGTTTCCCACTTCTCCTCCAGACAAATGCCGGTATGGTACCTAACTTAAGGCCACGGTCGCTTCCTTCCCTCTTCCTTGTCTATCCCTTCCAGTCTTCCCATCCCCTCACAAAGCCCCTGTTCATAGGAGGTGAGGCAGCTTGGGCGAGGTACTGGTCCACCTCCCCAGTTGTATCCCCCGACCGAAAGTCTCAAGCTCCAGGACACTGCCCTTGAGGCGGTAGAGGTGGGATCCCTCACTGAGTCCGAGGGAAAAGCTAACCCTGGAGGGTAAACGGACTACGATACGATATGATACTTTCCCCTGATATGATTTTTGTTGACATCTGAGTCTCAGCTGTCACGTCCGGTACTTCTTAGAGAATGGTACTGTACCTCGAAAGGATGAAGTTTCTACCGTATTTTATGAAATTCCCTTTATCTTCATTTATGCATGGCTACCTTTAATAGCTGTTCCTGAAATGTTTACAATTCACTAAGGTGTCTTTAAAAATATGGCCCGCATTAAACATATTATTATTATTATTATTATTATTATTATTATTGGCTGAATGATCAGCGTACTGGCCTTAGGTTCAGAGGAACCCGGGTTCAATTCCCGGCCGGGTCGGGGATTTTAACCTTCATTGGTTAATTCCAATGGCCCAGGGACTGGGTGTTTGTGCTGTCCCCAACATCCCTGCAGCTCACGTACTACTATCCTCCACCACAATAACACGCAGTTACCTACATATAGCAGATACCACCCACCCTCATTGGAGGGTCTGCCTTACAAGGGCTGCACTCGGCTAGAAATAGCCACACGAAATTCATATAGTATTATTATTATTATTGTAATAAATAAGGTTCAAATTGAACGCATTTATCGAGGTCAACCTAATCTCTTCTAGTGTTTGAGTTCAAAGCCACGATACGGTCAACAAGAAACAAACATCAGGTCGATCATCACTAAATCCGAAGTGTAAATAAATTACCACCCATTAGCCAAACAGAATTAAGTTTATAATTCCTTTTCATATTGAGCAAATATTATTGTTATTTGCAAACCTTCTTATCTTTATTATTGCATGAGCACGTACAGCTCTTACAAAGCATTGCGCCGAAGAGCACAAGTGGACTACACCGTTGCAAGCCAACGAAAGAATCATTCATGTTTCATAATACGCTATCTTTGTTACTACTGCTCGCACGGTTACTCTTTCAGTCCGCCAGAAGAAACTAGAGCTATACTGTAGAATTAAGATTATGATATTTTAATGTTCGTAAAGTCAACTTAGGAATCAGTTTTGTAAATTAAGAAAGTTATTCTCATAAATAAAGGTAAGAAAAAGGTAAAAAACCTGTGAGTGTATAGCTGTAGTAGCAGCGGAGGAATACATTTCCAAGCGCCCAAGCGCAGAGCTACTTCACGCGGGTGAGTGTTGGTCTGGCACTCAGTTGCACAATGGCGTGCCTTGGACGTAGTGCTAGTTGTGAAGGCTGTTTCTGAGCGGGGACCGGCCCAAAAATTGGCCAGTCCGGGAGACGGAGACGTTGTCGACAGGGCCAGACGAACATCCCACGTTATACCGACGGTCAAGTTTTGGAACGATATCCACTCAGGAACAATCTTTCCAAAGGTTAGTCAATTTTAATTTTATGGATCTTTGTGGTTTTCGGCGATATGTTTTCCCATCTTTATACATACAGTATACATTGTAAGGAAGGAAATCTTTTCTGTATAATGGAGCATATAAGATTATATTTTATGATTTGTTTTCTGAGATGAGTTAGGCGACTTATTGTGTGAGATGTTATTACGCTATGCTCATTAATGCCATTTCTTTGTTTTCTATTATTTTACTGGAGGAGATTATTTATACTTTAGTTAATTTTACAGAGTCTTGGTGGAATTAGATAATAGTATTTCTTTCTTTCAAATTTCGCCCTTTGTGATACAGTCAGTCCTAGCTCCGCAGGTATTGATCGCTGTAGAGTAGTTGCGCAAGGGGCGCTTATTTAAAATTAACTCCAGGAAATATTATGGATAAAGGTTTCATTACCTTACGCCATTATCATGATATATTTTAACATGCGTGATTCATGTTCTTTCAGAGCGTTTATAAAACTGGCGTTCCAGAACTCTGTACATCTGTCGGCCTTCTGCGAGCCAACTATCAGCTGACCCTGGTCTTCAAACTGGATTCGAAACTTGCAGTCGCCCTGAAGAGAGATAATACGGGGGAAAACTACATGTATGCGAGTGCTTTACAATTTACGGCCCTGAAGTTGTAAAGTAATAAGTTGAGTTGAATATAGAAGAAAAGTGCTTCGTGAAATCATTGTGATTTGCCGAGATATCCATTTTCAGCAGTGTAACTGCGTGTGTGTGCTTGTGGTAGGAAGAAAGGCCGTAAATTCATTTGACAATCTTGTGTGAGTGCGCGTGTGCTGAACTAGGCTCGATGCAAGTGGAAAGACCGAATGTCCCTTATCACCTCTATTCATCGAGGCTTAAGGACCAAGAGTCACCCCCACAACTGGTTCAAAATGTTGAGGGCGAGTGCGACTGGCTCAAGAAGCCAACACCAGGATGGTTGCAGCAGCAACCTCCACCTTCCCCACCCCCACAACAACAAACTGTGTTTAGCCCGAACTTGCAACCCTCAAGTGTTCAAAATAGTAGACAATTCCCTCCCACTTCGCTTGTGGGCGAAAAATACCTCATGTTGGAACCGGTTGAAGGGAGCACGCTCTGTCGGTGTGTTAACGTGCAAACTGAAGAGGAACTTGTCTGCAAGGTAGGAATGTATTGCAATAGTGTTACTCATGTGTGCAGTTCATTAGTTTGATGTTTTTGGAAGGGTATTTCTGGAATGTCAAGAAGCGGTGTTGTATGGGTACACCTCTGCGATACTTCGACTTTTGTTTTCCCTGTGAATCAGGCTAATGGGTTACGAGGAAGTCTGCTTCGAGAAACCACTTATTGTTAGAGGGAGAAGGGATGGTTAATTTTAAAAGCAGCACATCAGTCATTAATCGCCTCTTCTTTGGGATTCGTCCATATTGTGTATAAGGTTAGAAATTCATTCTACCCTTTGAGAAAAATCTCATTTGTTTAAAATCTTGTAGTTTGAGTCTGTGTATGCCACATTGAAACCGTAGATTCGGAAGATTCTGATGTTAGTCTTCCTGTGGCATTGTTCTTTTCGCTGTGCATGCTACTATGTATTTTCTGATGAAGTTGACATGTATTTACAATAGCCTCCCTTAAAAATCTTCTGAATATGTCGTATGTATTTCGACGGTTACCCGCGAGTTTCAATTCCAGCTATTCCTAGACTAATAATACTGGAGGGGAGTAGAATGGGCGGAAGTGTTTAGTATGGGCCACCGGAAGTGCAAGTCCTAGTGGTAGGGAGGATGTCTGCGGCAGATGGTTGGGCCGGGCGACCTTGGCCAGCGCCCTCAATGTCGACACACCGCCGTGCCCCAGCCAGGATTGCGCAAGACATTGGCTATGCTTGTGCAAGCCCGGCGTTGCCTTTTAATCTTCTCCCACTCCAGTGTATTGTGTCATGGACAGAGTAAATTACTGTGCCTCTCCTCCAGCCAGAGAATAGACAGGTGCAAGGGAAGTTTGGACAAGGGCAGAATTGACGGCATGTGCTTCGGCTAGGCCCTGCCTCGGTCCGATTCTAATAATGGCCCTTAGTTGACAAGAGCATTGTGTGCCTAAGTTACGTTGGAAGAATATCCAATATTCATCCGTTGTCTGAGATTTATTTATAATCAAGTATTGATGGTATTGCCTCTGCTTGGAGATTATGTTCTGATATATCCGTTTGGACGGGCAATTTTGATTTGTAATTGGCATTTATAATAATAATAATAATAATAATAATAATAAGGAAATGACCACGAACATGATTATTGGGGTCTTTTATTTTTTCAATCTGCACTACGTCGCACCGACATTGATAGGTCTTGTGGCGACGATGGTGTAGGAAAGGGCTTGGGGTGGGAAGGAAGCGATCGCGGCCTTAAGATGCAGCACCAGCATTTGCCTGGTGTAAAAATGGGAAACCACGGAAAACAATTTTAAGGGCTGCCGACCGTGGGGTACAAACCCACTATCTCCCGATTGCAAGCTGAAAATTACGTACTCGTGTAGGAAATCTTGCGGATATACGGAATAAGTTTTTTTCAAATTTGGGGCAATCGTGTAATAATTTTTCCATAATGCTTTTGAATTTAGTGGTAAATAATCGTATTATCTCGGCCACCATAGGGGGGTATTTTAATTTGGTGCCATCTAGGCTGCCTGCGTGTTAATTTCGATACTCTGTTGTACTCTGGATTTCTCTTGAATAATCTGTGGCAGAGTTTTAATTAATTTTGTCGGGTAAATACAAAGTGTATTACCAAAGATCTTTTATATGCTGAGTAGAGTGGAGTACCGAATAGATTGGTTTTTTTGCCCTTCGAGAACTCTGCCGAGTTTGAACCCGTGGTCTTCGGTTCCGAAAGCAGACACTACTGTTGACCCATAGAGTTAAACCTCGCGTCGAGCAACTGATTTCCGCGGAGTTTGCTGCATTCCTACGATACCCATACTGGATAGCTGTTTTCACAAACCTTCCTTTCTGCTGTGTTTGTGTGTAAGGGGAGATAATGATTGACTTCAAGATAAAGACCTTAGTCTTTGTTAGCAAGGAATCCATTTCATTTGTAACTCGAAATAAATCATGGAACTAGTGATGGTCTCATAGAATTATTATTTCGTACAATGTTATCTCATCGTGTGGGATGAGCATGCGGTCCTCTTTAAGTGGGCAATGCATACAGGTTTATTTTATCTGTAGTGCAGGTTGGCTCACATAAATTTGAGATAACTTAGTGTGTTGTGTGTGAAAATGTGTATCTGCAAGGGCTTATATGAAAAGTTCCCCCACTTGTAGAATTTCGATGAATTGAAGTTCATCTGTTGTGGACTGTATTTTGCTTTTCCAATCTGTGAAAACATTTTTCATAGCATTGCATAAATCTGTATAATTTAACGTTTCTCAAATTAATTGTAGCCTTTTACGTCATGCCATTCATTAATATTAGTTACTCCAATTTATATTTTACTTCAAATTGTTAATATTATTGTAGAAAACTTGTTCAGCTGAATGAAAATTTAGGCAAGATAATGTTGCAGTATTGTAAAGCCCCATTCTAACCAAAAAATAACATCCTCAATTGTTCGGGTCTAGTAGAGATCGTTATGGTTGTCTGAGGGGCCCAGCGTCGGATTGACGTTTTTCAAAAAAAAAAAAAATTCTTTATTGAACCTCTTCAGACAGATGCACCTGCCCCTGAGTATAGCCTGTTCTCTCTGTGCAATATCTTGCACTCCTGCCATCTAATGAGAAAATAGATAATTTTGAGCTAAATGTTTGTGTTCGGGGTTTCAAGCAACCGCTTCATACTTCAGTTTCTCTAAAATGCCCATTTAATTACCCTACATTTTAAACTCCATGTCTGAACGGTCAACGTCTTGGCCTACTGTCTTTGGACCCCTGGGTTCGATCCCCTGCCGGGTCGTGGGAATTAATTTTTAACGGTTAATTCCCTTAGCTTGCTGACTGAATGTTTTAACATCCCTGCAACTCATACACCACACAAAACTCTACCCTTTCCCAATAACACGCACTTTCCTATACACAGCAGATGCCGCCCATCCTCGTCGAAGGATCTGTCTTACAATGGCTGCACCAGGCTATCGACAGCCACACGGAATTCTTTGCCACGTGTTGCTATTGACGTTTCGCTTTGAGTTTTACCTTTTTGCGTCCTTTTTGTTATTTACATGTTTAGCAAGTTTATTTCATCAGTTTTGTTTCCTCCAATCTGGACAATGCGTGAGGCAAACCGCACGTCGATAGTGAATTCAGCTTTGAGTGTTACTGAATCATGGTTCAGGTGAGTGGGGGTGGAGCGCGTTATCGTGTTTCCCGCTCTCTAACGAGGGACGTGTGAAGGAGTGATGTATACGGCATCGTCTTGTCGCGTATAGTGAGGTGAATGACACTCGTACGTCCAAGGGATGGGAAGTGCTGCCTGTTTACGCGAAGTCTTGAGTGGTATATTAAAATTACAGAGTTGAAAACAAAAGAACGTCCCTTTAGCCCGAATTGTCTTGACCTTGTATTGTGCATGGTAGTACCTCGAACTTCTGACTAGCCGCGCCACCTGTCACGCACCCACGCTTCTCAGCTGTTGGTTGATTTATCCTGAGTTAAGAAGAGGAAGTGCTTTTCGCAAAGCGATACTTGCGGACGATTTCATTAGATGCGTCCTTATGTCTTTTTTTTGTTCAGCACCTATTGACTCACTATAGTTCGAGGTTTTTAATCAGAAATATTTTTTAATCACCTTCCATATACCCACCCATTTGATACTGCCCTCTCGTTTTGTAATGGACGTTTACTTCTTTCGAGACCACTTAAGCGTAGGTAGGCCTATTGGAGAAGTGTTTTATATATATAGTCATTGGTCATTACCCTGAATATTCAGGATTTGACGGGGCTTCGGTCGAGACAATCCATTTCAGAGTGCTGCGAACGCCAGTAGTAATACTCTCGTATTTGTTGATCAGTACGATTCAAGAACAAGCCATTTCTAAGACCTGTGGATTATACTAAGCATACTTTCATGATTAATTTATTGTTCACTGGTATCTGGCGTGGAATTATATACCGCCTGTTGTCTTCAGTGTGATACTTTATCAGGCGGAATGTTGATTATATTCAGCGCCCGAAAAATGAAGAGGCTTATTTCATTGAATCTAGCTCAGGTAGTTTAGTAGTATTATGCTCTGAACGGTGATTCACGGTTATGGTTCCTGCCAGTGCCATTCATTGACACCGAAGTAATTAGCATGTTAGCTTGTGCCTTGACCTTGAGTTTCCCAGAGTTTAATAGTGTTCAACTTTTAAAATTTAGCTAAACTTCACTTCCAGCCCCTACGGTCGTGGATTTTTAAGTGGACATGCATAAACTACTTGTACTCTGTCCGTCCTGAATATTCATGCTTGCACGAATTGAGATGTATTTTTTAATATAATTGCATTACTTTAGGTGGTTGGTCGCGAGGCCGCCGGATTGCTAGCGGCACACTACCGCGTGGACGCACATCCTCACATCAACTGCCTACACGAAGTGCTACTGGGAGAGCGGTACCTCTACCTGGTGTTTCCGCCTGCGCATGGAGACTTGCACTCGTATGTCCGACAGCGGAAAAGGCTGCGCGAATCAGAGGCGAGGCGGCTATTTCAACAAATGGCCGAGACGGTACGGGCGTGCCACGAGGAGGGCATTGTGCTGAGGGACCTCAAGCTTCGCAAGTTTGTCTTCGCGGATTCCCATCGGTAAGTTTTGTGAAATATGCACTCAAGGTAGTTGTGATGGATTGCCTGGTACTTGTCAGACTGTTAAAGTGGGTGAACATAGAGCGTGCGCGTTCTTTTCTCTCTCTCTCTCTCTCTCTCTCTCTCTCTCTCTCTCTCTCTCTCCCTCTCTCCCTCCCTGTGTGTGCGTGTTAGAACGTTTCTCTTACAGAAAGTTGTTTTATTATATCGGTGGTGGGGGGGGGTCAAAATTTCTCATAGAGAAAGTCGTGGTTTTTCTTTTCATTGTTAATAGAAATGCAGTTTTTCCTTTTGCTAATAAAACTTGCTAGGAAAGGCTCTACATAAAGTACTTGCTTTTTAAAAGACGGTTACACAGCCATGATACACCTTCCTCGTCGATCTTTAACACGGTGTACGTCCAGTGGGGAGGATGCTTTTAATTAGAAATATGTTTCAAGCAACTTCTAACTGGTATTAAGACATATAATTTTTATTGACCAGTCCCCTGTGTTTCACATAATTCCTTCCATTTAGCTGCTGCACCTTAGACACTCTTAAAGAACAGACCCCAAATTGAAGAGAAGATTCGTAGACTACGGTCTCTTTATGCTGTATGCCAGAGTATAGTCTGCGCACCTTTTAGCGATATTAGTTTCTACGGAGGTGAGGAGTAAGGAGGGAGCTCTCTCGGTTCCGGTTGTACTGCCAACTGAATGGAAATGAAATCTGAATTGAATCGTTAATATGATTGATCAATATGAATTTTCTCAACATTTATTATCTCATGCCAACAACTGTGTCACACATACATTATTTAACATTATATAACATTTCTCGATGTGAATCTTGTTCCTAGCATGAATTCTAGTTTGCTGTGTAAACAACAGTACTAGTATGTAAAATGTACGCCAGATGTCGCACAGCGATGCATAAGCGATTCATAGTTCGTGTTTCAAAGTTTGCCAATATGAATCTCGAAGATAACCGAGGTCGACAGATTCAGCACTAGGGTGTGCATGTATCCCTAAAAGGTGCATGTACTGTGCATTCCTCAACTGGTAATTTCTCGTGAGAGAACATTCACTCCCATGCAGTTGTTTAGTCCCTTTCCATTACTTGCATGTGAAGAAAATCAAACTATACAGTAATGTATGAGGTGGCTTTTCTAGTGGAAAAATTGCCAGAGTAATGCTTTATAAAATGTTACTTTCTTCAGCTTAATTATGCCAGAAATCTCTGGGGTTGCTGGAGTCACCCAGGCTTATTTTTGTTTTGCCCGGATATCCTTCCTGACGCCATGTGATTTAAAATACCTCCGTTAAAATGTCAATCCAGGATCGACCGGAATTCGATCCTCTGCCATCAGGGCCGGAAAGCCAGCATCTCAGCTACTGTGCTAAATATGCTCCCCACTTTACAATCTATGGCCTAAATGTGTAGATAATCTCTGTAGAACATACTTGTAAATGGAACTTTAGCTGCATGTGTATGATCAGCAATCATCTTAGTTTGCTATTCTGAAAGTAAATATTGATGAGGAGAGAGCCCGTCAAGTGGAATTAATGTATGAATAAATCTTGCCTTTTTTGTGTTTTGATTTTGTACATGACTCTTTCTGTAGACCCTGCTCATATGTTATTTACCTTTGAACATTTTTCATATTGTTGATCCCACCTTTCTGTTAGATTTTGTCAATTGTTTAGTCTCTTTACATTACTTGTATGTGAAGTAAATCGATGTACTCAACTATTACTACATGTACAGTTGGCTAGTTAGTCCTAACATTATTTTCATTGTTCTTTTTTCTAGCAATGAATTGCCCACTACTAGTAAACACTATTATTTCTATTTACATATATTGACGCCTCCAAAAAACTATAAAAGTAGTTAGTGAGATGTAAAACCAATAAAAAATTATCTTTCTTTCTTGCCGGCCCCATGGTGTCATGCCTGCCTCTTGCCCAGAGGCCCCGGCTTCGATTCCCGGCCAGGTCAGGTATTTTTACCTGGATCTGAGGGCTGGTTCGAGGTCCACTCTGCCTACGTGATTACAATTGAGGAGCCATCTGACGGTGAAATGGCAGCCCCGGTCTAGAAAACAAAGAATAATGGCCGAGAGGATTTGTTGTGCACACCACACGACACCTCATAATCTGTAGGTCTTCAGGCTCAGCAGCGGTCGCTTGGTAGGCCAAGGTCCTTCGGGCTGTTACGCCATGGGGTTTGCTTTTTTTATCTTTCTTAATCCGTTTACCCTCCAGGGTTGGTTTGTCCCTCTGATAAAGCAAGTGATCCCACCTCTACTGCCTCAAGGGCAGTGTTCTGGAGCGCAAGATCATTGGGTTGGGGGGATACAACTGGGGATAATGACCAGCACCTCCCCAGGCGGCTTCACCTGTTATGCTGAACAGGGGCCTTGTTGGGGGGTGGGGGGTGGGGGAGGATTGGAAAGGACAGACAGGGAAAAAGGAAGGAAGCAGCAGTCACCTCCTTAAGTTAGGTACCATCCTAGCATTACTCTAGAGCAGAAGTGGGAAACCATGGAAAACCACTTCAAGGATGGCTGAGTTGGGAATGTAACCCCTCTCTACTCAGGCTGAGTGGACCCTGTTCCAGCCCTCATACCACTTTTCAAATTATTTTGTGGTAGAGCCAGGAATCAAACGCGGGCCCCAGGGGGTGGCAGCTAATCGCACAAACCAGTACATTATTATTGTTTCTATTATTATATCTCGGATGATGACACATAGTGCCATATAATAATTTGCGGCCGATACTTGCGTACAATGCATGTATTCCATGTGTCACCTAACTACCAGATTTTCTTTTGTTGTACTTATGATTGTCACTACATCAGATTCCTGTTTTCTTGTTCATTGGTACAATTAGTCATTCGTAATGTCACAAATAGAATGTCAGGACACGTTTTTTGCTTAGGGAAACTATTTTTATCACTACTTCATTAGTTGCAAGGAGTCCATTTCATTCTTAAACCTACACTATGATTTTAAGTTTGTTATCCTGTTCTGAAAGTAAATTGATAAGTAGAGAATCCTATTTAAATAGGCATCATCTCTTTATGAAGTAGAAGAAAATGTTGCTGAATACATTGTGGTTTAAACCTGGATCTAATAATAGCCTAAATAAATGTGATTATATTTTAAGATTGTGTGGTATGTTAGATAGTATATAAATGTTTATTTAGTTCTTCTTGTTATCCCAATTTATTGGAGTCATCACCTGATTAGGATTTGGTGCAGTTTTATAGCCAAATGCCCTTCCTTACACCAACCCTACATACAGACATGTACTATTGTGTGTTTCTGTGGTGGTTTAGAGAGAGAGAGAGAGAGAGAGAGAGAGAGAGAGAGAGAGAGAGAGAGAGTGTGTGTGTGTGTGTGTGTGTGTGTGTGTGTGTGTGTGGTTGAAGAGAAGCGTATTAAAATGAACACATACCCAGTCCCAAACCCAGAGTAATTAACCATATGCAGTTGAACCTAGGGCCCTCTGAACTGAAGGCCTGTACACTGACCATTCATCCAAGGAGCCAGACAAGTTAGGTATTTTAGTACTTCTAGTAATTCGTTGGTACTAGTTAATGTGTTTATAATAAGATTCCTATATTGGACCCAAGGATTGTCTTTTAATATTGTAGGACATGTTCAGATTTCACCAATGCTGCCATGAGTTGGTCATGTAAGTTTACGATGATGTGCAGGTACGGCTTTAATAAATATCTTACGCGACTGGTTTCATGATCCTGTGTTAATTTACTTTCACATGCATTTTCCTTATGTTCTGGGGCTAAAAGTTCATATTTTGTTTTATCTCCCCCACTTTAAAGGGAGTAAAGTTTGAATGGTTGGTTGATCAAATATTCCCCATGCATAATATATTTTTGTGACTTGAATACCATGATAGTCCGCCTCTGTGGTGTACTGGTTAGTGTGATTAGCTGCCACCCCCAGAGGCCCGGGTTCGATTCCTGGCTCTGCCACGAAATTTGAAAAGTGGTACGAGGGCTGGAACATGGCCCACTCAGCCTCAGGAGGTCAACTGAGTAGAGTTGGGTTTGATTCCCACCTCAGCCATCCTGGAAGTGGTTTTCTATGGTTTCCCACTTCTCCAGGCAAGTGCCAGGATGGTACCTAACTTAAGGCCACGGCCGCTTCCTTGTCTTTCCCATCCTCTCGCAAGGCCCCTGTTCATAGTATGTCATAGAAAGAAAGAGATCCACCTTATCAATACTAAATTTAATATTGTTCAGTATAGCAGATGAGGCAGCCTGGGTGAGGTACTGGTCATCCTCCCCATTTTTATCCCCCAACCCAGAGTCTGAAGCTCCAGGACACTGCCCTTGGGGCGGTAGAGGTGGGATCCATTGCTTAGTCCGAGGGAAAAACCGACCCTGGAGGGTAAACAGATAAAGAATAAGAACACCATGATTTATTAGTGGGTGTAATGCAGTAGCAGTGTTACCTACCTCATGAGACTTAGTTTTTTTTTATTATTATTATTATTATTATTATTCCATATGAGCTTCATGATTTTTCAGGGCTTAGTTGGATTCTGCTTCTTGTTTTCTTTAAATTTTTATTACCTAGTCTTTAATATATTTCTGAATGCTTTTATATTCAATTGTATGGAAGTTTAACTATTTAGCATCTTCATTCTCCTGCTATAAAATAATATCCAGCAGTTGTGCAGATTTAAGATGTGTTAACTAAGTACTGGGCATTGTTTTGTAATTCTTCGTATATGTAATAAATTGAGTTTCATTTGCCCTGGGGAACCTGTAATTTATTTTGGGGGCCTCTTCGCTAGTCTTCTTGCAAGTTATTGTCTCTCCTTTGGGTTTTTTAAATTTTTTTATTAACTATGCCTAGGAAAGCGTTCTTTGTTAATAATCAAAAACCGCACCGTGTAGTCGTAAAACGAGGCAGTTTTTGTTAACCAGATGGCGATGTCGACTTTTATGGATCTAAATTGGCAGTTAATTCGTAATGTTCAATGGGTTGCGTATTTATTAGGCTATGCGTATAAGACAACGGCTACAATCTTGTTAATTTTTCTAAGCAGGGGTTTACGGAAATGTTTGGGGACAGTGAATAGTCTTGTAGCTCCACGGGCTGTAGCAGGGCGCTGCTGGCACGTGTGGTGGAGTAAGTTGAGTCGAGCACTGGCTTTGTGTTGCAACTGTTACCAAGGTCCCCCTTCAACTTCAAGCCAGTGACGAAACTGAGCGAGCCTCCCCACCCTCCACCTACCTACCTACCTACCTACCTGCCTGCCTGCCTGCTTGGGAAACAGCTCAGAAAGTAGGTGACCTCGCTAGTCGAAAATAGTAACATCGTTACGTACAGATGCTGTACTCCCTGGAAGTCTTCTAACAATAAATGAGATTTCGGTTCATCTTCATTGCTAAGCGCAAGCAGTGTTGGGCGAATCACTCGTGAGCCATGGTGACATTAGGTGGTTGCCTAGAGGCTGTTGTTGTATGCTGGTCTTCAGGTGCCTTTTTGAAGTCACGCGACACCATTCCTGGTACGCTCACGACTGTGTCAGTGGTGCTGCGATGTCAAGTATTTTTTCGCAAATATAACTATTCAGGATTTAAATGGGCTTGTGTCCCGTTTATGCATCCCATTGCTTTCATGAATCCGAACTTCGTGTGGTGCACGTTTTTATTTTGTCACTAAACCCGTAATTATTTTGCCACCGAGGACGTACATGGTCGTGAGAGGGAGCTTTTTTTCGTTTTGAGGGCTGTGAAACATTTAGTCGAGAGCTAACCTTATTGTTCGGAGGATCAAGTTAGTATTTTGCACAGAGATTTACATTTGATACACCGTGAAGAAAGGTGCTCTGAATCTAAGTTTTGGGGCGTATTTGACTACAAGGTATTTTACCTCAGGACCAGAGGATTTTCTATCTTGAGTAATAACCGCTCTGCAACCCTGTTAGTTCCAGTATGTAAATGCCACGGTATCTTGTTTTGTGCCCGATCTCCTGTTGCAGGGTGGGCCAGCTGTTCTGGGTTAATTCTACTTAATTACATGAGAGCAGAAGAGTTAAAGAGGACCCATTTTATTAATTAAATACAGCTTTCTGTAAAGGGTGGTTGTACAATGTAGGTCTGTGTGTGGAGAGATGGTGTCGTCGTTCTTGGTCAAATTCTTCTCTATCCAGTTAAGCAAGCTGCCTGCCTATGCTGTTTTGATACTAAGTTGTGAAGAGCTGGTATTGCGGCACAGCGCGAAGCTGTGTGACAGCCTAGTTTACATCAGCGCCGACCGACTGCGAAAGTCTTACAGATGAATTGGAATGCGGCGTGTTCTTTACATAATAAGGCGAAAGGATACATGGCCGTTATAATGCAATGCCTTTGACGCATTAGGGCACGTACTAGTCGGGTGAAGTAATGGCTTATTTGCAACCTGTTATAGGTAAAGACAGCTTCAGGCACGTATTTACCTGTACAAAGTAATTGGTTACAGATTTTAATATGTTAACGTTGCGTCATGAGGTAATTGTCGATAATTGAGGTGATGGTTGCTGTTTTAGGGGGCGAGATGACTGGATTATCTTCCACTCTTAAGTCTGATCATAGGGGAAGTAGGAGATTCGTTCTTTTGATGAATGAAGATGCTAACGAAAGGTAAATGTCAAGGTGGCCGTGGTTATGGAAGACTCCTTACACGTTGCTTTCGAAACTGCACAATAGTTGGTAAAGGGAAATAGCATGACAGGAGTAAGAGTATCGCAGTAAATTAACAGTATCGGAAAGCCGTATTAGTGGTTCAGACGAATGCATTTGGTTCATTTTTCGTTATGGTAAAACATAGAGTTCTGCTTAGACAGTGGACAGAGGTGTCTTACCGAAAACGTTTTGTACTGTACCTCGGCCATGGGTGGACGATAATCTGAGGTTACTTGACGGTTAAACAGTGCTATTCACAATGAATGTGTCACAGGGCGAGACAGATTATCACGTTTACGGTCGGTTGGCGTTAAAGGGCAAGTCTGTCCTTTACGTCACTTGCAACCAGTAATAGTTGAAGGAGCATTCAGCACGAGTTGTTGTTGTTATAATAATAATCATTATTATTAAATTACATTTCAGAGTTGGAGTTATTTTACTGCTATGTCCGTAAATAGCCTCTATATCTATAACCTGCTGAGCACCCTTTGTGATGTTCACCCCTGATTTAAGAATTTAAAACCTGGTGTAGGGTTTTAATGGTGGTGGTCTGTCTTGTGGAGGCAGGATTGTCTTTGAACCAATTCTCGGTCATCTTGGATAATGTTCTAGGGATTCTAGGATGGTACCCAGGCCACGGTGCTTACCACTTCTAGATAGGACAACCGCCCAGGTTAATGGACTGACTCCTTGCGATTTATAAACTAGTCAATAGGCCTTTGATTCGCATTAGTCTGAACATTCCTCCTTGCTGTTGGTCACAGGAGTCAAACCCGATGTCGCAAGTCCGACTGTTTTGGCTTTGCTTATATTGCTTCACATCTGTTTCAGGCGGCTGTGGATATGTTCGTTTGATTTTCTATTTATCACTTTGGTTTTATTGGCGCTGTTATATCCTCTTTTTAACATATTTTCTTTCTTATATATGGTTCTTAATTACAATATTAGCATATCTACTTTATTCAGGAAAAGTTAATTTTGATATTTTAGTGAATGCCTTTGTAAATTGGCCATTCAGTCTATTTCGGGCGCATGATAACATGAGTGGGATATTATTTGCAGAGAAAGTTCGCTGAACTGCTCTCTTGCTGGACAGTCTTGGCATTCCACGTCATTCCTACGAATTGTACGTTGTACAGTGTTGCCGTCATGTTCTACCGCGTCAATTATCTATTTGTCTCTCCCCACTCTCCTGCTGTCTGGATATGGTCCAGGATGCTGGAATATGCATGCCCGTTCAACACCTACCACTTCCTCTTTGTGACACCCCTCTCGGACGTTTTTTTGTTCAGGTAGTTTTGAGCTCGCCTTTGGGATAGATAGGCTGCTTGACGTTACTTTCCTGAATGAATGTTGCCTCTCTTCTTGGGTAGTCATCTATAAAAGTTCGGACCTAATTGTCGGCAGCCCCGGAGAGTGCTTTCTGTGGTTTCCCCATTTCCACACCAGGCTCTATGGCCTATCTCAGTTTAAAGGCCACGGTCGCGTTCTTCCCAGTCCTAGCCCTGTGCTACCCGTCGTCGCCATAAGACTTGTCTGAGCCGGTGTGTCGTAAAACCGACAGTAAAAGTAATTTATAAAAGTGAAGGTAATGCAACTAAATATGCTCTTAAAAGTAGCTGAATATGACCCCCAAAATGCAAAATATAACAACATATTGATGGTTTTTAGAATTATTAGCGTTCTAACTTCTCATATTACCTTTAATCGCACAATATTATTGCATTACGTAGGTACTTTCCTTCAGATTTTTTTTAAAAATTGAATATCGCAAATACGAACTACGGAATATCTCGTGGAAGCAGTTGCCTTAGGAAAAAGAAAAAAAAGGTGCCTTACGTCATGACCAAACTGCTGCAAGGCCCGTTTAAACTGCTATTTACTTATCTGTTTACTCCTTTGCCCAAGACTGTTGTGGAGAGGAGGCATTAGTCATTAAATCGAAGGTCGTCCATGATTTCGCGAAGCCTGAGTGTAGCCAGTGGAAATAGCCTGTTCGCATTCGGCTTTACGTATGAGGTGCTTATCAGTACATTAAGTCCTCTGGTCATAGCTACCGTCGCTTAGACAAAGGATAGGCTGACAAACTAGCCGCACAGCTCTGAGAACTGTGCTTAGAGTTCGGTATAGTTCCATAGGACCTTGAAGTACTAGTTAACCAAAATATGGTCAAGGCATTGAGGATGAAAACGTGCTGGATTCGTTGTATCTGTCTGGAACCTTCAGTTCTAGCTTAATTTCAGTTTGACTAAACTGATGCTTGGAGAAAAAGATGACATTTCCTTAACATTCAAACCTTAGTGATATTGTTTTGAGTCGAGCATTGCAGTATGGCTGACTTACTCTCCGAATTTTCACTTGCTTTGTCCGAATTATGATTCAGAGGAATTAAGTGCTAGGCAGGAGAAAAAGTGAAAATAAAAGATTTCTTCAAAATGGTGACAGCTGTTTTAGTAGACTAATGATACGCTAATTAGAGACGAGAATTGCATTGAGGCTGGTTATTTCGTGGAGTAAAACGGCGTTTTTAAAAGCCAGAACTCTGTGGTTATATTGTAAGTCCATGTTGAGGCTTTAGTAGTTACTAAACCTCTCTATTACAACGCAGGGGGCGGGCGGTAGTCTGAGAACGATCTCGTCTGATGTGGCAATAGACTTTGTCTGCCAAAGTGACCTCCCGACCTCGGCCAGTGGCCTGCGCTACAGACCACAGTGTTGCTTGATTGAAGTAGGAGGGGATTATATTTTACGTGATAAGCGCATTCCTTGCTAACATATTGCAACTCCCTGTTTGTTGCTTAACAATATTCCAACTAAAGTGTGTACTGGAAGAGAAGTTTGCCTTCATTTTTTAATTTCACTTAATATTAAATAGGATTGTGTTTATCACACTTCATTATGCCGTCTTCCGTGCTACAACGAACGCTATGTATTACGTTCCGATCCTTGGAATGTCAGAGTAATCTTATGTTTTCAAGATTGCTTTGAAACAGGTTACTTCAGTTACTTCTTACTGGAAGTAAAGTAACGATCACTTGTAATGTGGCTTGAGTCTGGTATTTAATGTGCTACTAGTTGAATTTGATATACACTGACCGGCAAATTTAATATATCCTTTCAATTTTCAAAGGAAAAAGCATGTTAAATTGTGAAACACTTGTTTTATTATTTACATGGATTATTTTCATGAAAAATTACCTAACTAATGTTATCTCTGTGTTATTGCTACCCTTAGTTACTTAGATACATTTTTTATGAAAATAATCATACTAAATAATAAAACAAATGTTTTACAATTTAACATGTTTTTTCCTGAAAATTCGGTCAGTGTATTTTCAACATCGAAAAAGGGATCAGCGTCTATTCACTAGATTCAATGTGTGCTATTATTACACACATATTTTGATGGCATCTGTTTTATCATTTTTGAAAGCATTTAGACAAGGTACGTATTTTTGAATTAATTTAATACACGGTTGAATTGAGACAGAGCATCACATAATGTTTCTTCCCTGAAATAATATCTTAGGGAAAACCGGAGTACCCAGAGTAAAACCTGTCATCTTTCATTCCAGCAACACTCTCCATTAACATTTCATTTCATCTGTCAGTCACTTATCACTGCCCCAGAGGAGTGCGACTGGCTTCGGCAGCCGGCACATTTCTTATCCTCGCCGCTAGATGGGGGGGGGGGCTTCATTCATTCCTTTCCTGACCCGGGCAGATGACTGGAAACAGGCTGTGGATTTTCAACCATATCCTATAATGTTTTAAAATAGGTGTAGTTCAGTGGCATTGCTTTATATAATAAGCTTCTGTAGTCCTGGGATGTTTACATCTTAAAGTAATCAAATTCCTTTTTATCTAGCAGTCCAGGAATAGACATGTTCTTGAGATAAGGATGAAGTGGTTGCGAATCAGTTTCTCCTTATTTTGAAGACTTCACGATATTCGCGAGGTCTTACTACCCAGTGTAGGTGTTTATTTTTCAAAATTTCTCATCCTAATCACTTAAAACTGGTTTTGAGATTCTGCTACTACCCCCCTCCCCATTTCTAGTTTCAAGGTACTTGCTGCAATGTCATATTCTTTATGTCGACTGTGGGATGGTACTAGTATGTTAATTTATGATACTCGTTCAGTTTATTATTATTTGAATCAAACTTTAACCTCGGGCGTATGAGTAAAATAATCGAGGATTTTGGAAGATGCCCGATTATGGATGTGGCGGCAAGAGGGGTCCGAAGTTACCCAACACTCTTTTACCAGTAAAATATTGACATTACAAATTTAGATTTGCAGGTACAGCAGTAGATTGAGTCACACTGTATTGCATGTTGAGCCCTGTTTGAAACCCGATTTTTTGACACTGAATTAGAAGTTATGAGATGCTTCAGGAGGAAAAGCAAGTTTGTATGTTAAATTGTGACTGTCTTCAAACGTAAAGTGCAAGTAGTCTCTTGTATTTTCCTTTAGCAAAAAGGTACTCCACTACAGTACTGTTGTTTCTAGTAAACACTAGTTCTGCCAAAGTATACCTTTTAAACTCTTTGATCATCAATTTCAGATTCATTTTTATTTTTCTTTACTGATCTGGAAAACACGAGAACTTAGCACATGAAATTATCAAGCGATGTTTTTGTAACAGTCACGCCTTCTGCTTTTTTAACTGTAGCTAATGGAGGAGGTGGAACACTTATTATGTAGGTCGTGTGGCGGATATAGCGGATAATGACCTGTATCCCCACGACCTGTCACACATGTGAAGAAAGGATCCGGCTGTGTTCTAGTTTCGTCGTGAAGGGCTGATCATTTCATTCACTCTTCATAGCGATTTTACCTTCGTAGCGATACGATCATAGCGTTATTTGTTAGCGTTTTGTGAAATTTTTAAAATTGATATTTGAAATTTGTTTAGAGAAATGCAATTTCACTACCGTACGGTTTTCACAATAGCGGGATCTATTCCCGAGAGTTCTTGGAGTGAACGATCCAGGGATATCTTGAGGTAATTGTAGTATCCGTCGTTCATATCCCTACTTGTGTGTTCTACGGTACGCGCTTGGTCCCTGACCGTGGGCTTATCCTCGCCGTTGTGTCCTCGCGCTTCGAGGTGGGAAAGAATGTTGGGAAATCCTTGAAGTAGGCCTTAACCTAGTTGTATTCTGCCAACCAAGCAGTCGGCTAGCTTAGCGACTGAACGAGAGAGCGAGCGTGTGCTGCGTTGTTTCTCGGGTGAACGACCCGGAGGGAAGCTCTAGTTTGGACTACTGTATGTGGCAAATTATCTGCTAACTTCACTTCTGCCTTGTTCCGTATTCTCACTGGCGACTGGTTCCTTCAACGGGCGCTTCCACTTAATAATAGCAGTAATGTCCACTCTAACCGCTAACAATTCAACCAGGCGTCATGGTGTGGGGATTTTGTCCCTCAAGAGTTCCTTTAAAGTGCTGGTAGCCGACGACTCGTAGTCGTCGCACGTTGTCAGCCTAAAATGCGCTGTTACAGTACATACGGCGATGTCTGTCTTCGTCTTGAATAATTACGGAATATTAAGGTCTCCCCCTCCCTGTAAGGAATACTTTGGTATTGGATAAGATCGCAACGTGAGCTTCATTCTTGACGCGTATTCGAGCCTCCTACGGTTCCAGGTGGGGATTAATAAAGATGGAGATTTCCATGTTGATTTCAGCGTGCTGTTTTATTAATCAGGATTGCTGGTTTTATCCGGACCGATGACCTAGATGTTAAGCTCCTTAAAACAATCTGCTTAGGGGGTAACATGTGCAATAATTGTATAGTGTAACCATTTAAGTTTGTTAGAGAAAACAGTTCTATTGCTTGTAATTTAAGGAATGTGGGCATTACTGAGTGGACAAATCGATTAAACGTTACTGCTACGCGGAATTATTGGAAGATGTTTTGTTGCTGTTTTCCGCTTATAGAATGTGGGTCACTCGGTCAGAATTTCTTCGAATAGGTTTTGCTGTGCTGTAGGCAGTGCAAGGACTATTTCAAATGATCAGACTGAATTGGCGACACGAGATGCCACCCTCGTCCTCGAGGAGTGCTGTAGAATTCCGCACGTGTGGCTCGCCAAAGAGAAACTGACGTTACATAATGCATTTCATCAGGGTGTTGTAGAAACAAGCGTGGCGTAGTAGTTTATGCCGCGCAAAATGTATATCGATATGAAGCAATTCAGCATAACACGGAAGTTTGTTTGGTTGCAAGATTCCTCGTCGCTATTTTACACTCGCTGTTCGTTTATTGCATAATGGAGTTTTATCTAACGAAAATGTAGACTACCCAATGAATTGTAGGCATGGATGAAATGCATCGATATTTTACCCGGATATATATCCAGTTATCCTGCAAATGGGGGTTATTTTATTACATTAATTTGCTTATAAATTAGGTCATTGTCTTGTGTGCACGGACTTCAAATAAGGTCTAATGGTCATTGTGTATAATATTATTTTTATTAATAGGTATGTAGGTTAAGTTCTGCAGTCAGTCAGTTCACTACCACCCTCTCATCAATTTTACAAGACACAAAGCGACTTTCAAACGTTGTACATTGATGACGATGAGAATTACTCACTCCTTGGCACTACAGCCCTTACAGAGCAACTTCTGCCCAGGCGTCTGTCTCTTGATTTATTTCTCCATCGTCTACCTACCATCCTCAGATTTTCGTCCACATTATACAGCCACCTGGTTCTAGGTCCGCCCCTCATTCGATCTCTCTAACTTCACTTAAAGACCTTAACCATCCTATCCTCAGACATTTCATGATGGTAATTAGAGGATGATTTCAGTTGATAACCATGCTCACTTTTCGTGTCGCCATGCAATTCCTTTCAACTTTTATCATCAGTGAATAAGACTATATTGGCATGCCGAGAAAGAAATGTTGATATTGTGAAATACTGCGAAAGAGTTCCGTGTGTCCTTATTTATCAACTTTCTATTTCGCTGGAAGTGTGTGTTCGGTGAGGCTCTGGTACAAGTACGAAAATGAATAATGTTGGAAGTGTCAATGACCGCAGAAAGAACTTTCTAAGATTGCACATACTACTCCTTCATGCTTGCTTTCTTCTTTCTTTGGAGCGGTCGGTGCACCGTCACTTTCTCTCGGCTCGCTGGCTCGAGTTCAGTAACCCGAACGATGGCCGCCCGGTAGCAACTTTCTTCTTGCAGGGAGGAATGGCCGGCCCCAATAGATCGCAGCTGTGATCTACTGGCTGTTCTGCTTCGGCCAAGGGCATGGGCACGCACGTGATTTGTTGCACAGTGCATCTTTCTCTTACTAAGCTTCATCTAGAAAGTTGTAGAAAGTTTTTAGCTTTGGATTTCGCGATTTACTTTCAGGAGACGTGGTTATTTCAGAAGAGGCTTCGGTATTCAATATTGTTTATACGACAAATCGGCTAGTTGAAACTGTTCTTATTCTTATATTAGTGGAGTTACAGAATTATTTCGTTTTCCATTGACTTGAATGCCAGTTTCGTGGTGAAATGCGGTATATCTTTAATGAATAAACTGTCCGATCTATGGTTGTATTGAAATTTACTGCTGTTGTGTTTGCAAGAGCAGTTAGGAGATCTTTGTTTATCATCACATTGCATTCACACTCTCACCCACACTTAAAACGCCCCATCGTTCCATTTATTTGTGACGCTGCTGAAATATTTTTTTCAGCAGTGGTGTTCAATGAACCGGCAGAAGGGAGTTGAAACAGTATAAGAAAATGTGTTGTAGACCTGGAGTATATGAAACTTAAATTACACCCGGTTTGATGAGTATCTGTGTATTAGATGTTATAATCTGTTTTTGCAGGATTTTGCTGGTTTTGAAAATGTGAGGCATGTGCTAAAAAAATTGTGCTACGCCACTACCATCGGTTCCATTGCACCTTTTTTAAATACAGTAATTATATATATGAGGATATATGAGGGAATGTTGATATAGATTTTAGGAACTCGCGTTGTGCATATTACCGGGCTGAGTGGCTTAGACGGTTGAGGCGCTGGCCTTCTGACCCCAAATTGGCAGGTTCCATCCTGGCTCAGTCCGGTGGTATTTGAAGGTGCTCATACGCCAGCCTCGTATCGGTAGATTTACTGGCACTTAAAAGAACTTCGGGACTAAATTCTGGCACCTCGGCGTCTCCAAAAACCGTACTAGTAGTTAGTGGGACGTAAAGCAAATGACATTAACGTTATGTATATTATCAACCTGTGTTTCTTGTTTGCTTCATTGTCATCTAATGTAACGTCCTTGGTCGAGAATACTGGGGATTTAGGTTATTAAACTCCCAGAATATAATTCGGGATTATCGTATGGAGATTTCGTCCTATTTCTATGTGGCAATTTTTTTTACTATGCTATTAAGAAACCACAGGTATCCCTCTAACTCCAGGAATATGTGGGGGTGGAGGAAAGCTTTGACAATCATTCTCGACGAATGCTGGGTCACCTGGGAACTTTACTAATCCTAGCCTCTTGTAGGTACAAGCTTATTGAGACAGTACCGGTATTCAAATAAGCTATCATTAGGTAATTCCTCATCTATTCGGGAAACGTGAAATGAAAAGTGCTAACTGAACGACCCTTACTAGCGACCTAATATATGTATAATGGTATTGAATTTAGAGCAATGCGTTCCGTATTTGTGAAATATTGGTTTAATAGCATATCATTTCGATGTAGCAAGTACGTGAACATACGCTAGAGGGATAGGGTAGCAAGGTTAACGAGAGAGCCGTGCTGAACTTGAGAAGCTGTAGGTCGGGTCACTCACCTTGCCTGTGGCGCAATGCAACGTGAGAAAGTTGGTTGTGTGTGCTGTGTATTGCTGACAATTGGAAAGGCATGAGGCAAGTGGGGCGGACCCTGGAGTCCTGTCTGCGCAACTTGTTCGCCGCCCGCCATCCCGTTTAACAAAATAAAACAGAATGTAGAGAAAGACGTATGCTTAACAAAGAGTAAAAATGTCGAAATGACCCAGCGTGAAATACCACTTGCTGTGTTATTCCGTTTACTTAGGCAATATTGGTTCTTGCATACTGCAGTGGTCTGTCTCAAGAGCCAGCAGGCGTGACTAGCACCTGTATAGGGTGGTGTATCCATCGTGCTTTGCATCTGGGACTGTACTTCCTATTTCACAATAACTTGGTTTATCTTTATGGTGTCCTGGTCTTGAAGACCAAATGTGACGATCAGGTTCCTGGAGCATTCCGTGTTTGGAATTCTATTTTGGACAAAATTGGTATGGTTTTGGGAATAAATCCATCCTTCCTATGTTCGTACCGGTATGTTTTATCTTCTGTAACAGAGGGAAACGTTTGTTTTTAGATTAGATACCGTTCCTCCATCAACAATTCGAATTTCTGGTACAATTCAGAGTATGGGCAATGAAAATTTCTTTAGGTTTGAAAAGTATGTTCGCCGTACCTTTTGAACATATTACAGGCTGTGCTATAATTCCATTGCAGCCTATTTAAGGAAGTATCAGGTAGAATGTTTGGAGTTGCCAATCTCACCAAAGACAAAGAGAATTGGCACAAAACATGGCATTCCTCCTGTTCTTTCAATTTGTCATGGAGCATGAAAACCAGTCTTCTCACCAAGGTAGCAGCGGTTCGAATCCCGGCCAACGCATGTGGGTGGGGGTGGAGAGTTGAAATGAAGTCACGTCTCTATGGTTCGGTTTCCATGTAAAAGACGTATCGTGGCTATTATCACTGTGATAACATTCACGTGCGAGGTCTGCTTGCATTCACTGTGAAGTTTTGACATTTCGACTCGGGCTTCTCAGTAAATTCAAAGCAACCAGCCGCTATTTCTTTTGTTACCTTCTGATACAATAATGTAATGTGACAGGATCAAATAGTTGAATACCTTATTGCTTATGAATTGACAAGTATGATTAAACTGAAAATATCACTGATGAATAAATGCATACGTATGAACTACGGAGTGCTGCATTTGATCATGTTTAATGATTATGATTTTCATCTGTTGTATAGTTAAATTCTTACATCCTTAACAATTGATCTAATAATAATTTGGCTATGAGGACTATAGTACCAGTACCAGGGCTGTTGCAAGCCGAAGTTGCCCGCTGCTTGGAGGGGATCACGTCATGCTGATCACAGCGTTGAGCAATGAGCAGGAAACTCCGCGGAGCGCGTTGTTACGACAGATCAATGAAAAGAAAGGGATCATACAATGCACTCAGACCTGCTTGCTCGCCTCTTACGCAAACTTGGACTGGAGAGGAGGTACTGTGGAACTAAAGTGCAAAGACCCGCCGCAGCGTTTCTTAATCAATAAATGATTTACTTCGTTGCCCATTCTGTTTCATTGTTGTGAAACAGGAACGTGATCGTTCACATCATGGAAATTTATTGCGTTCATATGCAGCCAACGCTTTTCTTCATACTACACAATTAAACAATTTTTCATCTTAAACTTTCTATTGTTCCGAAAAATCATAACTGGAAGGAGACTGCTCCCAATTTTAATAACAACGCTGAACAGATTAGAATTTGAGAGATTCTAGATTCTGTAATGAAAGGGTTACTTGAAAACGTAAACATAAGAATGATACTATGGGCCGATGACCTAGATGTTAGGCCCCTTTAAACAAGCATATTCAAACCATTCACGTAGGCCTACCCTCATTATCACCTTGTGTTAGACTAAGCATTGCGTTAGGGGTATAACTTTTTTCTATTATTGACCAATGTTTAAATATCAGTGGATTGATGGAGAATAAATAGGGCTTGAATCAGGAGTGGATGAAGAGAGGTTGGACAAGAGGATTAATAACTGTGCTGTTCTTCAGTTTAGCTTTTCTCTTTGCGTATACAGTACCGTATTTCATTTTATCTTGGATATTCTAGAAATGTTATAGATGTCAACTGAAATGTTTCAAATTGATAGCCTGTGTTGTCCCATTTAGGAAATGACTTGCCAGTGCATGATTGAACTAAAATGTGTAAGTAATATTCCTCTGTTTGAGAAATTTGTCAACTTGCCTAACCAGATTTTAACTTCATTGTTTCAGAAGTCAGTTGAAGTTGGAAACTCTTGAAGATGCTGTGGTTCTAGAAGATCCGGAAGATGACCTCCTTCAAGACAAACGTGGTTGTCCTGCTTATGTCAGTCCGGAGATCCTTCGTAGTCATGCCAAATATTCAGGACGAGCAGCAGATATGTGGAGTCTTGGTGTGATACTTTACACTATGCTAGTTGGAAGGTACAGTCTTGGTTCTATTTGAAGTTATCTTTTTTGTCACATTAATGCATTATGAATAATTTTTATTGTTGGCATAAAGTTCATATTTGTTACATTTCTCATGGTATATTTTCTTGTAATATTTCAGGTATCCATTCAATGATAGCGAGCATGCCAGTTTGTTTGCCAAAATCAGTAGGGGTAACTTCATCATTCCTGATTGCCTTTCATCACGGGCCAAATGCTTGATCCGAAGTCTACTGAGGCGAGAGCCAAGTGAACGGTTGTCAGCAGCCGATGTACTTCTGCACCCGTGGCTAGTGCAGGAGGAACGCCATGACACGGCTGCTCGTCTGGACCAAATAGTTCCAGAATTTGATGCAAAGTAAGGCACACTTCCAAGTCGAGCAGCACCCATTTGGTTATTTACTTTATTTTCCTCCTGCAGTTACAAAACTTCCAAGTCAAAGCCATGTAGTTTCAGATCTTCCAGTACAGTATCTTGAATGCTTGTTAATTTTCCAAACAGGTTTATCAGTTTTGACTATATTTTCTACATAAAGTTCTATATATAACTTCATCAATATTACCTGGATCTTCTTTTGTTGCGTTTGAAATGTGTTTATATTGAGACATGTAAGTGTAGCCAGAATAATATTGCCACAATTTAGCTTTACCTCGCATATGATTCAATGTAGGCTTTCTTGCATCTCCCTGCCTGGATCATATGTAACTACCTGTTCATTGTGCGATGCATCTCGTCCAGCAGGTCGGCATACCTGTGAACCATATCGTGTCGTGTTTAACCAGCCCATATTCCATTATACATTTCTGCCATTGCCTGACTTTTTGTTCTTGCCAGTCCTATAACAGTGACTTTGCTTGCAATGCTGGTATGGGTCTTTAATGGCATAACTCATATTCATATAGGCTTGCAGTGTGACTGACATTTCAGGCCGATTGATGTTAGCTAAATGATGCTAGTTCAATGCATTGTCAACATTGTTACTGCCACAAGAGATCTCATATGGCAGGTTACACAAAGTAGGGCATTGGTATAACATTCATCAAATCTTCCAGAAGGCATTTGTTTTTCGAGTATGAATGAAGTGGTAAAACGTTTTATTGCCATTCGTCTCATTGATAGATATGTTTTCCTTCAGAAATCAGTTTTATGTTATGGGGCTAAAAGAAGACTGTTAAAAAGTAAGGAAGAGAAGTAAATTAATTTTGTGGCATTAATGTTTTCACCAATCAGGGGGGTAAACATCAACCAAAATCTTCCAGATATTGTTTGGATAGACATTGGTTTAAAAAAACAATGTAATTTGAAATGATTAAAGACTGAATATAAGTTTTGTCAGTACCAGGATGTGTAATTAATTTAATGCAATGTAATATGTTACCAAAGAACCTCCCACCCACAAAACCATAATACTTGCAATATATTGTATGCAGTATTTAGGTTTCTACAAACTTATTTGTATACTTTCACCTTTCCTCCCTCAAGTTTGGAATATTTATGCAATTGAAATTCAAAGAACTGCATTCTATTCCTCCTCATCTGAAAAAAAAATTTAATGTACATATTTTTATACAAAATCTTTACATTTATGTTTATTGTACTCAATTATGTTGTATTATTACATTTGTTATTTGGAACATTTGACCATTTGTACCTAAAGAAACTAGTACAGGCAGAGTCTGTTGCATCCTGGTCTGCCAAACCCTCTCCATTATGGAATGGAGAGCCCCTCAGGAAGTGTAATATCAAATGTCACACTAGAACTGATGTTTGTACATAAGTCATTTTTTTTTTCATTTTGTTTTATGTAAATATTGTTTCCTGTGAATATTTTTTTCTGTTTAAGATATCGATACAAATAAAAAAACAGAACGGTTAGAGTATTTAAATTATTTCTGATTAGTTCATTTTCCCCACTCGTTTTTTTTTCTTTTTCATTTTCTTGTGTTTACATGAAACACAACAATGCTAACTTACAGTATTAAAAAAACTAATTTGCACATTCTTGCAAATCTTTGCCAGGTAGGTGAATCTTTGAGCTGTTTATCCTTAAAGTCCATGCAGCCAGTTTAAATTTAATTTTCAGGAATGAGAATGAAGTTCTTGAGGAAGGGAGGGTGAAACTTTGTTACCCTTTTACCAAGTGTGAATGACTTCAGTATTTTGGACATCTGTTATTCTACCGAAGCTGTACTTTATGTACAAGAACTTCATCTGTTCATTCAGGACTACAGTGGACGTTGTTCCTATAATTTGGCACTCTGGAAAGTTCTTGTGTAGCAGGATTTATAAAACAGATTTATATTTGCCAAGTGCTAAAACTTTTTTTTTTTTCCGTTCAGTGTAAATTTCATCTTTTGTAACGTTTTAATGCTTGTCTGTAATGCTTGTTTCTGCTGTTCGCTTACTATCTACCAAAACTCTCAATATAGAATTGCGTAGATTGGCTTGGGAATTTTATGGACTGGATTGGAAACATCATGTGAATTGGGCAATTTTTCTTGGGAGGAAAAAAATTTTGCAGAATTTTCATGTTTTTCATTCTGCAATGAATCCAATGAAAATTTAATTTTGTTATCAAAAGGGAACTCCAAATTTTGGTTGAGAATAACTTACAAGTTGTAGATACATTAACTGCAGTTCCAAAAACAGATGTGGATGCAATCCCTTTTTCCTGTAAACTTAAAAACTATGATCCTTTACTCTCTTGCTGTGTAACTTCTAAAGTTTTTTACTAGCAATATTTCTGGCATATTTGCTGTGAAAATTCCTCTTCTTGAATTTGTTGGTGTATACTAGTAGGCTTGGCAGACAGTTGTATTAGCACCTTCTGTTTCGGTGAGGAAGCGAGAATATATACTACCTAGCTCCTCATATCCGTAGTACACCTAGGCATTTTAGGTTGGGAATTCGACCAGCCTTTGGGCTGATCGTAAGGAACATGCATGCATACTTACATACATACATACATTACAATTGACTTGCAAATATAAGTCCTGATAAATTTTCAGTTTCCACTTTCTGTTTATAGAACGTCTATGTGTTAAATTATAATATGGAGGATTCTATAATCTGTAAAGATATACTACATAGGTATAACTTTTTCTGTCATACATATACACATTTATTTAATGAAATAAGGGGAGGGGGGGGGGAGTAGAAAAAGACTGCAAAATATCTGTAATTTTGACTGTTGATAGTTTCTCCCTCTAATGGTCTCCAACATTTGTTTGATCAGTGATTTCAATAATTAAGTTATGTGTAATTTTTTTTTTTTTTTTTCCTGAGAATGATACAAGGACATACATGAATGTGATAAAATAAAACCCCATTTTGCTTCTCAAATTTTTAAGTTATATACATTTTTTTGTTAGTGTTTGTCTTAAGTTAATGAATATGCAGATACCTAAACAACCCAAGGTATCCTATACTTCCAATAAAATAACTGCTGAGAGTTAACTGCTTTGAATCTGGATGTATTGGAAACCACTGTTAAGGATAATTCTCTTAAAGCAGCTTGTTCTAGCAGGAATCAAATGAAAATGGTGAATGAATTAAAACTGGTTGGAAACAATTGTACATAAATGTACCTCACGTCATCCATTGATGGTATATAAAGGACTTATCCCTAGTGTGTTACCTTGGTCAACGAGAAAAATGTGGGGAGTAATTCGCACAGAGCCAATCTTAACATAAGCGTTGATAAGTCTCCATTTGTGCAACAAAACAAATCTACCCCTCTACAGTATATATGTGCTGTTGCTAGCAGTTGTCTGCAACCTATCTCGTTCATTCACTCGTGCTCATTCGACCTTGGACGGGTTGCCCAGTAATACGTAGTCTTGACGTAAGGCCACTGATATGCCTAAAGACAATATCAACAAACTTGCAAGGAGTGAGGAAAGGGGAGTTGCTGCCTATAAAATGTTCCACACATGCAAATGTTATAACAACATATGCATAGGACTTTATACTGGCAAGCGGTACTTTGTTTTCTGGTAGAATGGTACTCTCCATGTAGATGCTATTACAGCAACTTCTACACTTAGAACATAAACTCCAATATACCCTCAACGCCACCATCCACTCGCTTTTTTTTTTTTTTCCTGCAAAAGTGTAACACGATCTGGCCAGTTATTATCAGGATCTGTTTCCTTTTGATCCTGTGAATATTCTAGTTTCTGTTTTACGTGATAACAAATAGATTTTAAAATTTCTATTAGGCCTACTTCAGTCTTTCTTATTTTGCTCTTGGTGAGCAAGTGGCTGCACGGTTTGGGTCACATAGCAGTCGGCTTGCATTCAGGAAATAGTAGGTTTGAACCCCAAGCCATAAGACTTGTCTGTGTCGGTGCAACATAAAGTAAATTGTAAAATAATTACTCATTGACATAACGTAGCTACTTATTTTATACTCATTTTGAACAACGATTGCACTTACTTAACTTACAGTAGATTTATTCAAAGTTTGCATGAACACCTGAATGTTGCAGAGCGTATACAGTACCAACTTATAGTCTGACATTGGGAGCAATTGGAAAGTGAACAACTTTGTTTTTCTGGCTGAGTTACCAATCTATGAAACATTTAAGCATGGTACCAACTTGCAAGAATGAAAACTGAAAATTCAGTTCGTGAATACAGTAACATCTGTTGGAATGTTTATAATGGGGGAAGGGGGGGATAGGTGTTGATACTGCATAACATTGCATACTGGCAGAGAAAGGGCTCTGCTCAGAAGTAATTTCAGTACCAACTCACTATAAACATTGCAAAATCAGGTTGTCACCTTAGTAGACTCTGAACATCAACTTGTAGAGTCTTTAAATCATCACAAATCTTCACCATTACTGTTTATTTATAATGGAGAATAAATCAAGAACATTGTTTACTCCATTTGGGTTAAGCAAGCTTTTTGTCAGTAATTAGATTACCAGCTGAATTGAAATTTCTTTCACTTGCTGCATTGGAGGCTTTGATATCGTATGGTACTGTATATGATGGACTCGGTGTATTAGGTGGTGGTGATTGTTTTAAGAGGAAGTACAACTGGGAAACCATCCTTTATTAGCACTGATCAGAAGGAAAATGGAAGACTGAAGGTATATACAAATGAAAGGGAAGGGCCATGAAGTGCATGAAGTTGAAAGACTCTGTAGGTCTTGTAAACCTAATACCATCAGGGTTGGAAAAGAACGAGAGTTGACCAAGGGACATCTGATAAAAATGTTGAAAGTGAAGTTTTGACACAAGTAAATGGAAGCAATGTCAAACTCAGCTAGGGGAGCCATGGTTGCCAATCCACCTTCCCAAGTTCAGAGGGAAACTGTGGATGTATTCTATCGTGCCACCCACTGGGGTACACACTGTATTAGCCTACACTTTACACGTTTTCTTAAGTGAGGCGAGTAGAAGCAAACGTCAGTAAAGCACATTCACATAATGCATATCCTACATATTGGCCCTATGCAACTGTTTATAGTAAAGTTTTACCACACTTCACTCTGCATCCTTTCTTTTGTAATCTGTAATATCTCTCTAGATTTTACTATCAATTCTTATTGTAGCACCGTTCAATATGTTACACACTCGTTCTTCCATTTTTTTAATTGTACTTGAAAGTAATAGGTCATATTACAAGCCAGTATTCATTTATTACCGGTACTTGTTTGATTAATTCAAATGCATAACATTGGTGCAATTGGTAGTGTTAAAATGACAAAAGCAAAACAATATATTGCAAGTTTACAAGAGATTGTGAAAAATCTGTACCAGATGTTAGTTTTTATAAATGAAATTCTAGGTATAAGGCTCATTTCTAAAGATAATAGGCAACTTGATATATTTGGAGTGTACTGACCAGGAAAAAGTAGCACTGACGCAGATTCGGAATTATTTGATAGGATAGTTGGCTATGCGGGAAACGACATGGAAAGAAATGTTATTGTAGCAGGAGATCTGAATTTGCCAGATGTCAATTGGGAAGGAAATGCAAACAGGAAGCATGACCAACAAATGGCAAATAAATACGGGAAGGACAGCTGATTCAGAAAGTGATGGAACCAACCAGAGGGGAAAAATATCCTGCATGTGGTGCTGATAAAACCAGATGAGCTCTATAGGGAAACTGAAGTAATAGATGGTATTAGTGATCATGAAGCTGTTTTTGTCGTAGTTAAAAATAAATGTGATAGAAAGGAAGGTCTTAAAAGTAGGACCATTAGGCAGTACCATATGGGCAATGAAGCAGGCATGAGGCAGTTTCTAAAATGTAACTATGATCGGTGGAAAACTGTAAATAAAAATGTAAACAGACTCTGGGATGGGTTTAAAGAAATTGTTGAGGAATGTAAAAACAGGTTTGTACCTTTAAGGGTGGTAAGGAATGGTAAAGACCCACCTTATTGTAATAGAGAAATAAAGAGACTAAGGTGGAGGTGCAGACTGGACAGAAACAGTTACAAATAGCTGTGGAAGTAAGGAGAAATTGAAGGAACTAACTTGAAAATTGAATCTAGCAAAGTCGTTTCCATAAGACCTATCTGTGTCGGTGTGACGTAAAGCCCCTAGCAAGAAAAATAAAAATCTAGCAAAGAAGGCAGCTAAGGATAACATGATGGCAAGCATAATTGGCAGTCATACAAATTTTAGTGAAAAATGGAAGGGTATGTATAGGTATTTTAAGGCAGAAACAGGTTCCAAGGACATTCCAGGAATAATTAATGAACAAGGAGAGTGTGTATGTGAGGATCTTCAAAAGGCAGAAGATTGTTGGTTACAAGGATAATGTCCAGATAGACGAGGTGACTAAGGCCAAAGAAGTATTAAAATTTACATATGATAACAATGACATTTACAATAAGATACAAAAGTTGAAAACTAGAAAAGCGGCTGGAATTGATCAGATTTTTGGGGATATACTAAAGACAATGGGTTGGGATATAGTACCATATCTGAAGTACTTATTTGATTATTGTTTGGTCAGAGGAGCTATACCAGATGAATGGAGAGTTGCTGTAGTAAGCCCTATGTATAAAGGAAAAGGTGATAGACATAAAGCTGAAAATTATAGGCCAGTAAATTTGACGTGCATTGTATGTAAGCTTTGGGAAGACATTCTTTCTGATTATATTAGACATGTTTGTGAAATTAATAACTGGTTCGATAGAAGGCAGTTCGGTTTTAGGAAAGGTTATTCCACTGAAACTCAACTTGTAGGATTCCAGCAAGATATAGCAGATATCTTGGATTCTGGAGGTCAAATGGACTGTATCGCGATTGACCTGTCTAAAGCATTTGATAGGGTGGATCATGGGAGACTACTGGCAAAAATGAGTGCAATTGGGCTAGACAAAAGAGTGACTGAATGGGTTGCTATATTTCTAGAAAATAGATCTCGGAGAATTAGAGTAGGTGAAGCTTTATCTGACCCTGCATAATTAAGAGGGGAATTCCTCAAGGCAATATTATTGGACCTTTATGTTTTCTTATATATACTGTATAAATGATATGAGTAAAGGAGTGGAATTGGAGGTAAGGCTTTTTGCGGATGATGTTATTCTCTATAGAGTAATAAATAAGTTACAAGATTGTGAGCAACTGCAGCGTGACCTCGAAAATGTTGTGAGATGGACAGCAGGCAATGTTATGTTGATAAACGGGGTTAAAAGTCAGGTTGTGAGTTTCACAAATAGAAAAAGTCCTCTCAGTTTTAATTACTGCATTGATGGGGTGAAAGTTCCTTTTGGGGATCATTGTAAGTATCTAGGTGTTAATATAAGGAAAGATCTTCATTGGGGTAATCACATAAATGGGATTGTAAATAAAGGTTACAGATCTCTGCACATGGTTATGAGGGTGTTTAGTGGTTGTGGTAAGGATGTAAAGGAGAGGGCATATAAGTCTCTGGTAAGACCCCAACTAGAGTATGGTTCCAGTGTATGGGACCCTCACCAGGATTACCTGATCCAAGAACTGGAAAAAAATCTAAAGAAAAGCAGCTCAATTTGTTCTGGGTGATTTCCGACAAAAGAGTAGCGTTACAAAAATGTTGCAGAGTTTGGGTTGGGAGGAATTGAGAGAAAGAAGAAGAGCTGCTCGACTAAGTGGTATGTTCCGAGCTGTCAGCGGAGAGATGGCGTGGAATGACATTAGTAGACGAATAAGTTTGAGTGGCGTTTATAAAAGTAGGAAAGATCACAATATGAAGATAAAGTTGGACTTCAAGAGGACAAATTGGGGCATATATTCATTTATAGGAAGGGGAGTTAGGGATTGGAATAACTTACCAAGGGAGACGTTCAATAAATTTCCGATTAGATGGCCGTGCGGTTAGAGTCGCGCGGCTGTGAGCTTGCATCGGGGAGATAGTGGGTTCGAATCCCACTGTCGGCAGCCCTGAAGATGGGTTTCCGTGGTTTCCGATTTTCACACCAGGCAAATGCTGGGGCTGTACCGTAATTCAGGCCACGGCCGCTTCCTTCCCACTCCTAGTCCTTCCCGATCCCATCGTCGCCATAAGACCTATCTGTGTCGGTGCGACGTTAAGCAATTAGCAAAGAAAAAAAAAATCCAATTTCTTTGAAATCATTTAGGAAAAGGCTAGGAAAACAACAGATAGGGAATCTGCCACCTGGGCGACTGCCCTAAATGCAGATCAGTATTGATTGATTGAAATACGGTAAAAATCTTGATTGACACATACCTCAAACGTCTCGCAGCATTTTTCAAAGTTCAAGATGTGCCCGAGGATGAGAAGGTGTCGCGTTTTATTTCCTTGGTTGCCCCCAAACTGTTTACGCTGTTGTAAAATATCCTTTATCCAGAGACGTACACAGCCTAGACATTTGAACAGATAACAAAAACTAAAAGACCACTTTTACCCCACACCACTTGTTATTCCGACACGTCACGCGTTTGCAAATCGAAAACAACTAGGAGGAGAATTTATTTCACAGTACCATATATGTCAGCGCTTTGCAAATTGGCCACATCATGTAAATACTCTCAGGAAGTGCTGAACATTGAGATTTATTTTGTTAACGGTATTCGGCACAAGTATATACTTGACAGACTGTTCGAAGAGGGCGATATTAACCTCGAAAAGACCTTACAAATCGCCTTAGCAATTGAAAAGGCTATTTCTAGCACAAGTGAGATCCTAACTTCATCCGTTGTGAACAAGGTCTCGTCTTCCCGGAGAAGTAGCAGTGACAGCACTAGTAAGTTCTTGGTGACCAGGGATAGAGGAGCACCTAGATGTTTACGTTGCGGTAAGTTTCGGCACACAGCACAAAAACGTAAGGAAAAACAAATATTTTGTACGGTTTGCAAAAAACCAGAGGTGTGTTTCAAAATATCACGTAGGATGGTAAGAGAACTGAAACCGGAGGAGAGGAACGACGGCATGTCTAGTACGCATTCAGTTACAGATTTTCGTGAGTTGCCTATTATTTCAGTAAAGTATTTAGAGACTCGGCGTTCCACCGATGATTGTGGACGTCGTTTTGAACGGCAAAACCGTCGCTGGTGAGGTTGACACCGGCTCACCCGCCACTATCATTAGCCTAATGGTTTTTCAAACAATACCTAGCTTAGGAAGTGTAAAAATCCTCCCAACCTCCACCACATTTAGGAGTTATAATAAAAATATAATTAAACCCCTAGAGGAAACTAATCTCCAGGTTAAGTACAAGCATACCACATGTACTCTTAAGACCTTCGTCGCTAAAGAGGATTACTCTTCCATTATGGGGCGTGATTGGATTACAAAATTGAACATATGGCACACGATTTAATCTCATCTCTGGTGACAAAGAACTAAATACACTATTGTCTGAATATGACCCACACTTTTTACAAAAATGTTAAAAGCCGTGAAGGATTTTACCTACAAGGTTCAATTAAAACATGATTCTAAGCCCTTTACACTCCTCTCAAGTGTTGAAAAAGAGCTGGATAGGCTAGACGATGTGATTAGCAAAACAGCCTACTCGGACACGCATAGCACCAGTCAGGCCAACGGCGACATCATTTGCGCGGACTACAGTGGGACGGTCAATCCGCAGATAGTTTTTTCTCAGTACCCCTTCCCCGGATTCGAGGAGGTTTCCGCCAACCTGAACGCGGGCGATAGGTTCAGTACCCTGGACATAACTACAGCCTTTTTGCATATTTCTGTTTCAGAATAATCTTTTCAGATCCTCACAGTTAACACCCACAAGGGTCTATATAGAGTTCCCAGACTTTTCTTTGGGGTAGCTTCAGCTCCGACGACCTGCAAGAGTACATTGACGGTACTGTCAGAAACATTTCAGGTATTACAGTCATACATGATGAGGTAATCGTGACAGGTCTGAACAAAACCGAACATATACACCGCTTGCGATTGTTTTTCCAAACTCTCAAGGAAAGCAGCATTCAATTAAACTCCAACAAATGTAAATTCCTACAAAACGAGGTCAGGCTCCTAGGACGCACTGTATGTAGTCAAGGTGTTAAGAAGACAGCCGAGAAATATAAGCCATCACCCAATGTAAAACATTGCAGAATGGTCGGGAAATTACGTCATTCATGGGGATGGTAAAATTCTATGCCCGATTTTGCAACAATTTATTCACTCTAGCTGAACCGCTTTACAAATTCACTCGGACAGGTGTAAAATTTAATTGAACAGAGCAACACCAAAAGAGTTTCGATGCTGTAAAACGTGAAATATCTTCTTCACGGATTATCTTACGTTATGACCCGTTGCTGCCACTGGTACTCTGTCAACGCTTCACCTGTTTCGACTTGGAGCGGTCGTCTCCCACAGAGTGCAAGGTGCAGAAAAGCCTATCGCCTCCGCTTCCGGAACGCTAAACTCATCGGAAAAAAATACTCTCAAATTGATAAGGAAGCACTGGGGTGTTGAGAAATGTCATAACAGAGAGAAAAAAACATTCTTTGATCACGGACCACCGTCATTTAATCTATACTGGTTGGAGTACTCGTGCTTGGCCACGGAATTCTACATTGTATACAAAATTCTAGATGAAGTCATATACACATTGTGAATAAGATTTTATTAAATTGCATAATAACATAGGTATTTAAAATTACATTTTAGGAGCATTCCCCTAAACTACCATTTCAACCAGCGTGAATAAAGTTACTTATAACCTACACAATATTGCTTTATTCCCCGACTTTGCATATCGATTTTTATTGAATTCTGTTCACCCATTTTCTCGTGGCTCGGCTTTTATGTGGACTAAGCAACAAAAATCGAAATTCTTGAGTATCTCAAACCGAACGAGTTGGCCGTGCGGTTAGGAGCGCGCAGCTGTGAGCTTGGATTCGGAAAATAGTGGGTTCGAACCCCACTGTCTGCAGCTCACTTTCACGCCAGGAAAATGCTGGGGCTGTACCTTAATTAAGTCCACGGCCAATTCCTTCCCTTTTCTATACCATCGTCGCCATAAGACCTATCTCTGTCGGTGCGACGTAAAGCAACTTGCAAAAAAAAGTATAAGACATTAATTATCGAAAATGTAATTCTATATACCGGTAACTTTAGTTATATAGTATTGATCAATAGCACCACTAATAACATACAATTTTGTGAATTGAATTTTGGGATTTCCCTAAACTACCATTTCACTTAGCATGAATAAAAGGTTTACACTAGATTGTAGTGCCTCATTCTCCGACTTTACATACGGTACCGATTTTTATTAAATTCTCTTCAGCCGTTTTCTCGTGATGCGCGTACATACATACGTGCAGACAGACAGAGATGATGGAAAATTAAAAAGTGCATTTCCTTGTTACTTAGGACATGATCGGTACAGAAATACCATTCTTTTAAAATTCTGAGTAATGTACAGACGGAACTCTTATTTTATATATTTGAAGAAAAAAACCGGAAACTTCCATTACATAGTGCAACACGCCTTCTACAGTACCTATGTTATTTTTCTACAAATGTTTGGCTTTGAAATAGAATACAGAAAATCCGATTTACACGGCAATGCAGACTGTCTTTCCCGCCTACCGATTTCGTCCAAGGACTTCGAAAAACACTTAAGAGGTTGACCACACCACGGTGTTTCACCTAGATCAAATTAATACCCTGCCTATACTGCCTCAGGACGTACGAAAAGCAAGGATAGAGGACCCCGAAACTAGAGAAATTTTTAAAAAACTCAAAAAACGGCATGCCAGTGGAAGCAAATGGATTACAGTACGGTACTCCTTACAAAATGGGTGCATATTTTATGGCATACAAGTCTGTATCCCAAAGAAATTTAGAACCGAAGTATTCTACGAACTACATGATTCGCATCTGGGGGTGGTGAAAATGAAATCTTGCCCTCTCAGTTGTATACTGGCCAAATATTGATAGAGGCATTGAAAACTTGTGCCGCAACTGTAAGGAATGCGCTATGTGTCAGAAACAATCATATAAATGCACCAAACATTATTAGGAATACCGGTACCTCTCAAGCACCTGGAACGGATCCACATTGACCATGTGGAGCCTTTCATGGGCCAAACGTTCATCGTTATTTATGATTTGTACAATTCTTCATCATGGTCGATGCTCACTCAGAATGGCTCGAAGTCGCTATAGTTCTTTTAGCATCAACAAATGGTTTGTAATCACTGTTTGCAAGATATCGATTTCCCAGAACGCTGGTCTCCGATAACGTGTCTGCTTTCACAAGCCAAGAGTTTCAAAATTTCTTGAAACTTCATGCAGTCAAAACACATCACTTGTGCACCGTTTCGTCCGGTCTCAAACGGACGGGCTGAACGGTATGTTAACACTCTTATAAGCAAGCAATGCTCTGAATGACGGACTACGGAGGGAGCATTCAACGCAGGCTAAACACCTTCCTACCAGTGGCGGCTCGTGGCTGTAAAGTATGGTGAAGAGCTATAACCCGTTCGGTTTCGAGCGACAGATTTAGGAACTACGTGTTGTTTTTGGTTGTTTTGTACTCGTACCTGTGACTGGCGGAGAGATCAGCACGTGACCAAAAATGTATTCAAACCGGAGCGCTGTGTAACGTCACAGCGCGGCAACCATGTAGCGGCACCCTCAGGAAGAGTTGGACATTTTGTCGTGTTTTCATTTACGACGCACAACTGTTTACTGACGCTAGAAACCGAAAAAGTTTTAGTAATAAAGAAAATATATATATATATTTACATTAATTGTTTTCTTAATAATTTAATTCACCTATTTTTTGTACATCAAGTCGATCCTCCGGTCCTTTAAAGCTGCAAACTTGTCGGTAATGTCTTCATAGAATGGTTGTTTGTTCATTAACTGCAGAAGTAGTTCTTTCTGAATAGCAATATTTCCCAAATAAGAAAGTCTCTCTTCTGAAATTGAATTTCTAAGGCATGTTTTTATACGTTTTAGGCAAGAAAAGCTTCGTTCCACTGACGCAGTAGTAGATGAGATGGACAGAATAAGGGAGAACAATTTATAAGCGTCCGTAAAAATGTCTTTATCTCCGCGAAGCATTTGGAACACGTTTTCAGTAGAAACATTTCTGTACTTTTCATCGGCATACAAAATAGAGAGTTCGTTTCTTAAGCGATGCATCGTAGGAAACACAGATCCAAAGAAATTTTGCACGTTTTCAAGAGCGCTAGAATTAAAGCACGTGTTGTATTCTTCAAATTTTGTGTTATCGGCTAAGCAATCAATTTTAATTTTATCACAATCGCGAAAACTCTCATCAATTTCCATCAAAATGTTATCCAAAATTTCAAAATATAAAACTCGATACATCTGAACACATTCGTCCTGAGTAAGGGTGCTATAGGCCTACTCTCGGGTTTGGCGCATGTCCGTCATTTTTCTGGCCTTTTCAAATGTAATTAGAAAATGTTCATCGGTCCTCTTGTTTCTTAGAAGATCACATGTTGTTCTTATTTTTGATATACAATAGTTCACATCCAATGACTTATTTTGCAAAATATCATAAAGAATATCAGTTAAACAAAAAATGCCATGAAACCCTTCTGCCAGAAAAGTGAATTCAAAACTGTTCATGTGAAGAAAGCCTCTGGCAAGTAGAATACATTTGTCACCGGACTCTTCACTGGTAACTATATTTTCGAAAACTTCTTTGAGCTTTTCCCAGTCATCCACAATTACACTCAATAATTTTGAGTTCGAGCTCCAGCGGACAGGAGTCACGGTTGGAATCCGTGGCCCCGACACAGCAGAAATTGCGTAAGTTCTCTTCGCCGAGTGATGGAAAAAGGATGGTATTCCAGAAATTGATGAAAAAAATATACGACACTTTCGTATTGTTTTACAACTCTGTTGTAAGACCACATTTAATCGGTGCGCCAAACGGTGTACAAATACTGCACGAGGAGCTTTTTCTTTCATCTTTCTCTGGAGTCCATTTAAATGGCCAGACATCACGCTAGCACCATCGTAACACTGTCCTACTAATTTGTGCTCGTAATCGAATGGTCCCAAAATTTTGTCCAATAAAGTAAACAAAGCATCTGAGGATCTGTTAGCACTTACATCATGGAAACCCAAGAAACGTTCCACTATAGTCCCGTCAGCATTAACAAACCTCACAATTACAGAACACTGAGACACCTGTGTGATATCTGTCGTATCGTCCACCTGAACAGAAAAAAAATCAGCACTCGTCAATTCTGTTTTTACGAAATCATCGATGTATTCTGAAATGCACTCGATTAACTCATTTTGAATACTCTTTGATTCGCCACTAACCACACTTTTTATCTTAGAATACTGGTTTTGTATTTCTGCAGAGCTCCTTGATACCAGCAATGTTAACAATTCCTTAAAATTACCATGATTTATTGAATTTAATGTTTCGTCATGACCACGAAAAGCAAGTTCCTGCTTACTTAAATAGAGCACTGCATCAATCACCAACTGAAGGAAAAGCCTATTTAAACGCACATTTTCATTGAAGTGTACAATATACAGTCTAGCATTTTCCTTCAGGGCATCAGAGATCGTATTTTGGTTTCTTTCCAAAGTCCGCATTTTATATGTTCTGCAGAGTCTGAGTGCATATGTAAAGAACGTGTTATGTTCAAAAGGGCTGAAAATCCTTCTTTATTCCAAACGTTATTTTTATTGCTAAAAAGCAAGCAGGGCCAACAAAAAACTTCTGTAGAGCTGGAGAGGAGCACAACCATGGAAATTGCTTAAACCACGATCGTTTGAAACTAAGATTGTAAGATTTACCGGAATGTTTCACTTCTTTTATAGCACAAATTCGCAATGATTCAGTAGGGCGACCAAAACGTAGAACTTCATTCTGATCTTCGTTTCTCCAACGTGAAAATGGTGTTTCTAATAAAATACACATAAACAGGATACATGTTTAAATAAAACAGCACAACACTACGAATGAACCACGATGCGTAAGTACTCGTACTTCACACAGGATAACGCAGGGAAGACAAAACATTCCGATCTTCCCGCAACTTCACCTGTACATTTCGCACTGAGTTGAGTACGCGGGTGACGTCACGGTTGTCATGGCAACGGCCAAGGCCAAGCGGCACTTGGGAGGTGAAGCCACCTGCTGAATCTCTCGTCTTCACTCAAGCTCACGCGCCGTACTGTGGGTGGCCAACAGCCGGCGCTTTCGTGAGTTCCCCTGGTTCTCATCAATTAATGCGAACTCTTGGTGCTCCAAACACCGTACAAAAATCATTTTCTTTCCGTAAAACCAACAAATGTCATAAGAAAAGTAAATTAAAAAAAAATCATTCTGGTAAAAATAAATGGTGAAGTGGCACTTCACCTACTTCACCTGAAAAGCCGCCCCTGCTTCCTACTAAATTATTGTCGTACGCCCAACATAACAACAGGAGAGTTGTCAGCCCAGTGGTTTTTGCAATGTGAGATACGGTCCAGACTGGACATACTGAAACCGGATCCATTTAAGACGTGGCTGAAAAAACATGAGAAAGATAGATATTTCTTCGAAGGCGAAAGGGTAACTGTTCGTGACTACAGTTCTCCCAATTGAAAGTGGGTCATACGTACAGTTCTAAGTAAGGATGGAGCACTGAACTACACGGTATCTGTCAATGGCCAATTATGGCGAAGACATATCGACTAGATGAAGTCATGCGGATCTTCAGTTCAAGAGACACCCACTACAGTGTTTATGTCCTTACCCTTACATCATCCAGAAAAGAAGACCAACCATAATGGCAACAATAATTCTACCAGTGACACCGACAACCCGATTGTGACGCCCAATTCAACCGATCTGGACTCCACCCTGCAGCTTGCACCGCGGAGGTCCGGCACCAGGCCTAGCAATGAGGATTCGCAGCTAACCGCAACACCTGAAGGAGAACAAGTCCTGCAGTGCTCTACTAGGACTACGAAGGCAGTGGAGAGACAGAATTTGTAAGACATTTCCTTCTCCATTCCTCTTGACCCCGGAAGAGGAGGGATGTCATATCTCTTTGGATTTTACTATCGATTCTTACTGTAGCACCATGCAATATGTTACACACTTGTTCTTCCTTTTTTTTTAAAATACTTGTACTTAGGTAACAGGTAAAAAAATGAAATGGTGTATGGCTTTTAGTGCCGGGAGTGTCCGAGGACAAGTTCGGCTTGCCAGGTGCAGGTCTTTTGAATTGACTCCCGGAGGCGACCTGCATGTCGTGATGAGGATGAAATGATAATGATGATGACACATACACCCAGCCCCCGTGCCAGCGAAATTAACCAACTATGGTTACATTTCCCGACCCTACCAGGAATCGAACCCGGGACCCCTGTGATCAAAGGCCAGCAAGCTAACCATTTAGCCAAGGAGCCTGACAGGTAATAGGTTATATTCCAAGATAGTATTCATTTATTACTTGTTTGTATGATTAATTCAAATACATATAATATCCATATTTTTTCTGCTTAGGTTTTGCATTCACAGTGTCTTTGGACTTCCATTCATGTTTACAACAAATGCCACAGCAACTGTGAATGTGAATCAGTCGACCAAATGTGATGTTAGAAGTAACAACTCTCATTATTGTTCCGTATTGAAGATGACGTTAGGCATAGATATCAAGGATATCAGTACAACACCAGGAGTAGAAATGTTGATAAGACAGGCGCTGCCGGAACAGGTCCATCTAGTATTAATTGAACAAATATTCTTAAGATCCCTCCCAAAGACCAAGCAACACATCAACGGGAACAATATTCATACAAGACTGTATCAAGTGTCTAGGATGTTCCTTCTCGATTAAGCAGCAACCTAAAACTCTGAAACAGCTTAATATTGTACTCTTGTCAATTCCTTGACGTTACATGAGACCCAAAGTCAAGACGCTAACAGTTTCATTCACAACGTTCTTGACCAGTCTACCTACAACAATCGGTTTTTTAAATCTCCACTTGTGCATGACAACACATTTAAATATTAGTTACGTCAAGAACACGAAAATGAAAATCATGGGTCAAATAAGCCCCAGTTTTAATATCACCCTTTCTCAAGACTTATGATAAAAAAGAAGATCCATTTCATTTTATTTTTGAACATTTTAAGTTAACCAGAATAGAACTGCCAAGTTAAAACACATTTAATTTAAATTTATATTTTCAATCTTGACCAACCTACAATCAACAATCAGTTCAAATCTCCACTTATTGTTGACGACACATCCTGTCAACAGACACTGTACGTCAAGAACATGATATGATATAGGGGTCACATAAACCCCGATATGTAATCCTCTTTACCAAAAAGAAGATCCATTTTAGTTTAGGACATTTTTCATATTAGATAGATTAGGACCAAAAAACTTAACTGTATTAACTTATGTTACCCATCTTAAGAGTTCATTAATGTTTGTATATATCGTATATAGTGTATATATTGGTATGTTTATATTGGTTCAAAAGGTCCCAAACCTTGACCTAAAGGTTGTATACAGGCTGAAGATGCCCAAAATAATGGGTGAAACATGTACCTGACCTAAATAAGTCTACATAAAATCATGTAGATAATAACCACATTAAACGTGGAAAGTATTGAATAGGTGGTTTTTTATTAAATTATCCTTGATATCTATGCCAAATGTGATGTGCTTGTTCAGGCAGTCTAGCACCAAGCAGTTGAATAGGTCATGCACATTAGCGGAGTAGGACTTAACTAAATGACTACCTTTGCTGGACTGACCGTAGACAGGGAATGCAGACCATTTAGAGTCTAGTTTCAGTAGAAGTCAGTATTTTTGGACTTGGGCTGAAATTTTCATTGGGCAGAAGATACATTAAGAGGCAAGGGACTGGTGGTAATGAACATAATGGACAGCTCTAGGATGTTTAAGTTCAAAATAAATTTGTAAAGGACCATGTCTTACCTATTATGAAATATAATCCTGTTGAATTAAGTGGGCAGTATGGAGTTGAAAGGTCTGACTGGTTACTTGTTAAAGAAGAATTTATGGTCATCTGTACATGTTTCTTATCCCAATTTTTTGAATTTGTTTGGTAAGTATTTTTTATGTTTGTCTGACTTCTGTCTGTTACTCAATAAAATGATGATCACATTACAAGGTATTTGTGATCATCATTTTCTCTACATGGAAAGTTTTGGTGCAACGGAGGGTTTAAAAAGGTGTTGAGTCTATTTTAAAAGTCCACAATGCCATAAGAAAGGATGACTTTGAGTGAATGTCGTCTGTCAAGTCGTGCATAACTATTTAGAATGCTTAGAACTACTCTCATATTTGGGTTGTTCCATATTGACTGTACAGTAATGAATGAAAATCTACAGCTTGTTTCTAATCATCCAACCGGGTCAGGAATGGAATGAATGGAGCCCCCATCTAGCGGTGAGGATACGAACTGTGCCGGCTGCTGAAGCCTGTCACACTCTTTTGGGGCAATGATTAATGGATGACAGATGAAATGAAATGATATTGGAGAGTGTTGCTGTAATGAAAGACGACAGGGAAAACCAGAGTACCCAGAGAAAATCCTGTCCCACCTCCGCTTTTGTCTAGTACAAATCTCACATGGAGTGACCAGGATTTGAACCACTAAATTCACATAAACGGTACATTTTGTTGTATCGACCAAGGTGGAATAATTATAAATATATTCTTTAGAACTACTCTCTCAGATTTGTAAATATTAGAAATGTCATCGCAGAATACTTCTCTGTTCCAAGTAGAAATTGAATGAAAGAAGTGGCTTGTTGATATACACAGCAGAAGAGAAGTCGAAACAAACACAAACATGCCAGATGGCCTACTGGTATTCCAGCATCACATATAAACATGACCTGCATTATAATTTGTTAGTTTTGTTTTGCTGTTAATTCAATAAAAAGTGAACCACCTAATTCTTCTCTCGTGGTTGTTTTCTACATAATTTTAGTTTTTAAACAATTCATTCTATGTTAATAGTTATAACAATGCAGTAATGGTTGGAGTACAGGTCTCACCTTAAGCTGCAGTGAAAGTTGCAGTGCTGGACCAAAAGGACTGACATGCCCAAATCACATGGTCTTTATTATTTTTAGAGCTTTTAGGGAATCAGTTGTATTGTGAGAATGCTCATTAGTTTCCTGTTGTGCAATACTCCACATGTAATAATCTAGGGCATTTATTTCTGACTAGGTAGGTGAGATGTGTTGTGCAGATTGGCCACCATCCAATCTTCTGTTGTCCTAGTTTTGTGCACGAGTCTTACTGAAACACATTGAGTCGTCCATTGTGTACACTTCCTATCTAGGGCTTCTCAGTCGTTTAGAGAAACATTCACCCACAGGCCATGTGGAAAGAACTGGGACGGCACAAAGTGTTCTTCTCTACTCACTACTCCTATGTTACAGAGTCAGCCTCCGGATCCCAACAAGGAAGCTGTCGATAAGGTCATATCAAAACCTATGATGCAATTTTGCTGAGAGGATGAGGAGACCATGAGATAGCTATGTACAAAAATTTAGCTGTCATTTCAAACTGGAAGGTGTCAAAATCTTGATTCAAAATCCATGTGACAACACAGCTACTGGACAACCCTTGCATCTTGCTGGCACGGCGCACAGCGGAGTGGAGTTGCACTTGTGCTGGAGAGAGATAGAATGAACTGGCAGGTTACCGTGCACCTAGGCCACTTTAATGTTAGGGAAAGAATGTGAAACCTAAATGACGAGTGTTAATCACATGTTAAAAACACAATTTATATTTCACCACACACAATGAATATGCACTCTAAGGTCATGCCATTCTTCACAGTTTTCCTTACTTGTTTAATGGCAATATTTTGCAGGCACTTCGAACTCGGTTAATTTCTCCATTGTGTAATTGGTTGTGAATCATGAATTTTTAATCATGTCCTTGAACTGCGGGGAAGAAAATTGAAAATGAATGAAGGATTGCATTTTTAATACTGTAATTATGCTGTTTCTCTTATAAATGTCAAGCTGGCATAATGTCTGTTAAATGGCGTAAAACTTATCCAAGGGCAGTATTTTCCCTGTGGTGCAGAGAGGAATCTAGAGAATTTCTGTACTTTTGCTGGGAGGAATGTCTTCAAGGCAGCATTTATCACTGTAAGTAGTCCAGGAATCTAACAGTAGCAAAAACTTGTCTTTCGTGAATACTTTAATTCTTTTTTTCTTTTTCCATTTGCACAGATTTTGTGGCTGTTACAATTGTATTTTCCGCATGAAACATTTCTTTAAAAACTCTCGGACTAAAAGTTTCAGTTGCCGCCTGTGGTACAATGAATAATTTAGGGAAAAGAGTACCAGCCATACTAACAGTAGGCATAATTTTGTACGAATGAGTGAATGCACTAACTGATTGAGCAATTGCATTTGTATATTTCTCACCAACTAATGATAGAGTCCATTTTGCTATCAGTTCATGCACGAAACCACTGTGATCTGTATCGTATATTGAAGAAGAGGTGTAATCTTAAAAATCGCTCTGTAGCTGCTTCCACAAAGTTCTTTGCAACTTTATCTTTCTTCCTCTTCTTCTTGTAGATATGCATGGGATACAAATTTAGTGATTTTTCTACTTTTGATTCAATCCTTTTTCTTGAAGCAAGTCAACCAACCAGTAGATGTGCTGAAATTACCTTGTCCCATTGAAATTTCTCTGTAATGTCCAAGGTCCACAGTCACAGGTGTTCATGGCAAACATTCTGCTTCAACCTTCTTGTTTCTGCAAAGCGAGAAAATAATTTTTTATACATCAATTTTCTGTGTTCAATGGGACTTACTGAGGTAGATTCTAATTGGTTCTTCCACATGTACAGTTGTTGTAGTGACATCACCATACAATTTTTGATTAATAAAATCCATTTCTTATCCCCCCTTATTTAACCATAAATGTATAGCTTTCCTCTTGTACGCAAAATCTACAGTGTGTTTCATTTTCTTCTGTGAACTGGAAGCATAGCTTGAACTGGTAGATGTGTCAGGTGACTGCAGTGTCACTTCACTGAATTGACAGGAATCAGACTCGGGGCTCAAACTTGGATCCATAACACCTCTCATACATTCTCTTTCAGATAATGCAGATGAGGTATTGCTGCTTCGACTGTCACTTCTATCACTATTTCTCTCCATATACGACTCTGAGACAATGCTGGCACCGATGGGATGATTTTCAATTAGTTCGAGCACATGTCGACCCATCTCCCTTCCGAAGTTATTTCACGGAAAGAAAAACCTTTCTCATGCAATTAACATAAGGTATATTCTAGAAAATTAGCCGCACTCATGGCTGCTCTCTCAAAGGAACATTGGTTCTGCATGGCACAGAAAGGTCAAGATAACACACTTGCCTCAGCTGGTCACCAGGGCTGTCCACGTCCAGCTATATGCTGATGTATGTAATCTTATTACAGTAGACATTTCCTTGTCAATTTCAGGTTCTTACAGCTCGAAATGGCAGCTAAATTCTTGTACATTGCTCTCTTATGGTCCCCTCATCCTCTCAGCAAAATTTCATTATCGGTTTCGATATGACCATATTGATAGTTCCTTTGCAAGATTATGGATTCAAACCCAGTAGAGGTAGTTGGAATTTTGAATTGCTGAAAGGATCCATTGGCACACCATATCCCATAATGTCAACATGTAAAATATCTCTAGTGATAGATTTGGTGCTTACCAGACAAAATTTAACACGACCGTAGATCACCTAACAGAGATCCAGTTTACTCTGCCATCTGGTATAGTAAAACAAAATGTTGAAGTTGACATGCAGGTAGCCTATATGGCGTTGAATAAACATGCCTGGCACATGGTAACCAATGGTGGTGAGTACTGTGTTTTGAGGAAGTACATCTGGGCAACAACCCTCTCAACAATAATCAGAGGGAAAATGGAAGAAGTTTGAGATTTTGAAGAATGTCGGGAAAAGAAAGGGAAGGACTTGAGAATGAGAGGCAATCTATGCCTCACAAAGCTAATACTGATGGGGTTGGAAAAGAACAAGAGTTGACCAAGGAAGGTCAGACGGGAAATATGAAAATCACGAAGCTGGCACAAGTGAGTACCGGGTTCGGTTACAGGCCCAGTGGTTGCCAACCCACACTCTGAAGCCAACAGCCTCTGGGGTCTCCTTTCTAGCTTCCTCCTATGACAGGCAGGGGATACAATGGATGTGTTTTACTGTCCCTTCCAAAGGGGGTACATGGTTGCTGAGGCCAAAACATTATTATTATTTATTATTATACCCAAAAGTCCACCTCTGTGGTGCAGTGGTTAGTGTGATTAGCTGCCACCCCCCGGAGACCTGGGTTTGATTCCCGGCTCTGCCATGAAATTTGAAAAGTGACACGAGGGCTGGAACGGGGTTCACTCAGCCTCGGGAGATCAACTGAGTAGAGGTGGGTTCGATTTCCACCTCAGCCATCCTGGAAGTGGTCTTCCGTGGTTTGCCACTTCTCCTCCAGGCAAATGCTGGGATGGTACCTAACTTAAGGCCACGGCCGCTTCCTTCCCTCTTCCTTGTCTATCCCTTCCAATCTTCCCATCCTCCTCCCCCCCACAAGGCCCCTGTTCAGCGTAGCAGGTGAGGCCGCCTGGGCGAGTTACTGGTCATCCTCCCCAGTTGTATCTCCCGACCCAGAGTCTGGAGCTCAAGGACACTGCCCTTGAGGCAGTAATGGTGGGATCCCTCACTGAGTCCGAGGGGAAAACTGACCCTGGAGGGTAAGCAGATTAAGAAAGAAAGAGAATTATACCTAAAACCATCACAGTTACAGGAAACTTGACACATATATACCACCATCAAAGTCCAGCTCCTTGGCTAGATAGTCAGTGTAGTGCCTTTGGTTCAGAGAGCCCCAGGTTTGATTCAGGCTGGGTCAGAGATTTTAACCTGAAATGGTTGATTCTCCTGGCTCGGCGACTGGGTGTTTGTAATGTCCCCAATATCCTTCAAACTCGCATTTCACACACAATATAATACTTCACTACAATAACACGCAGATTCTCATGCATGGGAGGTGCTGCCCACCCTATTAAAAGAGTCTGCTTCACAAGGGCTGCACCTGGCTAGCAATAGCCACACTAAATTATTTTATTATATTACTAACATCAAGCCAACGGCCGTAGCCGTGTTGAAACACCGGATCCCGTGAGATCTCCGAAGTTAAGCAACATTGGGCGTGGTCAGGAGTTGGATGGGTTGCCACGCGCTATTGGTGGGGGGTAAGGGAATGGAGGAGCGGAAAGGAACTGGCCACCCCCTACCGCACGTAAATTCCAGCTCAGGAACACCTCTGCGGAGGTTCGGATCTGCCTTCGGGCAGAATAACCCTTACCTTACTAGCATCAAAAAGTTTAAACTCACCTTAAGAAAACTCCAGTTCTTGATATTTATTATGAACAGATTATTGATATTTTAAATGATATATTTAAAATCAAAATACAAACGTAAGTATCCATTATACACAATGGACACACTATACTTAGGTAAAATAATTTATGGTACAAATAATAAAAAACAATGTCTTTTAAAGCTACACTGTTCAAACTCTGTGCTCATCTATGTGTCCCTCTTTTGCTCTGATTACTGCTGAACAAATACATGGCATTCTTCTGGATAGTTTTTCCAACAACACTGTGGTTATAATTCCCCATGCTTGAAAACGGCATTGCCAGAGATCTTCTTCACATCTGTTGTTTCTTATGGTGCCTTATGGTGAACTTCATCCCACACCACCTCGATATGTGATAAATTGTGTGACTGAGGGGGCCAGGTCACTACTTGTAAAACTCCTGATGATTCTTTGTTTCCTGCATACTTCTTGCATAGTTTTGACCTGTGGTTCTAGTCATTGTCCTGCTGCAGAATAAACCCACTTCCAGTAAGTCCAGTTCCAGGTGGTGCAACATTGCTCGATATAATGCAATGATACTGCTCCTTTCTTAAGATACCTTCACTTTCTCCAAGTCTTCTTCCTTATTGTTACTGAAACAACCCAAAACCATAACACTACACCTCTTGGATGACGGTGGACATACTGAAGACAATTTGACTCAAACTTTTAAAATGTAGACTCATCTGTTCATAGCACACATTTCCACTGGTCAAAGCTCCAATTCTTGTGTTTTCTGGCCTATTGAGTCTCTGATATTTACATCTGCATTTTAAAGGAGACTTTTCGCTAGATGCATGTCCACACAACCAAACATCACGTAAATTATTTTTAACAGTCTTCACTGATGCTGGTTGTTTTCTAGTTCTGTTGATTTCAGTGCAGATGTCCACAGCTATAACCCTTCTGTTATGGTTATGCTTGCTTAAGTTTACAGTGTGAGAGCCTATCTCCTGTCTCCATTTCAAAGCAGAGTGATTGTCACATTCAGAAATAATGATAAAGATGTTGATTCCCATAGGGAACCTGAAATATTTGTTCCGAATGAGTAAATTTATAATACCAATACAGTTGGTTCGCTATTGAACATTATAAATCCTTCAGCCAACTCACTCCTGGTTGCCAGCACCTCGCTCCAGTGTGCCAAGCTGGGCTCATCAGTTGGTAAATGGCACACCCACCAAGACGCATGGCTAGTGCATACTATGGAGGCTGCTGCTGCTGCTGATCGTTATTTCACTCTCCCTGTTTGGGAGCGGGCCACCAGTCCTACTAGGGACTCTTTGGCTGGGGATTAGGTTGGTTTTGGGAGTTTTATTTGTTATTGAAAGTGTGCTATGGCACACGTGTTTTATGTTGTTTGTTGAAGTGTTTACCGGCATGTGGATTTCACAACAAGGCGCCACCCAGTGTGAGTCCCGCACCGTGCCCGCCTGGCTTTTGTCCTGCTATCCCCCGTATATTGAAGCTTTTTCAGATACAGTAGAACCTCGTTTACCCGGATCAACTGGGACCAGGGCCGATCCGAGTTAATGAAAATCTGGGTTATCCAGAGAATGACGGAAAAACGAAAAGAAAAAAAAAAACATATAAATCACCAAAATATTTTTAATGGAGTTTAGAAATTATTATTGACATACTTTCACCTAAAAACACATACACTGTAGGCACTGTAATAGCCTATGTATTTGCACTGTACTCAATATAGCTACAAACTAGTCGGTAGTAAAAAAGGCAGTGAGCTTCTGCTGTCTCAGTTTAGTGCATCGCTTACGAGCAGCGCGATCTCACATCCGCTTTAACAGTAGAAGTTCATTTGGCAATGTTTCGGCTTGACTCTCGAAATACACCATCAGTTTCTCAATGTTTGCTGCTGCTTCTGCGTGGGTAATAACCACAGCTGGTTCATCAACACTGTCTGAATCTGAATCCTCTTCATTTTCATTTTCAGTAACACTGCATGATGCAATTACGTCTTCATCTGTAATCAGTTTATAACCTCCATCATTGTCCATTTGCAACCAATTGTTAATGTCTTCTTCATCAACATCGGAACAGCCATCGATATTTTTAAAAATGTCTATAAAATGTTCTTCCACACTTATTTTTTCTTCTTCTTCAATGTTGCTTTCTGGCAAGTCACACACACCAGGCCACAACTTTTTCCATGACTTTATTAAAGTTTCTCTACCAACCTGGTCCCAAGCTTCCACAATAATATAAATAACAGTCTTTATGTTAAAAGATTTCAGCACCTCTACCACACCATGCTCTCCTTCGTTCTCTACCAGTTGACTTACCATTTGCCTTTTGTACACTTTTTTCATTTTTTCTAGAACTCCTTGGTCCATCGGTTGAACAAGAGAAGTTACATTAGGTGGTAAAAACTTCACTGAAATTTCATCTTTGACTAGTTCATTGACAGACGGATGCGAAGGTGCATTGTCAATCAGCAAAACCGCCTTGTTGGGAAGGCCACACTTCGTCAAATATCTTTTTACTGGCGGCACAAAATTCTCGAAAAACCATTGTTTGAAAATGTCACTAACCATCCAAGCACTTTTTTGTGATCTGTAAACGACAGGCAATGAATCTTGTTTCACATTTTTCAATGCACGGGGGTTTTTAGACTTCCGTATTATAAGGAGAGGAAGTTTGTGCTTTCCTGACGCATTACTGCAAGCCATTATGGTGAGGCGGTCTTTCCCTTTTTTATACCTTTTGGCTGAATCTTCTACCTTTGAGGCTAGCGTTTTACTCGGCAACATGTGGTAGAATAAACCGGATTCATCGGCATTGTAAACTTGATCTGGCGTCAATTCTTCCTTTTTAATAAAGTCCTCAAACTCTTTTTTAAATTTTCCTGCTGCTTCAACATCACCTGACAAGATTTCCCCAGTGATTGTAAGTTGATGCACTCCATGCTGTTTTTTCCATCTGTCCAACCATCCCTGGCTAGCTGTAAAATTTGGATCTCCATGGGGCAACTGTTTGTTCAAACTCAATGCTTTCTGTTGGATGATGGGTCCAGAAATTGGCAAACCACGTTCTCTTTCAGCACAAAACCAGGCAAACAATGCTTCATCTAGAGTTTCTAGTTTAGCAGTTTTTGCTTTACACCGATTATGCAAACTGTCCTTAGAAATCATCTTGAAACAAAAGTCTTCAATGCGATTTCTGTTCTTTTTCCAATCAGATACGGTCGATGTTCCTACTCCAAACTCAGCAGCAATGTTCTTTAACGATTCTCCCTTATCAATTCTTGTCAATGCTTCCATCCTTTTTTCCATAGTCACAACAATGTTTTTACGTTTCGTCGCCATCGCGGACAACAATAAAACGAAACAGCAAAACGATACTGTACCTTGACCGTGAAGCTAGGAAAACTTGCGAACACTACCGAGATTGCAGCACAACTGAGGAACGTTGTTTCTTAGTCAATGTCAAGTGCGAGGCACGGGTGGGGGTAGGAGAGGGCTGAGTCACCAGTCTGCTGCGTAGCAACAGCAGGTGGGGTGAGTGCAATGAACTCGCCCTTTGGCAAGAGAATATGAGTAATGTACCTACCGAGAATAGCAATTTATCATCTGTAAAACAAGTCTTCATTTACTACGCTGAAAAACATAATTTCTTTTTCAAAACTGGTCCGGGTTAACGAGGTTTCACTGTACATATTTACAATATTTACATTATATGTTGTATTATGTTATCTTCTTTTAGAGTTTTTGCTCTTGATGAATTGATCATTATTAGTATATTGATTTCACTTAATTAATTTCACATTTCACATTATTTATATTATTACACTTTCCACTGCGAGTTCTTTCTTGATGCTGTTTTACATTTTTCATTTTTGTTTTGTGTATTTGTAACATTTTGCAGAGTGTAATGTGTTGTATCATGTGTGACATTAATTCCAATCTGATTCATCGTAATATTATCCTTTAATTTTCAATTTTTTGAGTTTTTATATTTGATGTTTTATTATTTAACAATTAGCCTATTATAGTTGTGTTATGTGTTGTTGTTACATTTGGTAGTCATGTAGTGTGTTGTTTGTGTGTTTGTGTGATATATATGTTCCAATCAGATTCACTGTAATAATATCTTTTCATTTTCAGTTTTTTTAGTTCTTTTGCTTGCTGTATTTGATATTTAACAATTATTATGGTTGTGTATGTGTTGATGTTACATTATATATTCATGTAGTGTGTTGTTTGTGTGTAGGGATATAATTTAATCATTTTTGTGTATTGGGTGGCAGGGTGTTTATTTTAATTGGTGTGTTAGTTCTTTAAGTGATGGCGATGGTGTCGCCTTCCAGTCAGTAGTATGTGTTGCCAATGGAAGGGTTTTTGTGAGGCCTTTGCCCTTTTTTGCATCATCTGCAGTGGTTTGTTGTAGTTTTTAATCAGTGTTTAATTTCGGGCGATGGCTGGGGTTGGGAATAGGTAGGTAGTAGCGGGTGTTGGCTGTTGGTTTAGGATGGATGGAGCTAGCGGGGATAGGTTGATGGCTTCGGTAGGTTGTGGGAGGTTGCGTGAATTAGTATTTTTAAGGTACCGGTATTGTAATCTGAGAGAGCGGAGGTAGGAGCGAATGGTAGGGAATGTGTATAAATCGTTTATTGCTTCTATTCGAGTTTCAGGTCCGAGGCTGTGCGCAAGTCGAATGGCGTGTCGGTCTAGTTTTAGTATGTCTAGGTAGTGTATGGGATGGGCTGCGATCCAGGTTAGGGAGGCATAGGTTATGATAGGTCGAACAAAAACTTTATAAGTGTTTATAATTTAATTGGTTTTTAGTCCCCAGGTTTGACCTTTCAACCAGCGTAAGAGGTTGAACCTGCTGTATGCCTTTTTATAAATATTATGAAAGTGTACATTCCATTTTAGATTGTTTTGAAACGTGATACCTTGGTATTTCAGGGTTGAGATTTCTGTAAGCGGTTGATTATTAAGTGTGAGGTGAATTTTGTTAGTGGATCGGTATCTATGGTTGCTGTTTCTAAAAACTATAAATTGGGTTTTGTTAACGTTAATTTTGATTTGCCAAAGATTTAGCCATTGTTCGAGTTGGTGGATTTAGGGTTGTATGCATGATTGGAGGGAGCGGTTGTTAGATCCAAGGGCGAGGATTGCCGTGTCATCTGCAAATTGATATTGTTTGAGTGGGGGTGAGGGTTGGGGGATGTCTGTACAGTATAGGACGTATAATAGGTGGCTCAGGGGGCTGCCTTGTGGTACTCCAGCTAATAAGGGAAATTTATATGATAGGGTGTTGTGGATGGTTATTTGAGCACTATGTCGGTTAAGGAAGTTAGCTAGGAAACGGATGATTGTGGTAGGTAGTGGTAGATGTCGTAATTTAAAAATGAGTCCTGAGATCCATACTTTGTCGGATGCTTTTTCTATGTCTAAACTGATTAATGTGGCTCGTTTCTTAGGTGGGAGATATGCTGTAAGGGATGCTGAGATATGAAAGAGGTGATCTTGTGTAGAATGTTGTGGGCGGAAACCAGCTTGTAATTGTGGAATAAGTTGAAGGGAATTTAAGAAGAAATAGATTCTACGGGCTAGGATGATTTCTAATATTTTACTTAGTACTGGCAACAAGCTTATTGGATGGTATGAAGTTATCTGGGAAGGTAGTTTGTTGGGCTTTAAGAATAGTAGGATTTTCCATGTCCCCAGTGGGGTGGAAAGGAACCTGTTTGTATTATAATATTGTATATATTGCATAGTATTTGAAGAAAAAGGAGTGTTGCTGTCAATACGTGGCATCCAGTTGAGTCTGGAATACCAACCGAGCCGCTAATTGAACCTGATCAAGTACATGGGCACGTTGGAAAGGTAGAACATTCTGTAGGACTAGGGTGATGAATCTGAGGATGTTCTCCATGGAGGGGGGAGGGAGAGTGGAGGTAAAGGTTGGGGTGTTATGGGTAGGATGGTTTCAGGTTGGGATGGGATGGGATGGGTTGAGGTTTGCCCCTACATTTAGCAGAAAAAGTTAGGTGGTTTTCCTTGCATGTACTGCACTTCGGTGAAGCCTTATTAGTGCAGCTAGCTGATGAGTGATTACCACTGCAGATGGCGCACACTTGGTCTCGGAAGCACGGCTGGTTGGGTAGATGGTCGTATCCTTGGCAGCGTTCACAGCATCTACGTTGTGGCGGGGACGACCTTGATGGCTCCACACAGTGGCATTTGGCATAGATGAGGGCGCCATCTCATAGCAGCTGGTCCAGGGTTGAGGTGTCACGTGACAGGATTCGAATTAGTGAGGTTGGTCCTCTGTCGTTCCTGATGCGTATAGTTTTAAAAATTTGCAGCCCTTGTTGTTGTAGTTGGGCTGCAACCTCATCCTTTGAGTAACTACGATCAACACCGTATGCCACAACTGATAATGTGGGCGCTAGGCGCGTAGGTGGTGTATTACAAGTTGTCCATTTCATGACCGTATCGTTGAATATAATCAAGAAGTTAGTAAAATAACCACCTAATCGATACTTTATTATTGCCTCAGGCAAAACTGAATATAAATTAGCACTTACAGGACATGTTTCGACCACTTAATGGTCCTCTTCAGCTGTGCTTATTGTCCTAATGATTTTTCTTCTCAATTCTTTCTTTATACAGCTGAAGAGGACCACTAAGTGGTCGAAACATGTCCTGTAAGTGCTAATTTATATTCAATTTTGCCTGAGGCAATAATAAAGTATCGATTAGGTGGTTATTTTACTAACTTCTTGATAGGTGGTGTATTGCGCCTAGGTTGCACGGCCATATTTTGGGGTATGGTGTGTTTGCCGAAGTGTGCTAGTCCGATAGAGTTGACCAGAATGGAATAGAATGGTCTGGAAGTCTTGATGTTGTGATAGTCCTTACTTCTTTGTATTTCTAAGTTGTATTCTTTCTGCACGTTCGGTAGAAATCTTGTTATTATAGAGTGGATGGCCTTTGGCTGGTTTTTATCGGGGTCCAAGTGCTTTAATTTAATTATATAGAATTGAGTTGGTACTCCTGTACCCATAGTAGTTCCGCTCTGAAGTCTTAATTGATTTGGTAGTGCTGGGTTCCGGGCAGCTTCTGCGTAGCTCAGAGTAGATAGAGGCATAAAGCCTGGCAAGCGGTTTTCAGCTGGTAGGTGAAATGGAGCCGTAATGTCTGTAGTATTGATGTTAAGCGGCGACATGCCCCTTGGTGATGGGTTTTCTGCATTGGAGAATGGGGTGTATGTACTCCCCGTTGATACACTTGGCTCTCGTTGAATAGCTCCGCGTTTTCTGTCCTCTGGGCTTGGCGAGTCCCTGTCAATCTTCCTTCTCGGCATTCGAATAGTTTCGTCTTCCATAGATGAGGCTGGAGATACAGAGCGATCTCTTATCGTGGAGTCGAAACTTTCACGGTTACGGGTGACGGCATCTGGTGTTCTTCTTCCGTATTTCTTCCTTGCTCCAGTTGGAGAGCGTTTAGCGACCTCTAGAGTAGTTGGGCCGTATTTGTACATGGCTCCTTCTGAATCTGTCGCGCTTGAAGCGACATCTTTGGCTGGCTGGTTCAACTTCGTCTTTGTATTCACGAAGTCTGATGAAGCCCCTGGTGGCGGAATTTCATACCTCGTTGGATCATATCCCGCAGCGAGAGCGCCTGGTTCTTTCTCGGCTCCCTGCTGCTTGTTTTCATTTTCTAGCTTCTTGTTAGTTCCCGTACTACTTGCTATCTTGACCACTGGAGTAGACAGCGGAATACTGACTTGGATTGCTATGGTGACCACTGCATAGGCTATTTGGAGCCACCAGCAGTGCCAATGCACTATGAGAGACTTTGTCTCATTTTCAAAAACTGATGCCTTCCTGACCATCAGATGATAAAGATGTTGATTCCCATAGGGAACCTGAAATATTTGTTCCAAATGAGTACATTTATAATACCAATACAGCTGGTCCGCTATTGGACATGTACGACAAACTTTAAAATCCTTTGCCAGCGTCATCTTATAAGCACTTCCAGTTTTTCTCAAGTGTGAATGGGATGCGTGAATGAGAGTGAATATGGTTGTTCATTGTAATGTGTTCTAGTTTATATTTTAGTTATACTTTACTTAATTTAGTTAGTTTAGTTTATACTTTAGGTTGTATAGATTTCATATGTTTAAATTATATGTAAAAATTTATTGTAAATTAGTAATTTATATATATGAAGTGGTTAGATGTAAGAAAGGGCCGGGAGCCCTAGCTTCACCACAATATAGTCGCTTTAATTAATTAATTAATTCTTTTGGGGCCGATGACCTCGATGTTAGGCCCCTTTAAACAACAAACATCAATCAATCATCAATTAATTCTTTATACATCAAACAGGAGATGCCAGGAAACAACACTAAACAATGGGAAAGGGATGATACTGTGCAATGATCTTGTGTTGAAGATAAACTTGAGGATCAGAATGAAATTTAAAGTGGAAAATACTGTAAGGGCTCGGAATCGATCCATTACTCATAAAGAAACAACCTGTTCAATGGAACAGAACAGGTAGATCAAGGATTCCTTGGTGCAATACTTAATAGCTGTCTAAATGGAAAGAGGGTTATTAGGATACCCAGTGAAGAGCTAGAGCAAAAATATTTTGCTCAGTATGTAGCAGGTGTCTTCAAGGCTGCAAGCTTGTTTGTAAATGATGAAATTACAGAACAAGTTTTCTTGAGCTAAGAAAATACTGACACAGGGTATATTGTATATATAAAATTGTCTTTCTCTCTGTACGTTTTGACTATGAACTTGATATTTGGTTTTCTTACCGTAAAAGCCAACTCCATACAGGCCATGAATCTGGACAGGACAAATAATGTCAGGTTCTGTTTAATTTTTGTATATTCCTCTGTTTATATGTTACAGCATCACAGGAAAGAAGATAGCTGGATTTTCATGAAAGTTGATATTTACTGTAAGTTTAGGATACAGGCAAGTAGAATCATAGCTATAAGATGTTCAAAAGAAATTCAGCAGGTAAGAGCTTCAGATGGGGTCTGAACCATCTCGTATTTTAATTGCCCATGACAAAATTTATTTACAAAATTTTTAAGTTCTGTACTTTTTTCCAATACAGTGAAAAGTAAAAGAAATATCAGTGGCCGCCATGTTTAAGTCCAAGAGCTGAAAACCAACTGTATGGAGGTCATTCTGGCAATGTTTAAAGGCTTTGTGCATCTGTCTGTTTTATAAATATTAACCTGATGTTTGGTTTTTATACCAGGAGGAAGAGATCAAATCAAGAGCAGCAATAGTGCAAAAAGGCCATTGAGAGACAGGAAGCAAGTACATCATGTCAAGATGCTGACAGGGGAGGTATGCCCACCTACATGTCTCAGAATCTTGGGAACAACATGAGGGGTTGAAAAAAATATAATAGTGTGCATGCTAACTGACTGTCCCATCAATGACATGGAACAACTAGTAAAATATAAAGAGATAGTTGATTGTTGATGTACCACATGTAAATTCCATGTTCTTATCTTCCAAAAAAGAAAATGTGTATATGTTTTATATAAATTTACATGTCGAGATGTTGCTACTTTCAGCAGTTTTTTATGTCATTCTGGATTTGATAGTTGCTTGTAATTACAGTGAAGACAAGTATCTTTTTATGTGCACAAATGACTGAAGTAATGAGAAGTTTCAAACCATCAAAGAAGAGCAACAAAAGTTGCATACAAATTTAGTTTAAATGCTTAAGAAAGAAATATGGAACAAACTGTAATATCTACCATACCCCCAAGACTGCTGTCTTTGTTGATATATTTCTACATGTAGCTGCCTCAGACGATCAAAGGTAGAGTGTCTGAATCATAATCTCAAGTTCACAGATTCAGTCTTTGCTGAGGTAGCTAAATGTTAAAGTTGTTGGCATGGTAAATACCTCTGGTGATGCATTCTCCATCTTCCTGACAAAATTAACTCAGCTGTAGGAATGGCAGTGGTGGTAGTTGTTGTTTTAAGGGGCATCCATCCCATCTTAACTCTCAAGCAGAAGGGAAAAAGAAAAAAGAAAGAAAAAATATGTTTTAATGAACCATTAAAATAAATTCTAAATACTTGAATAATAAAGGGAATGTAAAGCCTGGAGCAGAACCCTTTGTGCTATTCGAAAGAACTATAATAGCTCTCTGTCCAGCTTTATCTCCACTTATTATTTCCAAATCTAAACAATTTTTGTACATACTTCTTACAATTAGACCCTAATGTGGTTCGTATTAGGAGCCTTTGGGAAACATTCAGATTTCTAAGGAGCATAACTCTGACTCCAAATTTTAGAATAAGGATATGTAGAGGCAATAATTAATTCCAAGGAATACAAGAATTATGTAGGAAATTGAAGTAACTAGCTTTCATCTTCACTATTATCTGTTGATGGTGGTTTTGGGTTATAAGCCCAGTGACTTTCAAATTAATTAATTCACTACCCAGCATGATTTTTGTGGAAAAGCATCTGATATGTGATTTTAACTAAATAAGGTCTCCTGATTTCAGAAATGTAATTGGTTCTATTGTATCACATCTAGTTTTCATGTTATTTTGCCATTTAGAGTCTGAAAATGTGTCACTGCGGCACAGTGCTGCTTTGTGATAACAGCGAATCGGCTGTTGTTAAAATGGCTGTAGTTTGCTTTGTTAATGTTGCATACGTTTGTCAATCCAAATCTCTTCCACCGACTATGTCCCTTCCATTGAATTAGTCAGATAATAGAGTCTATTTTTAGTTCGTGGTAGCGGCAATACAGTGAAGCCAGTCAGTTGTGTCGTGAGTGTGGCAGAAGTCTGACCTTTTTATACTGTGTTGTGTTGCGAAAATGGCAAGTGTGTCAGGAATTAGAAGAAGATGTGTGGATAAGCCAGACTCATTCTATTACGTGTGTGGGTGTTATATTATGAAGGGACAGAGTAGGCTAATAACTGCATCAGTGAAACATATATATTATGCACATTTTAAGGTAAAATTAGAAGACTTGGACAAGTAATTTGTAAAACGTGCCTTGAAAACCTACGACAGTGGAGCATTGGGAAACGTAAGGCCCTTCCATTTGGGATAGAAATGGTTTGGTGCGAGCCCCAGGACCATACCAGGGACTGTTACTTTTGCCTGTGTAAAGTAGCGGGATTCAATAAGAGAAACAAAGATAGTATTAATACGTAGACTTTCACAACCACTAAATGACATTATGATAATTATTTGGGGATATTAGGTCGTGCAATATTAAATACCAGCTGACGCGTTTCGATCCTGCGACCAGGATCGTCTTCAGAGCTACAACAAAACAAAATGGCTACTGTCACACCATAGTAACCAGACCCAAGATAGAGAGACCCTGTTAGAAATATAGTTCATTCCAGGGCCTCCAGAGTCACGGAGAAAGATGTTGACGAGTTAACTATGGAGGGTAGCCATGATCTACTCAGTATATAGCCGTCACCTTTGTTGAAATTATTCAGGCGTTTAGCAATTACTATCGCCTCACGAATGATTCTGGGAATAAAAAGTTTCTCTTTACAAATTACAGAAGTTGCATCAAAAATTATTTGATGGTCATTATGTATGGCATGTTCTGCCACAGCAGACTTCTCTGGCTGGCAAAGATGTAAGTGTCTGCGATGTTCTTTAACCCTTGTTGCTACTTTCCTACATGTTTGGCCAACGTAAACTGATCCACAGGAGCAAGGAATCATATATATTCCAGCGCAGTTTAAACCAATAGGATCTTTGACAGATCGCAAACAATTGCCTATGATGATATTAGGCTTAAAAATGGTCTTGATATTCTGCTTTCTGAGAATATTGCCAATCCTATCCGTGACAGATTGTACGTATAGCAAGAAGGCCAGACTCAAAGGACGAGAATCACATGACAATCTGTCTTTTGGCTTAGGATGTAGCACTTCATCAATCTGTCTCCTTGAATAGCCATTGCTCAGAAATGTTCTGGTTAGGAACTCAAGTTCACCATTTAATTTATCCTCCTCACAAACCTCCCTTGCTCAGCTGATAAGAGTGTTAAGCATAGCACGCTTTTGGCAAGGATGGTGATGAGAGGACCCATGAAGATATCTATTAGTATGGGTAGGTTTACGGTAAACCGAATGACCTAAAGTTCCATCTGATTTCTTAGAAACCAAAACATCCAAGAACAGAAAACATCCTCCACGTTCAGTCTCCATGGTAAATTTAATGTTCGGATGTATGCTGTTCAAGTGATCCAAAAATATGGATAATTCGTGTTCACCATGGGGCCAGATAACAAATATGTCATCGACATATCTCAACCAGATGGAAGGCTTGAGCGTGCAAGATTGAAGACAACGCCCTTCAAAATCTTGCATATAGAAATTAGCGATGACTGGTGCCAATGGCGATCCCATGGCAACCCCATCCGTTTGTTCGTATATTGTACCATGAAAACTGAAATATGTGGTGGTGAGGACAAGGTGAAACAGATTAACAATGTCACCAGGAAAGATTTTATCCAACAGAGACAAGGTGTCCATGATTGGAACCCTAGTGAACAGAGACACAATATCAAAACTGACTAGAATATCACCAGGAGAAACATGCAGATTGGATAAAATGCCAATAAACTGCGATGAATTCTTGATGGATGCCCCATTATCTATGTACGGCTTGAGAAGTTCTCCAAACATATATCCAGAAATTAAAAAGGAATTCAAATGCAAATTGAATCTACTGTATTCTGGCACCAATGTAATGGGAATATTTCCATAATAATAATAATAATAATAATAATAATAATAATAATAATAATAATAATAATAATAATAATAATAATAATAAAGCAGAGTATTGTATAAATTCTTTACAGGTAGGGCCTACACTTTTCTGAGAAACAATTGAACCTATGTAGATATAATGTTTATTGTAAATATTCAAAGGGCTTGTATCTAAATGAGATATGAATTATAATTATGTTGATGATAGTTCATTTTAATGCGAGGATGCATTAATTTTTTTGAATGATTATACGTTCTGTGTTAAGGGGTATTGTATGGAATATTGGTGATATACATTAATTTCTGTGTATGTAGTCAACGCTTTTTATAGGATGCGTACATTCATTGGCATGTTTGAAATAACAGCCCAATAAGTCCGTACACCGGAGCTAGGTCTACTGCTGCCAATGTCCAAAAACTAAACAAGAAGAAGTGTGTTTCTTTCCTCGTGCAGCATTCAGCTATAATTTAGGTTATTTGGCATTGGGCAACCTCACAGAGTTGACAATTTAGAATGAAAATTCCATCATCCGGCCGTCCACGGCAAAAATACGACACCCACATCAAGCAACCCGAGCGGAAAGCATAGCAGCGCTGTAGCCGGGAGGGGAGGGGGGGGGGGGGGGGGGGGGCTGTCACTGGGGGTTAGAACCCCCTATGGAAATTTTACAAAAATAAAATTGTCAGGAACTGTCAATAAACAATAAACTAAATAAACATTCATAGACATAATTGTAGAACCAACAGATCTGTTGAATCTATTTTCTAAGAAGCCTCAAGAATTTTATTTTAGATTGTAACCTGAACATGCCATTTGCTGTAAAACTGTTGACCTTGATCATATTGTTCTTGTCCTGTATTTTAATATAAAGTTTTGTACCTAGTGTACTGCAATCTGAACATCAACATAATTCACTTATATCAGCATTCTTATAACTACAAGTAATGCATGTGCGCACCGCACACGCACAAGCACCTTCGTTGTGTTCTGTCGTCATTTTGTAACTATAACCCCCCTCCAATCGGCCGATCCTGGCTAAGCTACTGGAGCATGGAATGACATTAGTAGACGAATAAGCTTGGGTGGAGCTTTTAAAGGAAGCTGAAAATCAAGAGATTTAATTGGGGCAAATATTCATTTATTGGGAGAGAAATTAGGGAATGGAATAATTTTACCTAGGAAATGTTTGATACATTTCCAAGTTCTGTGAAATCATTTAAGAAAAGACTATGTAAACAATTGATAGAAAATATGTCACCTGGACAACAGTCCTAAATGCAAATCAATGATGATTGATTGATTTATTAATTGACTGGGTCGTGATGTCTATGAACAGCCTTCTTTAATTTATATCAGTCATGTTCGATACCGTAAGATGGGTTTACTTTGCTCCACTTATTTCACACTTTAAACAAAAAGAGCTGCAAAAGATGGTTTATCAAACATTATTGTTTTTTAATTATTTCATTCAGTAATAGATATCTTACGAGGAATCGGTGTACTTATATATTAAGAAAACCATTTCAATAAATTTATGTTATTATTTATTAAAATGGGGCAAAATTATCTTGATGAGGGGATACCTAGCACCAGATGTCTAAAGTTGATGAATTAGATGGAGTATGGAGCTATGTATGGCAATAGAAATGAAGGAAACTTTTTATTTATTTATTTTATTTATTTATTTATTTTATTTATTTATTTATTTGTTTGTTTGTTTGTTTATTTATTTATTTATCATTTCGAATCACCCATCTTTGGGGTACGCCAGATCAATCACTTCTTAGATGCTTCTGCTCTTTTCTTCTCCCAATAGTTCTTCATTCTAACTGATCTCCTCCTCCTTTCCTCCTCTGATATCTGAATCGTTTTTCTGGTGTTGTTCTTAACTTGGAACCTCTTAGTTTTGTCTTTGGTCACGGTTTTGGCTGTACCATTCTTTAACATGAGTTTGGTAATCTTAAGATCTCTCAGATCCTTTTCAACTTCCTTGAACCAATTGGGTTTAGTTTTTTTTTTTTTTTTTTTTGTAAAAGAAGTCAAAGATCTGTTTAGTTAATCTGTCAGGATTCATTCGGAATATGTGTCCATAGAAATCAATCCTCCTTTTCCTCATGGTATCCGAGAGTCTCTCCGACTTTACGCAGAGGGATTCGTTTCTATAAAAAACTTGTTTGTTATTTTGGAATTTGGGACCCATGATCTTCCTCAATATTTTCCTCTCCTTGATTTCCAATTTCTCTATTTGCCCTTTCCTCCCCATGACTAGTGTCTCTGCTGCATAGAGTGCTTCCGGCTTAATTATTGTGTTATAATGCCTTATTTTGGTGTTCCAAGAGAGGGCTTTCTTATTGTATGTGTTTTTGGTTTTCTGGAAAGCTAGTTCTATTTTGGTCCTTCTCGCTTCCATTGCTTTCCCTTCAAGGTTGTTCCATTCAATCCATTCCCCTAGGTACTTGAAACTCTTCACCACCTCTATTTTTTGAACTCCTGCTTTAATTCGTTTAGGAGTGTCAAGTATATTCGTCATGATCTTCGTCTTTTCGAAAGAAATCTTAAGTCCTATCTTCCCCGCCTGCTCTTGTAATTCGGCGATTTGTTATTTTGCTTCCTCCCATGTTTCTGCGAGCAGCGCCAAGTCATCAGCAAATGCCAAACACTTAATCATGATTCCTTTGTTTTGTGTTCCAAGTCTTATTCCCACTCTCGTTCTTGCATTCCATTCCCTCACAACTTTTTCAAGTGCACAGTTGAACAACAGAGGGGAGAAACCATCCCCTTGCCGGACCCCTGTTCTGACCTCAGAAGGTTCTGATAGTTTGCCCAAGAATCTGACTTTAGAGGACATATTCATGAGTGTCTCCTTGATGATGTTTAAAGTTTTCCCGTCCAAGCCAAACTCCTTCAAAATATTGAACAACGACACTCAATCTATGGAATCATAAGATTTATGGAAGTCTACAAAAGTCACTATATACGGTTTCGCCCTCTGCTTCTGGTATGCTAAAATGTTTCTGAGGTTTAAGATCTGTTCCGGGCAAGATCTTCCTTTCCTAAACCCTGCCTGATACTCCCCAAGTTGGCAATCCAACTGAGGTTCAGCTCTTTGCAGTAATGCTCTGGACAATATCTCGTATGTCACATCCACCAGTGAAATCCCTCTGTAGTTGTTGGGATCTGATTTCGAACCTTTTTTGTGAAGAGGGTGTATCAGGGCCACTTTCCATTCTTCTGGAATAACCTCATTCTTCCATATCTCTTCAAAAAGTTTTTGGAGTGAGACAATTGCATTTTTGCTTGCAAACTTCCATAATTCAGCTGTTATCTGATTTTACCCTGATGCCTTGTTATTTTCCATATGAGTTAGTATTGTCTGGATCTCGCTTATAGATGGGGGTTTAGAGTCAGGGTTGGGGGATGACTTTGGTCCACCATCGAATGCCATCTTTTGGTGTGGTTCTTCGCACTTCAGAAGTTCCTTGAAATATTCTGCTAGTATTTTACAGTAGCCCCCATTACTATATGCCATGTTTCCTTTTTTGTCCTGAAATTGGAGAGTTGGGGGGTCGTATCTGTTTAGCTTCTCCCTGAAGATCCGATAATAGTTTCTCATGTTGTTCTTAGCAAAGTCATCATTTATCTTCCTGAGTAGTTGGTCTCCTTGTTCCTTCTTAACTTTCTTGATCCCCTTGGACACCATCTTCCTAGTTTCCACAAAGTGTTGCCAGACACTCTCATCCTTTTTGGTTTGCCAGATGTGCCACACCTTCTTCCTCATATCAAGTAGTCTATCACACTCTTCGTTCCACCATTTGTGCTTCTTCATCCTGGTAACAGGCGCAAGCTTCTCTGCCTTGGTTATAAGGCTCTTCTCCATTTACTTCCACTCCTGACCTCCTAGGTCGCTGGTTAACTTGCTCCAGTTCTCCTTGTTCTCCTTTATTTTTTCCGGATCATATCTCCTTCGTGCAAGGTTTTTCCTTTGAAAGTTAATCTTGGGGATGATCTTCAGTTTCAATTTAGATAAGTAGTAGTCCGAGTCAAGATTGACCCCTCTGAGAACCCTAACATTTTGGATTTCCTTATGAAATTTCCGCTTTATCGCAACATGATCTAACTGGAATTCTCCCAGGAAGGGTTAGGTGATACCCACGTCTTTTGTTTTCTTGGCAATTTCTTAAAGCTGGTTGACTTCAGGACCAAATTGTGTGCCTGGCATAATTCGATGAGCCTGACATAATTTTGGTTGGTCCTGTTATGTGCTGGGTAACATCGCACTATATGCCTGAACCTTTTCTCTCTCCCCACTTGGGCATTAAAATCCCCTAGAAGGATGACGTTATGTTTATCGGGTATCTTCTGGATCGTGTCATCTAGTTTATCCCAGAATAGTTCCACCTTCTCCTTATTCTTTTTGTTGTCAATGTTTATAGGGGTGTGAACATTCACAATTGTATATACTTTGTTCGTGGACTTAAATGTGAGTGTTGATAGCCTTTCAGATGTAGACTCAAAGCTTGTAATGGAGTCATAACTTTGTTGTCGATTACAAAACCTGTCCCAAGATGGGGAACATTTTTCATAACTCTTGTCCCCATCTTCCCCTTAAGTATCCTGAATCCTCCTGATTCAAAGCTGTCCTCATCCAAGAATCTGGTCTCTTGCACAGCCGTTATGATGATTCTATGTTCATTTAATGTGTCTATTACAGTCTTAAGTTTCCCCACTTTCAAAAGTGAATTTGCATTAAAAGTGGCTAAATAGTTTGCTTTCCTGTATTTTATTTTGTTTGAGCTTTCAAGACTCTCCGATTCGTCTTTGCGTGACGTTGCAGACTCCCCAGAATCCAAATGTCTGCTTGCGCACTTATGTGCACATGGGGTAATTAGTTTGTGTTGAAAATATCTTCATTTCTGCTCGCTTACACCGCGTTTAGGACAAAACTTATACCATTGAAACACCAGCTTCATGACACATCCATTTATTACGAGCTGTTGACTACAACTGACTTACACACACACACACATAGCAATTCAAAAATGTCCAAAGAATAAAACAAATGAAGATAAACCACTTGACTAAATTAATATGAATTACCAACACATAACCTCAATGTTGTATTCCTAAAATATGTACAAGATATGATACATGACATTTTATTTTTTATGAGAAAACTTCAACATTCCAACACTCCCCCCTTTTCTCAAAAAAATAAAAATACAACACCTCAATCAATTGTCCTCTCATCGCAAACCTATAAGCTTATACAAACTCTGAAGCTTGTTGCTTGATAAATTCTTTGTGAACAAGTCTGCAGCATTTCTCTCTGATGCTACATATACAAACTCAATTAACCCCTTTTCTACCAGTTCTCTACATACATGGTACATGATGTCAATATGTTTTGACCTTTCACTCACAAAATCATTTTTACTCAATTTAATAGCTGCTGCATTGTCAGCAAAAACTTTACAAGGTATATCCATAAAGCTTTCCAGTCCTAGCTCTGATAGCAAATCTTTCATCCAAGTTACTTCTCGAGATACCTCTGCCATTGCCATGTATTCCGCATCCATGGTAGATCTAGCAATACAACTCTGTTTCTTACTGTACCATGATACTGCTCCCCCTGCCACAGTGGTTACATAACCACTCACTGATCTTCTAGACTTAGTATCTCCTGCCCAATCTGCATCACAGAACACTTGTACCGACTCCTCACAATTTTTGAAACACAACTTTAAATCTCTAGTACCACATAAATATCTCATGATATGCTTCACTTCTTTCCAATCTTTAATCTTAGGTTTTTGACAATTCTGACTAACTTTACTTACCGCAAATGCAATGTCAGGTCTAGTATTATTTGACAAATATAGCAAACTTCCTACTGCACTGCGATAAATGGTACAATCAAATTCCTGCTCATCATTTTCAGCTGCTGAATACCCACTTGGTAAAACAGTCTTACTCGGTTTACAGTCCCTCATGGAAAAATCAGCAAGTAATTTGTCAATGTATAAACTTTGACTCAACATAACCCCTTCTTTTGTCTGTTCTATTTTTATTGACAATAAGTTTGTAGCTTTTCCTAGACCTTTAATCTCTAACTCATCTGCCAACGTTATTTTAACCAACTTAACAACCTCTTTGTTACCTATTGCAATAATGTCATCAACATACAAGCCAATAATACAACACTCCTTTACATACACACATGGTTCTTTGATACATCTCTTAAAATCTAGTCTTCTAATTATAGCATCAACACAAGCATTCCAGTCTTTACTCGAATTAGGTAGTCCATAGATGCTTTTCTTCAATTTACATACATAGTTTTGGACATCCTTTTCTATGAACAATTCTGGTTGCTCCATGTATACAGTACAACTGATTTCACTATTTAAGTAAGCACTAGTTACATCTAGATGTTCTACAGTCCAGCCTCTACGTACTGCAATACCTATTAACAGTCTCATTGTTTTCCTCTTTATAACAGGACTAAATGTTTCATCAAAACTAAGGTTCATCTGTCTCTTAAAACCTTGGGCAACCAACCTGGCTTTATATTTCTGAATGTTACCCTCACTGTCATATTTCAATGAAAACACCCACTTAGAACTAATTATCTTGACATTTTCTGGTCTTTTTACAATTTCCCAAACATCCTTCTTTCTCATCTCATTGATCTCCACTTTCATGGCCTCCATCCAGTTACCAGACTCTTGGCTTGACATAGCCTCCTCAACTGTTCTAGGTTCTACTATATTTGCATGCCTAACTTCCATCACTGCCTTACAATCTGCACAAGTCTTACCTTTCCTCTGTCTTATTGACCTTCTCAGACTATTACCTGGCTCTTGTATTGCTATAGACTCAACCTCTAGTTGTTCCTCTCCGGTCGTTGGCTCAACAGCCAACGTTTCCTCTCCGTCCTCTGTGTCTAACTCAGTCCCTAATTTTATCTCTGGATCTTCAGTGCACAGTATGTCAAAGTATGTTTCACTACCCTCTGCCTTTGGTACATTTATCTTTTCCTTGATATCAATTCCAGGACTTTTCACCTTAAAGGGAAATATCTGCTCCTCAAATACGACACTTCTCCTCACTATTACTCTTTCCCTTTCAAGACTCCATAACCTATATCCATCTTTAGTACCTGTCTCGTACCCTATCATAACGCATGGTCTGCTCTGGGATCTAACTTCCTGCTGTCTGCCCTCACAGCCCATGCCTGACATCCAAATACTTTCAATCTACCTATTTCTTCCTGATCCAACTTCCTATTGAACCACAGTTCATACGGTATCTGAAAATTTATTGCTGAGGATGGGCACCTGTTTCTCAAGTACACTGCTGTCATTACCGCTTCTCCCCAGAATTCCTTTGGTAACCCTGACTGGATCGATAGACATCTAACAGTATCAAACATCGTTCTATTCTGCCTCTCTGCTAATCCATTTTGTTGTGGAGTGTACGGTACTGACCTCCTATGAGTAATACCACATTTTTGCAATTGTGCTTCAAACCTGCTACATGTATACTCTGTACCATTGTCAGATTGCACCACCTTAATTCCTACACCATGTAACTTTTCTGCATTTGCCTGATACCTATTAAACACCTCTAATACTTCATCCTTATTTTTCATACATACAGCCACATTAAATCTGGAGTATTCATCAATCATGGTTACAACATACTGAGCTTTCCCAAGTGATGGTGGACTAATTTTTCCAATTACATCAGTGTGCACAACATCAAGTGGTTTTTCTACCTTACGCTCACAAGACTTAGGTACTCCCTTGTTAGTTAGTTTCCCCTGAATGCATACAGAACGAGTATTAATGTCATTACTCCTTTTCAATTCTAACATAGGCAATTTAAACAAGGCTTCAGAATGTGCATGTCCGTATCTCTCATGCCACAACCTAACCTGCCCAACACTTTTAAATACTACATTGTTATTACATTCTTGATCTATCATTTGATCACAGTCATTCACAGCTACAATATCATTTCTCCCCTCTATTTTTACTACATACACATCATTCCTCCTGTTTGCAACAAACAATGTTTCATCTCCATTCTTATCTACAACCACTGCTTTCTCACCTGCAAATCCTACTTTGAAACCTTTGCTGGTTAACTTACCAACTGATATTAAATTTGCACCTAAGTTTGGTACATACAACACGTCTGTAAAAGTAATTGTCCATCCTGTGGACATTTTTACTTTTACCTTACCTATACCTTTAATATCTAGCTTACTGTTATCTCCTATTTCTACATTCCCGGTTACATTTGTTAACATGTCTGTAAACATCTCCTTTGTTGGACACATATGATGGGACGCACCTAAATTGAACAACCAATCTTTAATTTTCTCAGCTCCCACAGAAACGACCATGCTCATCGCCTTATCTACTACATGTATAATTTCTGAGTTTACCAGTTTTCCACTCGCATTCACTGATTTACTCTCCTGCGATGGTTCGCCACTCTTCATTGTTGGACATACTTTTGAATAATGTCCTGACTTACCACAATTGAAGCACTTTTGGGTACTGCGACAATATTTAGATACATGTCCCTGTTTACTGCAATTGTAGCAACTATATTTTCCTCGTCCCACGTCTTCTTTCTTGATATCTCGCTTCTGTTGAACAACCATGGCTTGAGCTTCATCCTCCTCACGTTCTCCAGTGTCATAAGCCTTTCCTCCATTTTGCTGAAGTTTCCTTCTGCTTTCCTCCGTGAGTAATCTCGCCTTCACCTTCGAGATAGTCAGTTTCGCCAAATCAGCTTCCAAGGAAGGTATACAAGCTGCATATTCGTCTGTAAGATTTCCGATGATCATTCCTGCAACTTGTTGATCTGTGAATTCGTATCCGGCTTTACTAGTTCTCCTCCAAAGTTGATTTATTTTTGCGAAGTATTCTTGAACACTCATGTCCTTCGGCTTCGCAAAATGAGTTAACTGTTTCAAGGTCATAGCACCATTCACTAGCCCTCCGTCATTGCACAACTCGTCCAGTTTTTCCCATGCCCTTTTCGCTGATTCAATATCTGCAATGTCACTTTCAAAATCTTCTCCGACATATTTGAAAATAACCGCTAACGCGATCACATTGTTTCGCGCTCGTCGTCTCGTTTCCGTCTGAGGCAGTTGACAACCTGGCGTATCCTCGTACCCTATTACTGATTCCCATACATCTTTCAACAACAGCTCTTGTTTCACCTTTAATGCCCACGAAAAATAGTTCTCCACTGTAAGCTTGGCCACATTCCTATTCAGTGTTTCTTCACCGGTCCACGAGGTCGCCATTTTTACCGTCAATAATGTCACAACTTGCTTCGTCCGACGTTAATTCTCGTTGCTCCATTTCCACTTATATTGACCGAAATTTACTGCGACGTTTTGGCGCTCTGGAGCTCTGGGCCCATAACCTGTTGAAAATATCTTCATTTCTGCTCGCTTACACCGCGTTTAGGACAAAACTTATACCATTGAAACACCAGCTTCATGACACATCCATTTATTACGAGCTGTTGACTACAACTGACTTACACACACACACACACACACACACACACACACACACACACACACACACACACACATAACAATTCATAAATGTCCAAAGAATAAAACAAATGAAGATAAACCACTTGACTAAATTAATATGAATTACCAACACATAACCTCAATGTTGTATTCCTAAAATATGTACAAGATATGATACATGACATTTTATTTTTTATGAGAAAACTTCAACATTCCAACAGTTTGACATCACACTTTTCCATGATTGATAATTCTTTGAATTCTGGGGGTGACTTCTAGAGTCACCTTTTGTTACAACCGAAGTTGTTAACCCTGGAGGATTATTCACAGCCGCCCCTTACATGGAGACAGACGCTGACCAAAGGCCGCCCGATTTGGGAACAGTCGCTTTTGGATTTTTATTTGATTTTTAATTTGTGGTGAACTCCACTGGGCTCTTCCGCTCTCTCCGTTGTTGGGAATCAGATTCCTCTTCCGCCTTTGAGACTGTTGACCAGGTTTCACCTAGTAACCCTATGCAGGGGCACTTATTTATATAATAATTTATCTCTGTACCGGTAGCCTACTAGCAGCCATGATGCTGGCCGTAAAGTAATATTGTAATGTTGAAAGGTGGAACTAGTGAAGCAAAGATAACTAGTAGCCATTTTGTTGGCCGTAAAGTCTTAACTGACAAATATATTATTGATATAGAAATATAACTATGAGCATACAACATTTTCCATAAGATTTCCATTTCTACTGATAAATTTTGTTTGATTAAAAATGTGACCACGAGTTGAAAGGTTAGTAACCAGAAAAGAATAAACACGAACTATGTGATCTTTTAGGCACTATCTTCTAACTTCCATGGTGACTTCATTTTTCGCAATGAGGGAACGGAATACCAAATTACAGAACAAGCGACAATCACATAAAAAGACACATACAAAGTTAACCTGACTAACCGCTTCGACGAACAGGAATCCACATCACAACAAAAGAAATAGAAAAACTACACACACTTCCAGTCCTCCTTGGCAAAAGCTGCACTCCACAAACAGAAACCTGTAAAAAAACTCAAATCCAAGGCCCTATTTATTTATTTATTTATTTATTTATTTATTTATTTATTTATTTATTTATTTATTTATTTATTTATTTATTTATTTATTTATTTATTTATTTATTTGTTTGTTTGTTTGTTTGTTTGTTTGTTTGTTTGTTTGTTTGTTTGTTTGTTTGTTTGTTTGTTTGTTTGTTTGTTTTCAAAGTTAGGGCTCATGGCCCTCTCTTACACTTAACCATAACATACAGTACATAGTCACATAATTTGAAAAAATGACATTAACAGTCATGGAAACTACCTAAATTAATGGAGTAATATTATTACATATTTAAATTGTTATTTTCAATTATTAATACTATCCAGCCTATCTACATCACCTAACAGTAGATCTAAATCATACTTGAACTCATGGACACTATCATTCATTTATGGACAGTCAAAGATATTTTACTGTCCAAATCTTGCCAAGTGTATGATTTAACACAAAATACATTTCGGAAAGAAAGAGAAACATGTTAGAATTAGTTCCGTCCACTAAATTGGCCTTGTTGCAATTAAAAAACATACAGTCATAAAACATAAAGCACCGAGCTCGATAGCTGCAGTCGCTTAAGTGCGGCCAGTATCCAGTAATCGGGGAGATAGTGGGTTCGAACCCCACTGTCGGCAGCCCTGAAGATGGTTTTCCGTGGTTTCCCATTTTCACACCAGGCAAATGCTGGGGCTGTACATTAATTAAGGCCACGGCCACTTCCTTCCCATTCCTAGGCCTATCCTATCCCATCGTCACCATAAGACCTATCTGTGTCGGTGCGACGTAAAACAAATAGCAAAAAATAAAATTAAAAAAAAACATAAAGCAGAGTGACATGGAACTCAATCCCAAAATCTGTCTAATTCAGGAACAGAGAAGAGTCCCCATCAGCTTAACATTTTTCGAGGCTGAATGCTACCATCTATATCTTCCAAATCATAAGTCATTTCATCTTTTGGTGTAGCCCACATCCATGACTTCAGCGATTTCTGCATTGCACTTATATTAGCACCCTCATTGTACAGGTCGGTAATCTTGCTGGGAAAATATTCCCCTTCATATTTAAAAACTACATACTGCCCCACAGTTCAAACAATGTCACCAAATTCCGGTCCGGTCACTTTAGGCCCGTTTATGGCATGAGTATCCTCCTCTTCTTCCTCAGACAATAGAAGGGATTGTGATTGATGGTACTCTTCGAAGTTTTCATCTTCTGATGGTCTGACTCATTGGATGAATGGTCAGCATACTGGCCTTCTGTTCAGAGGGTCCCGGGTTCGATTCCCGGCCGGGTCGGGGATTTTAACCTTCGGTGGTTAATTCCAATGGCCTGGGGGCTGGGTGTTTGTGCTGTCCCCAACATCCCTGCAACTCACACACCACACATAACACTGTCCTCCACCACAATAACACACAGTCACCTACACATGGCAGATGCCGCCCACCCTCATCGGAGGGTCTGCCTTACAAGGACTGCACTCGGCTAGAAATAACCGCACAAAATAATAATTATTATATTCTGATGAATCTTTAAGGGAGATAGTTTCAGCATCATCTTCTGAACTACTGTCGTGGGTTTTGTCAGTGCGCCTCTTTTTCTTTTTCTCTATACCCTTGGGCTTCTTTCCAGTCACACTTTTATCAGGAGTCACTTGAAGTTTCCTCCTCCTTCCTCTGTTACTGGTACCACCAGCAGTCCACTCAGCTCTCTTGTTCTGAAGGGCCTTGATGAAAGAATCTTGAACTGTATCTTTGTCATACATCCATGAAGGAAGACAGGAGAGAAGTTGATTAACATCGATGGGATGTATACCACACTTTCTGAAACCTGATCTTAGGTTTTTTGCTGAGTTTGGATGTAGTACATCAATTAGTATTTGTAAAAGGAAAGGGAAGGGCTGTTTTTGCAAGACAGTTTCTTTGAATCCTTCCTTGCTCCCCTTCCACTCTGTAAGGATCTGTCTCCAGGCTACTTTCATGGGCTAAAAGAATGATATGTCCAAAGGCTGTGTAATATAGGTACTGTTGGCTAGTAGACAGATAAATGAAATGTTATTTTCAGAGCACAGCTGCAGAACATTTGTTGTCAAATGTGACAGTACATTATCACAGATCACCACCTTTCTCCCTTCCTGCTTTTTAGTCTCCAAATTCATTGCAATTATTGAAGAAAAGACTAGTTAAAAAAACAGGTAGGGACTGCCTAAATGCAGATCATGGTGATTGACTGATTATGATTCAACTGTGCCGTGTTTTACAGTGCAGGACTTACAGACTTGAACTCTTCCGTCAGCTCGTAACAAATCATTCTATTTTTCTGGTCACATCTGTTGCATTTTTGACATGTATCCAGAAACTAAAAAGGAATTCAAATGCAAATTGAACCTACTGTATTCTGGCACCAATGTAATGGGAATATTTCAATAATAATATAATAATAATAATAATAATAATAATAATAATAATAATAATAATAATAATAATAATAATAATAATAATAATAATAATAATAATAATAATAGTAATAATAATAATAATAATAATAATAATAATAATAATAATAATAATAATAAAGCAGAGTATTGTATAAATTCTTCATGGGTAGGGCCTACACTTTTCTGAGAAGCAACTGGACCTATGTAGATATAATGTTTGTTGTAAATATTCAAAGGGCTTGTATCTAAATGAGATATGAATTATTATAATTATGTCGACGATAATTTATTTTAATGCGAGGATGCATTCATTCTTCTGAATGACTATACATTCTGTGTTAAGGGGCATTGTATGGAATATCGGTGATATCGATTAATTTCTGTGTATGCAGTCAACGCTTTTTATAGGGTGCCTACATTCATGGGCATAAGTTTGAAATTACAACCCAATAAGTCCGTACAGTCGGAGCTAGGTCTACTGCTGCGAACAGGAGGCTAAGCAGCCATTAGGAATAAAGAGATGTCTCAGCAAAAAGCAGCAGAAGAATTTAATATTCCAAGAAGGACATTAATTATTAAATTGAAGTTAAATAATTGTAGTATTTCACGTCCAGGATTCCCTCAAATTTTCACGGATGATGAAGAAGCAGAATTTGTAAGATGTATTTTGCAGCTGAGTGAATTTGGCTTTCCTGTGACTCCTTTAGAACTGAGAATGGTAGTGAAGTCTTACCTTGCCAGACAGGGACGTAAAGTGGCCAAATTTAGGGACAACTGTCCAGGTCATGAATGTGTCTTGGGTTTTACCAAACGGCACCCTGAGCTTACTGCGCGGTTTGCAACTAACATTAAAAGATGTAGAGCTGCCGTTGATGAGGGAGTTCTCAGAGAATATGTTCAACATTTGCGTGTTGAATTGGAAGATGTGCCTGCAAGCAACATCTGAAACATCAATAAGAGTAATCTTACCGATGATCCCAGAAAGAAGAGAGTTCTTACAAAAAGAAGGTCAAAATACCCTGAAAATATTTGTAATTCCTCCAAAAGCAGCATTTCTATCATGTTTGCTGGAAACACCGAGGGGAAATGTTACCCCCTTTTGTTGTGTACAAATCAGCTCATTTGTGGACAACATGGACTGAAAATGGGCCAAACGGCTGCCCCTACTCAAATAGCCCTAGTGGATGGTTTGATAGTAACACATTTTCTGATTGATTTACGAACGTGAGGCGGCCCTCTGATTAACCTCCGAAGCTCTGTAACTGCTTTGCCTCCATCGGTGGTACCGGAGATCACTGGAGGAGCGCTGTAATCGCATTATCCGATTCAATCAACAGAAGGGCCGCCTCCTCTTCACAGCGCTAGTCTCCAGTCTTGCTGCTTGTTAGTGATGGAGTCTCACATACTCTTTGGAGTACCACTGTACTCATCCTCGCTAGCCCTGACAGGTTTAGAATGAATTACAATCATTTAAATACTTCAAAGGAAGTAAACATTGTAAACATTTCGGAAATGCAATTATATTTTTGTTCGCCTATGCCAAGCACCAGGAGGGACCCTTATGGAAAACATGTGCCTGCTACGCATTCGTACCTCATAGAGGGAAGACACCTCAGTGTGTTCTTGTGGTGCCAAATTCACCGTGGCCCACATACTCACAGACTGCATGGATTTCTCTGACCTAAGACAGAACGTCAGCCTTCAGGTGACACTCAAACTCATAGCCAAGACAATGACAAGAATACTGCTGATCTCGTCATTTGCTTCGTGTGTGAGAGTGGATATACAGTATAAAGTGCATATACATTTTGAGTGTTCTGTTACACAGGGAACTTACATTCCCTTTTGAAATGTTTGCATCCATTTCAGCATAATAAAGTGATGCTTTTTAATCATTTTTCAATTACATTGTTGAATAAATTAACATATTTTATTGGATTTTTGTTCCCACTTAATATTTTCAGAGGGGATGGTTACCTAGTTGTACTTCTTTTTAAAACAAAAACCAATACCACTTACCCGGATGTGAACCCTACCGTAAGATGCAGCAGTAGATCTAGCTCCGACTGTACGGACTTATTGGGCTGTAATTTCAAACTTATGCCCATGAATGTAGGCACCCTATAAAAAGCGTTGACTGCATACACAGAAATTAATCGATATCACCGATATTCCATACAATGCCCCTTAACACAGAATGTATAGTCATTCAGAAGAATGAATGCATCCTCGCATTAAAATAAATTATCGTCGACATAATTATAATAATTCATATCTCATTTAGATACAAGCCCTTTGAATATTTACAACAAACATTATATCTACATAGGTCCAGTTGCTTCTCAGAAAAGTGTAGGCCCTACCCATGAAGAATTTATACAATACTCTGCTTTTTTATTATTATTATTATTATTATTATTATTATTATTATTATTATTATTATTATTATTATTATTATTATTATTATTGAAATATTCCCATTACATTGGTGCCAGAATACAGTAGGTTCAATTTGCTTTTGAATTCCTTTTTAGTTTCTGGATACATGTCAAAAACGCAACAGATGTGACCAGAAAAATAGAATGATTTGTTACGAGCTGACGGAAGAGTTCAAGTCTGTAAGTCCTGCACTGTAAAACACGGCACAGTGAATCATAATCAGTCAGTCACCATGATCTGCATTTAGGCAGTCTCTACCTGTTTTTTTTAACTAGTCTTTTCTTCAATAATTGCAATGAATTTGGAAATTTATTAAACATCTCTTTTGGTAAATTATTCCAATCCCCAACTCCTCTTCCTATAAATGAATATTTGCCACAATTTGTCCTCTTGAATTCCGAGTTCCGAGTGAAAATGCACCACCGCTCCGTTAAGAGCACTAGAAACTTTCAGCTGTTCGCAAGTGTATGGGTTGAACATAGGATTCAACGAAAGAGGATATTACAGTAGCATAGCCAGGATCGGCCGATGGGGCGGAGTTATAGTTACAAAATGATGATAGAACACTATGAAGGTGCTTGTGCATGTGTGGTGCGCGCATGCAAGACTTGTTATTATAAGGACACTGATGCATGTGAATTATGTTGATATTCAGATTGCAGTACAATACAAAATCTTACATTAAAGAACAGAATAAAAACAATATGATCAAAGTGAATAGTTTTACAGCGAATGGTAAGTTATGTTCAGTTTACAATCTAAAATCCAACTTTCGAGGCTTCTTTGAAAATAGATTCAACATGCCTGTTAGTTCTAGTCTGTGAGAATGTTTGTTTAGTTTATTGTTAGTTTTTGTTTGTTTTCCTTTTGTAAACATTCCATGGTGGGGGGTTCTAACCCTCACTTGGCCCCGCGGTGTAGGGCGCAACGCGTCCGCCCGTGACCCGGCGGCCCTGGGTTCGATTCCCGGCCGGGTCAGGGGTTTTAAATTGTAATGATTAGTATCCCTGGCCTAGGGACTGGGTGTTTGTGACGTCCTTAATCTTCCACAACATTTCACACAACATTCCACACTACCACCATTCTAATTACATGCAGGTTCATACAATATGGTGCCAGTAGGGGCAAAAGATCCACATGGGTCAAAGCCCCGAACAAATAGCAAAAATAAAAAACCTCACTTGGCTATGCCCCTGAACTACTACTACCACCCAAGTTTTCATTCCGACCCTGTTTGGGACGGCGGACCTCCTAGACCAGGGATGGCGAACCTATGACACGCGTGCCACTAGGAGACACTTAAACACAACTTCTGTGGCACGTCAGGAAATGAACTACATATTTTAATGTTTTTAACATGTAATAAATATGTTAGAAATCTATCAACATAACATTTATTTATTTAGCGTATGGCCCATACAATCAAGTTGAGTTCAGATATAAATTATATACATATTTACATAACAAGAAAACAATGAACAAGAAAAGGCTCCCTACAACTGAATGTCAAGATAACTGATCCACTGTATTGCTTCTGGAGTTGCCATCAGGAAATCCACTTTGCTGCCTGTGTATGACCGCCTTTTACACTCTCTGACAATATGATGTATGGTTTGTCGTGCAGCTCCACAGTCACATGCGAGTGTCGGCAACTTGTTCCATTTAAACAGCATGTCTCTGCATCTGCCATGGCCTGTTTTTATTCTGTTCAGAACAGACCATGTTTTACGTGGTAGTTGGAATCCACTTGGAAGTTTGGCATTCGAGAACATACTGTGCAGGTGCGTCTCCGTTGCTGCTTCCCACAGTCTTTTCTACTCTGTAGTTGGGTTGTAGCTTCTAGCAACCATGTCTAAGGCGTTACATAAAGTTGGATGGCGTGAACGTAATCTGTTTTGGTTGATAGTTCGTAGATCTTCATGTACAGGTAGATCAGGGTTCCTTAAGATTTTATTGAATTCCTTGATAAGAGCAGTGGATCTGCGTAAATCAGATGGCATTTTTTCAGATAGAAGCGGGAACCAATGAGTTGGTGTAGATTGAATTGTGCCAGTTATTATGCGCATAGTGGAATTCAGTTCAGTATCAATGAGTTTTGTGTGATGACTGTTCATCCATACTGGAGCACAGTACTCAGCACTTGAATATACCAAGCCTAAAGCTGAAGACCGTAAAACGCTTGCCGAAGAACCCCACGTAGTTCCACAAAGCTTATGAATGAAGTTTATCAACATAACATATTTTAATATTACGCTTTAATAACGAAGTGTGGCTCAATTCTATGGTCACATGTTTTTACAAATTTTATTCGGCTAAAGCAAAAATATATCTTATTGATAAAATTTCCCTGTTTTTAAATATAACTTTCAGCGATGTTTGCAAAATAAAATCATGAAACATTCCGTCAAATTGATTTATATGAAATGCAATCTAATACCTAAATGAAGTCAGATGATGGGTTTCATGTCCGCCTCCGTAGCGTAACGGTTAGTGTTATTAGCTGCCGTCCTCGGGGGCCTGGGTTCGATTCCTGGTACTGCCAGAAAATTAAGAATGGCAGGAGGGCTGGCATGTGGTTGAAATGGTACATGCAGCTCACCTCCAATGGGGGTGTTCCTGAAAAGAGCTGCACCACCTCGGGATGAGGACATGAGTTTGCATGGGTTTCATGATGTTGTTAAAAGAAAATATGTCTGCCCCGCGGTGTAGGGGTAGCGTGCCTACCTCTTACCCGGAGGCCCTGGGTTCGATTCCCGTCAAGGTCATGGATTTTTACCTGGATCTGAGGGCTGGTTCGAGGTCCACTTAGCCTACGTGATCACAATTGAGGAGCTATCTGATGGTAAGATGGTGGTCCCGGTCTAGAAAACCAAGAATAATGGCCGAGAGGATTCGTCGTGCTGACCATGCTCATAATCTGCAGGTTTCGGGCTGAGCAGCAGTCGCTTGGTAGTCCAAGGCCCTTTGATACTCTTGCGCCATGGGGTTTGGTTTGTTAAAGTATGGCACACTAGACAGTGCAAAGTAATGAAAGAGACCTTAATTGACACGCTAGTCCGTAAAGGTTTGCCATCCCTGCCCTAGACGGTAACACCGTATCTCAGACCAGGGAGATTTTATGTGGTGAAGGAGATGTTCGATGAAGGTGAGGGGGTTGGTGGCCGTTGCCTATACTAGAAAGTGTTCTGGCATTCCTTTTAGTGCAGGTGATTGGAAAACCACGGAAAAAACATTCTCAGGACTGCCGCCAGTGGGGACCATCACGGGTGAATATAATTCTGTCCCGATTCTATCCAATAGCGATGAGGACAGGAGCCAAACAGTTTATGGAATTGGTTCAACCAGGCGTACACTCAACCAAATACAGTAGAGACAATACGCGACACTTACGGATTCAGCCTTGTTAAAATGGGAGACAATTCGACGGTGGCGCACCTAGTGACTTGACCTGAAAAGTCGCGCTAAATTCAAATATCAATTGAAATGCACATACGAATGGATAAATAAATTACTGTACCCGATGCATTTACTGGACGTATTAAAAATGGCGCCTACGGAAGGTAGAGGCCAGCCAAGGCAAAGAAATGTGTAATAGGATATCGATATTGATGTATGCTAGAAGGCCATGACTAACTTAAACCTACCACTATGAAGGCGGTGTACAATGGTGTAGAATCGATAGAATTGTTTTTTAAAAAAATAAGAAGGATCAAACAGATTATTATAAAAACTGACTTAAAAAATTGACGTGGGAAGGACAAGATATCCCGAACATCGCTCTCAAAAATAAGCAAGATTTGCAATATCTAACGTGAAATTTTAAGCCGAGAGGACGGAAATATTAAACGAAACGAAGAGATAAACGTTGAAATACCGTAAAGAGGGAATAAAATCCAGAAGTTTTGAAAAGTCCATCCAAATACTTAGACGCAAAGTCATTTGGAAACAAGAAGTGGATTGAGACGTGAGAGCTCGAGGTTGAGCTATATTAAGTGGAAATAATAGCAAGGACAGCCTAAATAAAGGAGCAATCATTATAAAAAATATATTTATACTACGCAGAACCATGATGAATTCATATTTTCCAGAATCGACGCATATTGTCTACTGTGTTCCTGAACAGATGATGGCTTGCTAAATCGGCATAGACCAACCTGGAGGGAGATGTCATCCTGGCTGTTAAAACCACCCGACCCGTGTGGAGGAGGTCACTCTACTTGAGATACCAGTGGTGGAGATCCTGCCCAGTTCCCAATCCAGGGCCTGCGACCAGACCGAAGAGCAACTAAGGCCCGAGATGTTGAATGGCGAGCTAAGTAATAGTATTAAGTAGTATAATTTCTTATGTAGAGTATTACCAGTATATGCAATAGATCTGAATAGCCTAAGCGTGAGATAATTAAGTGTGCAGTGAATATAAGAAAGTGCAGTGTGAAATATTTAAGACGATATCTCGTGACAGAATGGTAACGTGTTTACTACATTATCTTATCCAAGGATGAAGGAATACGATTTAAAATGTGACATAGTGTAACAGCTGTTTTCAAAGAATCCCGGTTGGTTAGAAAGATCCTTGAGTGATGTAATACCAGTCAAACCCAGTTACGTCACAGAGGGATGCATGTTTGAATTGGTTAAGTTAAATTACCATACTCTTTGCTGTGTGAATATATTGAAAGAATAGATACTGAATTTGGGGTTATATGTTGAATTGTATGACAAAATGCGTTTTGAGGAACGAATTCTGCGCTATTGGAGTGATACGTATCGTTGTGTTTAATTAATATTGGAGGTTAAACGCGGTAATTATAGATGTTAAATGAATTAAATATGGATTGAATTGAAGGTTAATAATGAAATAATGGAAGTATATATGGTATTTTAAATGATATATTGCGCAGATTAACAGGGAGTAAAACGTATATGATATATATAATGTGCGATATAGGAGCACATGTAAAGCGACTACGGAATATAAGTATGCCCCAGGGAGGAACTATAGCAAGGTATGGACAATAAAATTACGCATATTTTAATGAAGTGTGAAAGTGGTTTGACAATAATAACAACCGGTGATGGGTAAATGAATACATGATTGTATCATATTCTGAATGAATGGTAATTGCGTGGAAGATCAAACTTGTATGCAACTAGTATGATAATGTAGTGTTGAAATATCTTTATGTAGGCATTTGCACATCTATGTATGAAAAATGCTTATTGGCTATATGTATATTGAACTGGAATACGTTACATAAGAAATTATCTAGCTAGAGTAGGGAAATTATTTGAGATTTACGTAGGATATCATCGATGTTTTGTTGATCTGAAATATTATTAGAGCGAATATTTAGTTAGGAGCCGTAATTTAAGTGGCAATCGGACCGAGAAACTTAGTGCGTCATTCAATATTTCATTTTCTTCACTGTAGTCTGCACCAACGAACTCAGATAATTTTCAATGTAACTTAGGTCACTGATATTTGTATTCAGGACACTTTATTCAAATTCAGTTCATTTCCGCGATAACTTGAACAATGTTATGGTTATATTTTTGATGAGGGTGTATAATTAACACCGTGAGTGATAGAATAACTTATTGATATACCGAATCTTGACCGTGGTCTGAAGACTTTGATGTAATATATACTTAAGTGACCAGATGTAAATTTTAATAGGAAGATGAAACAAAGCAATAATTCATTTCAGGAATACGCGACCCAGAATGTCAAGATATGTAAACTTAATTTAGGAGTAAGGCAGCGCTGACCTAGAATATTTGATTCAGTAATTAAAATATTTGTTTATTAGATTGATAATTTGAAGATTATGAGCAATATTTGACATTAACCATTTCTTTCGCGAATCTTGATAGTTTAATAAATGTGTTTCTTGATTAATTTTTACAGAATGGAATGAGTTTTCATTTATAATGGTAGTCAGTAGTTGTACTTAGTGAGTAAGGTTCTCGTTATGCGGATGTGTTTTTTCCGAAAGGTTGACTGATGTTTACGTTCGCAAAATCCACTACTGGGCGTTGAATTACGTAATTCTGAACCGCGTATGATGCCGTTACTTTCTCTTTGAACACACGTTAAACCAAAACATAGAAAAATTAACCATTTTTCTGGAGGCATGAATACCCTGAGATATGTAACTGACTAGTTGGGAAAATACTGTGGTCACCCTGACCCGTAGGGTGCAGTTATAAAATTTGTCGCTCAACAGTGGGGCAATTGAAGAGAAAGACACCGCGGGAACGATTATTTAATTGAGAGTTAGACCCGAGTAAATAGCCCGATAACTTACTGCTGAACCAACATGGGGATCTGAAGAGAAAGGTAGTAGTTGATAAAGAGATAGATGGAGAAAGGCATCGAAGACTGCAATGTAATGGGCATCCAAAAATAAGCCAGTTATTTTTGACACTCTGAGCTGAGGTCAAAAGAGAATGATATTGCGGAACGTTGTGGGAAGCAAAAGAGCCCAACATGCGGTTGGTGAAGGAGATACTTGGAGATTTGTCAAGAAAATAGGCTCAGATGAGAAACTGATAATTAAGTATTGAGAAAATGATGTTTAAGTATGAATATTTTCCAGAAGTAGATTGTTAGATGGAGTGATAGGAGGATATTTTATCCTTTTTATTGAAATAATTGTAGGTCTTCACATTTCATTTTTTTTATTTTAAAATATGATTGAATTTATTCTTAATATTTGGATTAATTGTTAGTATGCAAGCAAATGACGAATACCACATGGTGGGTAATTATTTTTCTCTTTTTGGGAAAGTATTTCTGAAATGAATTCAAAGGAAAATGATCTGATTTCGTTGGGAAGTTGCTCATACTTTAACTGGTAGGATGATATCGATCTTCAGGAAGGTCTATATTTTAAATAATTTGAGAAACTAAGTGAATATTTAGTATATAAGACTTGATTGCTAGCTTTAAGGGTATTTTAGATTTAGAAATTGAAAAATATTTCACATATTTATTGACACTGTGTGATATTAGAGAACTTTGAAAATTAGAGTTGGTTAGGAAATTAGAGAATTATTCGAAATATTACTGAAATTGACGAGATAATGGCAACTCAGGGAAGAATGCAAACCAGAAGGGAACAAGAAGAAGAAATGAAAAGAGCACAGGAAAAGCATGAAGGAATGCCGTGGTGGTTCCTAGAATATATAAAGAAACAAGAAGAAGAGAGACAGAAGGAAAAACAAGAACGTGAAGAGAAAGAAAAGAAACAGGAAGAAGAGAAGGATAGGAGACGGGCAGAGAAAGAACAAAAGCAACGTGAAGAGAGGAAAAAGGAACAACAAGAACTCTTAAAGGAGTTCCGTAGAGAACAAGAAGAGAAACTGGAGGAGTGGCAACAAAAGCAACGTGAAGAAAGGAAAAAGGAACAGCAAGAATTGTTGCAAGAGCTGAATAGAAAGCAAGAGGATAAACAGAGAGAGTTGACAGAAGAAATCAGAAAGAAACAGGAAGAAATAAAGAAAGACAACACAAAAACTCGATTGGAAATACAGAATAGGCTAGCCGAAATGACTCAGAGTATGGAGAATAGAAACAAGCAGATACACGAAGAAATGGACAGAATTAAAGGACAGGTTACAGAAAGCCAGGAAATCATCAAGAAGTTGAAGGATGAGGAGATTAGCAAACTGACCAACGATCTCCAAGAACTAAAAGTCAGTAATGAGAAGAAATGGGACGAATTGAGTGAAATAACAAGCGGCATGGAAGGATTGAAGGTCAGACATCAAGAATTGGAGGAGAAATTCGATCAGGCTGCTGGCACGGTGACCGGTAAAATTAATGAGTTAAAAGAGAAGATCGAGACCGATAAGAATGAGGCGGACCAGAAGATGGAGAAGACGGAAGAGGAGTTAAGGCAGATTAGGAAGGAGATGCAAGAAATTAAGATAGAAAACCAGACAACGAAATCCGTTATTTCAAATTATAGTGAACGGCAAAAAGCGATAGAGATTCAGATTAATGAGAGGGAGACTACACCGTCAAGAACACTGGATCCAAGTAGGCAGAGCATAGATTTGGTAAATGGAAGCAGTCAAAATGAAAGTCCAACCATAATAAACGTCATAAAAACTTACGACGATCGCCCAAAGCACTTTGACAACACATCAAAAATCTCACCTAAGCAATTTCTCAGAGATATTGAGGAACATTTTCGCGAAGGTAGAATTCAAGAGGATAAGAAGCTGCGCGTGATAGAAAAACATCTAGACGGAAACCCGAACATCTGGTTCCAAGCTTTCAAATATACTTTCCACAGCTATGAGGAATTTAAGGCAGCGTTCCTAAGAAAGTTTTGGAGTCCAGAAATTCAACAACAACTAAGAATCGAACTTGTACACCTTATCCAAATCACTTCTGTGACATTTCAAAACCCACAGATCACACCTACAACAACACATCGGTATTGAAGGTTAACTGCTGCACTATACAATAAAATATCCGTATTACATTTTAAGCCAGTTAAAACATGGGTCGAGCAGGTCAGAAGATTATGAAGTACTATAAGAATCTCTGTCACTGGAAGAATATATATGCAAACACAATATTACTTACATTTTCTTGTCACGAGGGAACATGAAGAACGACCGCGCATTCTTCTCTACTTCATAGTTACTGCAGCCAAACACAGCACATACCTTTCCCCTCATGTTGAGAGGAGATATCAAGGAATGACACACGCTACTATTTAATTATGTCAACTCACATAAAACGCATAAATAACACCGAAAACTTCACACACAAATACACGTGCTCTTATGACAGAATCAGTAGTTCTCAGGTCTACCCTGTAGAGAGAGCTCTAATAGCTGTCCCTCGATATCTCGCTGAGTGTCACGTATTGTCTCTACTGTATTATTTGACTCAACCAGCAAAAGGTCGCGCGGTTTGGGTTATGTAGCTTGGTATCTGAAATACCGCCAAATAATCCAAGTATTAACTTAACGGAGGGGCGTACTTTCGCGCAATAATAGCGATAAGTTATAAATTTCCTGTAAAACTGTGCGGTCATTTCTCTCGTACCAAGTTCACACTCTGCGCTTGTCATTCAGTCGGAGGTTCTGATACATATGTTTGTACGTAAGAATGCTATCTGTAATATCACCAAATACCGTAATTAAAGTATTAACGGAAGGGCGTAGTTCCGCACAATAATAGCGACAAGTTATAAGTTCCTGTACAAATGATCGTTCATTTCTCCCGTACCAAGTTCAAACTACGCGCTTGTCATTCAATCGGAGGTTCTCCGGAGGTACCGATTAAAAGCGAACAGAGCCTCCGCTCCGTTAACAGTGCTAGTAAAAAATCACATATAAGTGCACATGCCATTCGAGATACTTGTCTTCATCCTCAATCAATCTTCGAGGTCTCGATGGCACTTTCTCTTGAGCGTACTCGAGAATCGACACTCGAAACTAGAGATGAAGAGTTGTCCTAATCTAATCAGGTAATCACCTAATCAGTGACAGTTTTGCTAACTTAGATTTCTCCCCCAGCTAAATCTAGCTTATTTAATACAACGTTTAGCGGCAAAATAACAATATTCCCGCTGTAGCTTTTCCCCTCTAAATCTAGCTTATTTCCATCAACGAGCCCCTCATGTGATGTGGCGTTGTGGTCTCCCCCAGTATGAACGAACACTCTCTCTCTCTCTTTTCTCCTTGCATGATGTGATAGCAACACCGAAACCAGCTATGATCATGGTACGGTACGTGACTCCATGCTTGTCCAGCCGAAGCATGGAATGTGCCTTTATGATGTAATAGTACCGGTATAACATCCCTTCTCGTACTTCACTTTTACTATCGTCCGATGACCTCACAAAACGTCCTTATTTATCTATCCTGTCTATACAACTCTTGTTCTTTTCCGACCCCGACGGTATTAGGTTGCGAGACCTAGGGTGTCTTTCACTTAGAGATGAGCTTAACTGATATTTCAGAATAGCGGTGATAGGCATATCTGTGACTTTTATCTGTGATTCAGTCACAGGAAGCACGAGCATATGATTATCGCCACGGCCACTTGTTCGCGACCGGTCAGTATGCAAATACTTCTAGTTGATATTATGACAAAGTCGGGTAGTATTTTCCGGAAGATTCGGGACATTAGAAGTGGGAAAAATAGTATTCACATTTATAATTTGAAGTTTTAATATTCCATATGTTGTTAATAAGATGCGATTTTTTTTTTTTTTTTTTTTTTGCTAGTTGCTTTACGTCGCACCGACACAGATAGGTCTTTTGGCGACGATGGGACAGGAAAGGCTTAGAAAAGGGAAGGAAGTGGCCGTGGCCTTAATTAAAGTACAGCCCCAGCATTTGCCTGGTGTGAAAATGAGGAAACCACGGAAAACCATCTTCAGGGCTGCCGACAGTGGGGTTCGAACCCACTATCTCCCGGATGCGAACTCACGCGCAATAAATTAACAAGCGGAATGTGATTACCCGTGTCGTGTCTCCGGGGTACCAATTATTTACAGTACCGTCAACTGGGGTTACTTTGCTCCTTGGGGTTAACTTTGCACCATTTCGGGAAAAAGATCCGATGCCAGCTGTTGGAATGGAATGAATCACAGCATGATAGTTCCACTCTCAGTCAAATAGAGTACATCAGCAGCGTTCACAGGACGGTAAATTATCATCGGATTTTAAGGTTGTCTAACCTGTCTGCTGTCGTTTCTGTGGGAGTTCGGTTGTGAACGAAATATCTGTGTGAAAAATCTATTTATAGGAACATTCCCAATAGGAATACTGTGGTAAGTACTTACTATCATTCATAACACAGAAAGCTTTTCTAATGCCGTAAATGTTTTTATATTTATATTTACGAACATACCGTACGATCCATCATAACCTAATTTTTATCAAGACATGTATATTTTGCCGCCATGAGGGTTTACTGTGCAACACAACAGAAATGGAGCAAAGTACTTCAAGACCTTCAATGAATGTAACTTTTTTTTCTTTTTTTTTAAGATGCCTCGAATGTACCGAAGGAAGTTGGGGGCAAGAAGATATGCTGACTATTCGGCTGAAACACTACAAGAATGTCGACAGCAATAAGAAATGAAACCATGTCACAAAGAAAGGCTTCCTTACATCACGGAATCCCACGCAGGACTATAATAAATAAACTTAAAATGTTCACTCTCAGTCACCTGGGCCTCCACCGATATTTACAAATGCTTTCGGTTTTCCGTTGACTGTAACTGATTTGAGATTTATTATCCAGACCTACCTTGAGCGTACTGGAAGTAAGGTGAAAAAGTTCAAAGGGAACATGCCACGGAACGACTGGATGAAATGTTTTTTGAAGAGAAACCCGCAGTTAAATCTTAGATTTGCAGCTAATATTAAAAGAAAAAGAGCACCATTGGACAGAGATACAATTGTTGATTATTTTGAGAATTTGAAACCAGTTGTAGATGATGTTCCACCAGAAAATCTGTACAATTATGATGAAACAAACTTTTTTTTTTTGCTACCTGCTTTACGTCGCACCGACACAGATAGGTCTTATGGCGACGATGGGACAGGAAGGGGCTAGGAGTGGGAAGGAAGAGGCCGTGGCCTTAATTAAGGTACAACACCAGCATTTGCCTGGTGTGAAAATGGAAAACCACGGAAAACTATTTTCAGGGCTGCCGACAGTGGGGTTCGAACCTACTATCTCCCGAATACTGGATACTGGCCGCACTTAAGCGACTGCAGCTATCGAGCTCGGTATGAAACAAACTTAACGGATGATCCGGGTAAGAAGAAAGTCATTGTGCATCGTGGCGCAAAGTATCCTGAGACTATTTGTAACACTTCAAAGAGTTCTACTTCTATCATCATGTGTGGTAATGCTGCTGGAGAACTCATTCCGCCGTATGTGGTCTATAGGTCTCAACATATGTGGTCAACATGGACAGAAAATAGTCCGAAAGACTGTCGTTACAATCATACCACCTCAGGATGGTTTGATTCAGCTACATTTGAGGCTCGGTTCTTTTCTTTAGTGCTACCTAAACTAAAGAAACAGAGTGGTAAAAAAGTGCTTATCGAAGACAACTTAAACTCTCATATTTATCTCACATTTTTGCAACGATGCCGTATGTTGGGTAGTCAGCCCGAAGGCTGGTTTGATCCTCTGCAGCTCCGCCAAAAGCTGTCATAAATAGCCTAGGCGTCACTGAAGAGGCGTACTAGGGTCATGAGGAGTGAGGTAATTTCCCGTTGTTTTCCTCACGATGCCGTGAAGAGAATATTTATTTTGCGTGCCTACCACCCAACTGCACGCATATGACACAACCTCTTGATGTGGCCTTCTTCCATCCTCTGAAGGTAGCATGGAGGAGACTATTAACAAATTGGAAAGATACATCTGAAGGTTTACGACAATCAGTCCTTCCAAAGGATACTTTCCCAAGACTTTTGAAAGAATTGATGGAAGCCATTTCCAGCAAGGCAACGGAAACTTTGAAGTCTGGATGTCGTAAGTGTGGGATAAATCCTTTTAATGCATCTGAGGTGTTGGAAAGAATCCCTTCTCCTGGAGATTTTTGGGAAGCTGTGGATGCATCATTTCTTGAACACCTTCAGTTAAAAAGGGGAGAGTCTACTGATGGAAAGGTTGCTAAGAAACGGAGAAAGCGACTTGATGTTCCAGCCGGAAAGAGCATTGCTCATGAAGATAATATTATTGATAAGGTTGCGGCTGTAAATGGTAACACCCAGGAAAGTGCAGCTTCTTCTTTAAAATCACTGTATAAAAAGAAGACAAAAACAGTCGTTACAAGTAGTGATGAAGAGTCAACGACAAAATGTCATTGCACTCCAGCTCCTCAGACTTAGTGTTGGCTACTGAATGCACGATTCGAAGCAGTGTATCGATTCATTCAAGTGACCGAGTAAATCGATTCACAAGAACGGCGAGCTCACGGCACACGATTCAGCTTACTCCCAGCACAGTGCTGAGTGGCGCACTCACGGCTCAGTAGCGGGACACTGGACGTTGGCAGGGAGCCGAGCTTCCGCTGCAGCGAGACAGTGAACCATGGCACACCGAAAGAATCGTGCGCACAGCACGGCTCAGTGAGACACAAGATACACACGGCTCTTTATCGACACACTGGACTCTGGCGGAGAGCCGAGCTTCCGCTGCAGTTAGACATACGTGTGAGCTATAGCACACCGAAAGAATCGTGCACACAGTCCGACTCGTTTGCTGAACGATCAGCGTACTGGCCTTCGGTTCAGAGGGTCCCGGGTTCGATTCTCGGCTGGACCTGGGATTTTAACCTTAATTGGTTAATTCCTACGGCACGGGGGCTGGGTGTATGTGTTGTCTTCATCATCGTTTCATCCTCATCACGACGCGCAGGTCGCCTACAGGTGCAAATAGAAAGACCTGCACCTTGGTGAGCCAGACCCCTCCTGGGATATCCCGGCACTAAAAGCCATACGGCATTTCATTTTACATTTCATCGGCACACTGGACACTGGCGGAGAGGCGAGCTTACGCTACAGCGAGTCATGGCACACCGAAAGAATCGTACGCAGTCACGGATCAGTGACACACACACACACACACACACACACACACACACACACACACACACACACACACACAGAGAGAGAGAGAGAGAGAGAGAGAGAGAGAGAGAGAGAGTTCATTGTATTTACTGTCCTCTTCTTACAGGAAGGTTTAAATAATAGATGGATTTATTTGCAGTGTTAAAAAGGTAGTCAAAACATAATTCTAAAGTAGCTATGAAGTAAGTAGGCTATTAGTTATACTATTATTTTAATAGTTTAATGAATCTTAGAATTATAACTTAGTTGAGATTTGCCAATTAATTAAACTCGACTCTAGCCTGTCGTATGACTATGAGTCATGCTCATGACCACTCAATAGTACCTATTTTATATTGGGAAAAACGACTCAGTACTCTCTCAGTTCGTATGTCACATCGTTGCACAAGACTTCAATAATATGTGGACAGTAAGTGAGCCGACTGACGCAATAACTTAACCAACAGTATGTTGAATCAGAAAACCAGTGGGCTACTGTTCATCTCGGGTAGCCTATGCAAAATATGACGATTTAAAAAATCCTCTGCTGATAGAAAAATGCATAGTTTCAAAAATGACTGAGCGAGTTGGACGTGCGGTTAGTATCGTGTAGCTATGCGCTTGCATTCGGGGGATGGTGGGTTCGAATCCCACCGTCGGCAGCCGTTAAGATGGTTTTCCGTAGTTCCCTATTTTCACACCAGGAAATGCTGGGACTATACCTTAACTAAGGCCATGGCTGATACCTTTGTAATCTCAGACCTTTCCCATCCTGCGTCGCCGGAAACCGATGTATTAGAGTGACTAGCATTTTTTTCTAAGAAAGGAGTTTATTGTGTGAAGACCAGATGGCAGCAGCGAGCACTGAATGCTGTTGCAGCTGTCTTACCAGTACATACTACACAGGTGCAGTAGGAGCAGTGACTCAAATGTGCCGTGAATCGGATCATTGTATCGATTCAGTAACGTGAACGGAATCAAATGAATCGAATGTCCCATCACTACGATGTAGGCTTGTCAGGGGAAGGAAGAGTGCAGGCGGGTATGATCTGTCCGGCAGAGCCCTCGGTAGGTCCCAAGAGTTTACAAGTGTGTGGGGTGTGGGAGGAGCCTGGAGGAACGATATGGCTTGTCAGACGTAAGAAGAGAGCAGGCAGGTGTAATCGCTGAACGGCAGAGCCCTCAGCAACATTGCCGACCACATTAAAATGTACCTAGGCTTTTCCCCCTCGTCTTATATTAATTGGTGTTAGAGATTAATTCCAAAACATTTTACAAAACAATGAATACATCAATATAACCGTAACGTGACGACACTATTTGTAGGATGGTCAAATTGTTAAACACGTTGTCATGCTTTGAAATTTGAGCAAGGAGAGAGAAATTCGGGAGTGCACTATTTATCTGTTTTCATGAATGTTGTTATTATCAAGTGTGATTGTGATGAATGAAACAGTGCTATGCCATAATAGTCGGGATTGCATTACCTTTTAGTCTGTTAAAGTGTGTGCATAAATGCCATTGTAGTGTAGTTAATTACTTAATTAATGTTGTAGTACAAGCAGATTTCTATTCATCCAGTGTCATCGGATTATTATTATTATTATTATTATTATTATTATTATTATTATTATTATTATTATTATTATTATTATTATTATTATTATTATTCATCTAAAAGTATCGTGGTGCTGGTCAGTGAAAACCGGACCGATTGGGGAGGGGAAAGACATGGCGGCACAGCCCTGCCAGAGTAAAATGTCACGAGCCGCCACTGGTCTGAGTCAACTATTACCCCTGAGCAGTTGAATATGACATAAACAGTTTACACTTTAGTTACCAGATGACAGCAGCAACTTAAATACCCTATAGTCAGTGGTGTATACTGAGGGCTACTAAGGCTATCAGTCAAACTCAAACCTCAGTTGAGTTACATTATAATGTAAGCATCTGACACATTGTTCCATTTACAAAACTTGAAAGAAGTGAGAAAAAACGTCGCACGTACTTCTGAGAGCAAGACATCGGAGTCATATTGCAACCCAGATTCTCGTCTCTCTCCCCTCGACTCGCCTCGCACGGTTTGCTGCTGTAGGCTATATCGGATTAGGAGCTGGGACAGGAGATTGGTGTGCTAGGCTTCGGTCCGTCAGATCGCCACTGCTATCAACCATGCGTTACTCATCGTATATGCTTCTTCACCTCATACTTCTGACTTACACTTACTGGTAATTATATAGATAACAAAGTGCTGGTATTTCACTCCCGTTTACTTCTACATCCTTGTAGGAAGACATTTCAGGGCTGCTGTTATAGGAGCAATATAGTTTTCTTTTTTATTGGTAGATCTGCTAACATGAAATGCAAACTTTCAGGTTTGGTGTTCTCTTTTGTTGGTTGGAATCGAACCCGTGATCATGAGTAGGACACCACCACTGATCCCCTGAGGAATCTAATTAACCAGTGAACGATGGGTACGACCGCTGTAAAATTCAACATTTTTATGGCATCTGTATAGGATTGGTGGTGACGTAATGAGGATAAAATGAATGGCGAAGACGTCATAAACACCCAGTCACCAAGCCAGGGGAATTAACAGTATAAGGGGGTTGGGTTGATTCCAAGAATTGAACCGGCGCCATCGGACCAAATGCAAGCATTCTATCCATTTAGCCACAAAGCCGGACTTTAATTTGCTAAACCTTAAGGCCGGTCTCCACTGATTAACATTTAACAACAACATGTTGAATGATAAAAGTGTTAAATGTTAACTGGTGACACCATCAACATGTTAAACGTTAAATGTTGAATTCTGTTTCATTTAACATTGTGTCCACACTTAATAAACATGTTAAACTTGACTTCCTTTCTCTATATACAGATAGTTCATTGTATCAATTTGTGGTAATAGGCCTACATTTACGTGGTGTCTAGTATTTTAAACAAGGACAATGGACTCAGATGAAGAGGATTACCGGGCGAGTTGGCCGTGCGGTTAGGGACACGCGGCTGTGAGCTTGCATTTTGGAGATAGTGGGTTCGAATCCCACTGTCGGCAGCCCTGAAGAAGGTTTTCCATGGTTTCCCATTTTCACACCAGGCTGGGGCTGTATCTTAATTAAGGCCACGGTCGTTTCCTTCCAAATCCTAGGCCTTCCCTATCCCATCGTCGCCATAAGACCTATCTTTGTCGGTGCGACGTAAAGCCAGTAGCAAAAATAAAATAAGAGATGAAGAGTATTTGGCCTTTGTTATTGCCACTGTTGCTTTCTGTTATGATTTAGAAATGCAGTTTTATTAGGCACATTTCCTCCCCTCATCCTGCTTTTTGCTTCAAAAGCAAACCACTATGAAGTATAAACTTCGTCCGCTGCCGCCCGCGACTTTTCTGAACTTTTTTACAGTTCTCGACTTACCGTACTGGGAGCGGAGGGACGCTAGTAGCCTATATATTTCGGTGCACTCGCGGGAACAATTTTAGATTATTTCGAGTTCCTGGAAATTGCCGGCTTCCTTCGCTTTATCTCTGAATTCCTTTGATGAGACATCCCACAAACAAGGCCTTTCTATTATATCATTAAGTCCAGAGTAATATCCTTGCTCCACTCCATTTCTGACTATAAATTTTAGTACCGGTATAGTGCAAAGAGAAGGACATACGTGCGCGTACTGTATTTGTAGCTTATAACAAAGAGAATGAGTATTGCGGAGTGTTGTAACTACGAGAATCCTACTTCACGAGAAGTACGTCGTTTGTGTCGTTTAGGCTGCCGGTATCTGTTGGAATGGAGACAGCATGGAAGTTGCCGAAGCTGTGGCGACATCTCACGAACTAATCAATGGAGACCATTGATCAGGGGTTGAGCATTGGCAGTAGCCAGTAGCAGAGGCCAAGGCAGTAGATTGTGAAACAGCCTTGACAACACAGCAGGCTTCTCTGTTGGCTATTGGCTGCATAGTGTATTTGACTTTAAGCATGCGTACTATCTGAACTCTGAAGGTGACATTCTGTGTCTGTAAGCTGCAGTGACAGTTCCCGCTTCCCAGTTACTGTTTTCATTAGTACGTTATTCTGTTGTCATTACTCGGTAACTTCGAGCATAGAAATAGAATGCTCGAAGCTCGGTAACCTGTTATTTTTTGTCCTCGTTACATTTGTCAGTAACAGTTACATGCATGTAATTGTGACAAAGTAACTGCTACGTTATTTTTTTGCCATCTCTACTGATCACGTGAGGTTTCTTGAAATGGCTTCTTCTAAAGTTGCTGTGGTATGTTCGTTTGGGAACGTATGAAATCGTTAAATACTGGGTTGACATTATCAGATGCTGTTTGTAAACATATTGCACCTTTATTTTCAGGTTACTGGTGGGAACAAGGGCATTGGATTTGAAATTGTGAAGGGTCTTTGCAAAAAGTTCGATGGCGTTGTATACTTGACAGCCAGAGATATTTCAAGAGGCGTGGGGGCTGTCTCCAAATTGCAAGAGGTAGGTAGCCTACTGAATACGTAAGATGGTGTTGTCGCAAAATTCACGGTTGAAAAAAAAAAAAAAAGGTTTGCTGGTGCGATGGTGCTACCGTAGAGCAATCGCGGATGAAAAATCATAGAAAATCCGCCCGTAGAAGTATTCTTATATAAAAAGAATTAAAACGGAGAGAAATTTGTGCGAGGCTATTTTCTGTTTTCCCATTGGTCGGCGCTGCTCAGGTCAGCTTACATGGAAAGAAGTTTTATATTTTGCTCGATGGAAATCGCATGTGTGGCTCCTGCGCTGCTACATTCGGTAAAACTAAGAAAACCGTGCAGTTTGAATTTGCCATGTTTTGCGCCGGAAAACCATCATTTTTGTCATATTTTAGCTGGACTCCGGGTTATATCCTGCGCCCCCAGACCCCTTTTCTTCGCTTCCAGACTATATCCTAACCTATAAGAACGAGTGGTCTTTTCTCTTAATTATTCGACGTTGGCATCCTGGAAGTTGGCGCCAGGGATGGGTCCAGCAAGTTCATTTGCTTGAACTAGTTCATTTTGGTTCATTCGATACCGTTCGGTCGCCTTGAGCCGTTCAAATGATTCATGAGCAAAAGTCGTGGAAACAGCTCTCGCGGCACTTCGTTCAGATGAACGAGGTAGTTTATTATGCGCAAGCTAATACGTAAATTTTACAATAGATAATCATTGCTTACGTCTTCGTCCACCGTTAATATGAATGACAAACCATACAGCTTTCACCCCACCCCACCTCTTGCGTTATTTAAAGCTCGTCGCTTCGAGGGGCGTATGAATCTGCTGTTTGAGAAAGAAGAAGCTATTTACAGGATTTATCCACGGGAAAACATTGCTCTGAGATGATAATTGTTCTTTTTATTTAAGTTCTTTGGGCTTTTTGGGCTTTTTCAATCATGAAATTACCAGCGTTTCGCCCCAGTGTAGCAGTGGGCTCATCAGTTGGATAGCTATACCTTTCCAGCTTACCAAGACGCTGGTGGCTAGCAAATACAGTAGAGACAATACACGACACTTACGGATTTCGCCTTGCTAAAATGGGAGACAATTCGACGGTGGCGCTCCTAGTGACTTGACCTGAACAAATCGCGCTAAATTCAAATATCAATGGAAATGTATATACGGAAATGGATAAATAAATTACGTCTAGAAAGACAGTTGTATTGAGATATTAACTTCGAAGTTGCTAAAGCAATTCTGGATAAATGAATGAAGAATTATTTAAAAGGTTATTATTCAAAGACTGAAATTAGACATATAAAGAAGGTGTGAAATGGACTGCTGTGACATGGCTTGATCTTTCATTTATGCATTACTTTTTTAGCTTTAGCATACCTGCCTGAAATCTTACGGTTGGATTTGTCTTTTTTCCTCATTTAAAAACAATGTATCATCACATTAAGACATTTGTCAATAAAAATATCGGCACATTCCTTACACATATGATGCAATGAATTAACATTTTATAGCTGGACAATTTTTCCTCTTAACATGAAGCCCACTAACAGAAAGAAAATCTATAAAATCCCGGATTTAATCTGAGAAGAGCGATAAAAGAAAGAAAAGTTTGAAAATGTTGTCGATAGTGATTTTTTGAGGAATATTTACGTACAATTAGAGTAAAAATGTAACATACCCTTGGCTGTATAGTCGAGGATTTTTAAAGTCGCTGGCCTGGAAATGATCTGAACAGATCTTATAATTCTTATAAAAGCGTAACGTCCCTTCTTTCTTGTACACTTTATCCAAATCGCTTCTGTGACATTTCAAAACCCACAGATCACACCTACAACAACACATTGGTATTGAAGGTTAACTGCTGCACTATACAATAAAATATGCGTATTATATTTTAAGCCCGTTAAAACATGGGTCGAGCAGGTCAGAAGATTATGAAGTACTATAAAAATCTCTATCACTGGAAGAATATATATGCAAACACAATATTACTTACATGTTCTTGTCACGAGGGAACCTGAAGAACGAGCGCGCATTTTTTTCTACTTCGTAATTACTGCAGCCAAACACAGCACATACCTTTCCCCTCATGTTGAGAGGAGATATCAAGGAATGACACACGCTACTATTTAATTATGTCAACTCACTGAAAACGCATAAATAACACCAAAAACTTCACACAAAAATACACGTGCTCTTATGACAGAATCAGTACCGTTCAGGTCTATCCGCTAGAGTGAGCTCCAATAGCTGTCCCTCGATATCTCGCTCAGTGTCGTGTATTGTCTCTACTGTATTTGTGGCTAGTGCGCCGTTGAGACACCACTGCAAGCCTCTTATGTAGGACACTGCATGGGACTCGAGAGTTAATTGTAACTAGTTACAGGTTGGTATCAAAAGCTCTATAAGTTTCATCCCCCACCCCTTTCTGAAGCAAACTTCTTGAATACCGGTATCCTAAGTTCTTTTATAGGCTACTAGAGAGCGGTTCCGGGGCGGAGATATACGTCGTGGGAAAAGGGTGTGTGGGTTTTAGTGAGTAGGAATCTCACACTTGTGGAGTGCGGACCCTCACAACTGTCTCATGAAAGATTTCCCACACTCCCCCGTAAACTATTATTATTATTATTATTATTATTATTATTATTATTATTATTATTATTATTATTATTATTATTATTATTATTATTATTATTATTACTACTACTACTACTACTACAGTAATTGAATGAGTGCATTTGCTAAGTAATTTAATAGGTATATACTTACCAGATATTGTAACAGGAGTTGAATCATGGCTGAGAAATGACATAATGGATGCAGAAATATTATCACGGAACTGGAGTGTGTATCTTAGAAATAGGATAGGAATGGTAGGAGGGGGAGTACTCATTCTGGTGAAAGAAGAATTTGTAAGCTACAAAAAAGTTAAAGATGTGTAAGGCTCATCTCTAAAGATAATAGGCAACTTAATGTCTTTGGAGTGTACAAAGCAGGAAAGGGTAGCACTGATGTTGACTCAGAATTATTTTATATGACAATCAGCTATGTGGGACACGATGTGGAAAGGAACGTGATAGTAGCGCTTGATCTCAATTTACCAAATGTCAAATGGGAAGGTAATGCGAATGACAGGAAACATGAACAACAAATGGCAAATAAGTTATACTCCGCACGGCCTTACTTCTAAATTGAAGTTTCACAAAACAAATGAGCATCTTCTTTCCTCTGTTGCCAGCGCGCTACGCCTGCGAGAACAACTGATGCAATATGACCGCGGTAAACAGCCCTTTTAAATTGTAATACATACTCAGAAAAACGAATGAATATGGATTGAAAACAAATTCACAAGAACTACACTTTCTAACAATATCTGGCACTAAAAGAGAATATATTATTAACAATAAAAGAGAATGAGGAAATAATACATCACTAACGGCTAATGGCTGGCACAGAAAGGAGGTTATGGCCTACAAAGGGAACACTCTACTGATCTCAGAGTCACTGAAACCCTCCAACAATATGAAAAACACACTAAATATTGAAGGAAAATGCAAAAGATCGCGAACCGTACCGAATATCACACACTCTGAGCGAGATAGGTTAACCACGTGGTGAATGTAAATATTAGAGTTGGCAACTAGGTTTCGAGATCGTGCTCTGCCGATATAAATCGATATGAATGGCAGCTTGGGATTGGTTGGATGTCTATGCTTCAGCGCATAACCACCAGACAGAGCCAAAATCTGCTAAAACGTCAATTTAGAATTAGAGCCGTACGGAGTATAATATGGCAAGGGCATCTGATTTAGAAAGTGATGGAACCAACTAGAGGGCATAATATTCTGGATGTGGTGCTGGTAAAACTAGATGAGCTCTATAGAGAAACCATAGTAATAGATGGTATTAGTGATCACAAAATTGTTTTTGTCGTAGTTAAAAATAAATGTGAAAGAAAGGAAGGTATTAAAATTAGGTCTATTAGGCAGTACCATATGGCTAATAAAACAGGCATGAGGGAGTTTTTAAAAAGTAACTATGATTGATTTTAATTTTGTGTGGCTATTTCTAGCCGAGTGCAGCCCTTGTAAGGCAGACCCTCCGAAGAGGGTGGGTGGCATCTGCCATGTGTAGGTAACTGTGTGTTATTGTGTTGGAGGATAGTGTTATGTGTGGTATGTGAGTTGCAGGGATGTTGGGGACAGCACTAACACCCAGCCCCCAGGCCACTGGAATTAACCAGTGAAGGTTAAAATTCCCGATCCGTCCGGGAATCGAACCCGGGACCCTCTGAACCAAAGGCCAGTACGCTGACTATTCAGCCAACGAGTCGGACACTATGATTGGTGGAAACGGTAAATAAAAATGTAAAGAAACTCTGGGATGGGTTTAAAGCAATTTTCAAGGAATGTGGTAAAGATCCATTATATTATAACAGAGAAGTAAAGAGACTAAGAAGGAGGTGCAGGTTGGAAAGAAATAGAATTAGAAATGGCTGTGGAAGTAAGAAAAAATTGAAGGAAGGAACTTACTAGGAAATTGAAGTTAGCAGTGAAGTCAGCTAAGAATAACATGATGGCAAGCATGATGGGCAGTCATATAAATTTTAGTGAAAAATGGAAGAGTATATATAGGTACCTCAGGGCAGAAACAGGTTCCAAGAAGGACATTCCAGGAATCATAAATGAAGGGGAGTATGTATGCGAGAATCTTCAAGAGGCAGAAGTATTCAGTCACCAGTATGTAAAGATTGTTGGTTTACAAGGATAATACCCAGATAAAGGAGGTGACTAATACTAAAGAAGTATTAACATTTACATATGATAACAACAACATTTACAATATGATACAAAAGTTGAAAACTAGAAAAGCGGCTGGAATTGATAAGATTTTTGGGGATATATTAAAGACAATGGGTTGAAATATAGTACCATATCTGAAGTACTTAATTGATTATTGTTTGCATGAAGGAGTTATACCAAATGAATGGAGAGTTGCTATAGTAGCCTCTGTGTATAAAGGAAAGGGTGATAGACATAAAGCTGAAAATTACAGGCCAGTAAGTTTGACATGCATTGCATTAAGCTTTGGGAAAGCATTCTTTCTGATTATATTAGACATGTTTAAAATTATAAACTGGTTTGATACAAGGCAGTTTGGGTTTAGGAAAGGTTGTTCCACTGAAGCTCAGCTTGTAGGATTCCAGCAAGATATGAAGACGGTTTGAAAAGTTCTCAGAATCACCGTTAGATATCAGTGCTAGAGCAACAAGGTTCCCGCGGAATAATCACACATCCTTTGTGAGTGAACACGTGGCGCGTCAGTGCTCTAGCTGCAGGAGTGTGGTAGTGACGACTGTTTGTTGTTCCCGAGTAGTGATTTGTGACAATGGAAAAACCTGAGATTTGAGCAGTGATTAAATACTTTGTAAAGAAAGGTATGAAAGCAAAGGAAATTCATGCTGACTTTCAGAACACACTGTGGGACTCTGCTCCTTCATTTTCAACTGGTACCAAGTGGACCAGCGAGTTTAAATTTGGTCGGGAGAGCTTGGATGATGATCCGCATAGTGGATGGCCAAAAAGTGTTACGACCCCAGAATTTATCGGAAAAGTGCATAAATGGTCATGGAGGATCGTCGACTGAAAGTGCGGAGATTGCTGAAGCTGTAGGGATGTCTTCTGAACGGGTATATTGTATTTTAAGCAAAGAATTGGGTATGAAAAAATTATCCGCATTGAACAATAAACGCACCAGATTGGAAATGTCCGAACAAAGTCTGGCCCGTTTTCAGTGCAACCAACAAGATTTTTTGCCTGGTTTGTGACTACAGATGAAACGTGGGTCCACTACTATACCCCAGAGACAAAACATCAGTCAAAGCAGTGGAAACATGCTGATTCACCACCACCAAAGAAAGCAAAGGCAGTGTGTTCGGCTGGAAAGGTCATGGCCTCAGTTTTCTGGGATGCAAAAGGCATTCTGCTGATAGATTATCTTCCTACTGGCCAAACAATTACGGGGCAATACTATGCAAACCTCCTAGACCAACTACAGGAAAAGATACCCGAAACAAAGCCTGGTTTGGCAAGGAAAAAGGTCATCTTTCATCAGGACAACACTCCGCCGCACTCAGGTGTTATTGCCATGGCAAAACTTCATGAACTGGGGTACGAATTGTTGCCACATCCACCTTATTCACCTGATTTGGCACCAACAGACTTTCATCTATTCCCCAAGCTGAAAATTTTCCTCGGTGGATGGAGATTTTCTACAAGGGAAGAACTGACACCCGAATTGGAGAGGTATTTTGCAGGCCTGGAGGAATCTCATTTTCGAGATGGGAGCAAGGCATTGGAACATCGCTGGACCAAATGCATTAGTCTACAGGGAGACTATGTTGAAAAATAAAAGCAGTTCCACCGAGGTAAGATACTTAATTGTAGTACATTCCGACAGTGGCGGCTGGTGCAGAAAATCAGTTGTGTGCTGTAACGCATCTCAATTCCAAAAAATAAAAAATATTTAGAAACATACTGGTATGTGGTTTTCAAGAGGCTCTTCACTTCGTTTTCAACACTGAACAAACACGCAAACAACCCCAACACACATACACATTCCTCATAAAAAGCTATAAAACTATATAATTAAACACTCAGTAACACCTATATTTAAATATAACAGTATGTTCACCGTATTACATAATGTTCAATGCATTGTTGAAATGTTCATAACGATATAAGTTTTCACTGAGTTCGACTTGAATAATTTGTCATGATTTACATAATGTTCAATGCATTGTTGAAATGTTCATAACGATATAAGTTTTCACTGAGTTCGACTTGAATAATTTGTCATGACTTTACAATCCAGAATTCTTATTCACAAGCATAATTTCTGTGGATCTTTTTTGAATAATGTCGCACATTCTGGAAAAAGTTTCATGGCAGGAGACAGTTGTGCGCCTGCACACCTGTGGTCGAACGAAGAATCGCTGTGAAGTGATGTCTTGGCTGTTGTTTCCACAGCCTATCGGAACACATTCTCTTTGTTGGGCACGCATGCGCAAAGGGCAGAGTTCCTGGTTTCTGGCTAAAAGCTTAGCTCTCGCTGAGCTGTGACCACACAGCACCCGGCGTGGAGCACACCAGTAGTTACCTGGTTGTGAGGGGTGTTGAATAATTTCCTATTCTTTGGCTGACGTCTTTTTCAATGCACTGTATTTTATTGTGGATAATATTTTTAAACTAATTTATTTTTCCAATAACCAGTGTGCTGCAGCACTTCAGCACATAATGTACGGCCGCCCCTGCATTCCGAGAACTTTTCAAACCACCTACTGTACGTATAGCAGATATCCCGGATTCAGGAGGTCAAATGGACTGTACTGCGATTGATCTATCTAAGGCATTTGATAGGGTAGATCATGGGAGACTACTGGCAAAAATGAGTGTAATTGGACTAGAAAAAAGAGTGACTGACTGTGTGGCTATATTTCTAGAAAACAGAACTCAGAGAATTAGAGTAGGTGAAGTTTTATCTGTCCCTGTAATAATTAAGAGGGGAATTCCTCAAGGCAATATTATAGGCAATATAATTGGGCCTTTATGTTTTCTTATATATATAAATTATATGAGTAAAGAAGTGGAATCAGAGATAAGGCTTTTTGCAGATGATGTTATTCTGTACAGAGCAATAAATAAGTTACAAGCTTGTGAGCAACTGCAAAATGACCTCAATAATATTGTGAGATGGACAGTAGGCAATGATATGATGATAAACAGGATTAAAAGTCAGGTTGTGAGTTTCAAAAATAGGAAAATTCCTCTCAGTTTTAATTACTGTGTTGATGGGGTGAAAGTTCCTTAAGGGGATCATTGTAAGTACCTAGGTGATAGTATAAGGAAAGACATTCATTGCGGTAATCACATAAATGGGATTGTAAATAAAGGGGACAGATCTCTGCAGATGGTTATGAGAGTGTTTAGTGGTTGTAGTAAGGATGTAAAGGTGAGGGCATATAAGTCTCTGGTAAGAGCTCAACTAGAGTATGGTTGCAGTGTATGGGACCCTCACCAGGATTACTTGATTCAAGAACTGGAAAAAATCCAAAGAAAAGCAGCTCAATTTGTTCTGGGTGATTTCCAACAAAAGAGTAGTGTTACAAAAATGTTGTAAAGTTTGAGCTGGGAAGACTTGGGAGAAAGAAGATGAGCTGCTCGACTAAGTGGTATGCAGTACCAATATAAATGGTCCGTTATTGGACATTATACATTTTCCAGCTAACTCATTCCTGGTTGCCAGCGTTTTGCCCCAGTGTGCTAAATTGGGCTTATCAGTTGGTAAATAGCACAGGTTACCCATGGGAATCAACATCTGTATCATAAGTGGTATGTTGCGAGCAGTCAACGGAGAGATGGCGTAGAATGACATTAGTATACGAATAAGTTTGAGTTGTGTCTTTAAAAGTAGGAAAGATCACAATATGAAGATAAAGTTAGAATTCAAGACAAATTGGGGCAAATATTCATTTATAGGAAGGGAAGTTATGAATTGGAATAACCAACGGAGATGTTTGTTTGTCGAACCCTTGTTCCGTTTCTCTACGGGTTCGGGTATGAGGTGAGATGAATTTGTCGTGGCGGGTTTTTATGACCAGATGCCCTTCCTGACGTCAACCTCATCAGAGGAGTTAATGAAATGAAATTAATGACGTGATATATAATAGTAGGGAGAGGGTGAAACCCAGTACCAGCACATAGCCTACTCCTGTCGAATAGCACCAAGGGGTCTACTCAAGGCTTAACATCTCCATCTGATGGACAAATCACCATCAACAGTGTCATATGCCTGGAGAGGTTTGGAATTTAATCCAGGCTTTTGGTACCCAGTCTAGTGATTAGTGATTGTATACCACCACCTCCCCTACCCTGCCGGCCAACATTCTGATGGTAATTTTTTTTCGACCAACGGGACTCGAACCGGCTAACCACGGTGGTAGACCGTTTAGGCTTCAGCGCCTTAACGATCACGGCCACCAGGCAGGCTTCAATAAATATCCAATTTCTTTGAAATCATTTAAGAAAAGGCTAGGAAAACAACAGATAGGGAATCTGCCACCTGGGCGACTGTCCTAAATGTAGATCAGTATTGATTAATTGATTGAAAAAGGCAAAACTTGGTTTTGAAGTTGTACGTCAGGGAAGGATATGGGGTCGTTGTAGAAACGAGTCTTGGGTGGGCTGTTGCTATGGTTTGGGATTTGTCTGGGTTAAGTTGAAGTCCATGGTAGAAAGACCAATTGCTTGCTGCTTCAGGATCCATGTTTATTTGTTCAATTGCTGTTAAAACATCTGCTGGTTTTGTGTGAGTGTTTAATTGTATATCTCCATCATAAATGTGATATTTACAGTTTGCTAGTTTTTTCGTTAGGCCATGGATAAAAACTGAAAATACCAAAGGAGCCAGAACTGACCTTTGGGTGCCTGCCCTTGCATGTATCCATTATGGAAAAGGTATCTTGATTAAGGACACATTGATATTCATGTAAGTAGACTTCCATCCATCTCGGAGTATTGTTGGAGAAACCTAGGCAGTAAAGTTTGGATAGCAACAACATGGTCTGCAGAGTCAAATATTTTGCTATGCCAAGTCCAGTAGGCAAACCAAAGAGGATATAATAGGATAGAGATGAAACTCAATAGTAAATTTTGGTGCCAACCAAGGTGACCGACTAGTAGTTACCATTCTTAATTCCAAAGACAGACAGTGCAGTGCACTTCTAATATGAGGCATATCCAGTCATGCTCCGCTAGGCTCCATGTTCCCATATCCTAGCTTAACCCCATTCCCTGCAATTATAGTATAGTTCAATTATTTTCATTCCCATTGCATTATAGTTCATGTATTTTTGTTTTCATGTACAGTTGTTATTAAGTTGCATATAATGATCTGATGCCTGGTATCTGTATAGCATATTGTTTTGTTGTGTGCATAAGCTCACACCTCAAAGAAGACTCACATTAAAATGAACAATGAGAACATTTACAAGAAGTTTGTGTTGTGTGAAATAACAAGTCTTATTAAAAGCCAGACTGCAAAATTCCACATATGAAATAAGGGGTATCACTTTATTATCCAAGTTTCAGATCTATACCATATGGAGATAAAAATGCCAAAATTATAATGCACTACGTTAGAAAATTCACAGAAATATACAAATGAAATTATTCCATTTCCAGCCTCTCAGTTGTGCACGGATAGGAAATGTAGGGTTGCAGAAAGACTGGCCATCATCATGATCATCATGATGATCATCATCATCATCATTTTCCAGCTCCAGTTTCCCCAGTGTGGTGTATAAGCGCTTGCCACTTCTTCCTGTCAAAGTATAGTTTCTGTTCCTCTATGTCCTCCCACTTGGCATTCCTCTTGCTGACCTCTGATTTCACTGTGTCTATCCATCTATTCCTTGGTCTCCCAACTGGCCTCTCTCCTTTCATTTCTCTGCCAAAGTAATTCCTTGATGTTCTTGTTCCATCAATCCTCATAACGTGTCCAAACCATTGTAGCCTGCACCTTCCTAAAAACTCGATAACAGGTATTTTGATGCCAGCCTCCTTCCTGTTTGTTTCATTTTTAATCTTGTCCTTCCTGGTCTTTTGGTCCATTGTTCTGATGAATTTCATTTCTGTTAACTGGATTTTACTATTTGTCATGTTATGCAGGGTACATGTTTCCAGTCCATATGTGAGAATTACCGAGCTCGATAGCTGCATAGTCTATTAGCTTCATCTCCGTATTGATTGCTACTACAACATAAAGATAATTGAGAAGTCTCCACCTTATCAATACATTAATTTATTTACTTTAAAGTAGTAAATTCAGTCAGTACCGGTTTTGATCCCTATGGGATCATCCTCAGCTGACACACAAAGAAATAGTTACAAAAACATCACATATGAAAGATTACACCTTGTAAAACTAGTCCAATTACATCAGACGTTAAAAGTTGTTTGTTAATTTACTAGTGCAAAGTGGTAAAAACAAACAGTATGAATAAGAAACTGGACCTATTCCATTAGTTTACTATTTTATCTACTTTTAACCGGCTTGCCATGTCACATCAAAAAAAAATTTCATGTATATACTATAGACGATAACAATCTCATAGTACTAATGTTAACAAGTGTAAACCTCATTTTATGCACAACAAAATAGGTGCATGAGGTAACACATATCATATAACAAGCATTTTTTAGCCAAGAAAGTTCCATTTCAATAAGCATTTCATGTTTGTTCCAATTGGACTAGTTATACAAAAGTGAAACATCCTAAATATCAATGCAAAAAGTGTAAATAATCCTATTGACATTTCATAGATCAGATACAATGAAGTGATAAGCCTCAAATAACAAATATTTTCAAGACATTACAACAAATTTACAATTATTACTGTGTATAAGTGCAAACTTCATTCCATGTTCAATAATATAGGCACAGTGTAATGATATGCCTTAACAACAATGTACTTTTTAATAATTTATTTAACGCGCACAATGTCAGCGGTCTGGAGAGGGATATTCTTATTTTGGGATGTTATAATCCCCATTTGAAATTTTCCAAAGAGTTTCTTAATGTACTTGAGGATATATGGAATAAATATAGTAATTATATGTGTTTTACTGTAGGAGATTTCAATATTGACAAACTTCAGCCGAGTCTACTAGCGTCTGAACTTAAGAGGTTATGTGAATGCTATAACCAAAATCCATGTAACAGCAGGTTTCCCACCAGGATTACTAACAGTACAGCTAGTCTGTTAGATCATGTTTATGTCAATAAGCTGTACAGGTGCAAACTGTATAATATAATTAATGATTATAGTGATCATAATTTATTAGTCTGCGATATAAATTTGTTATCGAAAGTGAGAACAGAAATTTCATACTTGAAACCAAAAACATGTAATGTGAAGAACATGAATGCTTATATGTCTACCAATCCTCTGATCATCAGTGAAGGTGATAGTTGTGATGTGATAGTAAATAAACTTAACAATTATCTGCAGGAAGCCAATAGTAGCAGTAGGCCTATAAATCAGAATTATAAAGCAAATAATAAGACATTCAAAGGTAGGCAATATTGCCCATGGATGAATGATACACTTTCCAGCCTCATTGATCAAAAGAATAAACTTTACGGTAAAATAAAAAGACAACAACTTAGAGTAAAAATGGGCTGTGATTATGCATCACAGCAATTGATAAATGACTATAAACTATTATGTAATCAGGTAACAAAGCTTAAAAGACAGTTGGAAAATGCATATTTCATAAATAGATTAAGTAATGCCAAAAACAATCCTTGGAAAATTGTCAATGAAATCTTAACATCAAATTTTAACAAAAACAGGAATTTCCAACTCAAAGTTCAAGATAATATTGTGACTTGTCCAGTAGAAATATCAAAATTATTCAATGACCACTTTATTAATATAGGAAAAAAGTTAGCTACCAATACTCCTACCCACAAATCACCTAATATTGGAAATGGGCCAAGTAATTCATTGTTTTTGAAACCTACTAATGACCTTGAAGTTGCGGAAATAATAAAAAAATTAAAAAATAGCAGCTGTAGTGATGTGTATGGTGTTAGTAATAACCTACTTAAGAGTCTAGCTGTGCATTTAATTCCATGCATTACGAAGTTAATCAACAAATCGTTAAGTGAAGGTATTGTTCCATGTGAGTTAAAAATTGCCAAGGTCATTCCTGTGTATAAAGGGTCTGATAAATTCGATGTTAATAACTACAGACCTATATCAGTCCTTCCCATTGTGTCAAAAATCCTAGAGATAGTGGTCAAAGATAGGCTATTAAAATACCTACAATGTAATGACTATTTTTATCCATACCAGTACGGATTTTTGCCTAACTCTAGTACCTACAATGCTGTGGAAGACATTATTATTAAGTTACAGGAGTCCTTAGACTCATGTATGGTAGCATCAGGCCTTTTTATAGATCTTCAGAAAGCATTTGACACAGTTGACCATAACATTTTATTACTGAAGTTGGAAGCAGCAGGGGTTAGAGGTTTAGCACTTAACTGGTTTACAGATTATCTCAGAGACAGGGTACAGTTCGTTAGTTGTATGGGAGCAGAAAGCACGTTACAGACTATAACAACTGGTGTGCCTCAAGGTTCTGTTCTAGCACCAATATTATTTCTTGTATTTGTCAATGATATTGGTAACTTGCCGCTGTTCGGCAAGTTGTCATTATTTGCTGATGACACAAATATTTTCTACACAGGGAATTGTACATATAATCTTGAAGAAAAGATGCAACATGACATATCTTTAATTCAGACCTGGCTTACTACCAACCGACTAAGAATTAATCATAATAAAACTAATTATATCATATTTCACAAACCATTATGTACATTTCCTCTGGACATCAACTTGAGTTTCTATGACCAAGTGGTACCTCGTGTTCAATCAACCAAATTTCTAGGACTTTGCATAGATGAGTCGCTAACTTGGGAGAATCACATCACAATGCTGTGTGATAGAATAACTCCTGCTATTGGTGTACTCAGCCGATTAAAATACAAAGTTTCTCATGGACTGTTGAAGAGTATTTATCATGCACTAATTGAAAGCCACCTGAATTATATGATTCATATCTGGGCATGTTGCAGTAAAGAACAATTTGAAAAGATCAGTATCTTACAGAAAAGAGCACTGAAAATACTCTTCAACTTACCCACCTTAACACCAACCATACAGGTCTACCAGTATTGTAATGTGCTGTCACTAGATGGTCTTCGTAAAAAAGCTTCAGCTATTATGTTGTATAAATTGAAAAATGGACAAACTCATTCGAACACACTTTGCAACTTGAATTCTGACATACATTCATACAGTACAAGAGGATCTACTAAAATTCACTGTAAATCATTGAAGTCTACTAAGTATGGCACTAATTCTTTATGGCATTTTTCTGTAAAGTTTTTCAATAGCCTTCCTGAGCATATTCGAGAAGCCGCTAACTTACCCATCTTTAAAACCAAGCTTGTTAATTTTCTAAAAGTAAAAATGCCAAGCCTATAGAGTACTGATTTAGTATACTATATCACTGCTGTTCATATTTGGTTTCTATCACTAGGATACCTTAATATTATTTTTATTATTCTTCATTGTACAGTATATTATACTTTTGTCCTAGAAGCTGATGTTCTAAAATCTCATCTTTGTTGCCAAATGTAATTAATATTATAATTATTAATTGTACAGTATATTATATTTTTGTCCTAGAAGCTGATGTTCTCAAATCTCATCTTTGTTGCCAAATGTAATTATTTGTACTGCACCATTATGAGCCTTGGCTCAGGTGCCTCTTTTGAAATAAATAAAATAAATAAATAAATGTGCAAAGAATTACTATATAGAACATTAGTCTTCGTTGCAAAATTTCACCAGTGATTCTGATCGCTGTTTACAATTTAAAACATGGTACCTAGTACAGTGTGCACCACATCTTAAACATACACAGTTCAAACCTGGTTCTTTTAAGCCAAAGATAGACATATTTATTATTTTAATAAGCAATTTTGAATGTTTGAATCAAATGGATCAATTATATTAAGTATAATATCTTAAACACTAATGTAAACAAATGTAAAATCCATTTAATGTATAATAGTGTAGACATAGTGGGGTCATATGCCTCACACAACAGGTGCTTTTAACCAAAGATATACTCACTAATATTTTAACAAACAACTTTTAACGTCTGATTTAATTGGACTAGTTTTACAAGGTGTAATCTTTCATATGTGATGTTTGTAACTATTTCTCTGTATGTCAGCTGAGGATGATCCCATAGGGATCGAAACCGGTACTGACTGAATTTACTACTTTAAAGTAAATAAATTAATGTATTGATAAGGTAGAGACTTCTCAATTATCTTTATGTTGCGATAGCTGCAGTTGCATAAGTGCGGCCAGTATCCAGTATTCGGGAGATAGTAGGTTTGAATCCCGCTGTCGGAAGCCCTGAAGATGGTTTTCCGTGGTTTCCCATTTTCACACCAGGCAAATGCTGGGGCTGTACCTTAATTAAGGCCTCGGCCACTTCCTTCCCACTCCTAGCCCTTTCCTGTCCCATCGTCGCCATAAGACATATCTGTGTCGGTGCGACGTAAAGCCAATAGCAAAAAAAAAAAAAAAAAAAAAAAAAAAAAAAAAAAGTGAGAATTGGAATGAAGTAGGTATAAAACATAGTCAGTTTTGTTTTCTGGGGGTATTTTATCATCCCAAAGTAGATTTCTCATTTAAAAATAAAATTCAGAAGCTTTCTGAGTCCTATTACATATTTCTTGGTTTACTGTGTTATCTTTTGAAATGATACTTCCAAGGTATTTGAAGTTAGAAACTGACTGGTAAAGAATGAAAATCCACTGCCTGTTTCCAGTCATTCAACCAGGTCAGGATTGGATTGAATGAAGCCCCCATTTAACAGCGAGGATAGGAACTGTGCCAGCTGGCAAAACCTGTCACACTTCTCTGGGGCAATGGTTAATGATTGACAGATGAAATGAGATGGTATTGGAGAGTTTTGCTGGAATGATAGATGACAGGGAAAACTGGAGTACCCAGAGAGAAACCTGTCCGGCCTCTGCTGTGTCTAGCACAAATCTCACATGAAGTGACCGGGTTTTGAAACATGGAACCCAGCAGTGAGAGACTGGCAAGTTGCCACCTGAGCCATCGATGCTTACTGGTAAAGAATGCAAGAACAAAATAATGAGGCAAACTTTCATTACAGTATTCATTAAGCGACAACAATTTACTGAAAGAAAATAGCAACAGAAATGTTCACAAAATCAGCGTTTTGTAAGCCTAATTTAATTTTTAATGGCACAAGAGAGGAGGTTTTACTAGTTAATACTGAATATATCATCCAAATACACACACATTATACAAGTACTCAAATCATGATTATGTTACTGCTATCTGTGAAGCGGTGAAGACAATCAGCACGATCTAACAATGGACTCGAGAGTTAATTGTAATTAGCTACATGTTGGTATCAACAGCTTTATAAGTTTCATCCCCCCTCCCTCTGAAGCAAACTCATGTTCTTTTATAGGCTACTGGTGAAATGTTATGAACCGAGCAAGTTGATCGTGCGGTTAGGGTCGCGCAGCTGTGAGCTTGCATTCGGGAGATAATGGCTTCAAACCCCACTGTTGACAGATCTGAAGATGGTTTTTCTGTGGTTTCCCATTTTCACATCACTGTACCTATAAGGCCACGGTTGCTTCCTTTCCACTCCTAGCCCTTTCCTATCCCATCGTCACCATAAGACCTATCTGTGTTGGTGTAGCATAAAGCAAATTGTAAAAAAAAAAAAAAAAAAAAAAAAAAAAAAAAAAAAAAAATTATGAATAAGTTAGTTGTATAAAAATGACTGAAGATACAGTGGTTTTTCAAATGTCTTTTCAGCTTGGATTGAAACCAAAATTCCATCAGTTGGATATTACTGACCAGAAGAGCCTGAACAACTTCAAAAAGTACCTCCAGGAGAATTACGGTGGTTTAGATGTGTTGGTTAATAATGCTGCTATAGCATACAAGGTATTTTAGGAAATTTAATATAATTCCTCTTCTGAAATTTTATTATGATCATAAAGTAATGGTATTCTGATTTATTTTTGTATATTTTGATAGGTAGATGCAACAGAACCATTTGCTGAGCAAGCAAAGAATACAATTGCTGTAAATTACTTCTCTCTGTTGGCCACATGTCATACTTTATTTCCATTGTTACGACCTCATGCTCGAGTGGTAAATCTTTCGAGCTCTTATGGACATTTGAGTCGTATCCCTGGACAGAAGTTAAGAGACAAGTTATCTAGCTCAAGTCTAACAGAAGAGCAGCTTTCTGGACTTATGAATGCATTTGTTAAGTAAGTTGATCTTATTACATATTTTACGAGGCATTTTGAGACCATAACATAGTTCGTGAGGTAGATTAATGGATGAAAGTGTTTAATATTGTTGTTACTGTTGTTGAATTGTTAAAACCAGAGAATAGGTCCTAAACATAAATGTCATAGTTACAATAAGCAAATTATAGAAATCTTGCCTCATATAATACTCATCACATAAGGCTATACACTAAAAAGCAAATATCACCGCACTGTTCTCTTTTTTAATGGCTCATCACTGCTGCCAACTTGACTAGTTACATATAGAAATCACGAGACATAACCATCAAGAAACTAACCTCAATGTAAGTATCAATAATGGAGGCATGGTGTTAGAAGGATAGGTGATAAAAGTGGTCTGCTTCTAGCTATTTGAAAGCTTGTCCCTTTAATGTCACTTAGTTCAGTGGCATCCGCTAGATGGAAGTGTGTTCTGTGGGCCTAATCAAGACCTACGGCCTGATTCCTTCTTCCAATACATAATATGTTAATATGTGGATTGCTGAAATGTTACCTGGTGTCAGAGTATTGTTTACTGTTATTAATAATAATAATAATAATAATAATAATAATGATGATGATGATGATGATGATGATGATAATATCTGGAGCACGTGTCAGTGAAACAAAGCAGGATTGAAAGAACTTGGTAACCAGGCGAATTGGCCATGCGGTTAGAGGCGTGCGGCTGTGAGCTTGAATCCGGGAGATAGTGGGTTCGAATTCCACTGTCGGCAGACCTGAAGATAGTTTTCCGTGGTTTCCCATTTTCACACCAGGCAAATGCTGGGGCTGTACCTTAATTAAGGCCACAGCCGCTTCCTTCCAACTCCTATGCCTTTCCTATTCCATCATCGCCATAAGACCTATCTGTGTCAGTGCAACGTAAAGCCACTAGCAAAAAAAAAAAAAAAAAAAAGAGGGAAGAAGGAACGTTTAAATAATTCCTTTACAAATCCATCAGATGATGATAGAAATGTATTCTTTTCTGATGCACCCTATCTCTTTATGTGCATATGAAACAGTCTACATAAAATAAACAGTTAATTATTGAGGGAAACATTATGATGTGGTGTCACTATGAAAGATTGTTTGCTGATGACATAGCACCTGCAACTCTTCTAAGAATATGTCCTAATTTGACCTAGGCACAAGTAAATCCTAAAATTTCAGATGAAAAATGGAGAATAACATACTGTATATATTACAATCATTTATTAATTCAGCTGCCGGTGGATTTATATGTTATTCAACACGATATGCTTATTGATTAGAGAATACTGAGACAACCACTTTTACTTTAAAAATGAACTATTCCTTTGACACTTTAAATAGAAAATTTAACTCAGAAGCAATAAGAAAATATAGTACAGTTTTTAAAGCAATTGAAGAAGGATTAAAATGACTGGATTAGTTTCAGAAAGAATTATAAGAACATTTTCTTAATTAGTAACATAGTATAGGGAAACCTTAAATCAGCTATGCATATTTCAAAATGTTCAGTAGAATGGTGCGTTATTGAACTATGTATTATCTGAAAAATTCAATCAGGATTCCTCCAAAAAGTTCTTCAGAATTATAAAATCACTTGGTTTCCAGAATAATCATCCAACATTTTTACAGTTGTGTAAATTGCCATTTGTGCACATTTTATTAAAGCCACCATCATTCAGGAATTGTGACACACTACAGAATGAAGATAATCCTTATATTACCAAGTGAATTGGTTATGTGGTTCTTGGTGTGTAGCTGTTAGCTTGTATTTGGAAAATAGTGAATTCGAGCTGCACTTGTTGACAGCCCTGAAGATGGTTTTCATTGCTTTCCTACTTTCACACCAGGCAAATGCTGGGACTGTACCACAATTAAGGTCATGGTCATTTTCTATCCGGTTCTAGTCCTGTCCTATCCCATCATTGCCATAAAGACTGTCTGAGGTGTGACGTAAACCAAATACAAAAATAAAGGAACTTATATTATCAATGACTTAACAAGTGTTTATTGAGCTCATAAAGTCTCATCACCAATAAGTAATTTAAAGAATAAACTGGACAGTCAGCATTTATGAGACTGTGATGAAATAGTTTTTCATGATTATTGTATATTTGAAGCAGTTGAATGTATATATTTTTATGTAACTACATTTATCACAAAAGGCTTTTCAAAGTTTTCAGAGTGTTCTGTGTATACAGATGCCCTTTGTCACTCTGCATGCAATGCAGTTTTTTTACATGAGTTCATTACATTTTAGAATGAGCAAAAAGGTAATATATGCGAATGCTTGTACAAAATTTTTATCTGTAACTGAAGAAGCTTTCTAGAAGAAAAACACGGATGGCGCAAGTCGACAAGTGTGTATGAAGAAACTGCGTCCCAACTTATATGCAGTAAACACAAAGAGGAAATAATCTCCAGAATAATTCATTACTGTACATCCCTAAATATGAGACAATTTTAGAAACAGACATACGCTACAATGTAGTTTAAACCAAGGAAAAGCGGAAACTTTCCAGATTATGAGCTTATTAACATAAGCTGTCCATTATCTTGTTAAAAATATAAGCAGTCACTGCGTAGGCAAGACCAGACAAGACAAGCCAAGGTTAGGTTAACTTAGGTTGATAATGAAATATCCTTTCATTTCAACTGAACTGATCTTTATAGAGGAGGTTATGTTGCCGGTGGCTCCAAGTAGCCTACGCAGTGACCTCCACGGTAAGCCATGTATCTTGGTAGGTGTGCTATTTACCAACTGATGAGCCCAACTTAGCACACTGGGGCAAAACTCTGGCAACCAGGAAGGAGTTCGCTGGAAAATTTATAATGTCCAGTAACGGACCAACTATATTGGCGGAGGAGGTGACTAATACTAAAGAAGTATTAAAATTTACATATGATAACAACAACATTTACAATATGATACAAAAGTTGAAAACTAGAAAAGCGCCTGGAATTGATAAGATTTTTTTTTTTACAAGCTGTTTTACGTCGCATGGAGACAGATAGGTCTTATGGCGATGATGTGACAGGAAAAGGCTAGGAGTGCGAAGGAAGCAGCCGTGGACTCAATTAAGATCCACCCCCAGCATTTTCCTGGTGTGAAAATGGGAAACCACGGAAAACCATCTTCAGGGTTGCCGACAGTGGAGTTTGAAACCACTATCTCCCAAATACTGGATACTGGCTGCACTTAAGCAAATGCAGCTATCGAGCTCGGTGATAAGATTATAGGGGATATACTAAAGACAATGGATTGGGATATAGTACCATATCTGAAGTACTTATTTGCTTATTGTTTGCATGAAGGAGCTATACCATAGGAAAAGATGTTAGGCATAAACCTGTCATGTTTTTTCTGTTATGCAGTGTTCAAAAAAGAAATTTGGTCACTTTCTTTTATATATTCATTCTTCCATGATACAAACACGCATATAACTGCAAATGGCTACACTTACCCAGCGGTATTCAAACAGTTTGGGAAACGTTTGATCTACCCTCCCACTCGCTGCCCCAGCAGGGGGTGATTTATGACGGTAGTAGGCTTTAAAATGGAAGTTCTCATTCCCTAACAAGAAATCCTTACAACTCTGTCGCATAGCACCTCTTATTAAATAGACATCCTTGAGCCTCTGTGGCTCAGGCGGCAGCGTGCCGGTCTCTCACTGCTGGATACTGTGGTTCAAATCCTGGTCACTCCATGTGAGATTTGTGCTGGACAAAGTGGAGGCGAGACAGGTTTTTCTCCGGGTACTCCAGTTTTCCCTGTCATCTTTCATTCCAGCAACACTCTCCACTATCATTTCATTTCATCTGTCGGTCATTAATCATTGCCCCAGAGGAGTGCGACAGGCCTCGGCAGCCGGCACAATTCCTATCCTCGCTGCAAGTTGGGGGCTTCATTCATCCCATCCCTGACCCGGTCATTGACTGGAAAACAGGTTGTAGGTTTTCATTTCTTTCATTAAATAGACATCTGTATCTTTTTTTTTTTTTTTTTTTTTCAGTTCAGACAATTCACATGTGCTTTGTTAGCTGTTTGAAAGTCTTGGAATATTTGTTTGCTTCATTAATTAATATTTGTGTCCGCCTCCGTAGCGTAACGGTTAGCACTATTAGCTGCCGTCCTTCGGGAGGTCCGGGTTCGATTCCTGGTACTGCCAGAAATTTAAGAATGGCACGAGGGTATGTGGTTAAAATGGTACATGCAGCTCACCTCCAATGGGAGTATGCCTGAAAAGAGCTGCACCACGTCGGGATGAGGACACGAGTTTACTTACTTTATTAATATTTGTGAAGTGTATTGCTTTTCACTTAGCTGCATGCAATAATGTGGGAATCAAACCTGGAAATTAACGCATCAGTAGATCTTGAATTAAATCTGCCAGTGCACGCAAATGATCGTCAACCAAGCACTAGTCGACCAAGTAATAATGGTTCCGTGCGTGCCAGTGATACTCGACCGAGTAGCAGTGGTTCCGTGTCCGTGAGTGATGCTCAACCGAGTAGTAGTGGTTCTGTGCCTGCAAGTGATACTCAGCCGGGTAGTAGTAGTTCTGTGGAGAAAAGAAAGGAGACTAAAACTTCAGGCAAGCAAAGTCAATGGCTGGTATGTAACGCATACGAATACGTTACGAAGAACGACGTACCCAAAGGTTATATTTCGAAGACAGCTAAAATTTTGAAATTTAACAGGAAAACTACTAGTAAAATTGTAAAAAATGGGTCCTACAACTCTGAAAAAGTGTGGTAATAATAGGGTTACTTTTAATAAAATTGATGATTTTTGCTGTGACTTGGTGAGATGCGAAGTATATACATTCTTTACTAAAAGTAAGACACTAACCATACAGGAACTATTAAAACATTTGAAAAGTGTGTGTGTTTGGTTTTCCTTATGAAAAAACACTCTACGGCAACTGTTAATAAAACATTGGTTTTATTTCTGTTTTCTGAGGAAAAACCAGACTGTAATGGAATCTGCTAGAATAGTAGCTTGGCGATATAAATTCATAGACCGTCTCCGGAAGTTGCGTTCCGAGGGGTGCAGAGTTGTCTATCTAAATGAAACTTCATATGACACTCATGACATTGTGAAGAAAGGGTGGAATAATGAAACTTGTAATTGCATGTTGAAAGCACCAGTACGTGAGGCAAGCGTATTATGGTATTGAATGCTGGAGGCAGCCAGGGCTGGCACTCAGATTTGGGGTAACATTACTTTTCCGGACGTACAACTTCAGTTGAGACCAGATCATTTTTGTGGGGTTTAAAGTGCAGTGATGTGGAGGGAGTCACAACACTTTGTGTCTGAATGAGGCTGTGATCTCCTCTACAGCATACCTGTTACGGATATTAGCTGATTTGATCCTTTCTTTACTGAAAGCAAGTCACTGATATTGGCAGTATAAAAGTAATATTTTAATAGGCCAACTTTAATATGAATTTAAGTTTAGTATTTTGGGAGACCTATTTGTATGTTTATGGCAATCATTTGAAAGTTCTTTGTAGAGTTTATTTGCCAATTCCTTCTCTCTGTTTTTCTTTCTTTTTTTCTTCCTTCCTTCTGACATCTGCAACCACTGCATGGGTTATGCACAAGACAAAATATTGTGCGATATTAGTTTGTGCAGTGGTTCATGATCAGATCTTTATATTTTTTCTTGGTAATAATATGTTTAAATAATCAATGCAAAATATGACAGCCTTGCTCTTGACAGCACTCACTTTGTCTTTTAAACAACACGCTCCCTTTATGTCCAGAGGAAAGAAACTAATTGACAGCCCTCATTATCAGTAGGGGGGGCCAAGTGACAACCCTTATTATCACTAGGGCGGGCCAAGTTTTCAGGTCAGAAGCTACCACCTGGGTATACGTTCAGCATCAGGAGTATTCCTCCCAACTCCCGATTTAGGTGTGAGACTCCTGATTTTTACATTGTTTTCCAACCTCCCAATCAGTTGATTATTTCTCCCGATTTTAGTCATTGGTTGCAGAACTTAAAAATTGTTTTGGAACTCTCACCATTTCAGGATGTTGCTGCGAATGTCAAAAGTACTTTTCTTAACTGGTCGCTATGAGTTGCTGGGGGTATATCTCTTATTGGCCACTGTTTGCATTTGGCTGTAAGTCCTGTTATCATTGGTGGCTTTAAAATTAAAAGTGAATTTCACAAATGTGACCAAAAATCATAAGGAAAATATATTTAAAAAAAAAAAACACTTGTTCTTGAAGTCTTGTAGCAATCACATCAGAAATATCATGCTGTAGAAAAGTTTGTGTTCTTTATGATATGACAGGTTGAAACCCTTCAAGATCAATTCTTTCTTATTGACTTTTAATTGGTGGTTTTTTTTTCTGGAGCCAATTGTAAAAATAAAATTAAAATAAAAAAGTGGCAAAAGAAAAAGAAGAATAAGTTTGCCCAACCATGGGATTAGAGAGCCAATGTTCTGTGGGGGTAGTACATCTAGGAAACCATAACTCTTAACATTAATCAAAAGAAAAAATGGAAAGTTTATGACCGTGAGGGTACTGACTAAAGAAAGATAAGGTCAAGGAAAGGAATGAAAATAAGACTTCCTAGACCACACAAACCTAATACCATTGGGGTCGGAAGGGAACAAGAGTTGTCTGATCAAGGTTAGATAGTGAAGATGAAAGTGAGGCACCTGGCACGAACAACTGGAAACAGTGTCAAACTCTCCGTGGTCCTGCACGCACACATCCAAGTTGGATTGTTGTTGTTTTAAGGGGGGCCTAACATCTAGGTCATTAGGCTTCTGGTTCCCAAGTTGAGAGTCCTGGAGTTCCCCCGATTGGTTACCTCTTACAATAGGCAGAGGATACTGTGCTGTATTTAACGCCCTTTTCCATATGGGTTTACCAATGTTCCTTCAACAGAACAGTAGTTCTAGCTGTTTGTGTATCCTGCATCACCTCCTGTCATAACAGCTCCAGAATTGTTAATTCCTTGCATACTCACAGGAATTAGGGGCTCGGAATACAACTACTGAATCCATACTCATTTATTTGACCGTTTGGTAAAGTTATTTATCAGTACTGGTATATATATGACTAAATTTAGAATAAGTTTTTGCTTGCTGGCTATTTGTATAATTAAAAACTGTTTTCCCCATTAATGGGTAACATTTACATGTTTCACTATTTTAAATCTGCTTTGGCTGACTTGATTCAAAAGAAAGATTGACACAATATAAATAAAAGTCACAGTGTCTTTTTTTAGTTCCTATATGAATTTGTCTTATTTCCTTATTAGGTCTGTAGAAGAGGGAAACCATCAGGCTGAAGGATGGCCAAATAGCTGTTATCAAGTATCCAAAGTTGGTGTTAGTGCCCTGACATTCATTCAACAGCGTGCCTTTAACAGTGATCCTCGACAAGACATTGTTGTGAATGCTGTACATCCTGGTTATGTGCAAACAGATATGAGCAGCAACAAGGGTGATCTAACCCCAGAACAAGGTATTTTTAGTGCATAAATAAATGTTATTCTTGTTAGAGTCAATTCTGTTCTTATCTTCTGTATTTCTTGGTTAAAATTGCAAACAAATACTTTAACTTTGCTCTAAAATTATTGGCTCTGTTTTAAAGAAAATTAGCTTTGAGATGGACCAACTACCCAGTCAATATGGGAGAATAATCACAATCAGTCATAAAACATAAACAGAAACAGAGATTGCAAACACAGCAGAAGAAGCTGGTGTATTAATATAGGCTAAGCCGATGGATATCATCCAGAGCAGACTAAGACACTGGCAGAATTTGAACCCAGTTATCCTTAATAAATAAATCCCTAATAAATAAACAAAAATCTATCTAGGGCAAGTCAAGCTACTAAATAAAAAAGGATTTAAAACATGAAGTTTATTAAAAACAAAAAGAGAGCTGGTTAAATCAAGAATAAATAAAATAAAATGGATAGGTCTCAAACAAATCGTAAAGAAAAATACAGGGTTACTCACAGCAAATTAGTTTGTTTCATAAGATGGTGAGCACACACACATCCATATAATCAAAGTAAATAAAGTAAATTTTAATGTCGAATATTACAATATTGTGTAAAAATTGATTATATTCTTATTAAGACATTAATTCATGGAATGCTTGGGTCATCTTCAGCCAATACATAGTCAGATTGGCACATTAACCCCTCAGCGCCGACCTCTATACGTGGTATAGACCCTCTTTTCTTCCGTAGCCGCCGACCTCTATACGTGATATAGAGCCATACATGGTTTCGCATTTATGGCTATAGCGCGAAGAGTTTTCGAGTTATGGATATGCAAATTGTTTTGTTTCCAAGAAGACATATTCCAGTTTATCAGTATTGTAAATAAGAATTGGAAATCGTTAAAATGTAGTTCTTTTTGCAAGGATAAGTATTTGTCAAGTAAGTCTGAGCACTAATCTCTGCTGTTTAAAAAAGTCTGTTTGGTTCATTCTTTCCCAAAGAATAAAATAAAAAATTGATATTCTGAGAAGTTTGTCTTTTTGCACGATGTTCTTTGCTCTAATTTTCCATTAAGAGTGCAGTTTATTTATTATACTTGTCTTTATTTCTCAGTTTTTAATATTTTCATAACTCTCCACGAGCGCACTGTGTAGGCATGAGTTAGTACTGCTTTCTGTCATACGATACGAGAACCAGTTGTTCATGGTATATATCTCATTTGAAAGACAATGTTTTGACCTTTTATCTGAAATATGTATCAAGTTGCTTTTTTTGTCATAAATGGTATTCCCCTCATTCAGTTTCATCCTGCTGCTTTTGGTCTCGCTGCAGCTTCATCAGTCCGTGTGACGCGCCACCCTCAACGGCTAGCTCCGGCTGTGGTTTGATTGATAGTAAAGTGCTTGAAATGTTGTATAATTCAGACAAAAGTTTAGTCGAAAGTAGTAGTGACAGTATTAGCAGCAGTGATAATGGAATAGATGATGTGACTGTAGCGGATGCAGGAGGAACCAGTACTTGGAAATTTTGTGTGGGAGGCTATGGATAATTATACAGGTCAAAGGGAAGTTTTCAACAGTGAATTCTGATTCCTAAATTCTCTAATAATATTCAGACAAGTCACAGGGACAAACATTGAGCAGTTATCTTATCGGGTTCAGCTGATGGAAGGTTTGCTTACAAAATACACTTGCTCGGGCGGGGAACGAAATATTCAAGGCCGGCGCACCTCAGATAATACAGTTCCAAGGTTGTAGGAAAGACATTTTACCAGGAAATTAGCACCCAAGAGTGAGAAATCCAAACCTCAGAGACGTTGTATCATATGTTCAAAACACGGTGAAAAGAAGACGTCGGTGTACTGCTGCCAGGAGTGTGACTTGGGTCTCTGTCTCGAAGAGTGCTTCGAACTCTATCACATGAAACTAAATTACTAAGGAAATGTGAAACAATTATGTAATTATCTGCATATACATAGTTCTATCATAAGGAATTCCAAATTTCGTGAATGTCGGGCTACTCTTATACTTGTAGTAACGCTTGAAGTGAATCAATGTATTTCTGTCGCGCGTAGTTGAAATCTCATCCGGCCGCGGGGTAGGGAGCTCTTTAAATGGCTGCGACACTGAGGGGTTAAAAACATTGACACACACAAAACATTTTTTTAGAAAACACTTTTAAAGTGAGTATTGGAACTGTATTATCTGATGCGCGCCGGCCTTGAATATTTCGTTTGAAATATATCTTGAAGATTGGTACTTTATCCATCAGTCGCAAAATGATGTACAGAAGAAATGTTTATTAAGTTAGTAACACTGTATTGGTCACGTTGTGGAATCAGTCTTAATCTTGATTTATACTGTAACTAGTAGTGACAGTATACGGTAAAATTGAAAATTAGCTGAGGGTGATATCTATGAATTAGTACAGTGGAAACGGTGGCCTAGCAGACGTTTAAGGATGATGATATGGATCACATATGTACCAGAATAGATGTGTGGATAAGAAAGGATAAAAGAGAATGAAACAGTTATTTAGAAGTGGAAATGAAAAGATATATTATACGAGACTTACTCCCTCATAGAGTTTCAAGGGCATCTTTCACCAATGGCAGTGTGTGCCACATTGATTGCTAAGTCGAAGCGGAGGCTGGCGGTAAGAATTCATGTTGCAGGAGGGATGGAGGGGGGGTGTGTGTATGTGTGTGTGTGAAGCGGTGAGGGGATGTTTGGGGGGGGGGGGGGTGAGAGGCTGGTAGGAATAATGGAATTCTTGTTCGTATAATTTTTTAATAAATAGGAATGATTATATCAAATAAAATATTAGGCTTTTCAGATATTTCATTTAAATTGTAATTAGGATTGAAATATTGTTCCAAGTGGATAAAGCAGTTTTCGAGAATATTGAGCCGAGTGCCTTTTTCTGTGACCTTCAAGATGTCCATGTCTTGATTAATGGATTGAACTGATGGTTGGAGTCAAACATATGTTGGTTCATGGCAGAAAACAGTTGTATTTTTTAGCGTTAACATGTTCTAATTAACGCATAGTGAAATTTCTGCCCATTTGATCCACATATGTTGTGTCACATTTATTACACTAAAGTTCATAGACTCCAGAATTGAGAAATCTATTATGAGGGTTGATTAAATGTACGTTATAAACAATGGAAGAATTCTTACTGGTTTTAATAATAATAATGTTATTTGTTTTACGTCCCACTAACTACTTTTTTAAGGTCTTCGGAGACGCCGAGGTGCCGGAATTTAGTCCCGCAGGAGTTCTTTAACGTGCCAATAAATCTACCGACACGGGGCTGTCGTATTTGAGCACCTTCAAATACCACCGGACTGAGCCAGGATCGAACCTGCCAAGTTGGGGTTAGAAGGCCAGCGCCTTAACCGTCTGAGCCACTCAGCCCGGCCTTACTGGTTTTAAAGGCTATATTCAGATTATATTTCTAACAAAAAAAAAAAAAAAGTTAAGCACCCAGAAGGAGTGGTCCAATATTATCTCATTACGGTATGCATGCATACCATTGATGTGTGAGTAAATGATTAGATTTACAAGGATTTGTAATGTGTAGAAACCGCCCCCCAGCAGAGTGCATTCATGATGGCACCGTCCTGTTGTTGATAAGTTGTTATCAGTCAATTGCTGTGAGTCATACAGTTAAGCAAGACATGCGGAGAGGACTACGTACAGTGCGGCAGGCATGTGGGCCATTCAGATGTCACAGTGGCCCAATGTTGGACTCAATGAGTACATGAGGGCACCCAATCACGATGTGCAGGTTCGGATCGACCAAGAAATATCATCCTGAGGGAGGACCTCAAATGTTCTAATTAACGCATAGTGAAGTTTCTGCCTCTTTGATCCACATGTGTTGCGTCACATTTATTACACTTAAGTTTATAGACTTCAGAATTGAGAAATCTATAATGAAATACTAGGCATTGTGGAATACCATAACTTTGGCACCCGCCATCCACGAACAGGTACTGGAAACTACAACATCCTGTGAGTTCCCACACAATGTCTCGACTTGCATTCACCAGATTGGGATCCTACCGCCCATGCGTCGGTTGCCATTGACCACCAGAACAACAGTGCCTGTATTTGGAGTGGTGCCTTGCCCGGGAGGCAGGGACAGAGGACGACTTGCGACGCATCGTGTTCAGTGATGAGTCCCGCTTCTCCATAACCTCCAATGACCATCCCATCTTGTGCAGGTTTGGCGGCGTCAAAGGCGGAGGGCAGATCCTGCCCATATTGCGGAAAGACACAGGTGTAGTCCCTGGCATCATGATGTGGAGAGCCATAGGATATGCGTTCAGGTCACCTCTAATAGTGCTTCGGCAGACTTTGACAGCACAGCGATACGTCACAGGCATTCTGCGTCCGCACATCCTACCCATTATGGCACAGCACTCTGGGACAATTCAGCACATGTGTCTATGAACTACCTGGAGCATGTTGAGGTCCTCCCGTGGCCAGCAAGATCCCCGGGCCTCTTCATCATTGAAAACGTATGGGACGACATTGGAAGGGGACTCCGTCCCAGTACCAACCTGCGAATCTGGAGGGACAGCTGCAACAACTGTTGGTGAGCTTGCCTCAGGAGTGGATCCAAAGGCTGTTTGACACCATTCCGAACTGCATAAGGACATGCATTGCAGCTGGGTGTGTGTGTGTGCCAACATTCCACCTGTAACTGTCAACGGCCTTGTCTCTTTCATCCCATATTGTAATCAGTTCAATAAAGGCACATGGTCTTTCAGTATATGTAGTTTCATTCACGTTTCTTTGGTTAAGATGGATGAAGATCAGTTCTATATCTTATTAATTATTTTATCAATAAAGTGTCTGCTGTACCCGTTATTTTTAGCTATTGCACGAATAGTGTTCAGTTCTTTTTTAAGATCTCTTTTGGATAAAGGGATGGTGAAAGCTGTAATAAGCAGCTTTTTTTGTGTGAATGTGTATGTAAAGAGTCTTGCTGATTAGTGTTTGCAGTTTGTGTAGGTTTTCTATATATACTGTACCAGGAATGCCTACGGCCTGGCACATTGTATTTTTAATTTGCAATTTATTTGCGACATGAAGGCACTAGCACTTGAAGACAACGTTGTGCCCGTTCGCATCTCGTAGACCGATTGCAAAATGGCGGCGTAGGAAGGTATGGCCCATGCGATCTATCAGATAAAATGAACTTCTCAGTAATGTGATGTTATAGAAGGCGATGTAGTCACGGAATGGACCATTTTGGAAGGCACTACGGGACAGTAAAGGGTCAACTGTATTGTTTGAAAAAAATGTAGCAGCGAGGTGATTGTTAAAAAACTTCACTCTTAAAAATTTGCATCGGTAAAGGAAGGACACAACTGCAAGTCGAACTTCGTATCGGAAGATAATAGAAGGATTAAGAAGAGGATATCAAAGATTTACGATCGTCGTTCAGAAACTGACGAAATAATTCACCCCTGGACGATATAAGAAGAGCCGAGGAATAAAAAAAATTAAATAAATAAATAAAATACGGAGATCTACATCTTAACAGGGTCCCGTAAGCAACCATCCCACGTTTTGGGAAAGGAGGACCAACTGTAAAAGAGGAGCGACAATTTCAATCGGGAAGAGGATTATTCCTGCTCAATTTAAGAAGAACGAGAGTGAATTTGGAGTTCTACAGAGAAAGGCAGATACATAAATTCGCGTATACGGAGAACTTAATTCCGACCAAAGCAAAAACTTCATCCCAAAGAACAAAGAAGAGTATATCAACTGAAAATTAAAAATTATAAAAATGGAATTTATTATGACTGAATTCTTCGTCGAAATGTATATCTTTGATGCCTACAGAACTGAAGTAATGACTGTTTGCTAAATCTACAAGATGGACTGAACTGGGGAAAGGTACATCCTAACCAGATGACCAACCTACGGCGGAGGAAGGCAACGGCCAACCAGACGACCAGCCGATGACGTGGAAGGCGATGTCTAACCTGATGTTCAGACCATGACGAGCGAGAATCTCAACCCACCAGGAGCCGATTCCAAACGCGTGGACGGAGGGTGACCAGACCCGGATCTCAACCGCGGGTCTAACCCCATCCAAGCACTGGAGCGACTACTGGACCACACACATATAACATCTAACGAGCTAAGTCCTTACATTTTTATCTAGTTACGTAGTTCCTTTTTGATCTGCATCCACACTCCAACCTCGGCGTGTGTCGATTAATTGGAGATATTAACTACTTAATTAAGAATGTGAGTGAATTATTCAAGTGAAGTCTGAGATATTTAAGGCTTTAATATAAGATGGCAGTGTAGAATAAGATCTATATTACATTATATACGCGCTACCGTACTTGGTCAGAAATAGTATAAAGTGGCATGAGTAAATGAAAGAAGTGTTTTTCTAATATCTGATAGCAATGAGTTAACACACATTGTTGGAACTTAAATAGATCTCGTTTTAATTGTACAATGGTTATGTCACATTTGACCCGTGCGGCAGATATGATTGTATTTGAGTTACATACTCTTTGGTCTGTTGAATGAGGGCATTGAACTCTGTCTTATGTTAAAATATACAAGGTTATTGAAATGCGTTTTATAAAAAGGCAATTCTGAGATGCTTAGTGTAGTGGCACAAAAGTAATCGGCGATATGTTTATGGTAAAGAGTATGCAAATGAAGTGATAGTAGTACATTGAAATGAAGTTGTAATGTGATTATTCGACGGAGTCTAGTAAGGAATATTGAAACGCGGATATTTATTTATGTGCCTCGGTGTTGATATGAATTGCTATTTGCTGAGGAAACGCTATGTTACGTTAATATGAGGAGAGATGCCGTGTTGAAATAAAAAGAGTACGTGAAAGAGAGTACATTGCGCGGATGACGTATTTGAGGTAAGATTGATATGTGCCGTAGTAGAATTGAGATTCATGACAGTATTTATCTGACAGTTGTAAAGGTTGTGTATTAAATACAAGAGTTCATTGACATGTTATATGCGCTCATGACCAAGTGTAATTATGATATTCTTTGATGTGGTGACATACTTTGAAACATGAATGCGTGTTATTTTCATTCTAACTGACCATATGAGTTTAGTAGCCCGTAAGGATACGAGATATTGTATAATGTGAGAAAAGGAAGGCATATTGAACCTGAGGTAGATGTGTGTGTGGATCAGAAACTACGTAAATAGGTAGTTAGGTGATTTATTTCTTTTAAAACAGAGATTATTTTGAGACGACGTTCTTAGAAAATATAATGAGTAGGGAAGTGGTAGGTTAGGAGCCGTGTCTCACAGGCACTAGGAAGGTATTGCCTTAGCCCGTAAGCTGTTATTGAAGCGTATTAAAGAAGAAGGACTATATAATCAGAGTTCAGATTTATGAATGCCAACTTAGGAGAGCAATTTTATGAGTTCATACTCATGCTAGGGTTTATTTCAGAGGCATATACCCAAAGATATGCCTGGTTTTATATTTGCAATCTGATTTTAATCTATTTAATTATTATTATGCTTCATTATGGTGAACTATATGTTTGATTCAGAAGTAACTGACTTGAGTGTGTTGGGAATAGATAATACAATTAACATGACAGTATTTACGTCAAGCTAAAGAAGTATTTTAAGCAAGAATGTGATTGCTCAGTGATCAGGTGTACATATTAAGGGTCATTTTGATCTCATTTCAGAATAATAATATCAAAATAATTGTAAATATGGAACATAAAATAGAAATATTGAATATGAATGAACAAAAACATAAATTTGAGTATGTGAGTGTGTAAATAGTCTGAAATTCAAATTACATTTCTTTTATTTTGAGCCAGCGCTGACTCTGAACTATTATGCGTATATGATATCAAGATACTACTACCCAAATTCACATTAATTATTCGGAGCCTGATATTTTATTTCAATAAATACTATTATATTATTTTTCTAGAATGTGTCTGTGTAATGAATTCTTTCTCGGAACGCTTAGCTCATAAGTTAGTTGTTAAGTTAAATAGGCCTAAGCAATTGAATGGATTGACGAATGCTAAGAATTTTTTCGAGGTTTTCGGTAGTCGGTACTCTCATATGAATTAATACTTCGGTGATACGTCTGCGATGGACTGATACTCTTCAGAGCTCACGTTAAGCGCGACCAAATGTAAGATCACAGATTTTATGAGAGACATGGAATACCCTGAGAAGAAATTGAGCCGCTGGGAAAATAATATGTGACCGTGCTACCACGGGGCACAACGTGCAAAGTGAATGTTTGAGATACAGCTGCAAGTTATGTGTGTGAGAGGGAGAGTGCTACGTCACAGGCGGGGAGCAGGCCGGATGATGTAATCTCCACGTGCAGCCAGCTCACCAGTTCAGAACGTATGAGAACATATTTTATATCTGCTAAACCCTTTTAGCTACAAAATAATAAAGCATATCACCATAAAGCTCATATTTTAAATTGACCTACAGATTTTCAAGATTTTGAGGTGGAAAGGAAACATATTTTCTCGCGAGAAGCAGACCGCCAGCCTCGACTTTGGGTATATAAGAGCCACGACGAGACAGGTATAATCAGTTGCAATCTACAACTCAACTATGATCGATTGTACGGTCGCCGTGTGCAGGTGTCGAACCTGAAAGTTTGTTGCGTTACACGAAGTTAGAATTTACTATTTTCACCTTTTTTTTTTTTTTTTTTTTTGCTATGGGCTTTACGTCGCACCGACACAGATAGGTCTTATGGCGACGATGGGATAGGAAAGGCCTAGGAGTTGGAAGGAAGCGGCCGTGGCCTTAATTAAGGTACAGCCCCAGCATTTGCCTGGTGTGAAAATGGGAAACCACGGAAAACCATTTTCAGGGCTGCCGATAGTGGGATTCGAACCTACTATCTCCCGGATGCAAGCTCACAGCCGCGCGCCTCTACACGCACGGCCAACTCGCCCGGTATTTTCACCATTTTGGTCCGTATTGACTTATATACAAATTTCTATAAAATAATTTTCCGCCTTGTCAATACTTTATACACTTTATTCTATTTAATTACCGTACATGTACATGTTTCGAGAGCCTCTGCTCTCTTCCTCAGCGGTGCCAAATACTAATTATCTTAGGACTATGGTTCATTGGTATCATGTTTCAATTATATATTAAAATATATGAATTTTAAATTAGTTACAATATTATTCTAAGTTTTTCTTTTGCCCATTTACATTGTCATTTGTGACATATTTTACCAGAATTTTACCAATCATCAGTGATAAAATCTAATTAAATTAATCTCTCTATGTTAATTTATGTCCTTATTAATATCTGAAAATAGTAACTCTTTCTTCATCTTCTATAAAATCTATAAATCTATCTCTATCCTGAATTATAAAATAACAAATAATAAATAGCCACTTTGTAAATTAAATTAATAAACTACATTTATGAAGTTCGTCATTTTTTAAAAATATTTCTTCTCTCTTCTTTCTTAACGTCTGCTTTAATTTTCTAGACTTCTTATGAATCAGAAAGATGAAGATGAAGAAAGAGTTACTATTTACAGATATTAATAAGGACATAAATTAACATAGAGAGATTAATTTAATTAGATTTTATCATTGATGATTGGTAAAATTCTGGTAAAATATGTCACAAATGACAATGTAAATGGGCAAAAGAAAAAGTTAGAGTAATATTGTAACTAATTTAAAATTCATATATTTTAATATATAATTGAAATATGATACCAATGAACCATAGTCCTAAGATAATTAGTATTTGGCACCGCTGAGGAAGAGAGCAGAGGCTCTCGAAACATGTACATGTACGGTAATTAAATAGAATAAAGTGTATAAAGTACTGACAAGGCGGAAAATTATTTTATAGAAATTTACACAAAGTTAGTCGTTGACTTATAACATTTCTGCAGTGCTACGGACTTCGAAAAAATCCAGCGTGTACTAAGACGGAATCTAATATTTTTGATGACTTATAAAATTTCTATAGTGCTACGGACTTAGAAAAATCCAGCGTGTGCTAAGTTGTACTCTTAATATTTTCGGTGACTTAAAAAATTTCTGCAGTGCTACGGATTTAGAAAATCCAGCTTGTGCTAAGTTGAATTCGAATATTTTCGGTGACATCTCCAAACTTAGTAAAATTTCAGCGTTTGCTAGAATGAAGGTTTAACATTGGACAGTGACATATCAGAACTTAGGATATTTGGAGAACTCGGAACTTAGTATTTGTCGTAACCGAGTGGGGACAATTTTTCCCAAATATTACTTGTATTTGAACAGTGGTATCAAATAACTTAGTAAATCTTAAGGACATTCTATTGCAATTCTTTGAAATATTAACTCCAGTGAAGTGAAACAACACATAATATCCCCTTAATATTTGTGTTAGTAATAATTAGAAACATTTGAAAACACTTTATTTGTGTAGTACATGGACTAAACTGACACTTGATATTCCGAAAAGTTTTGAACTTCAGGTTTTATTTTGAACCAAGTACAACGTGTTCTGACAGAAACATTATTCTCATGTGTAAATAGTATAAGTCATATGAATAGTGTTTCAAAAACTCATATTACTTGAACTGTGCTTAGAAAGTGTGACTACCTAAAACTGTGGAAACTTTCGAACATTGATGTGTGCTTCAAAACCATAAATGTTTCAGACTGTGCTTTAATTTCACTCAAAAGCCATAATTATATCAAAGTGTGATTATTACTTTGAATTTTACATAACAGACTATGATTCAAAGTGCGATTCTGAGTACTGTTTACCAGTGATTTGCTAATTTTCACTTTATCAGATAGTGTATTTTTAACGCTCACAATTAATTGTCACTTGAACTTTAAGTTCACTTTCATTTTTTTACGGTATATTTTGTTTTAGAAACGGTATGCGAATAAGTATTTTTGTGTTGTGGACAAATCATCCGCATTTCAATTGTTTCTTATGTGAAAACTTGCTTTGATATACGAGCGCTTTGGATTACAAGCATGTTGCCGGAACGAATTATGCTCGCAATCCTAGGTTGTTGTTTTTTTTTTTGCTTTACGTCGCACCGACGCAGGTGGGTCTTGTGGCGGCGATGGGATGGGAAGGGCCTAGGAAGTGGAGGGAAGCGGCTGTGGCCTTGGTTGGGGTGCAGCCCCGGAGTTTGCCTGGTGTGAGGGTGGGGGGCCGCGGGGGGCCGTCTTCGGGGCTGCCGGCGGTGGGGCTCGGACCCACGATCTCATCCTAGGTTCCACTGTACTTGTAATTTTGTTCATTAAAGTTACTATGGGTTGAAAAGGTCTTTTGTTGGAGATAAGAACATGTGAACAAACATTTCATTTACTGTTGCACAACTTCATATTATTCTCTCAAAAACCATCCTATTATAAAAATCTTTTTCCTTCTGTTCTTGTGTTTATGTGGATAATATCAGTGGCTTTTGCAACCAGAATAACCTAAATGATCACACACACGTTAATGATTCCCTACTGTTCACTCTATTAAATTAAATAACATAACTATAAAACACAATCCAAACTTCATTAAATTATAATATAATTTATTAGTGCTCATTAAATATCCCTTAAATGATTTCCAAAATAATAATAATATTAATAAAAAATCTGCATACATCTTCATTAATAGACTGTCATGCCTTTCAGCATTCACTCTGCGGGCCTTTGTGAATTTATTAACCACCTCTACAATCCTCTATTTTAAATAGCTCTGTGGCATCATTAAGTCTATACCCCTTATCTTTAAATTGTTAGAAACTTAGTCTAACCATCATCGTCTTTGTCTCCCTCTACTTATTTTCCCCTCCATAACAGAGTTCATTCTTTTCCTGGGTTCTGTTTCTTTCATCTTCGTACAGTGCTGTGTCTTCATGAGTCCTTGTTCCAAACCATTTCTGATGCGCCTCCTTTTTGTTTTACTTTTACAAGCTGCTCTCGCTTCATTATTCATAATAATATGTGATGACTGAGCGAGTTGGCCGTGCAGTTAGGGGCGCGCAGCTGTAAGCTTGTATTCGGGAGATAGTGGGTTCGAACCCCACTGTTGGCAGCTCTCGGTTTTTTTGTGGTTTCCCATTTTCACATCAGGCAAATGCTTGGGCTGTACCTTATTAAGGACATGGTCGCTTCCTTCCAACTCCTAACTCTTTCATATCCCATTGTCATCATAAGACCTATTTGACCATAAGACCAGACTGTAAAAAAAAAAAAAAAAAAAAAAAAAAAAAATAGACTACAAGTACAGTTCCACAAAAGCCAGTGACATCACCAGAGCCTTGCGTAACTGAATGTTACCGGTAAACAAGCCAGCGGACATGAAGACAAGGATGAAGCAGTGCACTCCTAGCTGGACTAGTCTTTTTCTTCTTCTTCATCCATTCCCTTTTTCAGATTCTCTTTGGGTAGGGTAGTGTACCAATGCCCTCCACCTTACTCGATCTTTCCACCATTCCTCTTCTAGTACTTTATTTCTATCGACTCCTGTATTTGCAATACAGTCCACAACAGAGCTCCTCCATCTCTTTCTAGGCCATCCCCTAGGCCTCTTTGCAGTCTCTTTATCCATGAATGTTCTCTTTGATATTCTCTCTCCTGGCATTCTCATCATGTGTCCAAACCATTTGAGCTTTGCTATATCAATCTCTTCTTAAAGTTTAAGCACTCCCAGTCTGGCCAGTTAAATCTGCTATGGTAATGGAGTAAACCATTCAGCCAGTGTCTCCACACCGAGTGTGGGGCGGCGATAAATAGCCTGTTCCACTATAGGACCAACGGCTAAGGGCGAAGGAGTCCTTATAGAAGGGAAATAGGCCCTCAGTGAAGGAAATGCCACTGAAACCCTATGTCAGCTGTTGCGTCTGTACTCCAGAGGAGCGGCTACAAAAGGTGTCTGTTCTCCATGTTAGGAGCGGCCTACAAGTTTCGGCTGACAGTAGCTCTAAAATGCCTTTGGGAGTGGCGAACCCATCGTAATAAAAGCCTATATGATGACAAGTGATGACAAGTGTACTGTAGCTGGACTAGTATGAATATAAATTCAAATATTTAAAAACTATTATGTTGGTATACACATAAATTTAACATAATTTTTTTACACTTGTTAATAATGTTAATCAATTAATAATGATGATGATGATGATGATGATGATGATGATGATGATGATGATGATGATGATGATGATGATGATGATGATGATGATGATAAGTGGTCAAAGCCTCAAAATTGTTAAGAGTTTCAAAATCTAGGGAGTGAATTAATGCAGAATACAAGGCTGGACATGGAGATTAGCAAGAGGGTGCAACAGGTCAATGCATTCCTCTGGAGTGTTAGAACCCTTGTCTAGCGTAAGGAAGTACCAAGGATGTGTGAAGAAATAGTGTACCAAATGTATTATGCACCCATTATGACTTATGCAGCTGAGACCTGAACAAGTAGGGAGGAGAGTAGAATTCAGGCCATCAAATTTAAATACCTAAGAAGTATGAGAGGAAAGATAAGGAAAGCAGATTGCGAAACAAATATATGAGCAAAGAGGTCAGAATGGAAAACCTAAACGTGTGTCTTCACAATTAAGTGACACCAGAAATCTTAATCGAGTGTTTAATCCTCATATCAACCTAACACCTGACTCAACGTGGGAGATGGTACGTGGTACAGCATGGGATATGGTATGTGATACAGCGTGGGAAATGGAACGTGGTACAACATGGTGTTCACAACATTGATGGAGTTCCAAATGCTGTTCGTAGAACTGCATTCTCCAGTTTCAGCGTCATGAACATTCAGGTGATATGGGTGCATTTAGCTTTAAACTTTTGAAAGCAGTGATTATTTTGAAACCATTCATAGCACTAGACATTTACGAACTCCCAGAAAAGGCACTTTATTCTTGTATTATATGGCGTCTGATGAATAATGACAACCTATAAACTATTTACAGAACCAGTGAAAGATAAGTACAAAGTAAATAATACAAATTATCATATCTATACAGTCAAAGAAAGCAATTTACAAAGTTTGAAAGAACGAGAAGAAAACACAATATATTTACATCACTATCCACCTATCAACTCTGACAGTTCATATATATACATTGAGTGCGAGTGATGTACATTGCACTAAATGTGAATGTCCAAACCCGCCACCCAGTTCACTGCTTCGGGTGTTGCTGAGTTGAGGTCTTCCATGGTGCCAGTGAAAGCACGGAGTGGACATTCCTGCACTACATGTTTCATTGTTTGTCAAACCTCCCCACAGACACAGTATAGAGAAACTGACCAGCCCCAGGTGTGTAAAGTAGATGCTGTTCTACTTACTCCACATCTCATGCGATTTAGTTTACTCCAGGTGCAGCGTGGCAGATTGAAACCTGCCAGTTTTGTGGATGGGTTATTAATATCCACTATTGCCTGAGGTGGGGATAAAGACCACTCTGTTGACCATTTAGAGGTGGATTTGAAGTCGCTGGATGTTATCTTCACGGCAGTCTTCCAAGCAGGCCGGCGAGACTTCAGGCGTTTGTATTTCTGTCTGATATCCTCATGAACAGGTAGATGTTCATTCTTCAGCATTCTGATCCATAGCTGAAAAAGGGCCTTCTGTCTCCTGATATATGGAGGTAGTATATTGCTGAGAACCGGTAACCATTGGATCGGTGTAGCACGAAGTGTACCAGTTATGATCCGCATGGTTTGACGAAGTTGTGAATCTACTAGCTGTGTGTGAGCACTGTTAAGCCAGACACCAGAGCAGTATTCTGCTGCAGAATAGACCAAGACCAGAGATGTTGTCCGTAATGTGTTTCCATCTGCTCCCCAAGAAGTTCCAGCCAGTCGTTGGAGAATGTTATTTCGACTTTTTAGTTTGTTGGTGGTTTTCTGCAGGTGATTTTTGTACGTAAGAGACCTATCCAATGTTACTCCTAAGTAACTGGGATTGGCACAGTATTGTAGTTCATGACCCGTGAAGAACACCCTTGGATGGTAGTTAGCTTCTACGTTGTTCAGATGGAATGTTGATGTCACTGTTTTCTGTGGGTTGGGATAAAGATACCATCTTTGAAAGTAGTCATCCAACAGTTCAAGGTGTCGGTTAAGAACTATTTCAGCTTCTGTGAAGTTTGGTCGTTGAATTGTAAGGTAAATATTGTCAGCATATATGAACTTTCGGGACACTGTTTCAGGCAGGTCGTGGATGTGTAAGTTGAAGAGAGTAGGAGATAGAACTGACCCTTGAGGCAAGTCATTGTTGACTTTGTGGAATTTGCTTCTGTTGTGTTCTGAGTGAACTTGAAATAGTCGGTTGCTTAACATTCTGTCAATTAGTGTAGTAATTTTTAAGCAAGGAACAGCTTTAATCAGTTTAAGCATAAGACCTTCCCTCCAGACTGTGTCATATGCAGCTGTAAGATCTAAGAAGACAGAGACGCTTTTCAATTTCTTCTCAAAACCAACCTCCAGATATGTGGTCAAGGACAGTACTTGGTCATTGCAGTCACGGCCGGGTCGAAATCCTACTTGCTCAACTGGAAGGAATGCTTCGATGGCCGGTGCTATTCGGTTCAGTATGTCTTTCAAATTTGTAGGTGACGCAGAGTAGAGCTATAGGTTGATAGCTTTGTGGGAGAGTTGGATCCTTTCCTGGTTTGAGAAGGGCAATAATTTTTGACTTCTTGAAGATTGGGGGAAGTCTTCCTGACTGAAGTATGGAGCTGAAGAATGCAGCGAGTCATCTTCTTGTAGCTGGACCACAGCTTTTGATACTGAAATTCAACTCAAGAGCTTAGGAAAAGTATCCTTCCGCATGTGAGCACGTCCCCTGTTCCCCCTTGCCTTCTCCACCACAACCAGCTTATCATTAAAGCCGTGTGTCTATCTGACAAGTACTTAATTCTGAAATAGTGAAGCATCAAACAAAATTACTTCCTTTCACATAGCTGTACTTTGATTACGTACTGCCCCCTTTATTGCCAAGCTAAGCCCAGCCAGTGAGCGAGAGATCCCAAGGTGGACCATTCGTTCATGGCTTTCTGTTTTCTAGAGGCATTTAAGAAAACAAGGGGTGACGACCAAGCAAAAAAAAAATTTTAAACAACATTCTGACATTTATTGACACAAGCATCATTGAACAACAAAATATCCTTGCTGAGATTAAATACAATGCTATTTCATGATGTCTTATCTTCCAGTATCAATTTACAATCGATCAAAGATAATCTTCATCCTCCATCTCTATGGTTAAGCTCTGGAATCAAAATAAAAAATTAAAAAGATTAGGCCTTTACTGCCTATTAAAAGAAAAATATTTTAAATGAAAATTTATCCTGAGCCTCCTATAATTATTCACAAAAGAAATTAGCAGGCAGCTATCTCGCCTATTATTTCCATAACAAAAGTAAACTAAATTTTCCGGTAATTTATTACAATTTCAACACGTGGTCACTGTTAGATACTGATAAATTTCATTAACTAAGGTATGTAATGTCTGTTAATGATATCAGTAGAAATTCTGATGGAAATCTGAGTTGCCTCCAAGATCATGATTAATTAATTATTATTAATTTCCAGTATTATCTGGGTAACATTTACATTGATCATCACACGATCGTGTTTACAAATGAGTGTATTTCACTAAATAATTCTCACTGTAATCATGACACACATTTGTTGAATTAATTAATTAATCATTTAATTATTATCATTATTACTCGTTATCTCCTAAGTTCAAATTCATATCTTTTATAGTCTTTACCCACTTCTCTTTTCTAGCAAGATCAAGTGATTGTAGTAAATCTGATGCTTTCTCGTGACTGCTATTTTCTTCAAATTCCTTACTGAGTCTGCTGGACTCTTCACTCCATCCCGGTATATAGTCTTTATGGAATCCTCTAGGAATACAGGTTTTTGCTGCTGATTTTATTAAGCCAACAACCTCATGTAGTTCTCTGGGACAGGTTTAATCCATCTGATGTTGGCATCAGTAGACTTGACATAAGCAACCCAGTCTGCTTTCTGAAAGTTCCAGTGGATCTGGGTGTAGATTGTATAACTGGAATCTGAATTCCTATTCAGTAGATTATGGGTCTATGCTGGCTGTGCGGGAAGTTATTGAGCACTTGTCTCCTAACACGGAAAGATGGTGACACAAAATTGTGCGAGACAAAGCAAAGGTCTGGGCTGTAGTCACATTTCCAACGGCCAGAGTGAAACATTCCCTTATCTTTGGGGTCATATATCAGTGCAAGGTTGTTTACTTCAGCTCATTCTGAGACCTTAGTTCCATTTTCATTGTCTTGCTTATAGCCCCAAGATGTATGGTGGCTGTTGAAATCTCCAAGGATGCTGTTAGTTTGAGAGGATATTATGGGAATGGGATTAGGCCATGTTTCATTGGGTGGCTTGTAAATATTCGTTACGATGATGTCTTCTATTTGTACTGAGGTGGAGAAATAGGTTGGATGATCGCTTACTGGTACGGTGCTGTAGTTGCAAATGTTATTTCTAATGTAACTAGCAATTCCATGTTTAGCATGGTCGTGAGCTGCTATCATTTTAAATCCTGGTAACTTTCCCCTTGCCAATAACTGTTCAGTGTTCTCTGTGTGAGTTTCCTGTAGTACAACAATGTCAACTGAGTGCTTCTGTAAAATGCTTGATAAGTACTCACTCTTGGCTCTACTAATGCCTTCGATGTTAAACTGGCACATGTTGATCTGTGGGCCAATCTTCCATGTTTGAAATTCATAGTCCTTAGAAGGACTGTTCGACGGATATAGGTTATCATGACCAAGAGGTCGTTTATGACAGTTCGGTCTCATCTTGATCGTAGCACCACCCGGGGGGGACGTGCAGGGTAGTGGTAGGTAATACCTGCGGACGTAAGCAACAGTTATTCTTTTCAAGTGATACTTTAACTTCAAATGCTAATCTGATTTCAAGTGCCAATTTACTTTCAACTGGTAATTTAATTTCAAGTGATAATTAATTTCAAGTGATAAGTTAAACAGACTTTAGGAAATTTAAAGTAATTTCACCTTAGAGAGACTGTAGGTTATACAAATAATAATAATGTGAAGTTCCTAACTTAAAAATACTGTAGGCTTTACCAGTTAATGATTTAGAGAGACTGTAGGTCTTACAAGAGAATAATCTAGAAAGACTACAAGTGTTTATTCCAGAAAATTGATATTTACTTTACCAAAATTCATGAAGAAAATAAGTTCATTTTCAACTTTCATTTCATCACAAGAGTTTTCAGAATTCAAATTTTGATTGAAACATTCAAGAATAAACTTGATAGAAGATATTTCCAAGTTTCAGTGTGATGTAATAATAAAGTTATTTATTCACGAAGTCATTTGAATAAATTTTAATTTTGCAAAATAACATCTATTATTTTGCTCTGCAAACTCCTTTCTCTGTACCGGCTCCTAAGAATTGAACACAACCTAAGACCTTTCTCATGCTCCTTATTTCAGCAACTTTACCTGGTACAGTACATTATAGGACAAATGGTTAGAGTGTCTAGTAAGGCTTACATCTAAAAATGTCAAAGATTGGTGGTTTTCAGATTCCAGAGTAAACTTAATGTGTGGTTCTAAGGCATTAAGTTAGCAAGAGTGGTGGTTGCATTAGTATATGGTCTATTATAACAAATACATTATCAACATACCTGGCCCAATAGCATATGTTATTGAAGTTATTATTAAGAATTTTGTCTTGTTCAAGGTTATCTAAATAAATATCTGCTAAAATCCCTGAATCCGTAGAACCTGTGGGCAACCCGTTTTGCTGATAGATGATGATGTTATAGCTAAAATAATAATTGTGTAGGACTAATCTTAATATAGTTAAAAATTCTTCGATTTGAGGTTTGCTTATTTGCTAAATTTCTTCAAATTGTTGCTAATAGTGCCTATTGTGTCTACTTTAGAGATGCTAGGGACCATATTACCTATATCAAAAGAGTGGATAGAATGGTATGATAGAATTTTGGTATCTTTTACACCATTTCATAACTCTATGGTAGTTCTTATTGATTTTTTGGTCTGAAAAAAACATTTTTAGAAAAGTTCGATAAATTGAGAAATTTTGTAAAGTGAACTGGGCCTGAAATTTATCATGGGCCTCATGGGGGCTCCGGCTTTGGGGTCTTTAGACAGAGCTTTAGCTTTCGGAAGACCTGGGTTAATGTTAGTAAGTTTTTAACAATCTTCTTCAGTTTGTGATGGGTAGGTTGTTATTATGATTATTATTATTATTATTATTTATTTACGAAAGATAAAAAGGGATCATGGAAGCGACATACTGAAGTGCTGGGCAACGAGAGATAAATTGTGGATGGTACACAGGGTGAAGATTTAAATAGCAATGCACAAGCAGTCAGCAAAATACAAGGACACTAGGGGATGAACAAGAATTAGCAAGTTCAGATGAACGAAAAGTAGATGTATTGCAACACAAGACACAACAAGTTAAGAATAGTACAGCAACAAAAGATTAAAACACTTGTCACAACAAACTACGAAGGAAATATAGCAAAGCTTGGTGATAGTGACAATTCGGATATCATCCAAATAACATTTACAATTAAATTCTTTAAAGAGAACAGATGTTTCCCAACCAACTGTACAACCATGACAAATACCTCATGGTCAAAGAATAAGTCCCATACAGGTGCGAAAAATTTACTTCTCTCCAACAGCCGAAAAATGCCTCGAAGTAGTAGGCAAAGAGAGCTGCTTATATAGGTCAGATGGAGAGCGGAGGTACAGGAGAAGTCATGACACACGGCACTAGAAACGCCAAAAACGTTCATGGAGAGTATAGAGTCGAGGACGTCATCCAGGTTTGACATAGGTAATCGGCTAACAGTAGTCCCATAGCTGTGGCAATGTGCGGATGTCAGACATCGGAAAGAAAGCACCGGAAAGTGACAAATGCAGCAGAGGTGAGTTGACAATGTTACAACTTGACAAAAATGAATTTTTTAAAAATTGTGTTTTAAATTATGATGGATTTTGGAAGTAGAGTCTTTTTTGATAATTGTAAATGAACCATCTGAAAAAAGACTTTTTGGTTTTGTTAATCTTTATTTATTATAATAGTAGTACTTACTACCTTTATCCCTGTCTGATTTTCTTTTTAAGATTTGAAATTTGTTTTGAAGAAATTATTATTATTATTATTATTATTATTATTATTATTATTATTATTATTATTATTATTATTATTATTATTATTATTATTATTATTATCATCATCATCATTATCATCATCATCATCCGGTGTCCCTCAAGGGTCTGTTCTAGGGCCCTTACTGTTCGTCTTGCATATTAATGACATATCTTCCACACTTCAGTATTGCCACTTATATGCTGATGATCTGCAGATATACAAACACACCACTACAAACAATTTACATGAAACAGTTCAGCATATTAATTTGGATATGCTGAAAACAACCACTTAATCCTAAATCCTTGTAAAAAACGAAGTATTATCATAGGAAACTCTAAATTATTACATGTAATAAGCAATATCAATCCTCCTCCAATCATAATCAATGACATTGCTGTACCGTACCTTAAAAATGTAACTAATCTTGGAATTTCCATCAATGAGAATCTGACCTGGAATGAATACGTAACCGATGTATGTAGAAAGGTTCATGCAGCTCTATATGTCTTGAAACATCACAAACCGGGCGAGTTTGCCATACGGTTAGGAGCGCACAGCTGTGAGCTCGCATCCGAGAGATAGTGGGTTTGAACCCCACTGTCGGCAGCCCTGAAGATGGTTTTCTGTGATTTCCCATTTTCACACCAAGCAAATGCTGGGGCTGTACCTTAAGGCCACGGCCGCTTCCTTTCCATTCCTAGGCCTTTCCTGTCCCATCGTCGCCATAAGACGCATCTGTGCGACGTAAAGCAACTAGCAAGAAACGTCACAAGAATTCTTTTCCTCAAAACCTTAAATTAAAATTAATCCAAGCACTACTATTCCAAATTTTAGACTACTGTGATATGGTACTAGTCAATCTAAACATTGAACAAGCTTTGAGACTTCAGGGAACACAAAACTCATGCATACGATATGCATGCGACATGCCACTCATGATACACCTTATTTCAAAACACTGGGATGGCTACGCATAAATGAATGAAGGAATTTTCACCTAATGACACTTGTTTACCAAGTGCTCTCGATGAACACTCCTACTTACCTCTCTTCTAATTTTCGTTTCCGTTCCTCATTCCATGAAATTAGTACCCGTTCTGGTTCCCTACTTAAAATTCCACTAAGTCAAACGAATTCCTACAATCATTCCTTTTTTAGTTACTGCATCAAGACTCTGGAATACACTCCCAATGGACATTCGGCACCTTACTTCCTCTAATAAATTCAAATCTGCCTACCGAAAGTTTTTCCTGGGAACATAAAACTGAGTTGTGCGAGTCGTTGTGTGTATGTTGTGTGAATGGGTTTTCTTCATTTATTATTATTACTAGCAATTACTCGTGGCTTTGCTCACGTGGATTTCGCAATTTGGTCAGAGTAATCACTCCGCGGCATTGTACTAAGAGACTACCTGAAAATTCATAAAGTATAAAAGCTCACCCAAAAATTGAGTTTCATTTACCCCAGAAATGGGGCTAAGACGACCATGTGACATAGAACTCTACTTGTGAGAAACAGTCTTCTCTCAAGTCAAAAAATAAATACACGTTTCTATATTTTTAAAGGAGATTCCAAATACCCATTCCCACATCTGTAACATATTCAGTTTTTGGGATGTACATTAGTATCCCCATAGAAAGAATTCAACCCCTTGATCAGTACTCCTCCTACCCCGATCTAAGTGTATTTTCCGAAAACAAAAATGCATGTTTCCTTATTTTTAAAGGAGATTCCAAATATCAATTTTTCACGTCTGTAATATTTTCAGTTTTTAAGATATGAGTATCCTTATAAAAAATAATTCAACTATTTTTCACTACTTTTCACCCCCTGTTAAGTGCCCTCTCCGAAAACAAAAAGGTACAGATTCCTGTATTTTTAAAGGACCTTCCAAATACCAAATTTCTTGTCTCTAGCATGTTAAGTTTTTGGCATATAATGTAAAATGGAATGGCGTATGGCTTTTAGTGCTGGGAGATCCCAGGATGGGTTCGGCTCGTCAGGTGCAGGTCTTTTGATTTGGAACCCGTAGGTGACCTGCGCGTCATGATGAGGATGACATGATAATGAAGACAACACATACACCCAGCCCCCATGCCAGGGAAATTAACTAATGATGGTTAAAATTCCCAACCCTGCCAGGAATCGAACCCGGGACCCCTGTGACCAAAGGCCAGCATCCTAACCACTTAGTCATGGAACCGGACGACATATAATGTAGATATACTGGTAGTCATTTTAAAAATTCACCTGATTTTTCAATTCTTTTCAGCTCCTCAATTGGATTTTCCTAAAGCAAAAAAACAATAAAACAAAAATTACATGTTTAATTATTTTTAAAGGATATTCAAATACCAGTTTTCATGTCTGTGCATCTGTAAAAGCTTCAGCTTTTGAGATAAAGTATCCTCATAAACGTATTTCAACTCTTTATTTACTTATTTTCAAACCTACACCCCTTACATCAATTTTCCGAAAAAAACAAATGCGTGTTTCTTTATTTTTAAAGGAGATTCCAAATACTAATTTTCACGTCTGTAACATCTTCAGTTTTTGAGATATAATTATAGCCATAAAATTAATTCAACTACCAATCTCGATAGCTGCAGTCAGTATCCAGTAATCGGGAGATAGCGGGTTCGAGCCCCACTGTCGGCAGCCCTGAAGATGGTTTTCCGTGGTTTCCTATTTTTACATCAGGCAAATGCCGGGGCTGTACGTTAATTAAAGCATCAGCCACTTCCTTCCACTTCCTAGGCCTTTCCTATCCCATCGTCGCCAAAAGACCTACAGTATCTGTGTCGCTGCAACATAAAACAAATAGCAAAAAAAAAAAAAGTAATTCAACTCCTTTTTCACCCCCCTTCCTACCCGTTAAGTTGATTCCCCCTCCCCAAAGGTGCGTGTTTCTTCATTTTTAAATGAGATTCCAAATACCAATGTTCACGTCTTTAACATTTTTAGTTGAAATGAAATGGCGTATGGCTTTTAGTGCCGGGAGATCCCAGGACGGGTTTGGCTCGCCAGGTGCAGGTCTTTTGGTTTGACTCCCGTAGGTGACTCCCGTGATGAGGATGAAATGATGATGAAGATAACACATACACCCAGCCCCCGTGCCAGAGAAATTAACCAATGATGGTTAAAATTCCCGACCCTGCCGGGAATCGAACCCGGGACCCCTGTAACCAACGGCCAGCACGCTAACCATTTAGCCATGGAGCCGGGCAACAATTTTAATTTTTTGAGATATAAGTATCCTCACACAAAGATTTCAACTAATTTTTCAATTCATTCACCCCCTTAAGTAGATTTTCCATAGACAAAAGAACACTTGTTTCTTTACTTTCAAAGAAGATTCCAAATACAAATGTTTATGCCTCTAACATTTTCAGTTTTTGAGATATAAGTATCCTCATAAAAAGAATTCAACTCCTTTTTCACCCCGGCCCCTTAAGTTGATTCAACCCCCCCCTCCAAAAATTCGTGTTACTTTATTTTTTAAGGTGATTCCAAGTAAAAATTTTCACGTGTGTAACCTTAAGTTTTTGAGATATAAGTTTCACCATAAAAAGAATTAAATTTTTTCACTTCCTTTCACCCTCCCCCTTAAGTAAATTTTCCGTAAACCAAAAAACTTGTTATTTTTGTTTAGAAAGGAGCTTCCAAATGCCAATTATCATGACTGTAACATCTTCGGTTTTAAGATATATGTATCCACATAAAAAGGAATTAAACTCCTTTCTCCCCGACCCCGCCACCATGTTGATCCACCCCCCCCCCCCCCCCCAAATGCGTGTTTCTTTATTTTTAAAGGAGATTCCAAATACTAATTTTCACATCTGTAACATCGTTAGTTTTTGAGATATAAGTATCCTCATAAAAAGAATTCAACTCCTTTATCACTCCACCCCTGCCCCTTAAGTTGGTTTCCCCCCACCCAAAATGCGTGTTTCTTTATTTTTAAAGGAGATTCTAAAATTTCTATTTCCACATCCGTAACCTTCACTTTTGAGATATAAGTTTCTCCAGTAAAAGTATTCCCTTTTTTTTTTTATTTCCTTTCACATTCCCCACTCAAGTGAATTTTCCAAAAACAAACTACTCCTTTCTTTAAAACAACTTCCAAATACTAATTATCACTTCTGTAACATCTTCACTTTTTGAGATATATGTGTCCTCATAAAAGGAACTCATCTCCATATTTATCCCTCCTATACCAATTTGATTCCCCCTCCCGCAAATGTGTGTTTCCTTATTTTTAAAGCAGATTCCAAATACCAGTTTTCACGTTTTTAACATCTTTAGATTTTCTTGGTATGTATATATACATTCTCATACAAATAATTCATCTAATTTTTCAATCCTTTCACCCCCCCCCCCGTTAAGGGTTTTTTTTTCCGAAAACTGAAGAATACGTGTTTCCTTATTTTTAAAGGAGACTCCACATACCAATTTTCATGTCTTCAACATATTAAGTTCTTGAGATATACTTTAGATAGGCTAATTTTCAAATTTCACCCCCTTTTCAGTTCCCCTTAAGTGGATTTTCCAAAAAAATACTTCTGTTTCTTTAATTTTACAGGAAATTCCAAATACCAGTGTTCAAATCTGTAATATGTTATGTGTCTGAGATAATTTGCAGATATAGTCTTTTAAAAATTTCACCCCATTTGTCACTGATGTTCACCCCCTCTTCATCGGATTATCCAAAAACACAAAAATATGTGTTTCTATATTTTCAAAGGAGATTCCAAATACCAATTTTCATGTCTGTAACATCTTCAGTTTTTGAAATATAAGTATCCTCCTAATAGGTGTTCAACCCCTTTTCCCCCTTTTATCATCCCCCCCTAATGAGATTTTAATACAAAAAATACATGTTTATTTATTTTTAAAGGGGATTCCAAATACCAATTTTTACATCTGTAAACTTTTAAGTTTTTGAGAGATTGATATCCATATTTTAAAAATTCACCCACCCCCCCTTTTTCACCCCGTTAGCGACGAAATATCCATTAGCGAGCACCTACATGTTAATATGAATGTATCCCCAAAATTTAATTTCTTTATGTCCAGTAGTTTTGGCTCAGCAATGATGAATCAGTCAGTCAGTCACTCAGGACAAGTTATTTTATATATATAGATTAGTATTAGTATTGTCACACTAATTGCTGTACTGATATGTAGGCTTAACTTAGAATTATCTGTCCATAGTATTATTTCTTTTTAGAATTACTATGTCTTACTTTTATGTTTACATTTTTAAATTTTGTTGTTTATAGTGGTTCAGTTTAAGAGAGGGCTCTGAGCCCTAACTTCCCCACAAATGTAAGTCAGGAATAAATAAATAAAATAAATTATTATTATTATTATTATTATTATTATTATTATTATTATTATTATTATTATCATCATCATCATCATCATCATTCAAAATATTGTTTTTTGTAAGTCAACAATGTTTTTTTTTAAAGTTTCTTTCTGGCCTCATACTGGATTTCATCTTGTTTATCGACAGGCAACTTATTAAGGGCTTTCTATTGTAGTAGGTAGCCTACCGTAGTAATTATGTTATTAAGTTTATTTTAATTTTCTATTGTACCATATATTGTCACTACTAGTTACAGTATAAATCAAGATTAAGACTGATTCCACAACGTGACTAATACATTGCCACTAATATAATAAACTCTTTTTTTTTTTTTTTTGATACCGGTACATCATTTTGTGACTGATGGACAAGGTGTGAATCTTCAAGATACAGTATATTTCACCACAGACTCATTTTTAAATTGTTTTCTTTTTTAGATGTTTTTGTTTCATTATTTTAAATGTGCCAATCTATGTAACCGCTGAAGACGACTCAAGCAAGGCTGAAACTAGTACCATGAATGAATGTTTTAATGATAACATAACTGATTTTTATGAAATATAGTTATATTTATGTATTGAATAGGTGGACACATTTTACCTTACTTCACGTACACATAGAGAACCCTTGTAAATAAATCCAATGCCAGCAGTTTAGCAGATTGCTTCAGTTCTAACAACAATCACATAGTCTGATAAATCCAGACAAGATTGAAAAATTTATAGAAATTTTGATCAATTGTACAAATTTCACACCATTCTGTGCAACACCCACCCCAAAATAAGTGAGTAATTCCCCTGCCAACAATTCATCTTCCACGGAATGTCAAAATGAGAAAGAGAAAAGGAAACATGATGTACAAACAGGGCCAATTACAGAGAGAAAAATGTGGTCTGTTCAGATCAAAATCATGAAATGGAGGTCATGGGAAAATAATAAAGGAAGTTAAATAAAGTTCTATGGCATCCAGCGTAAAGAAATAATGAGAATAGTGCAAACACCAAATAAAATAGGAGGGAAATAGGAAATAGAGTTGAAATAAATCAAACAATCCTCACTGGAGCACAAAAAATGGCATATGATTTATCATTCATAAAAGTCCACTCCCAACCAGGGGCCACCAGACATAAAAGAATATATTCATGCAACCCACAAATGGAGTCAAAGTGTTCTCACAGATCCTAGGATAGATCACAGCAGCGGACCAATGACTTATTATTCATAACCAGTGTTGTACCCAAAGACATTGTCATCACTAAACATAGCATCATAAAATCATCTCGTACCCAACTCATCACCAAATATAACCTCTTACTAATAGCCTCGAGAAGTAAGAACTTGGTCAAGGTACATAACTGCGAGATTCATCTCCCCAGAGCCATAAACCACACAAATAAAATCCCAGATGTAGAGAACGAAATAAGATAAAAATCAAGGGTCGACAGTCACTCGACCACACATCCATCCCTCATACATGATAACCATGTCATGTACTACAGCCAAAAATTCTGAGCTAGATTAAAAACATCATAATTGCATAAGCCAAGAGACAACAAATTAAGTATAGAAAGGGCCACATGTCTAGCTTGATGCAAATATAAAACCATATGTTAATAAAACTTTAACCGTCTCCGATCAGAAAAATACCAACTAATCAATCAATCAATCAATCAATCAGTCAATCAGTCAATCAATCAATCAATCACTACTGATCTGCATTTAGGGCAGTCGCCCAGGTGCCAGATTCCCTATCTGTTGTTTTCCTATCCTTTTCTTAAATGATTTCAAAGAAATTGGAAGTTTATTGAACATCTCCCTTGGTAAGTTATTCCATTCCGTAACTCCCCTTCCTATAGATGAATATGTCTTCTTGAATTCCAACTTTATCTTCATATTCTGATCTTTCCTACTTTTAAAGACACCACTCAAACTTATTCGTCTACTAATTGCCATTCCACTGACAGTTCGGAGCATACCACTTACAAGTAAATATTCTCATGTTTGAGCCCGTATTGATATTCAATATGAATGTTAAAATACACGTGTTTATTTGTGAGTTCACCTATTCAATACATAAAATACATTTATAATTAGGACTTCATCTTTGTTATAAATTCTATATTTGGTACAGGTTTCGCCCATCTACCAGGCATCATTAGCCATAATAATGTCTCAAGGTTAGTTCAGGATCCTGACTTTAATCTTTAATAAGTTATTTGCACTTAATTACGGTCTTAAAAATAATTTTAAATAATTATATTGTAATTTAAGATTATTTATTACACAGTATATAAAATAACAGCTTGGCTGTGAAGAAGAAAATTGACAGTTCTGTAAACTTTCAATTAGATTAATTACAATAAAATTCTTGAATTCTTTTAAACACTGAATGTCTAAATCTCAATAGTGTCATTTAGACTTGAAATGGTGAATGAAAGCAATTATGTTGTAAAACACTTTAAAGTGTAGGGTGAGAAATCTGGCTAAAAGTTTCATGCATTTCCTGAACTTGTAAAATTCTTAATAGTCTTATGGGCCTTCATCTTCACATTACGTATTCCTTATTTCATTTTATTGTAGCTATGATCTTCACAAGAATTTGTAGTTTGTTTCCAATAAATTAATTATTGACGTAATCAACCATAATACCAATATAATGGTCCGTTATTGGACATTATAAATTTTCCAGCTAACTCATTCTTGGTTGCCTGCGTTTCGCCCTCGTGTGCTAAGTTGGGCTCGTCAGTTGGGACTTAGCACACCTCCCAAGACGCAAGGCTAGTGCATACCGTGGAGGCCACTGCATAGGCTACTTGAAGCCACCAGCAGTGCCAATGCACTATGAGAGCTATGTCTCATTTCCAAAAATTGATGCCTGCCTGGCCATCAGATGATGTAGATGTTGATTCCCATAGGGAACTTAAAATATTTGTCCTGAATGAGTAAATTTATAATACCAATATAATGGTCCGTTATTGGACATTATAAATTTTCCAGCTAACTCATTCTTGGTTGCCTGCGTTTCGCCCTCGTGTACTAAGTTGGGCTCGTCAGTTGGGACTTAGGGAGGTAAATTTATAATGTCCAATAACGGACCATTATATTGGTATTATAAATTTACTCATTCAGGACAAATATTTTAAGTTCCCTATGGGAATCAACATCTACATCATCTGATGGCCAGGCAGGCATCAATTTTTGGAAATGAGACATAGCTCTCATAGTGCATTGGCACTGCTGGTGGCTTCAAGTAGCCTATGCAGTGGCCTCCACGGTATGCACTAGCCTTGCGTCTTGGGAGGTGTGCTAAGTCCCAACTGACGAGCCCAACTTAGCACACGAGGGCGAAACGCAGGCAACCAAGAATGAGTTAGCTGGAAAATTTATAATGTCCAATAACGGACCATTATATTGGTATTATAAATTTACTCATTCAGGACAAATATTTTAAGTTCCCTATGGGAATCAACATCTACGTAATCAACCATGTCGTACTGATGATGTTTACTATTTAAAGACTTGAAAGTAATCAGTTGACATTGTAGAGTTTGAGACTGGTAGTTATTTACAAGAGCGTCGGTCGAAAGGGATAATTAATTTTTAACCTTAGATGTTGAATTAATTGCTGCTATTTATGCCAATACATGTTGATATGTTTGTAACAAGAGAAAACTATGTGAAAATTATTGTGTGTTGGACCTTGTTTTTAAATGGTCGTGTTAATGGTACATCACTTACACCTTTTACTACAGCTAGGTTGTCTGGTGGTGTTTAATGCAGCATAACGACTGCTTGCTGCCGCGCTTCTACTTCTTGTATTGTAGGAATGAGGAAGTTGTAGGAGGGGGGGTGAGCCGGGGAGGGAAAATCCCTTTCGATTGACGCTCTTGAAAATAACTACCAGCCTCAAACTCTACCATGTCAACTGATTACTTTCAGGTCTTTAAATAGTAAACATCATCAGTATGACATGGTTCATTCTGTTAATAATTAATTTATTGGAAACAAACTACAAATTCTTATGAATATCATAGCTACAATAATTAAATAAGTAGTACGTAATGTGCAGATGAAGGCCCATAAGACTATTAAGAATTTTACAAGTTCAGGAATTGCATGAAACTTTTAGCCAGATTTCTCACTTTAAAGTGTTTTAAAACATAATTGCCTTCATTCACCATTTCAAGTCTGAACGATGCTATTGAGATTTATACATTCAGTGTTTAAAAGAATTCATAAATTTAATTGTAATTAATTTAATTGAAAGTTTACAGAACTGCCAATTTTCTTGTTCACAGCCAAGCTGTTATTTTATATACTATGTAATAACTAATCTTCAATTACAATATAATTTTTGTAAATTAGTTTTAAGATCATAATTAAGTACATATAACTTATTAAAGATTAAAGTCAGGATACTAAATTAACCTTGAGACATTATTATGGCTGGTGATGCCTGGTAGACGGGCAAAACATGTACCAAATATAGAATTTATAACAAGGATGAAGTCCTAATTATAAATGTATTTTATGTATTGAATAGGTGAACTTACAAATAAACACTTGTATTTTAACATTTACATACCACTCAGTCGAGCAGCTTGTCTCCTTTCTCCTGAGTCTTCCCAGCCCAAACTTTGCAACATTTTTGTAACACTACTCTTTTGTCGGAAATCACCCAGAACAAATCCAGCTGCTTTTCTTTGGATTTTTTCCAGTTCTTGAATCAAGTAATCCTGGTGAGAGTCCCATACACTGGAACCATACTCTATTTGGGGTCGTACCAGAGACATATTTGCCCTCTCCTTTACATCCTGACTACAACCCCTATACACCCTCATAACCATGTGCAGAGGTGTGTACCCTTTATTTACAATCCCATTTATGTGTTTACCCCAATGAAGATCTTTCCTTGTGTTAACACCTAGGTATTTACAATGATTTCCCCATCAACACAGTAATTTAAACTGAGAGGACTTTTCCTATTTATAAAACTCACAACCTGATTATTAACTCTGTTTATTATCATACCATTGCCTGCTGTCCATCTCACAACGTTACCGAGGTCATTTTGCAGTTGCTCATAATCTTGTAACTTATTTATTACTCTGTACAGAATAACATCATCCTCAAAAAAGCCTTATCTCTAATTCCACTTCTTTACGCATATCATTTATATATATAAGAAAACTTAAAGGTCCAATAATACTGCCTTGAGGAATTCTCCTCTTAATTAAGAAGGGAAATGCCAAGGAAACACAACAAAAAATCATTGAAGATATTTAAAAAAAATTATATTCTAACTTTACTTACAACACCATGAAATTTAAGTAGGCGGGCCACAACATGGAAATGGCTTCAATTGAGATAAAATCAGGCAATAGCGTAAAAATTCTACATTATAAAGTACAGCCTTCATTTTTCCTTCTTTCAGAAATGTAGATAGAATCCCAAAAGAATACCACAACAGTGATGGAAAGGAATAAAACAATATTATCTGCAAAATTGGAAAATTGCTGCCATCTGGCAGGGGAGATGTGACAAATATAAGGAAAGGGACATAATAATACAGACTAAGAAAGTTACATAGAATTGAAACTAACAAAGTAGTTTTCAATTCAAGACCAGAGAACTCAAAACACTAACTGAGTCAGTTGAATAAAGCAAACTGGATCAGTATTCCCACAGCTGGCAGGAATGAAATGCTTCTCCGCTCATCAGCCAGAAGCATTTCATTTATCCAAATAGAAAAACAGTTGATGTGTGCGCATCACTAAACTAGGCACCTTATAGTTTACTTAACCTACCAACATTATGTATTATATACATGAGTTTTTCACTTTTAACATTAATACACAACTGCCTTCCTTCACATAAACTAGTCAGTTTAAAACTTTTTGAGGAAATTCTTCCAACCCTGATAAACTGATATTCATATTCATTACGTTTCCTGTCAAAAAAATTGTGTTATAGACTATTCCTCTGCTGTGGTACACGATCCAATTTGAAATATCCATACATTTCAACCTTCTGAAACAGAAATAGGACTCATAATTTCAAGTCAAGCAACATGTTTTAACATATAACATTAGAAATAGAATTTAAAAAACAGTTTAGAAACATGAAGAAATGTATCAGTCTCACCTCTCTGAGGTGATAAATTTTTAACAAGGACATAGGGGCTTTTGACTGACTGTTAGATTCAATGTCCTGCAACCTTACAGTCACAGGTCCCAATAATTCAACAATCCTTTTGGGGGTAGACCATCGTTGACGTAGTTTTCCACTGATATGGTCAACAGCTGAGCTGACAGGAAGCAATTTGACCACTATTTGTCCCTTTGCTTTCTTCAGATGTTCAGCAGCATCTTTCCACTTCTCTTTTTGGCCCTTAGTTCAAGATGGCTGCAAAAGGTAGTAAATTTTCCACTGGAGCTCTAGTGGATTGGTAAGACTCCTCCTGAAAAACAGCTCCGCAGGCGTATTTTTTGTTAGTGGCTTTACATCGCACCGACACAGATAGGTCTTATGGCAATGATGGGATAGGAAAGGACTAGGAGTTAAACGGAAGTGGCCATGGCCTTAATTAGGGTACAGCCCCAGCATTTGCCTGGTGTGAAAATGGGAAACCACAGAAAACCATCTTCAGGGCTGCCGACAGTGGGATTTGAACCCACTATCTCCTGGATGCAAGCTCACAACTGCGAGCCCCTAACCGCACGGCTAACTCACCCCGTATCTGCAGGAGTATATCCATTCGACTCGTGCAAAGCAGCGCTGTTGAAAGCTACATAAAAATAGTTGATTAAAAAGCCAGTACTGTTGATCAGGGCTTGATGAGGGCTTAACAAAATATGGGTAATGCCCCAGGAAAAGTCACAACTGATGAAATGTTGCATACTTAAAAATGGAGGCATTTTCTGAAGCTAGGTATTTACAGGGGGGGGGGGGGGGGGGGGGCGCAAACTCCAAAAGTATCCTGGGACAAGTAAAGAGCTTTAATAGCTCTGTTGTAACATCCGCATTGACTTAAAATCAAGTTGAAATATTTTAAAATACACTCAGATATTCTATTAAAGGATCCACCACACCCTTGTCGGTGGGGGACGCAGATGAAGAGTACACTCACGGTAACTCCTGCCTGTTGTAAGAGGCGACTAAAAGGGGCGACCAAGGGATGATGGAATTGGAACCATGCAATTACTTGTGATTAGTACCATTAAGTGAGGAACACTGTGGATCAACGTTACTTACGATTAGTACAATTATGTTAGAAACACCATGGGTCTGGGGGTTGTCTGTGATTAGTATCATCGTGTGCATTCCACCGAGGCGGGGGAATGGGCGCTCGGGACATGGACTGGCATCTGTGCGGGAGAAGCTGCTGTGCTGAATTGCATTGCTTCCCCTATGTTCAGAACAGGTCTGCGTTCCCTATGAGCAGTACCAGCATATGAGGAACACCATGGGTCTGTGTTACCTGTGGGTGGTACCATAATGTGTGATACACCGTGGGTCTGCATTGCCTATGATTAGTACCACTATGTGAGCAACATCATGAGTATACCTGGCCTGTGATTAGTTCCACCATGTGAGGAATACCGGCGCCCATGATTAGTCCCACTAAGTTTGTAGCACCACAGGTCTGCGTTGCTTGTGGGTTGTACACTTATGTGAGGAACAACATGGGTCTGTGTTACCTGTGAGTGGTGCCATTATGTGTGACATACCTTGGATCTACATTACCTTTTGATTAGTATCACCATGAGTCTGTATTATCTGTGATTAGTACCACTGTAGGAGGAATACCATGGTACTGCTTTACCAGTGATTAGTACAATGAGGGGCTGGTGATCAGGATTTTGGACCCCTTTGGACAACAAGCATAATTACAGAATATGAGGCATTGTGAATGGGATCCACTGATTGTTTTGGATTCGTGGTCATTTATCATCATCGTTCATTTTAGATTTTAGTCAGTGGACACGTTTTGAAGTTTTAATTATCATTTCATTTCGTTTCACCTCGTGCCATTAGGGACCGATGACCTAGCTGTTAGACCCCTTAAACACTTTCAGCATTATGCCCGTACAGGATACGAGTGAACTGCTTTCCTGGTTGTGGATGGCACCTGTATACCATATGGACATAATTTTCGTGCATGTTTATTGGCATCTCACACGGTTTTGGTCCCTTGCTTGGGGGAAGTAGTTTATCTAGTGTCTACTAGAATGCAGCAGTTATCAGGAAGTTCAGACTGAAACAATAAAAAGGATAGATTCTCCTTGCCATGGCCTCTACCAAAGCGCTCAATGTGTTAGGTACTGAGCACGCCAAATCCATCGCACTGTGAGTTGTGTTACTGTGCAAACATGTCCTCACGCCGACACAATGATAGTGATATCTTGGATATTTGATTGCGAGAAGCGGGTTCAGAAATACTGTAGATGACAGCGATGAAGACTCTGTTTATGAACCAGATCACATATCAAGTGATAATTCGGGCAAGATTTTTATTTGTTACGTCGATTGCAAGTTTTTAGCTGCATTATTTTACTCCAAATATAAACAATAAAAAATACTTCGCCTCTCCAGAAATTTGGGCTTATTTTTTGTGTAGATGAAGAGACGCAGGCTCATGGTTCACCTGTACCATGAAAAGAAAGTAGATGGTGGTGCAAGGAGTGCAAGGTTGGACTGTGCATAGCCCAATGTTTTCAGGGCTACTATACTAAAACAAACTATTCCTAAATGGGTAAATTTTATATTTCAGAAGTAATTGCATTTATTTTTTGCTTACGTAGCCACAGTAAATGATTCATTTTTGTTGTTTGAGCCGGCTTATTGATATAACTTGAATGTAAAAGTTTTTTCCGTACATTTTTTATGTTTTTCATAAGACTAGGATAAGTAAATTACATTAGATATGTACTTCCTGATTGACAGCTTCATTTTGGATGGCTGATATCTTCATATGATACAAAAATTAAGTATGTACTGTCCCCGTGAAAATTGGCGATATTACGAATATTTTAACAAGTGGAAAGCAAAAATTTTATTGTCTGCTTAAAACCGCAGCATGTCATCTGGGAAGTTGTGGCAAGCCGAGAACGAGTTTTTTTTGTCGTTCAGAGGGGTGAGATACACCGCGAGACTGTGCCAAGGTCAGGCCAAACCACGTGACTGCCTTCGCACGCGCACAACCCAGCTTGTTTCTGGAATAGTCTGCGCAAATTAAAGGAGACCATCAGCCAATTACCGTTCTCGCTGAAGAACACACCTCCCTGGCTAATTAGATAAAAGGCCTTGCTTCGAGTGAATCGCTCTCTTAATGCTTGTTCTCTTTATGCGCTTATTCTGAAGCTCTCTCTGAATATATTCTTCGCTGTGTGAGACATCACGTTACCGGACCACGTGGAAAGAAAATTTTCAAGTCAAGTCGACGCCCGTTCTACCAGAATTTAGTCTAATAATTAGTGAATTCTGTGGAATAAAAACGCCTAGGAGCCAAGTTAAGTGTGACAGTGTAGACGAGCTGTTTATATTCTGCGTGTGCTTGTGCAAAATACTTAATTTTGTCATCTCAGTTACAGCTTGTGACCAGCAATCTACGGAAGACGTCTTAGAATTGAACTTCAAGATGAAGAATTCCGCAATCACCGGCAACACAATTTCATCGAGGGACACCCGTTGCAGAGCCTCCATGGAACTGTAAAAATGTAAGGCGTCTCTGGTAATTGGAAGGAGACTGGCCGGAGTATGCTGAAATAACTGACTGTCGACGGGAATCGAACTTCACAAAAACTTGAGTACCTTTTTAATTTAATTTATCTGTCTTACCTTTTGTACAACTAGAGGTCTTTCTTCTTAAGTCGTAGATCTATTAGATTGCTGTAGTTAGAAATATTTCATTTTTCCTACTTCTTAAGGTGTCGTGGTAGACTAGGTACGTGTGAATGAAATTTTGAATCTATTAGAGTAGACATGTAGGTTGTCCTTGAATGATTTCCCATGCTTAAGGAGCTTTATATTTAATAATCATTGACCACACGATAAATCTACTTTCCTTGCAATATTGAAAGTTACCGGACGGAGAAGTTGCGTGTGCATTTTGAGTGAATAGGGTCGAACCTAGTGTCTTTTAAGATCACTTGTTGTTTTTATGATGAAGTCATCTAATTTTACGATATTCCATGAGGATCAGTAGATGTAATAATCACTTAAATAATAATAATATTGACTAAAGATCGGGTAAAACAGAAGTAAATGCTCGTGAGCCATAAAACTACTGTAGAGTTCCTAAATGTGAGATGGAATGTGCTCTGTTCATGAAGGGTCTGGAATATGGCCTATCCTGAGGGATATTTGTTGTATAATTGAGCAATTGATGAATTAATGGTGATATTTGATTTATTCTTGTGTATTGGGAGCGCAAGATAGATTATAATTATTGGAGCACGTGTTGCGAGTGTATTTCACAAGTAGGAAGTAAAAATAATACGAGTAAGGCTCACGCTTGCGGTAAATTCAACCTGTAGCCCACATGATGGTAGTGCTTATGGATTTTACTAGAATCTTCCATTATAATTTCATGAATTAGATGAACTTGCGTTGAAATGTGAAATGTATTTCTATCAAGTGATACCCATGACTTCGATCACTAGCCACCAGTAATGAGGGAGAATTTCAGTACACGGATTATTTCTGCTAGACATTACGCGTCCCGACCACCAATAAAAATCATGAATAAATTTGCCAAATCAGGATTCGATGTAAATAGTGTACATAAAAACGTGTTTCCCTAGTGTGAATGTGTGTGTGTAAATGTGTATATTTCTCTTGTGTCATGTTGATTTCATTTAATTTTGATCTGGTCATGCACTTGCTGTGACGCAGATCACACTCATCGTTGTGTGTCGCCTTAAGAAATAATTTCATGCCCTTAAGGGAAAGTTTAATTAAGTTAAGTCAAGGAAGACTAGGAAGGAATTGATTTTCTTAATTAGCGAGATTTAAAAGGAAAGATCATCTCGTTACTTTATGAAGGCACTCGATTTGTAAATAAAATTTATTTAACTAGCTCACACGTTGGTAATGTAAATTTCTAAAAATCTGAAATACTTTAAGATTAATTTGAATAGAAATGAAATGCAAAGATCAGAGGTAGAAATTCGTTAGCCGCATGATTGCTTTGAAACATTGTGAAAATAAGTCATTAATAATTAATTAAAAATAATTACTCTGAAATGCTAATGATGATCATTAAGTAAATGATGCAGTGGAAAATTAATAAGAACACGATCGTGTGACAATCAAACAGGTTAATTGAATGATAAGAAAATAATAATAATAATAATAATCAGAATAATGATTAATTAATTTTGAGAATTTTGGAAACAATTTTCATTTTCTACTGAAGTTCATGTTGGTGTCATTGACCATTATTAAATACTGTAAATGACAAATTCAGTTGAATACATCTTAAAACCACGTGTTGAGACTACTTTAAATTGGTAAAGCTTTGAACACATGTTAATTTATTTAATTCTTTCAGTCAAATGTTTGGTTTGAAAAGGCAAGTGGCCTGATTACTTCTTTGGTTTCATTACAGCACAGTAAGGCTGGAGATATGAACACGTGTCACTCTAAATCGAGGAAGAAATCCAATATTATGAAAGTTTTCTGTTATGTTAAAAGAAAAATATCAGCAAGAATATTTTATTTGTTTGTCTGCTTATGTGAATAAATGTCAGAGTGTTGTTTTAATATTTCTTTTTATCCTGCTTGGTCATCAATCCTTAACAACCCTTAAATGCCTCTAGAAAGTGATAGCCAACGATCGAACGGTCCACCTTGGGATTCCTCGCTCGATGGCTGGGCTTAGCTCGGGAAAAATGGGGGCATTTAAGATGGCGCCCAACGTGGGGCTCGAGATTGGCTTATCCAAGCTCGAAAATGATCTTGTGCTGTCCAGTGTTTATGACATTGACAAGATCAGATGACCAATTCAATTAGGCTGACTCTGACACATTTATTCGCCCAAATTCTTGTGGCTAACATAAGCACATGTTAAATGTAACTTGTATGAATTTTGTTTACAAAAAAAAAAAATTCTTGCTGGTAATTAGAAATTCGAATTTGCTGCGATGATAATTAATTAAAGTTAAATTCATAATTGCGACCGATGTTGGTGAAAATTCGGAACTTTCATGATATCGACAAATCGCTGCCTTCATAAATTTGATGGAGTTCGATTCCCAACATTCCAGTATTCCGATCAGAATCCTTCCAGTACCAGAATAGCCATTTAATGAATAATTGTAACTATGGAGGACTTAAGGCAGATGTTGTTGGCTATGGAGGAGAGGATCAGTGCTAACTTAGAACAAAAACTTAGTGAAAATCAGGTAAACTTAGAGAAAGGACTCTCTGAACTGAATAATAGTCAAACTAACTTAGAGAAAAAAACTTAGTGAAAATCAGGCTCACTTAGAGGAAAAACTTAGTGAAAATCAATTGCACTTAGAGAGGAAACTTAGTGACACTCAGGTACACTTAGAGAAAGGACTCAGTGATCTCAGTGACGCACAAATAAATCTCGAAAAATCTCTCGGGGAAGCTATTGAAGAAAAATTGACGGACATTAAAAACCAAACTGAAGAAGGTTTAGGAAAAATATGTTCTTACATTAAACTTTTTAACGGCAAGCTAGCCTCAGTGCAGAGCGAGCTCGTGATAGTTAAAAATGATTTCGCTACTATGAAAAAGGAAGTAAACGAAAACATTGCCAAGTCTATGGCGGGCATGTCCAATGAATTCAGTGAACGACTAGCGAACGTTCAGCAGGACATATTAACTGGAATCGACAAATATAAGGGCGAAGTCGAACAATCATTCCTGAATATTGAGGAAAAGATTGACACAAATTCAGAGGACCTTAAGGTTACGAAAACGGCTTGGGCAAAGAAATTCCTTGGATTAAACGAAAAGCTACAACAAGTCGAAAAGGGCATTCTCGACAAAATCGAGACATCCCAAGTCGATAACTCAGAACGGATGGATTATATCCACGAGTCACTTGAGGATAGTTGGGGCGAAATAAAAACAATCAAAACCACCCTGATGAATGCCATACACAAGGTCACGACTGAGTCAAAAACTGAAACCGAAGGGATTCGAAAGGAGTACACGGATGGAATTAAGGAGCTTGTACATGAAATGCATCTCCTGAAAATCCAGAACGAGAACACTAGCAAGGTCACCAACTCATTGCTAGAAAAGCAGGCGTTACTGGAGCAACGTGTAACTGGCACGGGTCAGACGTCAACTCCACTTGCAGCTGTAGGAACAGGCGCTGCGAACACAATTGACATTTCTTCAGAGCCGACAGTAAATGCGTCTCAAATGAATACAACTGGCCAGACGCAAATAGTAAATATAATTCGTCTTCACGAAGACCAGCCCAAGAAATTCAATAACGTTAGAGGAAACGTGACTCCGAAAGGCTTCATTCGGGAACTGCAGGATTACTTTCGCGATGCGAAAATTCCACCAGAAAGGCAGTTAAGAGTCACCGAAAAATTCCTGGAAGACTCAGTTCATACCTGGTTTGTCGCATTTCGATTTTCGTTTGACGATTTCGAAAGTTTCAAGAAAGCATTCCTGGAGAAGTACTGGAATAGCGACGTCCAATACAACCTTAGGACGGAGTTATACGCCAGGAAATATGCATCATCTACGCCCACGAGATATGCGGATTTTCTGTCCAGTCAATTAAGAAAATTAAGAGAACTAGACTCACCACCATCAGAACCTGAGTTGGTTAAGTTGATCACACGTCAGTTACCACCAGATGTGCAGAGGATCATGATAGCCTCAAATACACAATCTGCAATCCAGGCTGAGGCGTTACTAAGACAATTAGACATGACGTCCAAGGAACCAGTTCATCAGGGGCGAAACTCGGAACCTCAGATCCATCAGGTGACAACGAACAAGGAGGAGGAATCGAAACCAGTCAACCAAGGGAGAACGTGGAAACGTAACCCTGGAGGGCAAGATTCACCTCGTGATCGATCGCCCGTACTCAGAAATAGACCCATTAGAAACTGGGAATATTCCAGACGTAACGAGAGGAAGCGACCATACTCAGATTACCGAAGGAGCTGGAAACGAAACCAGGACTTCCGCCAATCAAGAGGAAGGAGAGACTGGCGAGAAGAAGAAAAGGAAAAATATCTAAAGGACCTGCAGAACTCGACCCAGGAAAGCGAACGATGGCGAAGAGCAATCCAAACCCAGGATACCAACCCTGATATCGTGGGGGCGGAAAGCCTTCAATATCAAGAGGCCAAGGCTCGGGGAAGCCAACATAACAACTTGAGTCAGGAGCACAGCCAAGGTGCCGATAAAAAAAAACTCCATCTCCAGTGAGAGGAGATAGCCTGAATCCTGAAGGCAAGATCACTAAACTTCAAGAATGGATTGTGGTACAGGTCGACTCATGGACTACCAAGCCTGAAGACTTATTGGATGAAGTTGGTCAGTGTAACAGCGAAATACCATCACCTTACCCGTTATTTCAGCACGGATCTGCAATGTTCACGTAAAATGTCTCATAGATACTGGATCGACGATTAGCGTCATTTCGACGGCATTTTTGAGAGATCTGAGGGACAGAAATGATATACCTGTCATACCGGTATCTCATGTGAAAATTAAGGGCATAATACCGGACAAGTCTGTCATGTGTAAACAACAGACATTGTTGGATGTCGAGATTGGACGGACGATATTTCCTCAAGTATTCCTAGCCATGTCCAACATTAAATTTAACATTATTTTAGGTGCAGACTTCCTAATGTCTTACCAAGCCATGATTGACATGCAGTCAAATTCCATTCAATTCAGGAAGGCGGATTTTTCCGAGACTGCTATGTTAAACCCTTCAGATGTAAACGATCCATATGCTTATTGCGGGGAAACAGACGCCTTATCTCCGAGGGAAACCGAAGACCATGAGGCCTCTGAGGAAATTTTAATGGCCATGGATAAAGTATTAGAAGAAGGCGATAACGACGTACACCCCTTCGATCTCATTTCTGAGAAGTCAAGGCAAGCTATCGGTACGGAAGAGGAACAGATCCAGCTGCAGAATTTGCTACTTAAATATAAGAACTTGTTCGATTCCAAACCAGGTCTTATTCCCAACTTTCAGTACTCACTTCTTGTGACAGACTGGCTACCCTTCAAGAAGAAGCCGTATCCGATACCGGAAAAATTTTACTCCAGAGTCGGCAAGATTATTGAAGAAATGGAGAGGGATGGAATCGTCATGAAAGCTAGCAGTCCATTCATTAACCCTTTAGTAGTCGTGTCTAAGCCAGACGGATCACTGCGCTTGTGTTTGGATGCTCGTTCTGTGAACGAAAAGCTAATTCCGGAGAATGATCAGCCTCCGACGATTAAAGACATCATTAGAAAATTCAGGGGTATGAGATACTTCTCTTCTGTTGACTTTACATCATCCTACTTCCATATTCTGCTTGAAGAAAAATCCAGGCTATTGACAGGGTTCATATACGACCAACAAACCTATGTTTTCTGCAGGCTACCATTTGGAATCCATAACGCTCGCTCCGCGCTTATCCGAGCACTTGAAAGATGCCTAACCGACGAGGTTAAAGCCTTTACGACGAGGTATATTGATGATCTCCTCCTAGCGAGTGAGACATTAGAGGAACACTTCGTTAAATTGGAGAAACTCCTCAAGAATTTATCCGACGCTGGCTTCCACGTGAACCTGAAGAAATCCCACTTTTGCAAGTCCGAGATCCTATTTCTGGGACATGTCATAGACGGCGATGGCGTGAAACCCAACCCAGTCAAGATCGAAGCCATTAGTAATTTTCCTAAGCCTGTGAGAGTGAAACAGGTCCGACAATTCTTGGGAATGGCCCAGTTCTTTTCGAACCACTGTCCTAACTACACTCAGACAGTTGCTCCGTTGCAGGATCTCCTAAAGAAGGGCAACAGATGGAAGTGGAGCGCCGAATGTGACAAAGCCTTCGCTAAGACGAAAGAAATGCTCGCAAACAACGTTAAGCTGGGATACCCTGACTTTACTAGGCCCTTTATTCTACAAACTGATGCCTCAAACATTGGGATAGGAGCTGTTCTTTTCCAAGAAGATAAGGAGAACCCTGAAAACAGGACATACTTGGCTTTCGTCAGCAGGAAGATAAGGAAGCACGAAAAACATTACTCCGTGACTGAACTGGAAATGTTATCCATAGTCTACGCTCTTAAATATTGGCAGAAATTAATTTACGGATTTCCCATCATTGTCAGGACTGACCATCGTGCATTAACCTTCATGTTAAAAACAACTATGGCTTCCGAACGAGTCTTCAGATGGACACTCTTTGTACAACAATTTAACCTCCAGTTAGAACATTGCTCCGGGAAGAACAACTTGTTAGCCGACTGCCTAAGTCGAAACCCTAATTCTGAAGTCGCAGAGATACATCAGATAACGTTAATACAGGAAGACCACGAGTTCCTACGCAAACTTGGTTACCTTCGACAGGCACAGAAACGGGACCTTAAGTTACGGCCTATCATTGACTGTCTTGAAGACAAACTTACTCCAAACGAGCCAGGATTTAGGAAAATAAGGAGGCAAGCTAGAAATTTCCGCTATATCAATGGAATCCTGTATAAGTTCATTGACTCTGCTAGGACGAAATTACGAGCTGTTATACCACCGAAGCTACGGGAACTTCTTACTTGGCACGTCCATAGAATTACAGGTCATGGTGGAGTGGATAAGACTGTCGCCACGATATTAGAATCATTCACATGGGAAGGATTGAGAACTTTTGTAAATGATGTCATCAGGACGTGTGACACTTGTCAGAGAGTCAAACCAAGCTCTCATTTGTTACAGCAAAGTCCCATTCCTATTTTGCCATCTGCTCCGAAAGAACTCTATGCAATGGACTTGTTCGGTCAAATTCCAACTTCTAAGCGAGGGAACCGTCATGTGGTTGTGACCATCGATGTGTTTTCCAAGTACGTGACGTTATATCCAATCCAGAAGGCCACTACTAAAGCCGTTCTGTGGAGAATCACCCGGAATATAATTCCTCACATGGGAAAGCCTCAAGCCATACTAACAGACCACGGACCACAATTCACTTCGGCCGAATTCAAGCAAGCCATGACCCAACTGGGCATCAAACATGTACTAAATTCCGTGAGACATCCGTCCAGTAATCCAGCGGAACGTGTAATGCAAGAGCTGGCCAAGTTCTGTAGAATATTTTGCGGGAATGCTCATTGGAAATGGGTAGATGTACTTCCAATTATTATGGAGTGTTCTAATGGCACTGTTCACGAAGCTACCTCCCAAATTCCATCAGTGCTTCATTTTAATAATTACCCTGTGAGATCTTGGGATCACATCATTCAGTGTCCAGGAACCGTAAGACCTACTCCCCAGGAAAACATTGAGAAGGCAACGGAATCATTGAGACGCCACGCCGAGAGGCGTAACCGAAGGGTTCAAGGGAGAAAATTTCACCGGCCTCTCCGATTAAACGAATACGTATTATTGAGGAGACCTGCTGTGTCCGAGCCTACGAGCAAATTTTATGCTAAATTTGCACCATTGTTTGTGGGACCCTACAAGATCATTAAAGTCTTTGGCAACAACTCCTATAAAATACAAAGTCTGGATAAATCTTACGAGGCTGTCCACAATGCCGCTAATTTAAGACTCTACCGAACACCTACACCACTAACTGATACCGTGTAACCACCTAATTAAAAGGGAAAAATAAGTTACTGAAGATGGAAATAAAACTTATGGAACACCCTGTATGGAGAGACTAGGCTACTGGATGCCAGGAGCGGAACGAAGAACTCCGAGTCTTGAGGAGGACGGACACCTGTCGCGAGCTCAACTACATTACTACCAGGTGATTTATCAGCCAATTTTCCGGAACAATAGAAATGGACACTGTTATGTTATAATTTCATCTGCAAACGAAATTATACTCCAACCAAGGGAGAGATGTCCCCGTGAAAATTGGCGATATTACGAATATTTTAACAAGTGGAAAGCAAAAATTTTATTGTCTGCTTAAAACCGCAGCATGTCATCTGGGAAGTTGTGGCGAGCCGAGAACGAGTTTTTTTTGTCGTTCAGAGGGGTGAGATACACCGCGAGACTATGCCAAGGTCAGGCCAAACCACGTGACTGCCTTCGCACGCGCACAACCCAGCTTGTTTCTGGAATAGTCTGCGCAAATTAAAGGAGACCATCAGCCAATTACCGTTCTCGCTGAAGAACACGCCTCCCTGGCTAATTAGATAAAAGGCCTTGCTTCGAGTGAATCGCTCTCTTAATGCTTGTTCTCTTTATGCGCTTATTCTGAAGCTCTCTCTGAATATATTCTTCGCTGTGTGAGACATCACGTTACCGGACCACGTGGAAAGAAAATTTTCAAGTCAAGTCGACGCCCGTTCTACCAGAATTTAGTCTAATAATTAGTGAATTCTGTGGAATAAAAACGCCTAGGAGCCAAGTTAAGTGTGACAGTGTAGACGAGCTGTTTATATTCTGCGTGTGCTTGTGCAAAATACTTAATTTTGTCATCTCAGTTACAGCTTGTGACCAGCAATCTACGGAAGACGTCTTAGAATTGAACTTCAAGATGAAGAATTCCGCAATCACCGGCAACACAATTTCATCGAGGGACACCCGTTGCAGAGCCTCCATGGAGCTGTAAAAATATAAGGCGTCTCTGGTAATTGGAAGGAGACTGGCCGGAGTATGCTGAAATAACTGACTGTCGACGGGAATCGAACTTCACAAAAACTTGAGTACCTTTTTAATTTAATTTATCTGTCTTACCTTTTGTACAACTAGAGGTCTTTCTTCTTAAGTCGTAGATCTATTAGATTGCTGTAGTTAGAAATATTTCATTTTTCCTACTTCTTAAGGTGTCGTGGTAGACTAGGTACGTGTGAATGAAATTTTGAATCTATTAGAGTAGACATGTAGGTTGTCCTTGAATGATTTCCCATGCTTAAGGAGCTTTATATTTAATAATCATTGACCACACGATAAATCTACTTTCCTTGCAATATTGAAAGTTACCGGACGGAGAAGTTGCGTGTTCATTTTGAGTGAATAGGGTCGAACCTAGTGTCTTTTAAGATCACTTGTTGTTTTTATGATGAAGTCATCTAATTTTACGATATTCCATGAGGATCAGTAGATGTAATAATCACTTAAATAATAATAATATTGACTAAAGATCGGGTAAAACAGAAGTAAATGCTCGTGAGCCATAAAACTACTGTAGAGTTCCTAAATGTGAGATGGAATGTGCTCTGTTCATGAAGGGTCTGGAATATGGCCTATCCTGAGGGATATTTGTTGTATAATTGAGCAATTGATGAATTAATGGTGATATTTGATTTATTCTTGTGTATTGGGAGCGCAAGATAGATTATAATTATTGGAGCACGTGTTGCGAGTGTATTTCACAAGTAGGAAGTAAAAATAATACGAGTAAGGCTCACGCTTGCGGTAAATTCAACCTGTAGCCCACATGATGGTAGTGCTTATGGATTTTACTAGAATCTTCCATTATAATTTCATGAATTAGATGAACTTGCGTTGAAATGTGAAATGTATTTCTATCAAGTGATACCCATGACTTCGATCACTAGCCACCAGTAATGAGGGAGAATTTCAGTACACGGATTATTTCTGCTAGACATTACGCGTCCCGACCACCAATAAAAATCATGAATAAATTTGCCAAATCAGGATTCGATGTAAATAGTGTACATAAAAACGTGTTTCCCTAGTGTGAATGTGTGTGTGTAAATGTGTATATTTCTCTTGTGTCATGTTGATTTCATTTAATTTTGATCTGGTCATGCACTTGCTGTGACGCAGATCACACTCATCGTTGTGTGTCGCCTTAAGAAATAATTTCATGCCCTTAAGGGAAAGTTTAATTAAGTTAAGTCAAGGAAGACTAGGAAGGAATTGATTTTCTTAATTAGCGAGATTTAAAAGGAAAGATCATCTCGTTACTTTATGAAGGCACTCGATTTGTAAATAAAATTTATTTAACTAGCTCACACGTTGGTAATGTAAATTTCTAAAAATCTGAAATACTTTAAGATTAATTTGAATAGAAATGAAATGCAAAGATCAGAGGTAGAAATTCGTTAGCCGCATGATTGCTTTGAAACATTGTGAAAATAAGTCATTAATAATTAATTAAAAATAATTACTCTGAAATGCTAATGATGATCATTAAGTAAATGATGCAGTGGAAAATTAATAAGAACACGATCGTGTGACAATCAAACAGGTTAATTGAATGATAAGAAAATAATAATAATAATAATAATCAGAATAATGATTAATTAATTTTGAGAATTTTGGAAACAATTTTCATTTTCTACTGAAGTTCATGTTGGTGTCATTGACCATTATTAAATACTGTAAATGACAAATTCAGTTGAATACATCTTAAAACCACGTGTTGAGACTACTTTAAATTGGTAAAGCTTTGAACACATGTTAATTTATTTAATTCTTTCAGTCAAATGTTTGGTTTGAAAAGGCAAGTGGCCTGATTACTTCTTTGGTTTCATTACAGCACAGTAAGGCTGGAGATATGAACACGTGTCACTCTAAATCGAGGAAGAAATCCAATATTATGAAAGTTTTCTGTTATGTTAAAAGAAAAATATCAGCAAGAATATTTTATTTGTTTGTCTGCTTATGTGAATAAATGTCAGAGTGTTGTTTTAATATTTCTTTTTATCCTGCTTGGTCATCAATCCTTAACAACCCTTAAATGCCTCTAGAAAGTGATAGCCAACGATCGAACGGTCCACCTTGGGATTCCTCGCTCGATGGCTGGGCTTAGCTCGGGAAAAATGGGGGCAGTACTATGTTTTGCTGTTGTGCAATATCATATTAAAATTCAGGAAAAAGACCCAGTGCCCTGCCATGGTCCATATTAAAATATGGTAGTGTTGAAAGTGTTAAACAACAACAACAATAATAATAATAATAATAATAATAATAATAATAATAATAATAATAATAATAATAATAATCATCATCATCATCATCATCATCATCATCATCAACATCAAAGAATCTGTCTGTTCAATACATGTTGTTACCTTAAACTAGTACATGTTTTGTCCCCTAGGGGACATCATCAGTTAGAGTAATCTATATATATATCAGATACAAGAAATTAAATTTATAAAAATGGTGAGATAAAAGCTAAAAATGCTGAGATGAAACTTAACATTTAAAAACTGAATGATAAATTGTGAATGCTAAAATAGAAGTTCTAAATCCTCTTGTAGTTGATCCACGCTAATTGTTCATTAAAATATTCAATATTGGTGGATCCATAAAATTCTTGATTCATCAACAGATGTCTTGATTCCGTCAAACATTCTGGACAGAAAATCAGCAACAACATTTTCTTTACCCCTTACATGCACAACAGTGAATTTGAATGCTGACAGATGCAGTACCTATCTAGATGTCCTGCCAAGCTTTCTTATGTTAGCAGACATTCAAGATAAGGCTTAATTGTCCGTATGGACAACAGCCGGGCATTCCTTCCCATAAATTGAATATCGGATTTCAGCTCCGTGGAGCAATTTACTGAAATAAGCGATTGGAGCAAGACTCATCACTCATTGTTTGATTTAGAACAGCCAAGACAGTAATATTGCTGGCTTCACACTGTAAGACAAAATCTTTCAAAAAATGTTGGCTGTGCAAAACAGGAGCCTTACAATGAGCATCTTTCAACTGGCAAAAGGCTTTTTCCTGGCTTTCATCCCAAATGAAATGGGTGTTCTTCATTTTCAACTGATAAAGAAATCAAAATGTCAGAAAAATTGTCAATAGAACCGTACCATACCAAGGAATTTCCTCACTCGATGGACATTCTTAGGCCAAGGGAAATCTTTGATGCACTTCACTCTGTCAGGGTTCATACTGATGCCAGAGTCGTAAATGGTGTGCCCAAGGAAACTCATACGTTTTAAACACAGAGAGATCTTGTTGGGGTTGACCATGGAACCATGCCTCTTCAGGTAGCTTAAAACTTCATGTAAGTGAGCGATGTGTTCATCAAAGGAATGGGAATAAACAACTAAATAATCCAGGTTTATAAACTTCATGATAAAATCCATATTGACTGCTAATCAACTTAAATTGAGTAAGAGTTTCAACTATTCAGTACCTTATTTGCCCTACATTACATAGGACATCTTCAGATAATAGTTCATTTAAAATTGACACAGACAGTAGATACTATAAATAATACATTTAAAAAAAGTTCTGCTCAAGGCTTAACGTTTCCAGGCGACAGGCGAATCGCCATCAACAGTGCTGTATGCCTTCACTTCATAACTGTGGAAAGGTTTAGAATTGAATCCAGGCTTTTGGCACGCAATGTAATGGTTAGAAATTGAATACCAGTGCCTCTCCTACTATACCAGCTTACATTTTTTGTTTCTCTTCACCACTGGGACTCGAACCAGCTAATCACAGCGTCAGACCATAATTTGATGCCTTAACGATCATGGCCACCAGGCGAGCTAACAATATAAGCTCTTTCTGTTCCACTGAGAATGGAATTTCTTTCATGTTGCATGGGTTAGTTGTCCACATTGGTAGGGTTGACTTATGCTGTTAACTGTCCTTCATCTTTAGAGGACTGGAATAATATTCACTGTTTGATGAATCTAGATCACTCTGCTCTAGCAAAATATTATCATCCTTAGATGTACTGAAGGAAAGTTTGACATTGTATGTTATCACTGTTCAGTCAGTTGTCACTTGGCCATTCTAGAAGAGAAGTCTCCTTGTAATAATAACAAAGTAGTCTACAGTATTGTTGTTAGCAGAAGTTTGGTATTGCTATTGTATCCTCCAGAGTGCTTACTCAAGTGGTGGCGGTGTACTGGGCAGTGTAGCTGGTAACACTTCGTATGCTGCACTTTACATGACAGGTGGCAGTCAGTGTGTTGATTCTCCTATTCATTTTATCTGGGTACACTGAATGATCAGGACTGTTCGTGACAGAATGTCAGTTTAGGTGTTTTAGACTACATTGAATGTCCTACAAAAACCTTTGTGAATGAAAAAATTTTGAAGCTTTGTATTGTTTTTGTTCTTTGTAGGTGCAGATGCTGCCATTTACTTGGCTTTACTTCCTGCAAACATTGAGGCCCCAAGAGGAGCATATATCTGGTGGGATCGGAGGATAGTGGACTGGGTAAATAAACCAGATGATCTGTCATTGTAGTGCTCTTATGTACTGTACCTTTTAATTGAGACAAAGAAAAATAAATATTATGTTTGGTTAAGCTTTACATTTATTCATTTGTGATTCTTTTAAACTCATTTCTCCTGTCTCACATCAAGGAAAATAAAGTAACAGGGAGGGAAAGAAGGGGAGACTGACAAATTGTTTGTTTTGTGCTGCTTTTCCAAGCTGGTTACAAAATTAAATTTTTTATTGCAGAATACATTGCAATTTCTAGTTGTGCATTTTACAGTTGCTTCAGTTTCTATAACTTGCCTCTCATAGACGGATAACCTCACATATATTCACACTTTGCTGAGACCTATGGGCTAGGTGATGTTCATATAAACATTAAGGCATTTATACTATGTGAGTGGCAAGAGCTAACTCACCTTATGCAGTAGAATACAAAGTGGGGGAAGAATTGTATGTCAAGAACATAAAGCAGGGAAGGATCTAAAGTCTGTGCATGACTATAGGCCAATTTGGTTATCTTTTCCGTATGTGTAAGCTACTAGAGAGCATGCGGAACTGACATCTTGGGTAAGATTCCACAGGGAAGAAGGTTCTTGGCCGATTACCAAGATAATGTTTACTCATCAGTAGGGGTCCTTTTTTAAAATAAAACAGTTGATTTTAATGTTAAAACTGTAATTAGTAGTATTATAGAAATAAATAGTCATACTGATCGATGTTTCTAATAGTATGGGGGTAAATGAACCTAATATAGTGATAGGGGTTTTAAAGAGAACTGTTAAAATGTATTCTAGTTATTATATGTTAGAACAACCCAAAATACAAAATGTTATAAAATCAACAGTAGATAATTAAAAATAAAGAATGATATAAATCACTGATACCTCGAAATAAAGTTAAGTGAATCTGCCCTGTAATATGAATTCATATATACTGTACTGTACTTCTTTACACCCCACTGTCGGCAGTCCTGAAGATGGTTTTCCATAGTTTCCCATTTTCACACACACACACGCACGCACGCACCTGTGGGTGGGGGACTCAGATGAAGAATACACTCACGGTATCCCCTGCCTGCCATAAAAGGTGACTAAAAGGGGAACACCCCTGTGGGTGGGGGACACAGGTGTAGAATACACCCCCAGTATCCCCTCGCTGTTGTAAATGGCGACTAAAGGGGGCGACCTTGACGCGAACATGGATTGTGGTTTGCTATCATGTGTTGGACTAAAAGGGTCATGTGGCCATTGGTCCCCACTTTATTTTTTATTTTTTTAGAGGGTTAGTTGTAGACCGATTCAAAAAACTTGATATGCGTGCTGCTCGGAGATGGGCATCTTACATGTGCAATTACACTCGAAAACCCGCTGGTGACCCCGGGAAGCCTTCGGGTGGGAGTGCCATGTACCCGTGCAGTAGTATCTGCCTGACAACCCAGGTCCCCGCACAGCCGAATGCTTTTTTAACAAGAATGCTATTTGTTCGGGGCGTTGACCTATGAGGATCTTTTGCCCCTACTTGCACCATATGTGAGGAACCTTCGTGTATTATGAAAATGGCAGAAGTGTAAAGTGTTGAATGTGAGGAAAGGAACATTAAGGACAACACAAACAGCCAGTCCCCAGGCCAAGGATATTAATTTTACAATTAAAAACCCCTGACCTGGCCGGGAATAAAACCTGGGGCCACCGGGTGACAGGCCAGGCCTCTATTGATTACTCTGTACATGCTATGGGGTACATTCTATTGCGGGTGATTGGAGGAAGGGAGCCTTAGTGCTCATTACCTCAGTCATCGCGTATTAGGCATAATCCAACATCAGACCCCGGGCAATACCTGCTACGACAAAGTGGGCATTGCTTTGGGTGCTTGGTTCAGCTACAGAGTCCTCTGATCGGAGTGGGTGGCATTCGGGGAGGATGATTTTGGGCATGGCTTCAAAATGTCTTCAGCCTGCCCAAAGTGGTCCCCCACCGAAGTCTTTAACATTTGATTTCTTGAGGGGTTCTACCCACTGGGAACAAGCACAGTGTGAAGGAATGGGATGCAGCTTCCCTAGGTTTCTGCTTGCTACCAGAATTGATGGGAGTGACGTCAAGCTGGTAAAGTCTATTTTGTTTAGTAGGCACATAGAAAGTGTATACAGCATACTGGAATATCTGAAAAAGTGCACAATGGTAGTTTGTTGCAAAAGACATGCACAGCCATGCAAACTGATCGGTTGCTCAAGGGCGGCCATTTTGGCGATATTCCCATCAAAGTGGAGGAACACAACCCCTTGAATCTGGTTCGTGGAGTTATCTTCCATCGTGTTCTCATTTTGAACACTGATGATGAGTTGATGGAAAACATGAAGCACCATGGCGTGACACACGTCTGGCGCAATGCGTGCGAAGTCAACAGCGAAGACGTTATCACGGGTGCGATCATTATGGTATCTCCTTCAAATTGTCAGTGTTACCAGAAAAAGTCAAGGTAATAATTTATCACTGCGATGTGAGGCCGTACATCCGGCCTCCTATGTGCTGCTATCAATGCCAGAGGTTCGGGCATATGGAATCTCGTTGCTCGAATCCGTCTGTGTGCGGCACATGTGGCAGAGGAGCTCACGGCACAGAAGAGTGCACAACTCTTTACAGGTGCACTAACTTCCCTGGTCTTCATTCACCCTGAGATCGGAACTGTCCTGTATATCTCGGTGAGAAGAAGATTGAAGAGATCAAGACCTTGGACTGTCTTTCCTACCCGGAAGCGTGCCGTAAGTTCAATTCTATGAATGCATCCGCCAAGACGGTAGACTACATGAAGATAGCGCAGAGTCTTCCAGGTTCAATTACACAATTATAAATAGGAAAGGAATTCCACCTTATCAATACTTGTTTATTATAATTATTATACTACAGTACTGGTTTCGACACCCAGGTTTGGGTCATCCTCAGCTGAACAATACATTCACATTTAGTACATCAAACAATGATTGCTATTACTTTGTCTGGGGAATGCCATATGATAACAAATGTTTAAATACGTCCAAGTGGGGCATGTCCAATCGGGAACTGACATGTGTGCCACTATGTGTGACACTGTAAGTATATGTCTATAATATAACATACTTTAAACTTAAAATTGGTTTGTACAACACTACCTTAACTTAAAGCTAACTTATAAGTATATGTGACTAAAAACAACATATACACTGACTGACAGAGCAAATGCAACACCAAGAAGGAGTGGTCAGAACTTTATGCCAATTGCAGGGTAGACTGACGTCACTGAGGTATGCTCATGATGTGAAATGCGCCGCTGTGCTGCGCACATAGCGAACGATAAATGGGACATGGCGTTGGCGAATGGCCCACTTCGTACCGTGATTTCTCAGCCGACAGTCATTGTAGAACGTGTTGTCGTGTGCCACAGGACACGTGTATAGCTAAGAATGCCAACGGAGGCATTTCCAGCAGACAGACGACTTTACGAGGGGTATGGTGATCGGGCTGAGAAGGGCAGGTTGGTCGCTTCGTCAAATCGCAGCCGATACCCATAGGGATGTGTCCACGGTGCAGCGCCTGTGGCGAAGATGGTTGGCGCAGGGACATGTGGCATGTGCGAGGGGTCCAGGCGCAGCCCGAGTGACGTCAGCACGCGAGGATCGGTGCATCCACCGCCAAGCGGTGGCAGCCCCGCACGCCACGTCAACCGCCATTCTTCAGCATGTGCAAGACACCCTGGCTGTTCCAATATCGACCAGAACAATTTCCCGTCGATTGGTTGAAGGAGGCCTGCACTCCCGGCGTCTGCTCAGAAGACTACCATTGACTCCACAGCATAGACGTGCACGCCTGGCATGGTGCCGGGCTAGAGCGACTTGGATGAGGGAATGGCGGAACGTCGTGTTCTCCGATGAGTCACGCTTCTGTTCTGTCAGTGATAGTCACCGCAGACGAGTGTGGCGTCGGCGTGGAGAAAGGTCAAATCCGGCAGTAACTGTGGAGCGCCCTACCACTAGACAAAGCGGCATCATGGTTTGGGCGCTATTGCGTATGATTCCACGTCACCTCTAGTGCGTATTCAAGGCACGTTAAATGCCCACCGCTACGTGCAGCATGTGCTGCGGCCGGTGGCACTCCCGTACCTTCAGGGGCTGCCCAATGCTCTGTTTCAGCAGGATAATGCCCGCCCACACACTGCTCGCATCTCCCAACAGGCTCTACGAGGTGTACAGATGCTTCCGTGGCCAGCGTACTCTCCGGATCTCTCACCAATCGAACACGTGTGGGATCTCATTGGACACCGTTTGCAAACTCTGCCCCAGCCTCGTACGGACGACCAACTGTGGCAAATGGTTGACAGAGAATGGAGAACCATCCCTCAGGACACCATCCACACTCTTATTGACTCTGTACCTCGACGTGTTTCTGCGTGCATCGCCGCTCGCGGTGGTCCTACATCCTACTGAGTCGATGCCGTGCGCATTGTGTAACCTGCATATCGGTTTGAAATAAACATCAATTATTCTTCCGTTTTCGAACCACTCCTCCTTGGTGTTGCATTTGCTCTGTCAGTCAGTGTATAACACTTCATGCACATAAATGTTCGTATCTTGCGTATTGCTCAGTTCATCAGTTGATTTCTGTATTTGAGTCTTTTGTCATGGTTGTGTATTTGGTCGATGCTTTTGAGCTTAAATAATATGATTTGCTGTAAAATTATCCTATTATTTATATAAAAGATTTTTGTCTTCATATATATGCATAGAATAAAACACTTTTTGAAATAAAAAAAATTCAGGCGTGTAGATACAACTGGGATAAAAATGTGTATATACAGCTCTGCTGTGTGTTGAATCTTGTTGTTTTATGTTAAAATCGAGTAATTTTGTCCTGTGACATTCATAAAATTTGAGTGGCATTAGACCCAAGGTGGTAGCTTCTTTCCCATCTGCAGCTGTGCATTGGTGTTATGATTATCTGTGGAAGATAAGATTGAGTATGAGTCATCTATATATATAAAATAAGAGTTTTGTCTGTACATTGCTCAGAATTTGAAAAGAATGGTATTTCTGTATCGGTCATGTCCACAGTAACAAGAAAATGCACTTTTTATGTTTCCGTAATTTCTGTCTGTATGTATGTATGTATGTATGTATGTATGTACACACATCACTAGAAAACGGCTACAGAGAATTTAATGAAAATCAGTATGCAAAGTCGGAGAATAAGTCGCTACAATCTAGGCCATAAATAATTTTATTCACACTGATTGAAATGGTAGTTTAGGGAGAGGCCTAAAATTTAATTTTCAAATATTTATATTATTAGTGGTCCTATCTTGATAAAAACTGATATACAAAGTCGGGGAATAAGTCGCTACAATCTAGGCTATAAATAATTTTAATCACGCTGAGTGAAATGGTAGTTTAGGGGAAGGCCTAAAACTTAGTTCTTAAATATTTGCATTATTAGTGGTTCTATCTCATTGAAAATTGGTATGTGAAGTCGGAGAATGAGCCACCACAATCTAAGGCTAAAAATCATTTAATATTAACACTGAGTGAAATTGTAGTTTAGTGGGAAGCCAAAAATTTAATTCTCAAATATTTATATTAGCGTTGTATCGATAAATACTACATAACCAACGTTATATAAAATTAAATTTCCGACCATTTATGTCTTATACATTTTTATCGCACTGGCTATGATAACACAGATATTCATTAAATTGTATTTTTGTTGCTAAGTCCATATCGACGCCGAGCCACGAGAAAATAGGTAAACAGAATTTAATGAAAATTGGTATATAGAGTCGGGGAATAAGAAACTACAGTCTAAACTATAATTAATTGTATTCGCCCTGGATGAAATTGTAGTTTAGGGGAAGGCGCCTAAAATGTAATTTTTAAATACCTATGTCATTGGTCCTATCGAAAAGTACTACATAACAAAAGTTATAAAGAACACAATTTGTGGTCATTTATGTTTTATTCAGTTTTAACATACCGACTATGATAAGAGTGGTATTTCAGAGTCGGAAGAAAACTAAATGTGAAGGCCTACAATATCGAAAGTGCATAACATTGATCAACAATAACATTACATTGACCATTGTTTGTTGTGATGTTCTTTGTCTCTTATGCTGCCTCTCAACTCCAATAGATGGGATTACTGCTGCGTACCGAGTATAACAGCTTGACTGAATATTGGCGGGAAATAGCCAGGGAGCTAGAAAACTTTCTTCTTTAACATGCCATTCCTCTGGTTCATACATTTTCTGATACAGCTGGTATGTAACACACAGTGGTACATCATAGTATTCTAGCTATTTGATCCCTACTCTGACGCGCTGTTTTGAATGAGCAGTGGGCATACTTAAGGCAGAGGCTCACTTAGTAGAGTAGTAGTAGTAGTAGTAGTAGTAGTAGTAGTAGTAGTAGCAGCAGCAGCAGCAGCATGGTCTAGAACAGGGCCTCTCAAACACCCAAAATCTCACGCGTGCAGAGCGAGGTGCAAGAGCTCCGTGCACTGTGCATCGGTGCCGCTTGGCATGACTCGGATCAACGCTTCGTCTCTGGGCTACTCGGCTAAGCTCAGCTATACTCGGCTATACTCGGCTCAACTCAGCCCGGATTTGGAGCGCTACGGTGCAAGTGGGGCAGAGGGAGACAGGCGGAGCGAGCGAGACAGGCGTGAGGAAAGAGAGAGTAAGCACTATTGCTCCAAATCGAGGAGTCTGCACTCTGGCCAACCAAACCAAGTCGTCTTTTGCACCGTGCACAGTGCATGCACCACATGCGGTGCATGCACCCTGAAAGGCCCTGGTCTAGAATAACAGTTAGGGCTATTCCAAATTATAGCAGCACAATTCACTAAATAACTCAAAATTCAACCCTGAAAAGAGCCTTTTCTTAATAAAAGCTTCTTCCTCTTCATTTTTATTAAATTCTACATTCATTTTATTCCAAATTAGCAGTGAAGAGGACGTTTCTCCCCTGGCTTGAAGGAAAAAGTTGTCTCCAAGTCAGATAGATTTTTCCGCCGTCAGTGTACTGAATTGATACTTTCCGACTCATCGGTACTCCTAGGAAAGAGATTAGTACAAGGGCATAGTTTTTGCTCTGGTAGTTGCCACTATTTGACCCTCTCCCCACCGAAAAGGGACGAAAAGTGTTCACGGCCCATGGCAGTCTGCGCCTTGGTCATTCCAGCTCTGGAACTTTGTACTGTTAGATCGGCAGCGCAGTCCTGTTCGTTAAAAGTGAGAAAATATGTGGTTTTCCTTTTGATCGAGTATTTCATATGAAAGCATTGCTTTTTATCGAGCCATTCCTACTGACGTCATTGTAATGTATGTTCATTCCAGTCTTTCTGAAATGTAAAAAGGCAGGTGGAGGGTGAATGTCTACCATTATAATGAAATCTCCCCAAACTGATTGTAACTGATGGTATGCAAGCGGGTTACTATTACAGTGAAAATTCCCTAACTTTTTTGTTTTTTTGTTTTTTTGCTAGTTGTTTTATGTCGCACCGACACAGATAGGTCTTACGGCGACGATGGGACAGAAAAGGGCTAGGAGTAGGAAGGAAGCGGCCATGGCCTTAATTAAGGTACAGCCCCAGCATTTGCCTGGTGTGAAAACGGGAAACCACGGAAAAAATTCCCTAACTCAGTCTTCATATGAGAAAAGATGTTTGGTGACTTCCCCGTCATGTTTCTTGGGTAACGCTAAGAGCTATGCAATTTCATACAATCTTGCTCACAACGTGTACAGTACCTAACCGAGAATTCTGTATACAATGTAGAATTCCGTAGCGAAGCGCGGGTACATCAGCTGGTATTTTATATTTTGGAGGAATGTCTAAGGATTGTGTGTGCTAATTTAGATATGTACTTACTATTGTTGGCGTAGTTGAGTTGCGTTTGATATGAGAGCTCGCTGTGTACCGCTTCGTGTTCGTCTTGGGCTCACACCGCCTGCTAAGAGGGAAAGGGGCAGAGGGGTAGGGAGAGTTGCTGTTGTGGGTTTAGGGGTGGAGCTAGGTGTGTTGATCTAGAGAGATGTAAAATTCTTCTGTTATATTGAGCAGGGGGCCCTTGGGGTTTATGTTCAGTATACTAATCCTAATTTCAATATAAATGAAATCACAGAAAAAACTAACATTATTTTCAAAACAGTCATCCCCGCTCTAAAAAACGGTTACCTTAAGAAAATCAATAAACAAAACATGACACGTGACAGAAAACCACCAAATGACACACCTCAAAATTTCATTTCTTTATGTCCAGTAGTTTTGGCTCGGCGATGATGAATCAGTCAGTCAGTCAGTCAGTCAGTCAGTCAGGACATGTTATTTTATATATGTAGATTATGTACACATTATACACACACATTAATGAACCGCCAGTTTGACAGACACTTGACTGCTACATTAGCATGTCAACCGATTACCAACACAACAAAATCACAATATGAGTTCACACACTCGACTAACGACTCTCGCTAGCAACTCGTTGATAACTCCCAAGACGGTCCTTTAAATACCTTGCCTGGCCAGGCTTCTGGAAAGGTATGACACAACATGTTTTCTCGTAATTTCTAGTCTCCAATAACCTATGCACAAATGAATATAATGTTCTATACAACTCTAGTGACAAAGATGCATTATTCTGGACTATTACCTTGTATTGCTCAACATTACATTAGATTTATACATCATATTTACAGGTAATAATAAGTTATATATTATTGATTATGTGTTCTTACATTAAAATAAAATCATTTTAACATGTATACAGCAGACGTGTCGTGACATAACCTCACATGTTTTGTAACACAAGACAGATCATATAACACACAAATAATAAGTGATACTGGTACGACCGCGATTTATACCAAATAAAATCAGTACATAACCACATAAATAATAATAGACGTAAACAACTTCATAGCCACACCTCACAAGTAATAATAATAATAATAATAATAATAATAATAATAATAATAATAATAATAATAATAATACCGGGCGAGTTGGCCGTGCGCGTAGAGGCGCGTGGCTGTGAGCTTGCATCTGGGAGATAGTAGGTTCGAGTCCCACTATCGGCAGCCCTGAAGATGGTTTTCCGTGGTTTCCCATTTTCACACCAGGCAAATGCTGGGGCTGTACCTTAATTAAGGCCACGGCCACTTCCTTCCAAATCCTAGGCCTTTCCTATCCCATCGTCGCCATAAGACCTATCTGTGTCGGTGCGACGTAAAGCCCCTAGCAAAAAAAAATAATAATAATAACACCTACTAATCGATCTCGATATTTTCACTGATTACCCATGGGTTTAGAGAATTGTTTCCAAGATATACTAGTCCATTACACTTGCATCAATATCCTCCCTATAACTTGAAACAATTTCAACAGTCTATCACGCTCGTCGAATTTGCCTTGGTCGTAGATTATATCTTCTCTCTTCCTCGACGTCGCTGGATGTGCCCTCCTCCTCTTGACCGGATCGTGCCGTGTTGGGGGTCGGTGTCGTCTCGCTCTCAGCCTGCTCATTGGAGGTAGTCGATGCATCCTCCTCCTCACGCCTAGATTGTGCCGTGTCATCAGTAGCCTCTCCTCCAGGTGGACCCATGGCAGCACCAGGCTTACTTTGTATGTGCAGCGGTTGGGTGACTCGCCGCAATTCTGATGAGTGAATCTTGACAGGAGCGTTTGTCTTTAGTAAGTAGACACCATGGCCCAGCTGTTTATCAACCTTGACGGGACTTAGGTGTGAGACCTGTGTGAAACCCTTCAATCTTATTACTGACTGGGTGGTTATGTCGCAGCACTTGTTGGCCTGGTAGAAAGATCTGGGTCTCTTCGACATCTTGAGCCTTGGCCTGGGTAAGGGATCTTCTTCTTCTTTCTTGATATTTATGGACTTTTTTACTGTCATCCAGCCACTATGCGAATAATAAAATAAATCACATGCAAGATAGTCTGGAAAGCATAAGATAAGTGCATTTTGCACATATTAATGGAGGGGTGGAAAACTGATGTCCCTGAAATCAGTCTAGGTATTCACAGTTCACACACGAAAAAATATTGCACTTGGTTCAAAATGGAAGCCGGAACATAGCGACCAAGGGTAGATAAGAGCAGTATGAAGAGAAAAAAGTCACTAATCACCTGTAGATATGATCGAGCTGTGGACATGTCATGAAAATTCCCGTATGGAACGAAAAGTCTTTGAAGGTAGGGTGACAGGTGTAGAAGGGTTCACTCATAAGACTGTTGAATGAGTGCAACTATGTGGTAATGAGGGGTGGGCTAGGGGAGTAAGCAAACATGTAAAAAGGGAGTGAGACATAAGAAAAAGCACAGGGACACAAAGGTGCTAATCTTCACGCCGAAGTGACCCGTCTTGGCGACTTTTTACTACTCAAACACGACCGGGTCTACAATTGGGAGAGACAAACATATAGGAAAAATCTATGAGGGGAAAAAAAAAAAAAAATTAAAACTAATAGGAGGGTAAACATTGAAGGATTGAGGAGGAAATGAGATATATACCGGAGAGTGTAGTATATAGATAAGAGTACTAACCTCAAACAATAACATGTGATGTTTGATCGAATTGACAAAAGAGGAATGCACTGGAAATACGTATTATAATGTATGAAGCACAAATATTGGGAGTGACAAAAGACAGTAGCTATGTTCAGTAGCGAGAAGGACAGTAGCAACAGGAGTAAAATGTAACGGAAAGCCAAAGTAAACTAAGACCAAAACAAAATGAGTGAATAAACTTACACGCCAGTAAAATAGTCTTGAACATGGAATGGATATAGAATCAATTGAGCATCATCAAGAAATTGATTAAGAACTGTAATGATGTCAGGTGATAGATCAAATAACAGACAGGAAAGACTGGTAGGAAAGGGAATTTTCATTCGTGTCAGACTAGTGAGTAGCTTACGACGGGGGGCAAAGTGGACAGGACATTGAAAAAATATATGGTTACTATCCCCTTCTAAATCACCACACACACAGGTAGGCTGGTTAACTAAATGAAAACAAAGTATTGTGGGGTAAGGGAATGGTTGAAGCGTAAGCGAATTATGTTAGTAATATGTCAGCGTGTACATGTCCCCTAGGAAAACCAAGGTTTTGTTGAAATGAATGGTTGAAGCTGATAATAATAAGTGCCTTTATAATGCGCAGATTGATTCCACTCATCTTGCCAGGATCGATAGGCATTGTCTTTAAGACTAGGATAGAAGTCAAGAGGGGGTATAGCTACTGTGAGGGGGGGAGTAGGAAGACAGCTAGCTTCTTTAGCGGCAAGGTCAGCTTGATCATTACCAAGAATGTTGGAAAGTCCCGGTATCCATACAAGTGTTATATATATATGCCATTTCTTTCAAGGTGATATAGTAGAGATTTGACAGTATATATATATATGTAAGTTTAAGGAGGGGGTAAATGATGATAATGCCTGTAAAACACTTTTAGCATCTGTATAAATGGTAGCTTTTGGAAAGAAATGTTGTTGTATGTAAATTAAAGCCTGTTGGATGCCAAATAGCTTGGCAGAAAAAATAGAGAAAGTAGTCGGAAGATGAAATCGTTCTACCGCGCGAGAGTCGGTAATAATGAAAGCAGCACCGACTCCCTAAGGATGTTTTGCCCCGTTGCTGTAGATGTCGACACCTTTAGCAGAAGGGGTTATGCATAGTTTTTTTGACATGGGTAAGAGAAAATCAGAAGTAGATGACGATCCTGAGAATAAAGAGTTATGAGAGAAAATAATATTGGGTGTGTAGTGTAAGCTAGTAAATGGAATGGAGTACATGGGTAGTGTAGGAGTCCTGAGAATTGAAGTGCAGGATCTGTTTAAAGTAATATAAACAGTGTATATAGCTGGAAATCGTCCCAAACGGGGCGGACGTTGTTGATAGTATTCCTGTAATAGCTGTAACTTGGGAATTAAAGGAGAAGACGAAAATGCAAGCCTTTTAAGCAGATATTTTTGTGCGAGTATTAGACGTCTAATCACAAGTGGAAATTCACTTGTTTCTACTAATAATGCATTGGTAGGAGTAGTCGTAAGGACTCTAATACAAAGACGTAAGGCATGAAATTGTAGGGTATTAAGCGGAATAAGAGAGGTGACCAATGCAATATCTATTATATGAGCGGAATAATCGAGAAAGGAGCGAATAGTTGCTTTATATAAGGAAAGAGCAGTATTGGGGTCTGCGCCCCAGCTACGATGAACTACAGTTTTAAGAATTTTAAGATATCCGTCAGCTTTATGATGTATTGATGTAATATGTCGCTGCCACGTGAGTTTTTGATCATAGATTATTCCGAGGTATTTGTGATGAGTAGTAAGGGAAATACTGTATCCATCAAAAGTAAGTGGAGAGCGATCATAAGAACGTTTCTGAGTAAAAATCATTGCCGCACATTTATCAATGGAAAGTTGAAGGTCATTATCCTGAAACCATGTATGTACTTTGCTCATGACATCGCTCATTAGTTATGGTTAAGGGATCTCTTCTCGGCCAAAGCTTGCTTTTCCTTGATGTCCTGCTGCTGCTTATGCTGCCACTCTGCTAGGGAAAAAATGCATCAACTTGACCAGAAGTGGGTGGTGGACGAATTTCCCAATCCCCGGTGCCGTATAGCTGTCGACCAAGCAATACTTCGCTGGGGAATAGCCAGTGACACGGCTGATACGTCGTCACAGGGCAAAGAGTGACTTCGGTATCTGACGGTCCCACAGTCGATGTTCTTTGTCTATTAGGTGGTCCCATAGCATCCTTTTTCGCTCCTGGTCCCATCGTTCCGTTGGTTTGGCCCTTGGTTTTTAGATAGGGGTGATCAGGTGTTCCACACCCCATTCAGTCATTATTTGCTGCCACTTCCTTGACGTGAACCGACTCCCGTTGTCTGACAGAATGCATAGTGGATAACCGTAGCAGCTGAATACCTCATCCTGTAGAAGACTGGTAAAAATAAAATGGCGTATGGCTTTTAGTGTCGGGAGTGTCCGAGGACATGCTCGGCTCGCCAGGTGCAGGTCTTTCCATTTGACACCCGTAGGCGACCTGCGCGTCGTGATGAGGATGAAATGATGATGAAGACGACACATGCACCCAGCCCCAGTGCCAGCGAAATTAACCATTGATGGTTAAAATTCCCGACCCTGCCGGAAATCGAACCCGGTACCCCTGTAGCCAACGGCCAGCATGCTAACCATTTAGTCTTGGAGCCGGACAGAAGACTGGTGATGTGTCCTGTCGTGGCTTTATCGTATTCACAAAGATGCACACACGAAACGTCAGTTGTGTCCATTTGTATTTACGAATTATACACACACTATACACACACATTAATGAACTGCCATATTGAACAAAACAATACTACGCAGAAGACTGCTACATTAGGATGTCAACCAAAATCACAACGTGTGTTCACATGACTAACAACAACCACTATACTGCTAATAATAAGAGTTGACGTATGACATTTCTTAGAGGAAGGTCCGTTTACTGCCTGTCGAGGCGGGATAAAGGGAGTGGTTGGGTGGTTGCCATGGAAACGAGGGTGGGGCGACTGTGGTTGCCATGGAGATAAAACTTCAAGGCAGTTCGTCTTGCTGGGAGTTGCCAAACCTGTCACTGATAAGAACCTGATTGTTTGTATAAGAGTGATCGGAAATGGGACAACACCGCCTGGCCAGGTAGTCTACAACAGATCACAGCGGTCAGAATGAAGGAGGGAACAAGCGAGCCGGAAGCGAGGGGTAAGAACATGTAGAAAGGAATGCTGGAATGTAGCAACATCGTGAAATGGCACGTGCAGTGCTCCTCCCTCCGACCTTACCTGTCAGATGCCAACTTTAGTTAATTCTAGTATAGCAGCTCTCACTAACAACTCAACTCCAACTCCCAACACTGCCTCTTATATATACATTGCCTGGACAGGCTTCTAGAAATGTATGACACAACATGTTTTCTCGTAATTTCTAGAGTCTCCAATAACCTATTTACAAATGGATCGAACATTCGATAAACCTCTAGTGACAAAGTGCGTTGGTCCAGACTATTACCTTGTGTTGCACATTACATTGGATGTATACATCACATTTACAGGTAATAACAAATTATATACTATTAATTACGTGTTATTGCATTAAATAAAGTAATATTAATATGCATACAGAAGACGTGACATGACACAAGCTCACATGTTTGGTTACGACCATGATTTATAATACCAAAATAATACCAATACAAATGTCCGTTGTTGAACATTATACCAAACAAAGTCCGTACATAACTACGTAAATAACACTAACAGACGTAAACAACTTCATAGCCACATCTTACAGGTCTTAATAATAATTATAATTGTAACAGGAGGTACACCTCAACTCCGCTTATTCAAAATAAGTGCCTTAATGAACTCCTCTATCGAACAAAAGGTGAAACTGATACTACATGAAGTTGGAACTTTAATCGGAAGATGTCACTACTGAAATGTTAAGTAATTGCGTTATTGTGAAGTTTCCTAAACTGATTGAGTTTCTCCTTGTTTTGTTTAGCTGTACACCAAGAAGTTTGGTCATTTTTTCACAGATGTCACTGCCAAAAAACTATGATCATGCACTGTGGTGCAAGGTAAAAGAAGTTGTAATTTAAAAAAAATATGTTTATAGGTTTTTCCAACTTTCATTTGTTTTTTAAATGTAATTCTAGGTTTACAACACTTCTGTCTCATTCCGCCAGTTTTGAATCTGGCCAATGAAAAATTTCTGTAATTAATTTTCAGCCTATCACAGGCTTATTGTTCGATTTTGAGGGTAACTTTTTAGTACATCCGGTGTATCCGGATTAGTCCAGAATCCTCTAGAACCTTCCCTAAGGGTATATAAACTGCAGCTTTCTGGCTACCTTGTCTATTGATCGCCGTCTTTCTGAGTGTGTGTGTTAAGGCAGGAGGTAGGCGCCTCTTTCTTCGTCCGGCAGAACATCCGTCAGGTAATGGCCACATAAATTCAATCTATCTTGCTGTTTCCACATACTTATCCGAGGGGAAGGTCCAAATTTGTAACTGTGAAACTATTTTAATGTAAACTTCTTCCTTTTCATGTAAAATTTTATAAAGTCTTTAACTGTAAATCGGGAATAGAGAGTGAGTTACCCACTCGTGCTCCCCTTCATCTTGGTTTGAGGTGACTACGTTTTTGCAACCTTTCGTTCCTGTAATATATTAAAGTGATTTCCATGCGAGCCACCTCAGTAGTTTGGGACTAGCCCCAGTTTCATTGGCCGAGAGCCCTGTGGGTTTTAATTTTTCATTATCTGGGAGCGCAGTGTACGCCTCCATTCAGGTTGTGTTCGGGCCGTTTATTTAACCTGTTCTTTTCCCCCAAAGGCCCTGTAGGTTGGGTACTAGATACCGCTGTGTAAAACTATTTCAATTTGTAAATCGTGCCTTGAGAGGCCAGAGATGGTAAGATTTTGATGTTGCCTTGAGTAAGCTGGAAGAAACTGAGAGCCTGTTAGCTCTTTTCAAAGTTTTGTAATAGTGAAGGGTACCTCTGGAAGGCTAGATACCGGTATTGTAATTTAGGGAGCAAGTGCTCTTGAATTAGGGGATTTCTGCCCTCGACTAAATTATTCCTCATTTTGAATTGTAAACTTGAGCTGGTAGCTCAGAAATTGTAAAACTAGGGGCATGAAGCCCAAAATTGTTAATGTTCTGAATCTTGGATTTTTCCAAGTCTCACTTCAAGATTGGCATTGTACCTGATTTTTCATTGTGATCTCATCTATTGGAAATTTGTCAAGTTTTTTAAATTGTTTTTTATTATTGTCTTTTAAAATTTTAATATTGATATTGCAGTTAGACCCATTCAAGCCCGCACCTTCTTTTACCTCTATGCATACCACAGATAACCCGGAACAACAAGAACAATAACAACAACAATAATAATAGTAGTAATAATAACAATATCTACAAATCAAGCTCGATATTTCTACTATTTACCCATGGGTTTAGCGAATTGTTTCCAAGTTATATTAGTCCATTACACTTGCATCATCTTCTGGCATCGGAAAGGCTTCAATCCATCTTTTTTTTTTACAAGTTGTTTTACGTCGTACTGACACAGATAGGTCTTATGACGACGACGGGACAGGAAAGGGCTAGGAGTGGGGAGGAAGCGGCCATGGCCTTAATTAAGGTACAGCTCCAGCATTTGCCTGGTGTGAAAATGGGAAACCACGAAAAACCATCTTCAGGGCTGCCGACAGTGGGGTTCGAACATACTATCTCCCGAATACTGGATACTTAAGCGACTGCAGCTATCGAGCTCGGCCAATCCATCTTGTGAAGAGTTCGATGATTACTAAGAGTCCTGTTTTACCCCTTGGTGTTCTAGAGTAAGGACCCATCAACTCCAGGGCTATGACCTACCAACGGCGTTGCGGCCGTCTTCTCGCTGACTGCCTTCCTGTTGCTCACCTTGGTGTAGGCACAGATGTAGCACCCCTTCACACAGTCAAGGATGTTTTTCCGCATGTTGATCCAGAAGAATCTTCGTCGGATAGACTGATATGTCTCTTCACCTCCTTGATGTCCGGCTTCAGTGCTGTCGTGGAACTCCTCGAGGATGTCCATCGTGTGCTGTCTAGGGATCACCACCACTACAGGTGTGCTGGAGAGGTGCGATCTGTACATTAAATGTCCTCCGTCAACCCGGAAGTTCTTGTAGCACATCTTGAATTCCCTTGGGACTATCGGTGTTCTGTCTCCTAATTCACTGCGTCATGGTCCTACAGGGCTTGTCTTGTTCTTGCCATTGCTTGATTACTCCTAGATTAAGCTCCTTCTTGATGGTCATAAGAACAGCTGCATTGGGTTCGCTCAGGTGTTTTTGTGGAAACACCCTCTTGACAATGGTGATCGTAACTTCAGGTTTACCAAGCTCAATAGCTGCAGTCGCTTAAGTGCGGCCAGTATCCAGTATTCGGAAGATAGTGGGTTCGAGCCCCACTGTCGGCAGCCCTGAAGATGGTTTTTCATATTCACACCAAGCAAATGCTGGGCTGTACCTAAAATAAGGCCACGGCCGCGTCCTTCCCACTTCCAGCCCTTTCCTGTCCCATCGTCGCCATAAGACCTATCTGTGTCGGTACGACGTAAAGCAACTTGCGAAAACTTCAGGTTCCATCGCCGGTTGCCTAAATAAACTGTCTGCTCTTATGTCCGTCGGTCCTGGTACATAAGACACAATCGAAACAAAATTCTGCGATTAACAGAGCCCATCGCATCAGTTTAGATTTTGAGCCAGAGTCCGAGTTCAACCATTTGAGAGCTGCGTTATCGGTGTACAGCTGGAACTTCCTTCCCTCCAAGTAGCCTCCGAATTCGCCCATGGCCTACACCGCTTCTAAGGCTTCCTTCCTTTTCAGCAGTGTAGTAACGTTATTCGGTGGAAGATAGCTTTCTGCTGGCATACTCAATGATGTCCCTTTCACCGTCATTCCTCTTCTGGAATAACACTACTCCTAAGCTGCAGTCGCTGGCTTTCGTCTGCAGGCATATCTTCCTTTAGGGTCGGGATGGGTTAGACCGGGAGCGTTGCATATCGCAGCCTTAATGCCTTGGAATGCTGCCTCTTCCTTGCTGGTTCATTGGAACGGGTGGTTGTTATGGAGTAGATCGGTGAGTGGTATTGCCTTCTCTTCAAAATGTGGTATGAAGCTGCTATACCATTCACACAAACGAAGGAAGGAACTGACGTACTTGTCGCTTGGTCCGCTGGTGTTTAGCTTCCTCGATAACTTGATTCTTCTCCGGTTGCCTTTGTAAGCCTTCAGATGTTAGGACATGGTCAATATGTTCTATGCGGGACTGGGCGAAGTGGTACTTCTCCAGTTGGCAGGTCAGTCCATGAATTTGCATTCGTTCTAGCACTTTCTTCGGGTGTACAAGGTGTTCTTGAAAATTCTTGCTGTAGATTAAGATGATGTCGAGATACACTTGGCAGGAATCTCCACGATATCCTGACAATACCTTTTCCATCAGTTGCATGAAGGTTGGAGCAGCATTCCTTTGTCCAAAAGGCATTACTGTAAACTGGTACAATCATCTCAGTGTCATGAAGGCGGTCAGTGGCCTAGAACTTTCCTTGACCTCCACTTGCCAGTATACGGAGTTGAGATCCGGTTTGATGAAAATCCTAGACCTACGTATTTGTTTCAGTGAGTCTTTCAGGTCAGGCATGGGGTAGGCGTCACTAACCGTCTTCTCGTTCAACTTGCGGAAGTCCACGCACAGTCGATACTCCCCGTTATTCTTCTTCGGTAGGACGATTGGCGAAGCCCAACAGGATGTAGAGTGTTCGACAAGACCTTGCCCCTCCATCTCGTGAATCTTCTGAATGACAAAGTTGCGCTTATGTGTGTTGATTGGATATGGGTATTGTTTGATGGGTGAGGATGTGCTGCGTTCACTGGTGTTCGTTACAGTGGTAGCCCGTCCTATTTTATTGGTGATGACTTCTGGGAAGTCCTTTAAGGCGTGTCTCAGCTCATCTCCTTCACTTGGTTGAAGATGTGTTAACTGGGTATCTCCCAGGTCTACATCGACTTCCACATCCTTCCGAGTTCGGAGATTTGCATCATGCCAGGCGACCCTCAGACGTATGTATTTCCCAAAACGACTTCATGAGCTGCATAGCCTAGGATCACCTTGTATTCTACCAGAAGTCATGACCTAATATAATGTCAGGTATTAGGTTCTGAATCACTGCAACGTTAACTACAATAGGCAGGTCAATGCATTTAGCAGTTAGGCTAGTCTGTCCTTGGATGGACTAGGTTACCCCGTCCGCTGATCCCACTACCCTTCCGACATCGTGAGACTTCATAGGCGGTTGTAATCTGGCAACCGTTCCATTTACAAATGATTGTGTTGTTTGGCTGTCGAGTATGGCAGAAAATTTCTCGTTGCCCATCCTCAAGATGATAGGTGGGCGAGGTTGATCTGTTCTGTTCACACACTGACCAATCCCTTTCCTATATGTCTAGGGCTGCGTGTCTGTCGGGTCTTGAGGCACATTCCTGTTCCTGTTCCCATCCTCGCCTCAATCCAGAATTGGACGGACCTTGTTTTTCCGACGTCAAAGTTGGGCTTTTGATCTTCAGGTAACCCGTTCTTCCACACTGGTAGCATTTCCTAACCTAGCTGGCCTCTTCCGTGGCTCTACTCTGGTGTTCTTACAACTGGGCGATGACTCTACGCAGATTATCAAAGGATCTCGACCGCGATATCATCACTGGGGGTCTAAATATTATCGTGGAGTAGCTCTACTTTGTCTGGTAAGATCTTGTTCTCGCTTTCTTCAGGATCCAGTCGCTTGAAGACTTGGAGGATGAACGCGCTAGCTCTCATGCTGATGGGTTGTGCATCAGTTGGTAGCTTCCTTTTCACACAGTTCTTCACCCCATCGGAATTAAACCTAGAAAGTAATTCTCTCTTGAAATCACTCCAGTTTGAGTTCAAGCTCTCAGGTTATTCCACCAAGTAGCGTATTGCACCTGTAACTGCAATGTGACGAGTTGCACGAAGATGTCCTGCGGTAGTATAGTCCTTCATAGTAGACTGACCGATCCCTCGATGAAGCTAGTCGGGTTCTCCTCCAGTCGCACGTGGAATTCCGGAAAGCTCTCTATAGTCACCTTTGGGCCTAGATGTCCTGTAATGCCGGGTAGGTTTGAGGGGGTTGAAGGCATGGCGATAGATCCTGTTCGATTTATTCTATCTTCGACCGCGTGAAAGACTGTCTCTCTAGTATTTTGTACATTTCCCTTGATGGTTGAAATCCGGTTTTCTAACCTTCCTTCAATGGCAGACATATGGCTCCCGAAATTTCCCTCAATGGTAGAAATTCTCCCCTCAACCTGTTGTTTTATGCCGGAAACCTGGATTTCCACCTCTTCCTTGAGGTTCGAGATGTCCCCTTCCAGCTGGTTTACCCTACTATCGATCTCCTCAACCTGTCCCAGTTTTGGCCTTATGTCCGATATCTGCTGTGTTAATTGATTGGTGACGTCACTAATTTGGGAATTGATTTGCAAAATGTTATCATCTACGGTTGGAATTTTCTATTCTAGGCACCGTTCTACTTTGTAAACCTGCGTCTACACTTGAGATATTTGTCTGGTTAAAGCTGTATTAGCTTCAGAAATCTTGTCATGTACCTTCGAAATTTGTTCAGAAATCTGTCCTGTTAAGGTAGAATTAACTTGTAAATTAACGTCTGAAATGTTATAGTTTATTTTCGAAATGTGTTCTCTTAAGGTGGAATTGATTGTCTGTATCATGCTCTTTAGGTTGGAACACAGTGCGTTCACATTTACCTCATCTTCCGATGACGAGTCCTGTTGTTCGTCTACCTCGATAAAAAACATTTTGGGGTCTTCGCAATTTTCAATGAGGTCTTGTTGTAGCCGTCTCTTCAATGTTCTCTTACTGCCGTTTGTAATTTCCATTTCTGTTTGTGCTTAGTAATAACCTGTTTTAATTAGGATACATCTGATCACAGTATAAAATTACTGTAGGGTATTATAGTATCTGAACGTAGTTTAAAATTATTGTAGTGTATTATAGTATCTTATTACACTAGTGTTCAAAAGTTAAGCATAAGTTACGAGTAAGCAAGGCAACAGGAAATAGACCGCAAATCGCACAAGATATGCACCTACCAACCTTACCTGTTCGCTCTGTATAGGAAAAGTGTGTACCCTGCTTTCACTAGCGGCGTAACCGCAAGGCAAACCCAGCCAGTGCCTGCGCCCCATATCCCCTTAGCCCTGTTATAGTGTGCGGAGTGTAACCTCGTGGTGAACGTGACACCATAATGGCACAACGACGCCATTTGGACCCCGTTTTGCAGGGCAGAATACTCGGCCGCCAGGAAGCAGGCCAGACACACACCGAAGTCGCCGTATCCTTGAATGTGCCACAAAGTGTCATTTTCAGGCTTTGGAGACGATTTCTAGACAGAGGAGATGTTAGTCGTAGGCCAGTGCGTCCCGCTCACTTCAGCACAGAGACGGGCCCGTTTACTTTGGAACCGTCAACATCGAAACAGGACCATGAATGAATGGAGGCATGTGCTCTTCATATATGAATCCCGCTTCAGTTTGCAGTACGATTCCTGTCGCACATTAATCTGGAGAGAACCGGGTAGCCGATACAACCACAGGAACATCGTGGAACGGGACCAGTATGGTGGAGCTGGCGTCATGGTGTGGAGCGGCATCATCTTGAATGGGCGTACGGACCTGCACATACTCATGCGTGGTACGAGGAACACTGTTAGCTCTCGGAGATACAGGGATGAGGTACTGAGACCACATGTTCGACTCTTCAGAGGTGCGGTTGGTCCAGACTTCCTCTTAATGGACAGTAATGCCCGACCGCATCGCGCTGCTCTGGTGGATGAATTTCTGGCTGGGGAAGACATTCATCACATGGATTGACCAGCGAGGTCTGCGGATCTTAATCCTATAGAAGATGCCTCGGATGCGTTGGGGAGGTGAATTTCATCCCGTCAGCCTCCTACAAAGACCCTCCAAGACCTTCGCATTGCCCTTTCGGAGGAATGGGATCGACTATCACAAGAGTTCTTGGACCATCTGATAGAAAGCATGCAACGTCGCTGCGAAGAATGTGTGGACGTTAGGGGTAACCATACACCCTATTAAGAGCAAATTTGTTGTGAAAGACATTGCCAGGTTTTGTTGGTTGTTGTCAAAGATGTACCTTACCTATCAGAACCTTTCTGACACTGTTTTTCGGACAAGTTGTGTGACTTATAGTGTTTGATTCAGCTTCTGTCTGTTCAGCGATCCGTCTGACATTCCTATCAGGCGGTATGGCCTCGTTTAGTGATTATGCTTAACTTTTACTTTACTTTACTTTTACTTTATGAGAAAATCACAACATTCCAACACTTCCCCCTTTTCTCAAAAAATAAAAAACTGCACTTCAATCAATTATCCTCTATTTCAATCCTATAAGCCTAGAGAAACTCTTAATCTTGTTGCTTGATAAATTCTTTGTGAACAAGTCTGCAGCATTTCTCTCTGTTGCTACATATTATACACTATAAGGGCATAAATTAATGGGTAAATCGATAACTTACCTGTTATTCCTGTCCAGATTGCACCGCCTAGCAGGCTGAGAACGCGTGTAGGGTCTGATGACCTCAAATAAATAACTAAAATTATCTTAAAGATCTAAATGGACAGGAATGTGCTATATTTGCGTAAATGAGGAACAATTTAAAATCGATCAATTTAATGAACGAAAGCACAGCAAAAATATTATAATCCAGTATAACATAATATAATGCACTAAAAGCAAGTGCGATAAGTGCCATGAAGTGGCAATTACATGAACAAAACATTGAGTCTTCGTGATATTTAAAGAAAACATTAAGTCTTCGTGATCAAACTAAACGTTGAGTCTTCGAGTTTAAACAAAACGTTGAGTCTTTAAGATGTTACTTCATCATTTGAAATTTAAGCTAAACGTGAACAAGCCCTTGGTGTACAACACCATGGCATAAAACAAATGAATTGTAGTGTTAAGACTAGTAACACTTTGCAAATCAATAATTAACACTAGGAAGTTCCCTTTTTTACGGGAAGTATATACAACTGTACATGAACACGGGACTAATTTACACCCACCGAAAACACAGAGTTTATTGTGGACGCGCATCCACAAACACAGAGGAGTAATTAACTCTCTAGCCCTATTAACTTTCGTGTTACATCACTTTCAAACAACAGGCATAGACCATCTGACACACATGAACAGCACAAATAAACACACACAGTGATGTCAACAGTCAGACTTCAAGTCATTCACCTGGAATAAAAACACATCAGAAAAAGAAAGTAAATATTTCACATGCAGACTTCTAAGGCGGAAGATCTCCCTTGGCTGGGGGCTGGTTATGTCGTTTACCTGCAGAGTGGTGTGAGGAGCTCTCCTCTTCCAGCAGCAAAAAAGTGTAAACCACCACGCCCCCTCGACCTAGTTTCCACCCAGCTGATGCGGGCTCGACAAGACAAGGATTGTTAATCTTCCGCTCTTACAAAAGCAGGCATATGGGCTCGCACAGCCATTCCCTGACGTACACAAGGGATCATTCTCTTTCATAAATACAAAAGGCTCAGTCGGCTGACCACATCTCGGGTCTACTTCATAAATAAGTGCACTCTCATGAACTAATCCATCACAAATGCTATGGCGTATCTCTCCTTGAGTCCCAGGTTCAAGTCGAGTGCATTGTGTAGGAAAACTCTGTCGGAAATTTAGATGATCTTACTGTTCTAACGTTGCAACGGCTTATACACATCCAAATCCAAATCACGGAAAATCATGCAAGTAAATCATGCAGATCCTGACATAAATTTAACTAACATTTTACTATCATTCCGGACACCATCTTAGAGTATCAGAACTTTCCTTTTGAAGACATTTACGTTACAATAGATTATGTTAACATGCATAAATAATAAACTGGAATATTCCACTGGAGACAATCCTATGTTATACCTAGCTCCCACACTTCCCGTAAATCATAACTAACTATACAATTCCCCCATGCAACGGTCCTGTGGAAGTTACTCACTCGCCATAAGGGCTTAATCCATCTCATGATTAAATCATCAGGTTGCCTGATGGGCTTACTTATCACCATGATAATACTACACAACTGCCGGAAATGCTTAAGTAGCATTTTACTATATTACACAATTGCCAAAAGGTCTGACCTAAAATGTTATCTACACAATTAAACAAATAGTTATCTGTGAAACATTACTACCCCTAACACATGCCAAAACACTTGTCTACTTAGCTCATTGCTGTTGACCCCTCCGCTTCCGCCTTCGGGACATGGCTACTCCTTCTTAGATCATCATAATGAATCCGTCGTCCTGGGTCAATCCTCTTGGTCCAGTCTTCATGGATGGGTCCATCGTGAGGTCGTCTTCTTGAGGCTACGGTCGGAAGGTCTCGTGCTTATCAGCTCTTGAAACTCGGTACAGGTCTTCTCTGGAATTAAATGCTTAATTATTTAACAGCTCGGCACTGCCGGCACTTCTGTTCAATTTCACAGGAAAAGTCAGCTACTGGCGATATGCAAAGTTGAAAATCATTGTTCCCCATCGACTGCGCACGGATGTTTGAAGGCTATTTTTATCTACGATCTGAAATCCGCAGCCTAATCGGTCGAACAAAATATTCATTGCCTCATGCTCAAATGATTCACACACGTAAGTCTAGTGAGAATAACACAAATTATTTTAGTTTATACCTCCACTTATTCCGCACATGATTATCTATTTACGTGGTTGCCCGTACCGCTTCTGTGATGAAGCCTAAGCGTACTACATTGTCTCCGGTCGGATAATTAGACACTCGCGACCGCGCTGTAAAGCATCTGATTGCAACCAATCGATTGAAAAGTTACTGAAAAATTTGTAAATTACTTATCCGCTGAATGAATATTAGCGCAACCGCACTAAAGCAATCACAGTATTTGTCCTAAGCAAAGTTTATGGCGCAATTATTAAACAGACGACGTCCTCACGACACGCACAGGAGTAAATCTTACTGCAGAATGGGATACTTCCCTCCAAATCAGCCAGTTCTTATAGGGAGCATCTAGCCAAACCACGCTAGGGGACTTACCGGGATACACACTTCAAATTGATAAGCAGATACCTGACGGTGTCCATGCTGGTGCGCGCTAATACATAATTATCGAATTCGTTACATATTAATGGCATAAGACACATCATAATGTTCCTAAAATTCTGAGGATCATTGTTATCCTCTTCTCAGACTGCCCATCACTACCAAAAAGTGACTAATGATATTTCTGCATCCCCACACATTATAGAGTGTCACTCAAGTTGTGCAAGAGTTTACTTCTGATTACCCTACAAATTTTATATTTTATTTTCCTACATGTGGTATTCATATTATAATGTTCTAATTACCCCTAAAAATACAGTACCATCAATTCCTAAGTGTAGAGATGCACTTAATATGGTCAAATTTCTTTACTCTGACTGTTCTGGTGAAATCATTTGGACAGCCAGACTCCACAAATTGTGCTGTGCAAAATAAATCATTTCATCTTGAAAAGGTCCATAGATTGCTTATGATGCTGAAAGGAAACATTCAATTTTGTAGAAAAAATTTTCAAGAAAACTGGTCGAAAGCAAGAGAAAACGATCCTGCGCAAGTTCATTCACCCACTCTGCCTAGAAAGAAAAAGATTCCCAAATTGAGCAGAGTAGTTTGATTTAGTTGAGCAATGTAATGTTAGACATTTTGTGCTCAACCTAAGCTGCAATCATAGATAAATTAATTGTCTGGCTTCCCATTTTGGCACAACAGCTTACCAATTCTTACTTGAAGTCGAGCTGTTTCTATGTGGAAGTGATGCAAACAAAGACAAAATGTTGCAATTCTATGAAGATGATGTAGACTCTGATAGTTTTTTGCTTGATGGCGATATGTTTCATGAGTCGCTGATGATTGAAGGAAAAATAATTGAGACCTTAGAATCACTTCAAGAAAGTAGTTCTTCTTAAGGATTTGCACTATGAAATGTTCAAGTTTTTGAAAATAGTGATGACAAATCCCGCAACAACTTCAATAGCTGAGAGGTTTTCCCGGACCTTAAAAGACTAAAGAGTTACTTGCATACAATTACACGACAGCAAATATTAAATTCTTTTAGTCTTCTGCAAATACACAAGAAGGCTGCTAAGCCGTTAGATCTGGAGAAGGTGGCCGATGATTTCATATCAAGAAATGAGATTAGAAAGCAGACATCCATTCAGTGAACTATATTTCGTGATGGAGACTGTTAAGGCGGTACACCGGACGATATACCTTTTCACATTTCGTATCATGATATGAACAGTATACGGTAATAACACATTTATTCAGAACGTGCATTTGTGAAGCAACTTCTATTTTTTCTGTTTACTTGTGGTTATTTTTATAACTCCGTACATAAGACATTCTATCAAAATATGTATTTATGAATCAAGCTCTACTTTTCTGTTTATTTGTGAATATTATTGAAAACTCCACACATAAGGTTCAATCAGAACGTGTATTTGTGAAGCAAGTTCATATTTTTTGGTACTTGTGGTTATTTAACTCTGTACGTAAGATGTTCCATCAAAATATGCATTTATTAATCAAGTTCTAGGTTTCTGTTTATTTGTGATAATTATCTAAAAATCCGTACATAAGATTCATTCAGAACATGTATTGTTGAAGCAAGTTTTACCGCTTGATTATGAATATTGTTAATATATAGGAGTTGTTTGCATTAATAGTTGTTCATCATTCCACACGCCCTTGTTCATGTTAATCATGACAACCCCTCACTAATTACCTGAAGTCAGCGAGCCTGGTGGCAGGCTTTCAGGACGGTGGGAAAATGTGTGGAAAGAAATATAAATTACGATAAAAGGCGACAATTCTGTAGATTAAGATGGTGGGTATGATTTTTCATTAATAACAAGTCCGCGTTCATGAAAAATTGTTGCTCATTAGTTTCAGTATGCCCTTCATTGATCATTTCAACAAGAATCATAACAATCACAATTACCTAATGTGAACTAGAAATAATAATATAATTATGATATGTTTTAAGGGATTTTGAGTTACTAAGCATGCGTCATAATATATTAATTTTACTTTTTACAAGAACGTAAGAACCGTTGCCTACGCTGTAATACAATACCTTGAAATGTACTCATAAAAACGGGCAGCATCCTAGAACACCATTCAGCCACTAGGATCGCACTCTTGCCCTTTAATTCGCACGGACGTATATGTCAATAAGTAAATTATATCCTAAATCAAAAGAGCTGAATGCTTTTGCGAGTATTTACAGTACATTATTTATAGAGCGATGCTTCATTGGCTTGGATAGATCACTTTAGATTTAAAACTTTCCTATTGAAAAGCTCTTATCAAGTTTCAAAACTTTATCTTTTCTACTTGAGTGGCTCGAAGGAATGTTGTCTAATAGAGGTCTCAGTAATATTCAGAGTAGAAAAAGAGGTAGTTGTCGTATTTACACTTTCAACACCTAATTTCACCGATGAACATGTCTTTCAGAAAAAAACAGACATTTTTGGTAACTGCCTCCAGGGCAAGTACTGCACAGCAGGTTTGACAAATTCCGTCGTGCAATGCAGAAGTGCCACTGAAAAATATCCGGGTATCTGAGGGCTCGTCGATCTTGAAGACGAATACGACACAATGTTGAACTTTATGTAGCTGGAGAAGAGATATGCTACAGCAATACCAGGCATTCTAGCTGTTGATCCAAAAACAAATTAATCATATTTATATACTAGCGTACACTTTACAATCAAGTATTGTTCAAACACATTTAATGTAATTTACCTTACAAGGGTTTTGTAATGTTAGACATTTTGTGCTCAATCTATGCTGTATTAGTATTAGTATTTATTTATGAACAAACAGGCTTTCCGCCCCATTACATGTTCACAAAGCAATAAGACACAATATTAATAATTATAATAAAAAAAAAATAATAATAATAATAAAATAATGATAATAATAATATAATACATAAAAATAAAATAATGATAATAGAGATAATAGGAATAAATAATAACAAAAATGATAACAATTCTGTAGCAGTCCTCGGCTCGAGGGTCCAGCAAACTCATCACTTGTCCTTATGCCTACAGCAACTTTCGTCACATTCCTTTTCCCTGACCTACTCCCGATCAATACCAAAACATCGACAGTCAGCACTTACATTCTAACCAGCCATAACACAAACAAAAGTCCTCCACGTTCACAACAATAAATAACACAATCCTAACCCAGCAGAAAATCACAATAACTTACAATCAAATTTCAACACTGGTCTCCCTCCACACTTACCTTAAATACCACTTTTATTTCAATGCATTACTACCTCTCATGTTGCAACTTGACCATTATTTAGCCATGCTTGATCTCATTTTAAAACCCAAGCCATGCTCAGCATTACATTTGCTATCGCAACCACCACTCATTCCGTGTCCTTGTGGATTCAGCACATACGTCATCTTCATTGTCCTCTAACTTACTCTCTGTCCAAACCATAACAACCAACATTCCGCAATTGCCCTTCAATCCATCATACACTACATTTACCAACCCGCACTTAATACAATCATCTCTCCAACTCCAAAAGTTTCAGCAATAAATTAAACCATCTCATTACCAAACCATCTTCGCCTATACCAACACTTCTCCCACACCACATTTTTTTTTTTTTGATAAATCTAAACTAATTCAGCAATAAATAAACCATCTACATACCAGCTCCCGGATTCAGATACCACCTCTTATCCACAATTTCCATTCCAGATCCACCTCATATACCTTCCACAATACACCACTAAATCTAAATTTACAACATCTCAGATTTACAAAATAACACCACTTAACACCGCTTCTCACCATATTTCAACCATCCTGTCCTCTTACCCAACTCCCCTAACTAAATACTCAGTCCCTATATACACTAAACCATTAAAATTTTAACCTACTATCTCCTTCCCTTATACAGATAACTATTCTACCCCCCTATTCCCCTGTCCCCCCCTCTAACTCACTCTCCTTCATTTTACTCTCGCAGGCCTTTTTTGTCGCACAAAAATACCTGTTCAATTCACCCCCTTTTTCCCATTGTTTAAGAATCCATCTCAGTATTGCGTTCTCATCCCCTCTCCCCAGTACTTCCCGATTCTCGGCACTCAATAATCTATGTCTTAACCCCCTCGTTCCCTCACAGTCTCTTAGCAAGTGAAACTCATCATTCACATCTCCACAAAGTACACACCTTGTCTTATCCCTGCCCTGTAACCAGCCCTTATTCCTTGGCAGACCTAAAAGCCACCACATCATCCCATATCGATTTGACCTATCAACGTATCTAATATTCAACCCTGCTATCTCCTCTATTTTCGTCAAAACAATCAGCGAATTTCTTAGTCTGCTTTCCCCCAATAATTTCTGCCTATGGATATCCCTAATTCTCCTTTCTAGTATTTTTATCCCTCTCACTTCTGTCTTTGACCAAACCTCCCCCCACAGGTGCCCTAATCCTATCCTCTCTAAATATCCTTTTATTTTTTCTAACCATCCCCCCTTATACATGCTCTTAAATTGCTGTACATATGCAGCCTGTAAAACTCTCCCACCTTCCTGTCTTTTTAAATTCATCCAATATCTAACTATTCTTTTCACACCCTCTGATTCCAAATCCTCCCCACACATTAATTCCGCCCCTACATTTGCTGTACACCTCGGTAAGCCCATCACTAACTTAGCAAAACTACTAACAATCTTTCTTAGTTCCTCTCTTTTTTCATCCAGCCCCCAAACTTCTGCTCCGTATAATACCCTCCCCACTATTACCGACCTGAACACGAGTCTCAGTGTTTTATAACTGATCCCCGGGAACTTGAGTAGCAAATTTCTGACTGAGGCTAAGGCTGCCAAGCCTCTATATTTCATTCTTTTGATCTGGTCACTCCAAGTTCCTTTATCATTAAAAATAACTCCTAGATATTCCAGCTTCCTTACCTGTTCCAATCTTTCTCCCTGTATTACCCAATTCCCTTCCATCTTTCTTCTTTTGTTCACCTGTACTATCAATATTTTAGACTTATTTCCATTAATTTTCAATCCCCATTTCCTCGCAAATAGCATCACTGACTCTAAGGCCCTATTCATCGCCCCTGAAGTTAACGTCATCAATAACACATCATCCGCAAATATCAGTCCTGGCACTTCCAAACCATTAATTACCGGTACAGCCCAATTTCCTGCCCCAAACCCCTCTAAAATATCGTTTATAAATAAAATAAACAGTATGGGCGATAACTTGCAACCTTGTTTTAAACCCACCTTGGACTCCAATGGTCCACTCATTCTCTCTTCTCCCAATTTTACACAAAACCTGACGTCCCTGTATATTCCTTCCACTGCCCTCAACATCTTCTCCGAAATCCCTAGCCTACCTAATTTCTCTCGTAGGGCCTCTCTATTTACCTTATCAAAAGCTTTCTCAAAATCTATTGCTGCTACATAAACCGTACTTCTATTCATATTCTTATACTTTTCTAAAATAGTCTTTACTATCATTATATTATCCACTGTTCTTTTCTTTTTCCTAAATCCCCCTTGGTAATCTGTCAAAATTCCATTTTCTTCCGCCCACCCACTTATTCTGTTCGCTAGCACCCCCGTATATATTTTACTCAGAGAATCCAACAGAGATATACCCCTATAACTGTTCACATCGTTCCTACTACCCTTTCCCTTGTATATAGGGCATATAATTCCTGTTTCCCATTCCCTAGGGTAATTTCCTCCCTCGAATATCCTATTGAATAGTTTCACCATGCCCTCTATCATTATCTCATTTTTACTCATTTCCTTCCAAAACTTATTATTTATACCATTACACCCCCCGGCCGACTTCGCTCTGGCTCTACTTATCACTCCCCGGATTTCCTCTCTTGTGATTTCTTTATCCAAGTCATAAATTGCCACTCCCCTATTACTCCAAATTACTTCTTCTCCCGAACCTCTCCATCTATCACCCCCCTTTTTTCCTAGTAATTCCTCGAAGTGCCTGACCCATTGCACTTCCTCAATACTCGTTTTCTCCATATTCCTTCCACCCTTAATAATTCTATTAATCTTATCCCAGACTCTCTCAAAATTGTTAGTCTTGCAGTCATTATTTATGGCTTCCATTTGTTCCTCTAACCACGTCTTTTTTGTCTCAGAAATTTTCTTTTTATACTCCTTCCTCAATCTACAGAAAAACTCCCTTTCTTGGCTTCCACCTTTCCTTCTATATTCTCCTAAAGCGTCCATCACCCTCCTCCGCAATCCTTCACACTCCCTATTAAACCATTCTTCTCCCTCTTTCTTATTTCCTTTTCTAGCTTTCACCTTCTGCGCTATCATCTTTATTGGATGTAGCAACAATTCCAAGGCTTTATCAGTATCATTCTCTTCTAACGCCCCTTCCCACCCATATTTCAGAAGATGTAACTCCTCCTTTACTACCCTATTCCAATCCCGGCCTACCTTCTCTGTCCATTTGTACTTATTATAACCCCTCCCTCGTTTATCCTTTGTCTCATTTTCCTTCATTGTACGCTTCTCTACCTCTCTTTTCAGCATAACCCTCACCGGGAAATGGTGTGACTCAATCCAATCTCCTATTTCCATACTTACAACTTCCTCAATCATCCCTTCCGAGCTCAGAACCATATCTATCACACTACCCCCTTTCTCCGTAACATATGTCAATTTCCCCGTCCTGTCACCCTCTATCCACCCATTCAGAATATACAAGTTTCCCACAGCACACATCTCTAGGAGCTTCTCTCCATAACTATTTGTAATTTTGTCCTCACTCCTTCTGCTTTCTAACAAACACATTCCATCCTCCCTACTATAAATTGGGCTCTGTTCTCCTATTCTCGCGTTCCAATCCCCAAATAACAACATATCCTCCTCCCCTGGATACATTCCCCTTATCCTACCAATATCCACCAATAACTCTTCAAAAAAAATATTTATTTGCATATTCTGAATTACTAGGATGACAGTAAACAAAAGCTAGATTTATTTTCTTCCTCCGTCCCTCTCTCTCTCCCAAATTCAATCTCAGCCATATGGTTTCCATCATATCGGTCTCTATATCCTCTACTCTTTCACTAATTTCTTCCCTAATTAGAACTATCATCCCTCCTGGTGCTCGTCCCTTATTCCTCTCTTTTCTTCTATATTTATATTTTATCTCAAACCCCTTCCATGTAATCTCCCTCCCTGTTTCCAACCACGTCTCTAAGAGTGCCACAACATCGAAACTTTCAATTACTTCCCTAACTTTCTTGTTTCCTAATTTGCTCCTTACTCCTTCAATATTCACACATCCTATCTTCCAAAATTGTTATAACTTTCCCTCCCTCCCTTCTAGGTCTCCCGCTCTATTCTTACTTCTAGTATTTATCGACCTCTCTCCCTCTGTATCCTCCATCCCTTTACGTACTTTTCCCCATATGTCTTTTAAGCTCTTACTCCTGACTTTACTCATAAGTTTTTTACCTTCTTGTCGATCTGCCTCCTCTTGACCTTTCTTTTTCGCTACACCACTGCACCCTGCACTCACCTCTTCTTGCTGCTCACCCCCACTCTCCCCCTCACTATTTTGGACTTCTGAATCCATCTCCCTTTGTCCTTTCTTACTCACTGCACCACTACACTCTCCTCTCCCAGTTTCTTGCGGTCCACTCTCACCGTCCACTTCACTATCTTGGTCTTCTGTCTCCCGGCTGCACTGCCCATTCTCTTCCGAGATGCCTTGCTCTCCTGCCACGTCCCTCCTCCTCTTCTTGTCTTCTTTCTTCTTCCCATCTTGCCTTGACCTCTCACCACTCTCAACCCTCTCGTTTTCGTCCATTTCCTTTAGCTTAGAAACTGAATGAACTCTGACCCATCGCCCGTTCGTCACCTCCAACCTCAGACCTCTTATTCGGGCCTTTAGCCCCTGGTTCCTCGCTCTCCAAAGGTGCCTATTCAAGATCTTCGCGTTTTCACTTCCTTCTCTTCCCATGTCTCCTTTCACCCCTATTTTCCGCCCTTGTAAATTCTTGCTGTTTCTTAACACAGAATCTGCCATTAGGGTTGAGAACAATGTAACCCTAATTGGCCTCCGACCTTTGATTCTACCAACTCTCTCTACATCATCAATGTCTACCTCACTAAAGTTTACCTTCATAACATCACGTATAGCTTCCACCACCTTAAATATCAGCTCAATCTTGCTCTCTCTCGCCCCTTCCTCAATTCCATATAAAAATATGGCTTTTTTCAATCTCTCCTGCCTGTACCCCTCCGCTTCTTTCTTCATCTTCATCACCTCGTCTTTCAGATGCTTCACTTCCCCTCTCAATAACTCGATTTCTTTCTCGTTATTGACCACTCTCCTGCTCGATTCCTCTGTCTTCGTTTCAAGCCATTTCTTCATGTTCCCTATCTCCCTTCTCTGCTCCTCCATCATGTCCTTTATTTCCTGCACCTTATCCCGTTGACACTTTTCCTGCATCACTTCACTTACAACCACCCTGAGTGCGGCCAAATCCTCTGCGCTAAATTTTCCACTGGTATTTGGGCCTGGGTTCACTTCCACCCCCCCAATAACCAGTAACACTGCTATCACTGTCACCACCAGCACCGCTTCACTCATTTTCAATCCGTCCGTCACCAATCCATTCCTGACCTCCTTCTTCTGCCTTGCCTGCCATTTCCCAATAGCGGCCCGGTACTGTTCAATGCCAACCATGTTTACAGCACGCACTTCGCTACGCAACCTCTCTCCTCGACTGCTCGAGCTAGACTGTGATCTATGCTGTAGAATTTGCGCATACTCGCGACATTCATGACTTCTATCTTCTTCATCCATGTTTTGATGCCGCAATTATATAAGTATAGACCGATGTCTCGACTGAGTTAAGACATGATCTTGAGTTCATCATGTCATTGTTTTCCGCTTTGCATCGTATGTGGCTGAAGAAGAGTTCGATGTCATCGCTTGTTACGTTCCTCGCCAAGACACAGTACAAATGTATACATTTGATGTATTTTACGCAGACCACACTGGATTTGATAGTCAAGACCCATGACTGATACGTTTCCCTCATGAATCTTTTGGCTTTTACTGAATGCATTTGAATTTTCTTAATACCAGTACATGGCAGGAAATCAAAATTAACCAACTGAGGCGTTCATCTTCAGTGATGAAAAATGCCACTTTGTTCTCATTGTCATATGTAGCATGCCAGGTGTTGCAGAAGTCACCCGCACCGACAAATTTCATAAAATGCTCCATTAAACAAATGGTTTATTTTAAACTGTGTCTGCTTTAATGCTCACGGGACAAACCATTTCCATACTTTTCAAACCAGAGATTGTTTCAGGCGAAAATACAATTTTAGCTCTTGCTACATTCATTTGCCCAAATTTGACTGGAAAATTAGTTTTTTGGTTTAGTTTCCTTACCGGTTTCGTAATTGAGGATTTCTGAAGCTTGAAAAGGCATCTAATATGATTACCGATCACGGTAGCATAATTTACAAAAAGGTCCGTGACAAATATTGGGATCGCACGGTTTTTAAGACGTGACTGGGATCAAAACCAGAGTCCTGCAGAGAGGCCCAGCCCATGAGCTGCTTTGGCAGTAGACTGCAATGGGCTTTGAAAGGCTTGAACATACGAAGCCCATGACGTCATTGCACGGGCCGGTCAGGGCAGCCCTCTGTCATTCGTACGCGGTGAGCCAAGGACAGCGCTGTGGTAGTTCTATGGGCTGACTGCTTCAATGTGTAGTACAGTGTACTGCGTGTCAGCGGAGTGCGTTGCATTACGGTCGAGTGGATCGATCAAAATTACTGTGGTTTTCAGTTTGACTTCACCATCTATCCTGTTATCGGAAACGAATGTAGACTGTATTTCCAAAAGAAAAGAAACCGTGGCAAAAAATCGTGAAATAAAAAAGGAAGCAACAAATGACCTAAAAACCGCACAATACAAGTTTTCTGAACCGGATCCTAAACTTAAAATTCGTATTTGGATAGTATTCAAGCCTGCAGTTGACGGTGATGGGAAATTTGTGTGCTGTACGATCTGCGGTGAACTTTATGTACACACTAGCAGTTACCCGCGGCTTCTCGCGTGGATTTCATAATTTGATCAAAGTAATCGTTCCTCGGTACTGTACTAAGACATTATCTGAAAATCCCTGAGTATAAAACCCCACTGAAAAATTGAGTTTAATTTACCACAGAAACTCTTTGTAAACCACGTTTGTGGTATTGCCTTTTGGGGCTAAGATGACCATGCGACACAGAAATGTACGCGTGAGAACATCTTCTCTCAAGTAAAAAAAAAAAGGATTCCTTTATTTTTAAAGGACATTCCAAATACATATTTCCATACCTGTAACATCTTCAGGTTTTGAGATATAAGTATCCGCATAAAAAGAACCCAACCCCTTTATCAGCCCTTCCTCAACCCCCCCCTCACGTGGATTTTCCGAAAACAAAAAAGAGACATGGTTCTTTATTTTTAAAGGACATTCCAAGTACCAAGTTCCATGTCTGTAACGTGTAAAGTTTTTGAGATACACTATAGAAATACCGGTACTTATTTTAAAAATTCACCTGCTTTTTCAATTATTTTCAGTCCCTTCAGTGGTTTTCGGAAAACAAAAAACATAGGAGCTGCCAAATACCAAGTATCACGACTGTAACATCTCCAGTTTTTGAAATATTTTTATCCTCATGAAAATAATTCAACACCTATTTCAACCCCCCCTCCTCCGAAGTTAATTTTACCCCCAAAATGAGTGTTTTTTTATTTTTAAAGTTGATTTCAAATACCCATTTTCACGTCTGCAACATCCTTCGTTTTTTTTAGATGTAAGTAACCTCATACAAATAATTCAACTAACATTTCAGTCCTTTCATACGTATTTCTTTCTTTTTAAAGGAGACTCTAAATACCAATTATTACGTCTGTAACAACTTCAGTTTTTGAGATATCAGTACCCTAATAAAATTAATTCAACCCCCTTTTCAGTCCCACGTTAAGTGGTTTTTCAAAAAACAAAATAATACCTGTTTTTATTTTTAAAATATTCAAAACATATATTTTCACATCTGTAACATATTAAGTGTTTGAGATATACGGTAGATATGCTCATCTTAAAAATTCACGCCAACCCACATTTCAGTCCTTTTACCCCCCACCCCTTAAGTGTATTTTTCGAAAACGAAGAAATGCATGTCTCTCTACTTTTAAAAGAGATTATAAATATCACTTCACGTCTGTAACATGTTAAGTTTTTGAGATATATTGTAGATATGCGCAGGGATTATGTGTACAAAGTTCGGTTGGCAGCTATGCCCAAACGTACACGCATAATCTCGCTGTTGTAGAATATTGGAACTGGCGTTACCATGGTTAGGGAAGTTCATTTCCTTATCCGATTCCAAGAGCACGGGTAGTGTGGTGCCAATATCTCCATAACGGTCGGTTTTAGGGCCTTAAAACATGGTTTTCGGGCCAGTAGGGCTTACCGAGATTTTTCTTCGGGTCAGGGGACTTAAAATGAGCTTAGTCTCGTCCTTGCACGACAAATTCGATATTTCACCCACATTAGCCTATTATTTTTATATCTCCCCCGTCGCCCCCCACCTCGAATTGTTTTGAAAATAAAATACAGCTCATGTCCTTCAGGGGTAATGTGTATTTACGTTAGTAAAAGGATTTTTAGAATCGGTCCAGTAGTTTCTGAGATTACCCTCCAGATATACACAAACTAACAAACTTCGCGGTCTCTCTTTATTATATTAGCCCCTTAAGCGGGGAGCTCGGTTCACACTAGCTCACTCCCAGGTGGGGAGCGATTTCCCTGATTGAAGAAAATATGTAATTACTTGATTAAAAACAATATTAGACTAAAATGAAGTATTGAAGAGCCAAAAGAGAAATATTTACTTGAATATAATGTATTTCATTGTTGAAAAATTCGATTATTTTAATTTTTCAATAATGTGTGCAAAAACGTACTAAGTGCTTTCACACTGTGAAATCGAGATTTCTTCTTCCTAATAGCAAAGCTCTGGTTTTTGTTTATACAATAACTTTCACCTGAATATTTTAGACAGTTTACTATCAATCTCTGCCTGGAAATAAATGTTTCTGCATATGTAAATTGTAGATTTACAAAGTTTACATGTACTTAAAAGATGTACAATGGAATAAATTATAATACTCATGTTATGTTGATTAGCGCTTTCGAGGGATCAAGTTTATATCGCCTCCCTGCAATTCATAAGTGACATAAACGGACTATATTACACTACAATACAGGTAATATTTACAGTATTTACAGTCTTCACAGTGTTATGTCTTTTTACAGCTGTTCATTATGATACACACGGAAACAGGTCATGTTATATAACCTGTCTCGCCTTCGCATAATTTATATAATTCCATTCCGAAACGCGATCGTTTTCTTGTTAGGTAAACTTTCCACCCTAGCCACCCTTTCCATAGCAAGAGGTTGTCATCAGTTGACATTTTGCCACCAGGGATATAAGCTTCCGAAAATGTTGCTAACAGGTGGTCAAATACTGGATTTATCTCGTATACTTTGGGAGGAAGTTGTGTATTATTCACCTCATTGTCAGAGATATGTAAAAAGCTGTGGAGGAAAATCTAATAATAATAATAATAATAATAATAATAATAATAATAATAATAATAATAATAATAATAATAATAATAATAATAATGTTATTGGCTTCACGTCCCACTAACTACTTTTACGGTTTTCGGAGACACTGAGGTGCCAGAATTTAGTCCCGCAAGAGTTCTTTTGCATGCCAGGAAATCTACTGACATTCGCATCAGCTACGCTCAAATCCTGTATGTTCGAGATTGCAGTACTTTTTCCAGATAAATTTCTGTCACTTTCGAATTCCCCTTCGGCAGAACTTACTTCATAATATCACAATTCTAAATGGCAACATTTTGTTTATCATGACCCGTAAATCGTCTTCCTCTAACAGTGGGGGCCGGTAATTCGTTATAGATATTTTAGCGGAAAAAATGTAAGAAAAAGGATCGAATAGAACCTTGGTCTCAGCAGTTTGGCCGGAAATCATGAAATAGGACTGTATTACGTATGCGTACGATAATAAATTGCTGTGTAACACGCGATAAACACACACTCCAGTCGTGAAGGATGAACTCAAGACTGGGGATAATAAATCAGGTCACAGTTCTAAAATGTCATCAGAGAAGTCTGTTCCGTGTCATAATCTCTAGAAATCCCTTCTACAGCAATATTATTACATCCAAGGGACGATTAGGCGATGAGCTAAAGCTTCAGCGCGGAGCTATTAGGCCTTAGGTCGTTCTTGCCCGGACTCAGCTGCGTTCTTTATGTTGCAACTCGTGGATGACACATTTGTATTGGGATAACATAATTGAAAAAAATTGACATCAGAGGGCAGACTCATCCAGAATACGCTGCTAAAAAGGAAATAAGCCTCTGCAAGCAGGCAACTGAGAAAAAAATATAATTCGAATCGGCGGATATATCCACGTTCCCCACCGAACAAGCGACTTGTAGCCGCGGATCTCGCCGCTTCTCCCACCGAAGGGGTTAGTAAAGATTAAAGGAGTCGGACTGATTTTGTATTTTTATGATTAAATAAAAACTTACATTGAACGAGGTGTGCTTGAATGACGAGCATTCTAATGTTTCCGTGTCATCAGACTCCACGACTATGCCACAGCCTGCCAAAGTAATGAAAGTTTTCTTCGTGCATTGACGTTCATGATGATCCTATTCCAACAGATGAACTGGAAAGATATTTAAAGCAAAATTATGGAATGGAAGAAGATAGATATAGCGTCCTGTTTGGGAACAAATAGTCAGAACTATCCAAAATTTCACCAGATCGCTAAGAAAGTAATATGTATGCAAGCATCAAGTTCAGCTCCAGAGATAAACTTCAGTTCAGCGGGCTTCATTTTCAACGCACGACGGTCTCTTCTACAACCAGACAATGCTGATGCTCTTCTTCTTCTTTTCATTCACAGTAACTCCATTCCACCACATTAACAATGACCAATAAACTACGCACACTAATTAAAAGCTATGTTCAGGTTTGTTTTGGTTGTTGGCATATTTCACGTCATTTCTGTTTGTATTTTATTTTGAGGTAAGCGCGAATGAAGTCCTATGAATATGCTTCGTGTTATTTAGATTAATTTTCAGTTAACTTGATGTCAATTGAAAACGAATATTAGTTTATAATACAGTTTCTGTTTGTTTTCAATTATTATTATTATTATTATTATTATTATTATTATTATTATTATTATTATTATTATTATTATTATTATTATTATTATTAATACAGTGCAGGAGAAATCTCTACTTTAAAATGTGTCATTAGCGTACGGGAATTCGTACAGTGAGTGATCCGAAGAGTAGTGTGACGTGAACATTTCGTTGTGCGCGGCGCACATGTTATTGTGGAGAAGTACTCAAGGTTATTCTACTGAGCCCGCCCAGTGCGGTAGACTGCGGTGGGCTGTATGAGACCAGTGCTGCGGGCCAGTACGCTGCCGCGTCAGAAGTGAACGGCACTGCACGGGCTGGGCTGCCGGAGCCCGTGGGTTTGAAGTGCTGCGCGGTGGGCCTGGCTGCAGGACTCTGATCAAAACTTAGGAAGAGACACCTAGTTTCATCAGCTGGATGTTGTATCTCATGCGAAATACTTCCGCCGGATAATGTTCCTAACACTGAACATTCACTGGAAACTTGTGAAATGAAATCCCACTACCTTTAATTACTCGTGAATGGCAATACGGAACACATCAATATACCATGACTGGACCGGTGAGTGCTTAACATCAGAAGAATATACACATTCACAACAAACTCAATTAATAAACACGTTTAAAGGAGCGTACCAGGTAGACAGGGTCAAGAAAGTGGGCGTGTCCGGTTTTGAATGACTTCATCCATTTTCACTACATTTAGACCAACACGATGAATATGAAAAATGCACACTCTTCGTAAAATGGTACTAAGAAACACACACATCAGTAAATGCATTCACTGAAGTTAGAAATACACATTTTACGTGAATAAAAATAAAACACTTTAAGAACAGTACTCACAGGCTCAATTATTGTGGAGCGTTGATAGCTTCCTCCGCTTAGTGTTTTTATCCTCATTGCTGACATAACCCGTTCTTCATCTGCTTTCAGCATTTATTTAACACGACATTGGAAAATATACACAATAAACAATCTGTCGCACCATTATTGTCACGCCCACAATGACGGCGTTCAAACCAGAACTGTTGATTGCCATCTCTTCCTAAAGCAGCTCAGGAGAGAGAGAACAGAAATTCTTTATCATTTTCACAATCCAGGTAGTTTTCCTATACCACTGTTCTGCAGACACAACACAATGTGATGGCACCACTAACCCACCTCTGAAGTTCTTCAAAATAGGGATCACCTGTTTCATAACTCTGCAGAAGACCTGAATATTGTCCTTAGTGTATACCCTGAAATGTACAGCATATTACCTTTGACATCTCAAAATGCCCACGAAAATAATTCACATGATAAAAGTGAATCTCACTTGTTTATTACTTACATATTGAGCTCAATAACATCTGTCTTGGTGGAATCAGACATTTCTAATTGGCTACAGCCAAACCTTACTTTTCCAGACCATCACCGCCACCACCGCAAACCTAAAACACCCTTAATCCTCATTGTCATCTCACTTTCTAGGACTTGAAGTGCAGTAACATTGTAGTTACAACCAATAAGCCATAAGTACCGACTAAACCTTCTTTCTACGTTATAATTTTGAAAGTTTCTAGGCAGTAAATTATTTGCTTTCACAGTTCCAAAGGAAACTTTTTGAGTAGGTCCTAACTCTTCTTCCTTTTAGTGCAAATAATAATAATAATAATAATAATAATAATAATAATAATAATAATAATAATAATACCGAGCTCGACAGCTGCAGTCACTTAAGTGCGGCCAGTATCCAGTAATCGGGAAATAGTGCGTTCCAGCCCCACTGTCGGCAGCCCTGAAGATGACTTTCCGTGGTTTCCCATTTTCACACCAGGCAAATGCCGGGGCTGTACCTTAATTAAGGCCACGGCCGCTTCCTTCCAATTCCTAGGCCTTTCCTATCCCATCGTCGCCGTAAGGCATATCTGTGTCGGTGCGACGTAAAGCAAATAGCAAAAATAAAAATAATAAAACTTGCTTTACATCCCACTAACTACTTTAACGGTTTTTGGAGACGCCGAGGTGCCTGAATTTAGTCCCTCAGGAGTTATTGATTTACCTTCGGGGCTTTTCTTAAAACACTTTTCGATGACAAATATTTTGGCAAATTTGGGAAAATAATTGGATATGCATCAAAGAGAAGCTCAATTGCAAGTTGCTTTACGTCGCACCGATACAGATAGGTATTTTGGCGACGATTGGGCAGGAAAGGGCTGGAAGTGGGAAGGAAGCGGCCTTGGCCTTATTTAAGGTACAGCCCTAGCATTTGCCTGGTGTGAAAATGGAAAACCACGGAAAACCATCTTCAGGACTGCCGACAGTTGGGCTCGAACCCACTATCTTCCGAATACTGGATACTCTCCGCACTTAAGCGACTGCAGCTATCGAGCTCTGTAAAGAGAAGCTCATTAGGTTTAGGTGGTAGTATAGTTGACTTTACTATCACAAATGCTATCCCCTGTTGAAAAATTTTCGTGTGTGACATGTTTTATGCATACGACTGAATCCTTCTCAGGTTCCCAATTATCCCGTTTAAAATGACAGAAATCCACTTTTGTTTTAATTCCTCGTCTGAAGGAAAACTAAACGAGGTAACGTAACCTTTTTTTAATGCTATATTTGTTACGATACATGGAAAAACAACATTTTCTGGGCATCTGCAAATACATGAAACATTTTATGAATAAGCCAAATTCAGTCCGCACCTTCACAAATAATACCTAACGTTATTGATTTAACGCCCCACTAACTACTTTTACGGTTTTTAGGAGATGCCGAGATGCCGTAATTTTGTACCGGAGGAGTTCTTTAACGTGTCAGTAAATCTACCGTCTCGAGGCTGACGTATTTGAGCACGGCTTGTAACTGTAGTCGGCTATGAGAGAAACACTTATTTTAACACATCCAGGTCTTCTGGTGGTCTGATTTTAGATCTTGATTATTTTGAACATGTTACTTTCTTGATAGGTTCTTCCCAGATTTCCATTGATATGTTGGGTTGGGAGCTTTGTTGAATTTTTGGTCGTAGGGCCCTGTATAGATCTGACTCAGCTCCCGTAATGACTTTTCTTTGTGCCTCTTCTATGTATTCCCTTTTCATATTTTTGAGCATGAATTTCTATTCGTCCTGTTTTAGGGTTAAATTTTGATAGTGTTAGGGTAATTTCATTTTTGCCTTGTGGCCATGCTGATTCTGTGATTCTGTTATTTTAGACTGTCAACTTCAAAAAGTGGTTCGGAGGAACGCGGCGAGGGATTTCTTCTTGTTTTTGTTGTCTGTAGCAGACTGAATTTGTGACTGTGTGAAGTTGTGTGCTCGCTGTGTTGAATTCTGTTAGTCACGGTCTTCTCAGGCAGTCATGGCTAACGTTCGAGTTGCTGTGGTAAGTTTGAAAGCCCTTTGAATTATATTTAACGTTTCGGTGAAGAATTTACAGCTGTAGTCAGTTGTATATTACTTTCCCAATTTCAGGTTACAGGCGGTAACAAGGGCATTGGTTTCGAAATCGTCAAGGGGCTCTGTAAGAATTTCGATGGTGTGGTATATTTAACTGCAAGGGATGTTTCAAGAGGAGAACAAGCAATTTCCAGTCTACAGCAGGTAGGCGATACCACGCCAATAGCTATTAAGGAACTAAAGCCTAAGTTATGTACTGGTATCGAAGCCACCCCTGGCGCAATTTTTAAAAAATGTACTGAAAATATAATTTATCCATTATGACATTTGTGTAGTAGCTCACTTTTGACTGGAACATTTCCTGAAATACTAAAGCTCTCTGAAGTCATTCCAGTACACAAAAAAGGGCCAAGTGATAAATTACAGAACTATCGACCAATTACTGTACCAACTGGCATTTCAAAAATAGTCTATAATAGACTAGTAATTTTTACAAAAAGAAATGTACTATCAAATTCACAGCATGGATTCAGCACTGGGATGTCAACACAGACGGCCATATATGAATGTATTAAGAATATGCCTATATGAAAACAAATTGACAGTGAAATGAAGATTAGATTACATTGTGAAATTTTGCAATAAAAATTTTCAGTGCCATTAAAAAAACAAAAGTACTTAAAATTCAGTCATTTAGGCTGCTAAGATCTTTGAATATTATTTTAATATTTTTTAGTTCATTACTATTTTTATAATTAGTGTGAAATTACCAAATTCAGTTCAATAATAGGATTTTTAAAGTGGCTAATACCTTAACCCTCAAACCGGTAGTTGAAATAGCTCTAACCGGGGGAGTGCACCACACATTTGCGGTACGTGATGTACACTGACTGAGCGAATGTCATGGGATAGCGGAGCACTGATGCGCAGGTGTGTTGTCTGTGCACCACACGCCCCCTGTGCCAGCGGCAGTTGTATAGGAGACCTTGTGAGCAGTGGCAGGTGTAACATGGAACATCGTCGTGAGCTGACACCGTTCGAACGGGGTATGGTGGTCGGTGCCAGACGGATGGGAAGTGCGATTTCAGAAGTGGTGCGGGAATTCGGCTTCACACGATCAACCGTGTCCAGGGTGTATCGTGAATGGTTGAATGCGGGTGTCACCGTCCATAACAGACGAACGACCGGCCATCCAGCCACCCTCGATGACCGTGACCGGCGACATCTGAGATGGATTGTCAATAGTGACAGACGGGCAACCGTGCAACAAATCACGGCTCAGTTCAACACAGGCTGTGCTAGACACGTCTCCCAGTGGACAATCCGTAGGAACATGGGTTCTATGGGGTATGGGAGCTGGCGCCGCACACGGGTGCCACTGTTAACCCAATGTCATCGGGCACAATGACGCGCATTTGTCGCCAGTCACGAGGGATGGACCCTGGAACAATGGCGTAACATGATATGGTCGGACGAATCACGATTTCAACTGCACCATGCCGATGGGAGGCACCGTGTATGGCGCAGACCACATGAAGTGATGGATCCCACCTGCCTTGAAGGTGTGGTCCAGGGCGCTGGTGTCTCTGTTATGGTTTGGGGTATATTTTCCTGGTATGGAATGGGCCCCCTAGTTCCAGAAGAGACTTTGAATGGTACACTGTATGTTGAGCTGCTCGGAGACCATCTTCACCCATTTTTGGCCTTCCAGCACCCAGACGGTTCTGCGGTGTTTCAAGATGATAACGCGCCGCCACATCACTCCCACGTCGCCCAGGAATGGTTTCAGGAACATGCAGCGGAGGTCCAACGACTGCCATGGCCACCCAGGAGCCCTGATATGAACCCTATCGAGCATATCTGGGATGTCCTGAAACGCTGGCTCCGTGCCATGGATCCTGCACCCACGAACAGATCAGCATTGGCGGTCGCTCTACAAATGATTCGGTGTCAGCTGCGTCCAGAGGACTACCAGGGACTTGTCGACTCACTTTCACGGCGTCTCGCAGCAGTTTGCAGGGCCAGAGGAGGCCCCACACGGTATTAGGTGACTATCCTATGACTTTTGCTAAGTCAGTGTATGTCACTGACAGATTTATTATCCACAGAACATGGACATATAATACACCAAAACATTCAGCATGAACTGGACTATTTGAAAAGTGGTTTGCATTTACCCTCAGTGTAATAGTTTTTAATTTTCTGCCCCTTTTAATGCCCCCTCAAAAATCAAAATACTTTTTACTTAGGCCTACACACCAAATATAAATGACTAATCAGTTTTTCTGAAACTTTTTAAAATATACATTTTGTAGAGAAATTAATTCTGACGATAAGTATACACATTTTAAGTGAATAGTAGGAATTATTCAATAAAAAGTACTGTAGTTGATTGAGTTCTAACCAGTGGGTGTTAATAACCTACCTCAGGAGGCACAACACTTGTCCATTGTGCTGTAGTGGGCCTTGAATTTACAGATGCATTTAATTCTATTACAATACCTTCATCATTTAAATCCAAAAATGTAGCCATCATGTGTGCATAACACACAGTGAACAATAAAAGCAAGTCACAACAAAATCAACCATTTCAAAGCTGTACGAATTACAACATTCATTTGTTTCAAAGATATTAAAGGTAAATGGATGTATTTAAAACATTCCACATTCCAAGGAGAAAACATGACCGAATAATGCTGTCATATGATGGAAATATTAACTACCTCTGACAGCTGTATTTACTGGTAGAGTAAACCTGACGATCTATCGTCAGTAGCGGTTGAGATAAGAGCACACCTGCCGATCTGTCGTTACCTACCTGTTCGAGGGTTAACTACAGTGGTGTGATCAGTTGTTCCTTCGAAAATAAACTATTGTTGTTTTACTTTTTTGTTATTACCACACTATAGAAATAAGTAGTCTAGTGTATCAACATGCTTTCTTAAAATTTACGATTAATATAGTTTTGCAAATCTACAGGCCAAGAGCTTTCGTCAGAATGCTTTACGATGTCAGTTCAGCCATTCTCTCAAAATAAATGTAACAGAAATAAGCCTAGTATTTTAAATATTAGCCTGTACAAATATCTTACAAATTATACACCTAATCATCTTGTTAATTGTTCTTTGAGTGTATTGCAGCACTTTAAATAACACATAAGTCTACACTTGATGTATTAAAATAACTTGAACAAGTTAAAATTCTTATAAAACTAATTTCAGTTGGTTACGGTATTGTACATCATGTTAACGACACTCTTCATCGTTGTTGTTTATAAGAAATAAGGTGGGGTCGGTTGATTTCACCAGTCTTTTGATATAACCATATAAATTATCCTGTCGGTTTGTTGCGTTAATACATATTGAGTGTTGCATAAGTCTGTACTTGATATTATTAAAATAATTTGTGTATGTTGAAGTTTTATCAAATTAATATAAAACAATTGTGGTGTTGTATGTCATTGATGACACTGCCTTAATTATCCATATGAAGTAAAATTGGATTTGTTGACTTCACAATGTCTGAATAGCTTGTGTGACACTTGATAAATAATATTATGTTACTGATGTTACGTAGTGGGTTATTATAATAAGTGAAGTCAATTGGTTATTTATTTTAGGGGGAACATCCTCTCAGTGCTATTTTGTTAGGTTCTTGATGAAACATGTTTGTTGAGAATTCAGCAGTATCTGTATGTGTATTTGGGCACGGTGTGATGGATATCTATAAATATAGAAAAGACCAAGTGAAAATGAGTGAAAACTGAAAACTTATCTATTTCACGCTCTTCCCATTCCTAGTCCTTTCCTGTCCTATTGTCGTTGTGAGACCTATCTGTGTCGCGACATAAAGCAGATTGTAAATTGTACTTTTTTTGGTTGAAGAAAGAACAGGGAATTCTTGTCCTCTTTTTCCTGTGCCAGTGCTGACGTGAAATTCTTGGTTCCTCTGTGGTATTAATTTGTCAGAGGGTTGTAGGGCCTATATTGTGGATTTCTGCAACTTGGATAAACTCAAGGAATCCATAACTGCAGAATTTCTTATTTTGCCTCCAAAGTTCTATGGACATTACTGGAGTTCGTGTGAAGGCTATTTTTGTCAAAGAACATTGCCATTGCTTAGTAGAACTCATTACAAAGGTTGAGGGCTTCACCTACCCAACTGCACATCTCTTGTATTCTGATTTAGAAAGGGTGAATTCTCATGTCAGTACTCTAGAGATGGGTAAGTTTTCCTGTGCCACAAAGATGGACTTGGAATCACTCAAGCAGCTGCTGTTAAGACATCAGTCAGGCAAGTGGTTACACAATTGTTGCTGAAACTTAACCTCCTGATGTCTCAAAATCAATCCAAGTAGTCATTTGATGGACGTGGAGCTTTGGACCCGAAAGTAATTTTGTTAAGGGAAGTGAACCCCTCCCTTCTTGCTGACCTTGGGAAATTGCCTGCTTTCCAGGGAATGAATCAACAAGAAATGGTGTCGTGATTTCTGTGAAGTCAGGAATTGTGTTGATGAATGCAGATCAGAAATCCAATTTAGCAGGGAATGTTATGAGAAGTGTATTGAAGGTTTGGTTGCCATGTGCTGATGCAGACTGTGAATGGTTCTTGTTTTCATACAGCAATGTCATTACAGGCAGGAGGACAGAAAAGGGGAAAATGTTGCTATTATGCCAGTTTTTGCCTTTGAGGGCTAAATAGTTTTGTGTTACTGCCAGAAAAATTCACACAGTAAGATGGTTGTAAATTTTGTAAATAGCTTACATATAACTTTTTGAGAAAAATAAGTTGGCTGTCGCTGAAAAATAACATTGCTTTCAGAGGGGGGGGGGGGGGAACCCTCACCTTGCATGTCCCTCTCTATTTAGTCCAACCAACTTAGTCTGGATCTGCTTGATTTGTTCCCTTCAGTCGTAGCCTCCATTTTAACTTCGGTATCCTTCTCTGTTCCGTCCTTTTAACATGTCCTAACCATCTTGGCTTTTCTCTCTCGATTTTGACTGAAAGCTTTTTGCTCCAATTTCCTTCCTGTCATCATCATTTCGTACCCTGTTCTTTCTTGTCTTTCCTGTCATAATTTCATTTCACTGGCCTGGATTTTACTTACCTTTTTGTCAGAATCCAGGTCTCTCAAAATTGTGTCAGTATGGAAGAATAATACATCTTACACATCACCTGTTTTATGCTTCCTTGGTACTTCCATCTTCCTAATAAAGTGCCTCACACTCTAGTAAAATGCATTTCCTTCTTGTCTTTTACTGATGGCTATGTCCAATTATGCATCAGTTTGCTATTTAAGTACAGTACTTGAAGTTTCCACTATTTTAAGGTCTTGATCCCCCAGATTTTAGGTACCTTTCCCTTCTCTTTCATCTCTAGTCAGCACCATTACCTTTCTTTTCACATTTATTTTCATTCTATAATTGCCCATATGTTCTCTCAGTATATCCCGTTGCTCCTCACCCTACACTGTCATCTGCAAATATCACTACCTTTAACTCTCTCTTCTCAATATTTCCGTTATCTCTTTCACAATTTCATCTATTACCATTATGAACGACGACAGCACGCTTCCCTTTCTTAATCCGGTTACATTTCGAACCATCCTTTTCCACCCACGGGGTTGTGGATACTGCTGCAAAGATTACTGCACCTTGCCTGCACACATGCGTTCATTTCTTTTTCAAATAATTTCTACTTTGTAACTTCCTTTACCTTTTCTGGCCTTTTCTAAATCAAGGCACAATTTCTCTTCCACATTCTTATTGCTTTTCTATCATCTTTCTCATCTCTAAAGCCATAATCTTTTAGTTGTCTTTCCACATTTCTTTTCATTCTCCTTTGTAGCATCTTTTGAAAAACTTTTACTGCTTATGATATGAACGCAATTCCTTGATAATTATCACATACTCCAGTTCACCCTTTGTAATTATTGGTATTAATAGTCCCTTATTCCAGTCGTCTGGTGCTGATTTTTCTTTCCAAATACATCTGAATACACAGTTCAAAAAAATTAGGGGAACATGTTTTTGAACGTATGCCATGCTCCACAGAAAAATACCTCTCACCCAAGTATGTTACCAACTAAACCTTTATTCTTTACCATTGAAGTATAGAAAAGAACATCGATGGTTTCGTGTTCATTTTCAGAACACAAACGTAAATGTCCAAATAGGGGCAAAAATAAAGTGATAACAGTCCTCCAGGGTGGATTTTTATCACAGTTGGAGGGCTTCAGTATGGTGTATGTCCTCCATGAGCATTTATCACAGCTTGGCACCTACGTGGCATGCTCCGTATAAGTTGTCGGAGGTCACGTTGCGGTATCAGGTTCCATTTTTTTCAATGAGAGCCTGTTCGAGGTATTGGAGAGTCTGTAGTGGAACAGGACACCTACAGACACTTCTGTCAAGCCTATCCACACATGCTCGATGGGATTAAGGTCGGGATTCACTGCTGGCCATTCCATCTCTTGAATGTCCAGTTCTCGCAAGAAAGCTCTGGTCATGCGCGCTGTATGAGCTGTGGCATTGTCGTGCATGACTACGAATTCAGGGCCAACACTGTATACAGCAACCAACACATGCTGTAGCAGTATCTGCTCGATGTACCCTGCAGCGGTAAGATTACCACAAACGACGACAAGATCCGTACGGCCATCAATACTGATGCCACCCGACACCATCATAGAACCTTGTCCGAATTGGTCATCTTCCTGGACAACATTTGGCATGTACTGCTCACCATGGCATCTCCATACACATTGACGTCCATTCCGCTGTGTCAGGGGAAATCTGGACTCGTCTGTGAGCAACACAAGTCTGCATTGGCGAAGTTGCCCTTTGACGTGGGTACGGGCAAACAGGTGAGCATCGCGATGTTGCTGCGTTAAATGGTGCACTCGAACAGGATGTCTGGGTCATAAGGACACTTCTCTTAACCTGTTCCTTACTGTCTGGTCAGACTTCGTGATTCCAGTGACCCTCCTGAGGTCTTGTTGCAGTTCTCTTGCAGTTGCTGAATGACGCCGCAACACACAGATGGTCAGATATCGGTCTTCCTATGGGGTTTTCATGCGTCACGACCTTGTCCAACTCTCCTTGTGAACCTGCCTGTCTCATTGTAGCGATTCTACAAGCGATGAATAACTGACAGAGAGACATTGAGATCCAGAGCAACACGACAAAAAGTCTATCCTTCTTGGATCAAAGTGACGGCCCTTGTGACTTGAACCTCATTAAGATGTCTCATGGGATGTGCTGGTTGGCGTACAATGCACTCAAATGACCGCAGTAATCTGTGTACCTCACAACTACACGCGGATGCACCACTATTCTCTTTGTTTTGAGGGGTCACCTGATTGTTTAATGCATGGCCATGCCTACAGGTGGAGTATAACTTTAATTTGACATACCCTGAGTAGCTACCGGTATGGTCTCAAGGTATGCTGTACGACCATTGGAACCCCATCTACCAAATTAACCTTCACATACCAGACATTACAAAACATGTTCCCCTATTTTTTTAAATTATGTAGTATTTACAGCCAGTGTAGACTAACATGTCCTGCTGCCTTTTTATCTTTTCCACACACAGTTTATCCATCTATTCCTGCTGATTTTCCCACTTCCATTTGTTTGACTGCAGTTTCCATCTCTCCTATTCGTATATCATTCTCAGCTTATGTCTCCTCATCTAAACTGCTTCTCACATTCTGAAGTTCACTAACATTATCTCTTTTTTTAACCTGTTATAAATTAACTGAGTCGAAACTGAAAAGAGATGGCTTCAGATATCGCAATTATAAAAAAGGAAAAAAGAACAGATCTTTCGGATCTTTCTGTCTTTTTCGTTGTCTCATCTGGTTAAGTTATTCTTTCTCCATTTTTCCTTTCACCTGCTTTGTGTAGACCTTTTCTGTTCTTTCACAAGTCCATAGAGCCATTTACCACTGTATGCATCCTCCTCCAACTCTCATGTAAATCTCCCCCAGCTTTTCTTTACTTTTTTTCTCCACCTCATTTTGATTTCCTGATATTTTCGTCTTCTTTCTTGTTCGTTTTTTTTATTTCTACCTCACACTTGCCATGATTTCTTCTTATCATTAATTTTTTTCTTCTTAAATTTGTTTTAATTTTCTCCTACCGGGCTAGTTGGCCGTGCGGTTAGGGGCGCGGGGCTGGGAGCTTGCATCCGGGAGAAAGTGGGTTCAAATCCCACTATCGCAGCCCTGAAGATGGTTTTCCGGGGTTTCCCATTTTCACACCAGGCAAATGATGGGGCTGTACCTTAATTAAGGCCACGGCCGTTTCTTTCCAACGCCTAGGCCTTTTCTATCCCATCTTCGCCATAAGACGTATCAGAGTCGATGCGACGTAAAGCCAATAACAACAACAAAAATTTATCCTGAGGAAAAACTCAAGAATTTTCTGGGCAGCCAGTTGTTCACCTGAGAACAACCTTTATTATGCTTTTGTACATTATCTTCATCACAATGTTACAAATATAACACGCTCTTTTATTGCACTCTGACATAACAATTCCACATTCAGACTCCAGTGGGACACTGGCAACAGCCAACACGCTGTTGCCCCAGCCCAGCCACTGAACTTCATCACTCACCCCAACACACCGACTCCAACTCTGACTGACTGTTCGCGGCTAACCTCCTTTTTTATAGCTCGGGTGATGAATACCGGAATATTCACAATATGGCTACAGAGGGAACATTATCGTTGCACCTCGCAGAAAGCATGCGTGTAAAACAAAGAGAACAATACATGGGGAGGCCGCCATACCCCCAGACTGGGAACTCCCATTTGACTCACTAGTTCCTTCCAGGAAGTATCCAAGGGGGCACGTAACAATATTTTAACTGTAATCATAATTCATAATTTGTTTTGGATGTATGGATTAGTAAGGACTTATTGGTTTATGCATTTGCTATCAGTTTTGTTGAAGTTCCATAATTAGTGTTTGAACAGTGATACGTTGTAACCCACAGGATTTATTCCAAAAAATAATATAGGAAATGTATTTTCAACAAACATTGATCCTTTATTTTTTCCAGCAAGGATTGAAGCCAAAATTTCATCAGCTAGATATTAGTGATCAAGGTAGTCTGGATAACTTCAAAAAGTATTTGCAAGATAATTATGGTGGTTTGGATGTGTTGGTTAATAATGCTGCAATAGCTTACAAGGTAAGTGATGCATTAATTCTGCTCGAAACTAGGTTATTTTATGAATGCATATTCAGATTTGGATGGATTGATTGATTGATTGATTGATTCATTCATTCATTCATTCATTCATTCATTCATTCATAAGAATGATACGTTTTGTCCTAATCACATTCAGTACGGTTCAATTTCCTTATAAACCTGTTTTATGTGATGCTATTCTCCATTGTCCATTAACTCGATATTGTTTATGCATGTTGTAATTATTATTCTTTCTGTCTTAAGTACTTTGTCTATTTCAGCTGGTTTCACTAGCATAAGTTATTTCAGGCTGTGTGACTGTTTTATAATGTCTTAATTTTGTTGCTATCAGTAAGCTTTTTTTGTTGTATATAGGCTTCATAAATTTGCTTTGTTCAATTTATTTATCTTGTTATACCAAGCCAGTTTCTCATTAAGACTGTATGTTATAATCTCTCCTAAATACTTAAATTTATCAACAATTTGGATTTCTTATCCGTCAGTTGTTATTTTCCAGGGAATGGTACAATGCACTATTAAATAGTAAAGGTAATAAACAGTCTCCTTGTCTTAACCCTTCTATGAGGGTGGATGGATCTGTTGTGTATAGGAAACTGCTAGTTTGTATTGGAGGATGGTGTTGTGTGGTGTAGAAATTCCAGGGATGTTAGGGACAACACACACCTAATATCCCAAGACAAAGGAATTCATTATTGAAGATTAATATCTCTGACCAGCGAGGAATTGAACCCGGGACTCTCTGAACCGACGGCCAGTATGCTGACCATTCAGCCAAGAAGCAGGACTATTGCTAAATGATATTTTCCTCCGTATAATAAGTAGCCTAATATTCCTTTAGAATTTTGGTTCTCAGTGTACATCACATAATTGTGTAGGTGTGCAGTGGCAAGCAGCAAACGGCAGAAATATTTGTATTCAAATAGAACAGTACTTACAGTCTTAATGAGAAACTAGCTTGGCATAACAGGATAAATAAATTGAACAAAGCAATACCTAAGGTATGAATCTGGTCTGAGGGCTCATTTGAGGTCCGCTCAGCTTCTGAGAGAACAATTGAAGGGCTAATCTGATGGTGATATAGCGGCCCCAGTCTAGAAAACCTTGAATAACTGCCAAGGAGATTTGTTGCACTGACCATGTGTTACCTTGTAATCTGCAGTCCTTCAGCAGTTGTTTAGGTCAGTGCCCATCAGGGCTGTTGTCTGCCTCCATAGCGCAATAGCCCTATGAGCTGCCATTCACGGAGGTCCGGGTTTGATTCCTGGTACTGTCAGAAATGTAAGAATGGTAGGAGGGCTGGTATGTGGCTAAAATGGTGCGTGCAGCTCACCTCCATTGAGGGTGTGCCTCAAAAGAGCTGCACCACCTCGGGATGAGGAACGAGTTTACTTTTATCAGGGCTGTTGCACCATGTGGTTTGGTGTTCTGCTTAGTATCTTGAAAAGTAATAGCAAACCCAGTCACATTCAGATTAGGGGAAGAAAAGCAAATTATTGTTGCAGTATCCTCCCTAATAGGAAGATGTTCTAAAAGCAAGAAGGAAGTAATTTTCAGATCACTATAAATAGCGAGAGAAAACCTTTCATTGTCTCTATGCAGGAATATTTTATGCTTTTTTTCTGCAGGCTAGAATTTAAGATTATTCAAATCTCCAAAACAGTATGCAGTTTATGAACATTGTGTTTTTTTTTCCCTGTGGCAAATATTGGTAACAATTCATTCTTCAGTTCATAAAATCTGGACTGTACCTTTTTTTGGGGGGAAACCAGCGTATATCAAGGTGAAAGACCAGTGTTTCATGTAGAGCAATTGTTTCTTGGCATATAACTTTGAGAAGTCTAATGTTCACTGGCCGGGTATTAATGTAATTAACCATCGTAATAGCTTAGTCCGTAATGCTCCCTAGGGTTGAAGGAGCGGTTTTTGCCTGTAAAACTTCATGATATTTAAAAGAAAAACAATTTCCAGATCAACGGTTTGGAAAATTTTGCTGTACTGTAATCTTGAAATAAGCTCTTCATTTATACAAGCATCACTGGTGCACTATCAGTTGACAACTGTTCTTTATTCAGGCAAAATTATCCTGAGTGAAAAGCTTTCAATCTTTTGTTCTCGAAGTGTACATTATTTGTCACCACAGATCTGCATTAAGGGCTTGTTCACCTTTTCTTTCTTTTAAATTAATTCAAAGAAGTTGAAAATTATCGAACATCTCTCTTGGTAAATTATTCCAATCCCTACTTATTTGTCTACTAATGTCATTCCACGCACTCTCTCCATGGATAGCTCAGAACGTACCGCTTAATCAAGCAGCTCATCTCCCTACTCCAGGTCTTCCCAGTCCAAAGTTTGCAACATTTTTGTAATGCTACTTGTTTGTTGGAAATTGCCCAGAATGAATTGTGCTGCTTTTCTTCGGATCTTCTCCAATTTTTCAACCAAGTAATTGTGATGAAGGTTCTATACACTAAAACCACACTCTAAGTGGGTGTTACCAGTGATTTATAGCCCTCTTTTTTACATCCTTACTACAACCCCTAAATACCCTCAAAACCACATGAAGAGATCTGTAACCTGTCTTTACAAACTTGTTAATATGATTGTCCCAATGAAGATCTTTTCTTATGTCAACACCTAAATACTAACATTGATCCCCATGAGGTTCTTTCACCCCATCAACCCAGTAATTAAAACTGAGAGAACTACTCCTCTTGGTGAAAGTCAAGACCTGACTTTTCACCCTGTTTACCATCAAACCATTGTCTGCTGTCCATCTCGCTACATTGCAGTTGTGCAGAGTCGATTGGAACGTTGCAAACGAAGCGGATGTCTGTGCATGAGTGCTGACTGGTATAAGCGAAACGGGAATAGGTCTACAGGGCAGTCATCGGCCAATGAAATAATGCTTGAAATGGACTGAAAAATGGCATTAATTACTTTGAAATGGTGGTGTTAGCGATACTGATCGCTGTGCTTTTGGCAGTCGGAGGAGCGGAAGATGAATCCTGGGCCCCTGAGTTGGGAAGACATTGAAAAGATTCAGGATGTGATAAAGGAGGTGAGCCAAGCACATGTGACTAGGGAGCTGATTGTGGACCAGAACAAGCATATTCAGGAACTAAAAAAATAGCCGGAAAGGTGATCTCGCAGTGATAAGAGAATGCCCAGAAAAATATCAAGAGGAAATGTTAAATGAACATCACAGAGCTAGTAAACAACACTTGTTCCATGTAGCTGATGCCTCATCATTTATGGCAGTAAAGAGAATAGGGGCGAGAGTAAGGTGTCGTTATTAACGTCTGTATTGGAAGTGATAACAGCAGGAGTGAAGGTGAATTGACTGAGCTCGATAGCTGCAGTCGCTTAAGTGCAGCCGGTAACCAGTGTTCGGGAGATGGTGGGTTTGAACCCCACTGTTGGCATTAAAGGCTACGGCCGCTTTCTTCCCACTTCTGGCCCTTTCCTGTTCCATCGTCGCCATAAGACCTATCTGTGTCAGTGTGACTTAGAGCAACTTGCAAAAAGAAAGTGAACTGCACTGAATCTGATGTGTATGACATGTAGAGAATAGGAAGGACTCATGAAAATAGGCCTATAAAGCTGCAACTGGTATCTGGATGAAAGCCTACCAAATTCTCCTTAATGCCAAGAATTCAAAGGGGACGAATGTATGGATCATGGAGATGGGATCTGAAAATGGAAATGGAAGTTCTTTGTTTCCTCTGGGAAAAGTAAGATAAGAGGGTCTTAAACATTCATAAGGAGCAAGAGAGCATCATAGGGAATGGCTGGAGGAAAAGTTACTATTCAGCACAGTTGGAGGCATTGGCTCGGGAAGATGTGGCAGTGACATCGCCACAAGGCAGGAGGAGGAATGCTGATGCACAAGGAACAGGAGTGGAGCAGGATTGTCGACAGCTACACAGAACAAGGACATTGTCACCAGTGACAAGGAGCAGCCTGTGAATAAATGCTTGACACCTGATGTTGAATTGGAGGCTGGAAACTGTAGAACACCGATAGCTGTAAGAAGCAGTAGTAGAATAGAGGATCCAAAGGAAAAAAGGCAGAATCTGAAAGACATTTGGGCCAAGAAGGGGGATCTCATAGATCAGGGTCGCTAAACATAATTTGAGGGCAGGCCAAATGGCAAATTCCTGAACAATCCACAGTGTTCTCTCTCCCCCCGTGTATCCTTCCCTAACACACAAATGCATCCGCACACCCAGGTGCTCGCTTCTGCAATCACCAACCAGTTAACCAACCTCTCACACAGCTATTTGACTAACACACAATACAGAACAAATAGAGAAAAGTAAACAAATAATCTGTAATTTTGGATAAACTTACCAATTAATGAGAGGTGACAGTGTTGAAATGTCTGGAGATAGATCTGACGCAGCCAGATATGTTCATTACTGATCCAGAAATATAATTTTGATTTCTTAAACTTAATTTTGAAAATGTTTGTTCACAAATGTAAGTACTCACACACATACGCAAGTATTTTCTCGCAAATTTTAAGAAAGCTGGAAAATTTTCATTAGTAAGCGCCCTGTAAAAGTGAATAAGATTTCTGTCTGTGAATTTGTCCCTTAATTGGGAACAACACTGAAGTTCAATGAATTCGACCTGTAGTTGCACGGGTGTATTACCGACGTCAACTGGAAATGGATTTTCAAACAAATGTTCTCCGCACTTACAGAAAGATCTTTGAATTTGTTTTCAAACTCATTCTTCAAAAGTCAGTGAACTTAATAAACTGATCATATGACAGTAAACTGTTTGAGTTTGCTTATTGAAGCTCAGTACAACATGAAGAGTGTTGGAACATGTCCTTCTCTAATTACTGTTGAAGAAATTTCAATTTATTCCATTTATTTTGGAACACTTCATTTAAAAGCACGCCTTTCCCTCATAATCCGTTACTCAAAATAAAATGTTTTGTTAAATCTAAATTCCACATCCAGTTTTCGCCCCCAAATTCTGCCACTTCTTCCTGTTTCATGTTCATAAATGTGCTTATTTCTTCACGAAGTTGAAAGAAGTGTTTCAAAATATTACCACAATATAAGCATAATCAATTTCAGCCAGAAATGACTGGAACTGCCAATGATTGAGCCCATGTGATCGAATATAATTAATCATAGATGTTACTGTGTTCATCACATATTGCAAATTTAATACTTTTCCACATAGTACTTGTTGATTCAGGAGGCGCATCAGAATTGCTGTTAGTGAATTTGTATTTTATTCTTCCAATTAATCCACTTTTTGTACCAGTCATATACCTTGTTACATCTGTTTTTACAGCTGCTAATCCATCCCATTCTAAATCGAGATCCTTCAGTGTTTCACTCAGTTGGAGAAGCAGATCCTTGCCAGTTGTAGTTCCATGGATGCTTCTTAAAGATGCCAGCTTGTCAGTTATTTCACATGCTTTGTCAGTGCCACAAATAAAAATTTAAAGTTGTGCTTTATCACGGACGTCATTACTTTCATCCAAAGCCTATGAAAAGCAATCGAATAATTTTGATTTTTCATGCAGTTGTGAGCACAAATTAGCCCCGAGTTCTTTTCTTATTCCAGTCATTCAGCCAAATGTAACTGTTCCCTCCTCAGCAAAAACACTTGGGGAGATGAAAGTTATTATCTTGGGACACATGAATATTAAATAAACTATTTGTGGCTTGCCCACAAATTGCCACGCAAATAGAAACAATTAACATTCCATGGTTCCCCATTTCTCTATGTAATGTTTGGGCGCCATGGTACCAAAATTTATATTTACTAGCATAGAGACTTGTACAAAAGTAACTATGTCGCGGAGCGACCACACACTGTTTCAAAAATCAAATCACGTCGTTCAAAGTAGATGTTCACAGTAGAAGTAGTAGTGATGGAGTATCTCGTTAGGTTGTAAGGTTGTTAGGTCGTAAGGTCCCGTTCTCGTGTTGAGAATCAGTATATATCCGGGCTCACCCCCACTCTTGGTAACAGTTCAATCTCAAAACTCATATACAACGAAGCATCAACTCCCCTTCCTCTTCTTCCTCGACAAGTCCAGAAGGCGTGGCGATGATATAGCTGACCAGCTTGCAAGCCTCGCGAACGGGTCGCTGTTTACTAGCCTTGGTCATAAAATAAACCCATGACGCATGCAAAATCCCAAGTTTCAAGAATAACCCTCCGTATACACAAACATGAGAAGAAATGAAAACAACTATGTCTCAACATAGACCATATTTACAACATAATGAATTCTTATCCTACATAATATAATAATTTAAATACTAAAACGATGTTATTATATATACAATATGATTCCAAAGAGCCTTGATTACAAATGATTGACGTTGAATAAATATGTTATTACAAATAATTGCCGATGGCGGATAAACTTGATATCAAATGATATCGCGTAAAATGATATTATATTAAATTAGTAGGGCTGGAGAAGCCTGGACGGTTACATACGCCCTCCTGTTATTTACAGATATAACATATATGAAAATAACACACTACACCAAAACGGTTGATATATACATCATTACATCTGACAAACACTTAATAAAAAACATACATAATCAAATCTTGTATCTCACTGTAGAGTGTCTGTTTCAACGATACCAGATAACATTAGTAATAATTCCTGCCAATTTTCTTGCGAAAGTTTGTCAGCGACACTCATAATATTTACAACAACAGGTAAATAACACTATCTTTGCACTTCACCATCAAAGTGTTCGGCAGTTCCAGGTTATAATAATATATACACCACACACACACGTAATCACACGTGGCTTACCTCTCATAGATGGCCGCAAGCAATTTCTTGTTTTTATTGCAAAAAATATTACTACTTAGAAAATTATTTTGGCTTCTACAATGGTGTCAGGTCTAGGTTCACAACCTATACATGAATTCACGTTTTCTAACTCAAGTACATTTAATGTTGTCAAAACAACATCTGGGAGACATTACACTTAATTCGCAGAAATATATCGTCTCAGAGAGCGAATATTATAAGTGCCCAACATGACACGATTACCATCTTTCAATCTGTATGCACAAGGACCAACCCGACAATGAATCTGGAATGGACCCTGACACAACAAAAAGAATTTCTTCGTCACTTTCTCTTCACTGGACGAGAGCATGGGAACACGTAACAGAACAGAATCTCCTACCTGAAATTCGTCTAACACCTGACGTTTCTGCTGTCTGCTACGCTTCTCAGCCGCTTTAATTAAATTCTCTCTCGCTAATCTGACATATATCTTAGAGTCACGCTGAGGTTCCTGTGTAATACCTAGTACTTTTGTCAGCTCATTCCTTGGATTGCTGCCAAAATGAACCTCTAATGAGGTGAATTTCGTACTATCATGCTGAACCATGTTAATCCATTTCTCAATCAATGCTAAAGAACCAACCCACGCAGTGTGCTTGTCAATGGATGATAGGAAAAACTTAAAACGGTCCACCTTTTCAATACAAAAATGTTATAGTTTATTTATAACATGTATTTGCACTTGGAACTAGTTTCAACGCTGTTTTGCGTCATCATCAGCCAAAATGTGGGAAATAGGCCAGCATGTAGGCATTTATATTACACAAGGCGTTACATTAAACAATACACATCTTACAAGGAGATAAAAACAGGGACGAATATAGAAACAAATGAATCGTTGAGAAAGCAAAAGTTATACATATTAAAAATAACCTTAACCACACATCTTGCAGTGCGAAAGTGTTCTTCTTGAATGATTCATGAATATAAAACACACGCGTACACATTTCTGAAGAGCCAGCAGGCAGGACAAAGTAAAGTGAAACACTTTCACCACATCACCCTCCATACTTCCCCTTCTCCTCCTCCCCTACCGCTCCTCCCCTCTCCCCTCCTAATCCAACAATGGCCGCTCCCCAGACCTAAACTATCCAACACGCTCTGTTCCTCTTCATCTCGCGCCATAGCTTTACCGCCTCATGTCCCGCAATAAACATCATAGAAACCTGCCCCCACCCTACACGTAACGCTGCAACAATACACCACAAATACTGGCACAGTCAACCTCCAAACTCTCAACAACGTATTCCTTAATACCTATTTTATATTCTTGTCGAGCTGAATACCGGACCTGTGAAGATTACAAGATTATTTTGTGCATCTACAGAATGGTGTGTTAATGAAGCTATGTAATATAGAGAGAGACTTTCAAAGGTGGTTAAATGAAGAAGTTATATCATGTTCAAGATCATGCTTCCACATCTCTGCACAGTATTTAAAATACAATTTACCGTTGGTCTTTTATAGCTATTGTTGAGAGTTAAGGAGAATTTCCTGTTGTGTATGTTTATCAGGAACTCAAGGGAGACTTCATTAGTTAGTCGGAACATAGAAAGAATGATGAACTCTTCTCAGAAGAACTCTTAAGGTTTCACCTTACTTTTCCCTGCCTGCTGGCTCTTTAGAAATGTGTGCGCGTGCGTTTTGTATTCAGGAATCATTCAAGGCAAATATTTTCGCACTGCAAGTTGTGTGGTTAAACTTATTTTTAATATGTATAACTTTTGCTTTCTCAACGTTGCATTTGTTTCTACATTCGTCCCTGTTTTTATCTCCTCGTAAGATGTGTATTGTTTAATGTAACACCTTGGGTAAAAAATGGGGTTAAATGAAGGAGTTGTATCATGTTCAAGATCATGCTTTCACGTCTCTGCACAATATTTAAAATGAAATTTACCGTTGGTCTTTATAGCTATTGTTGAGAGTGAAGGAAAATTTCCTGCTGTGTATGTTTATCAGGAACTCAAGGGAGACTTCATTAGTTAGTCGGAACATAGAAAAAATGATGAACTCTTCTCAGAAGAACTCTTAAGGTTTCACGTTACTTTTTCCTGCCTGCTGGTTCTTCAGAAATGTGTGCGTGTGTGTTTTGTATTCAGGAATCATTCAAGACGAATATTTTCGCCCTACAAGATGTGTGGTTAAGGTTATTTTTAATATGTATAACTTTCCCTGTTTTTATCTCCTTGTAAGATGTGTATTGTTTAATTTCCTGTTGTGTATGTTTATCAGGAACTCAAGGGAGACTTCATTAGTTATTTGGAACATAGAAAGAATGATGATCTCTTCTCAGAAGAACTCTTAAGGTTTCACCTTACTTTTTCCTGCCTGCTGGCTCTTTAGAAGTGTGTGCGCGTGCATTTAGTATTCAGGAATCATTCAAGGCAAATATTTTCGCACTGCAAGTTGTGTGGTTAAGCTTATTTTTAATATATATAACTTTTGCTTTCTCAACGATGCATGTGTTTCTACATTCATCCCTGTTTTTATCTCCTCGTAAGATGTGTATTATTTAATGTAACACCTTGTGTAAAAAATTGGGTTATATGAAGGAGTTATATCATGTTCAAGATCGTGCTTTCACGTCTCTGCACAATATTTAAAATGAAATTTTACCGTTGGTCTTTATAGCTATTGTTGAGAGTGAAGGAGAATTTCCTGCTGTGTATGTTTATCAGGAACTCAAGGGAGACTTCATTAGTTAGTCGGAACATAGAAAAAATGATGAACTCTTCTCAGAAGAACTCTTAAGGTTTCACTTTACTTTGTCCTGCCTGCTGGCTCTTCAGAAATGTGTACGCGTGTGTTTTATATTCATGAATCATTCAAGAAGAACACTTTCGCACTGCAAGATGTGTGGTTAAGGTTCTTCTTCTTCTTTGTCGTTTAGGCCTACTGAGGACCACGGGGCTCGTATCTACTCTTGGGTAAAGTTGTTGCTTTCTTCTTCTTCCAATACTCCTTCATTTGCTGACTATGAGCCAGCTTTCTCTCCTCGGTCCACTTAGTTCCTGTAGTCTTCTTACTTGTAAGGGACGTTGGGAAAACTCCGTGTCGGATGGCTTGACGGAACAGTAGTCAGTCATGAGTTTGTCCCGGTGGGATATCTAGTTGTTCCATATCTGACTTAACTGACGTGATCCATTTGTTCTTAGAAGCCTTGCCTCTTCCTGTTACTGTGAATATCCTTTTGGTGAGTCTTTCGGAATCCAGACGGGCCAAGTGTCCATAAAAGGTCAGGCGCCTTTTCCTTATAGACGTGACGATGTCCACCTGGTGTTCATACAGTTCATTATTATGGCGGATTCTGTAAGTGCCTCCTTCCTCTCTGATTGGTCCTAATATCCTCCTCAGGATCTTCCTCTCTTTTAACTCCAGCTTTCTGAGTGGGCCCTTCCTAGCCATTACAAGGCACTCAGAAGCATACAGAACAGATGGTTTGACTACCGAGTTGTAGTGTCTGAGCTTGAGGTTCTTGGAGAGGCACTTAGATGAATAGATACTACGACACGAGTGATAAGCCCTTTCAAACTTGGTACATCTGGCATCTATGGCTGGGTTCTCGCTCTGATTCGCAGAGATCCATTCTCCCAAGTACTTAACCGCAGGTACTTTTCGTATGATAGCGTCTGTGAGAGGAATTGTAGAAGGGGCCTCCTTGATATTGGTCATAAATTCAGTCTTCTGGATGCTGATTTTCAGACCTGTCTTAACTGCTACACAATAAAGACTCTGTAAGTTGTAGGAAGCCTCCTCTATATTGTTTGCCACTTGAATGAGGTCATCGGCAAAGGCTAGGCACGGGACAATGAGGTTGTCTCTCTTGTACCCAAGCTTCAGTCCAGCTCCCGGTGGTAGCATAGTTCTCCATTCTCTAATGATCTTTTCCAGGACACAGTTGAAGAGAATGCAGGAGAGACCATCACCCTGTCTAACTCCTGTTCTGATTGGAAAGCTTTCAGATAGTTCACCTCTGAACCTGACCTTGGACGTCGTGTTCCTCAGAGTGGCTTGAATCAATCGTAGGGTCTTCCCATCCAGACCAAGTTCCCATAGTATGGAGAAAAGGGTGTCTCTGTCCACAGAGTCATAAGCTTTCTGAAAATCTACTAGGACCACCACCCAGGGATGTCCACCTCGGCTTTTGTAATTGAGAACTGTCTTAAGATTGTGTATCTGTTCTGGACAAGATCTAGTCTTACGGAAACCAGCTTGGTATTCACCTAACTGTGAGTCTAGCTGTGTGGTGACTCTATTAAGCAGGGCTACAGAGAGGATCTTGTAGGTAATTTGTAACAAGGAAATACCTCTATAATTGTTGAGATCTGTCTTACTTCCCTTCTTGTGGAGGGGGTGAATCACGGCAGACGTCCATCCTTCGGGTAGGGACTCTGTTGTCCATATGTCCTTTATGATTTGATGGATGCTCTCCAAAGACTGGTCATCTGCATGTTTCCACATCTCGGCAACTATGCCGTCTTCACCTGAAGCCTTGTTGTTCTTGAGACCAGCGATGATGTCCTTTATTTCTTCTCTCGTAGGTGGTTGAGAATCAGGGTTCCTGTGTGAAGGCTCATGGAAAATAAGCTTTTCTTTAGGTTCCTTTGCGTTTAGTAGCTTCTGGAAATAATCTGCAAGAGTTTTGGTGCAGTCTTTATTGTTCAGTTGAAGTTTTCCATCTGGCCCGTGGAGGATGAGGGTAGGAGCTGTGTACTGGGTCGCTTGCTTCTTAAGTCCTTTGTACAGGTCTCTTGAGTTGTTTCTCTGAAAATTATTTTCAGCCTCTTGCATTAGGCTCCTGAGGTAATTTCTCTTGGCACTGCGGATGGTGTTAGCTGTAGCTTTTCTTTGCATGAGGAAGGCTTCATAATTGGCTTCAGTTTTATGTTGGTTCCACCTAGTCCAGGCTTTACGCCTTTCTTCTATAGCCTCATCACACTTTGAACTCCACCATGGGTGTTTGCCTTTGGTTGATGAGGCAGGGATAGTTTCTTGAGCGGTATCCAGCAACGCCTTTTGTAAGGCAGGCCATCCTTCTTTCTCTGTATTCTTCCTGAGGGTATCCTGAAAATCACAATCCTCATCGTGCAGTCGCAGAGTGTTGAACCTCGGTATCTTACGACTACTTTGGAGAGTTGGTGTTTTTCTAAAGGGTTGCATATTAATCTTAACAAGTGAAAGGTAGTGATCAGAATCTATGTTGGCTCCTCGTAATACCTTGACGTTCTGTATGTCTGTATGATGTTGCCGTGCTATAGCAACATGGTGTAACTGGAATTTACCAAGCATAGGATTTGGACTCCTCCATGTTTTGGCCTTTCTAGGTAGATGTTTGAAGGCTGTTGATTTCAGGACTAAGTTGTACTTGTCACAGAGTTCAGTGAGACGTTCTCCATTTCTGTTTGTTTTCTTATGGGCTGGATATTGGCCTATCTTCCGGTACTTCCACTCCTTACCGACTTGTGCATTGAAGTCTCCCATGAGTATGATGGAATGGTGGGAAGGGATCATATCTAGAGGTTCTTCTAAGGTGGCCCAGCATTGTTCTACATTTTCCAGGTTTAAACGGTTTGTGTCATTTGTGGGTGAGTGGAAATTTACGATTGTGTATGCTCTATTACGAGACCTGAAGGATAACGCGGAGGTCCTTCCGTTAGGTGAAGTGAAATCTAAAATATGGTCAACCATCTTGTGGTGTACCGTGAACCCAGTACCAAATTGTGGAAGTGTCTTGATAACTCTTTCACCAGGTTTCCCCTTGTAGATTCTGTACACTCCGGACTCTATTGTATCCTCGTCGGTAAACCAAGTCTCTTGTAGCGCTGCTATCATAACCTTGTACTTTTCCAGCACGTCAAGCGTTTGTTTGAGCTTACCTACCTTCAGTAGGAAATTAATATTTATTGTAGCAAAGTACTCGATGTTTCTCTTTGGTTGTCGTTTAGCAGAATTAGATAGAAGTGGGAAGCATGAAGGTGCAGGTTCCCCAGAATCCGATGACCTGCTTGCCCCAGACTGTGTGGGGGTGGATTGTTTACCACCTGGGGTACATTTCTGAATATTCTTTGTCTCCATGTTTCGAGTATTACGAGAGTCGTAATGGTGGTTACCTAAAAGGTAACGGGTTTTAAACTATCAAGGTTGTAAGCCTTGAAGCCACCAGCACTGATCGGCTCACCGACCCAGTTTCCCGCTGGGATTGGTTACCCAACCTTCCACTGGGTTGCTCGGTTTAACAGGGACACCTCTTGTAGGTTACATGCTGGAGTTGGAGTGAAAGAGGCTAAGTTGGGTTCTCTTGCTGAACCCAATATGTTGTAGTTGCAGATGACAAGCAACGACACGTTTCACTCCCATTTGCCCAGAGCCATGTGATGACAAAAGCCACATGGACTCCTCCCAGGTTAATTCCTGGGACCTGTGGTTAAGGTTATTTTTAATATGTATAACTTTTGCTTTCTCAACGATTCATTTGTTTCTATACTCGTCCCTGTTTTTATCTCCTTGTAAGATGTGTATTGTTTAATGTAACGCCTTGTGTAATATAAATGCCTACATGCTGGCCTATTTCCCACATTTTGGTTGATGATGACGCAAAACAGCGTTGAAACTAGTTCCAAGTGCAAATACATGTTATAAATAAACTATAACATTTTTGTATTGAAAAGGTGGACCGTTTTAAGTTTTGCCTATCATCCATTCTCAGTTCAATACGGACAAAAATGAAATTCTTAGGTTTAAATAAGTGTGCTTGTCATGAACTAAAGATCTAAACATCCTACCTAATTCCTTCATCGTGCGTTCACACATATTCCCTTGCGGATTCCTAATTGAGGAAAAAACATGTGTGATACCTAACTCTGTCATCACAGCCTTCCACTTCTTCGATGTAAATTGAGATCCGCTATCAGATAATAACCTACTAGGCGTACCTAATTCCTGAACATACTTGTCACTAATAATCTTACTGCAACTAAGACCTGTCGCTTTTCTCATCGGATACAATCTAACTTGGAAAAAGCGTCAATCACCACAAAAACGTATTGATAGCCATATTTACCACGAACTACGGGTCCAAATAAGTCAATACAAACAAGATCACCGGTTTTCTCAGTAATGACCGCTTGCCTAGGTCCTTCGAGATACCTATTGGGAGCTTTACTCCATTGACATAAATCACAAGAGGAAATAGTTTTCCTAATTTCCCTTCCCATCTTATCCCATACAAAACTTCTCTGAATCTCATACAACACTTTACTTGCACCAAAATGTCCCAACTCCTTATGAATGAACCAAATTAATTCCGTTCTCAAAGACTTAGGTACACATATACGCCAACGATCGTCACCACAATTCCTCGTTAAAAATTGATCAACCATTCTATAGGTGTGTCTACCTTTCTTCATACTTTCCTGATCTCCGTTCTCAAGTTCTCTTATCACATCTTTACATTCATTATCCTGAGATTGTTCAAAACGCATCTGCTTTAATCTATTCAAGGCTTCCTTATTGTCTTTATGAAGACATGCACAGATTAAAATGCCTTCCTGGGTCTTAATAACACTACCTTCATTACACAAATCTCGGTCTCTGGATAGCAAATCGGCTAACACATTGTTCTTGCCTTTAATGTGTACCACTTTAAAATCATACTCTTGTATTGCTAAAATCCATCTACTGACTCTGTTAGATGACAATTTGCAAGTAGAAATAAAAGATAGCGCATGATGGTCGGTCCAGATCTCAAATTTTGTGCCCAACACGTACATCCTGAACTTACTTAGAGAATAAATAATCGCTAAGAACTCTAATTCAGTAATCGTATAGCGTTTCTCAGCTGCACTAAGCCCTCTCGAAGCCAACGAAACAATCCCTAAGTTGTTCTCATCATCCTCCTGACATAGAACTCCAGCAATGCCACAATGTGATGCATCAGTCATTATAACATACTTCTTATCTCCTCTAGGATATTTCAGAATCACAGCTTTCCTAAAACCATCTTTTAGCTGTTCAAATGCCTTCTCATGGTATTCTGCCCACTTCCACTTATTGCCAGCTTTCAGCAGATCTCTAAACGGCTCTAATAAGTAGGAAAATCTTAAAACAAATCTTCTAAAAAAGTTACATACTCCAATGTAGGATCTCAATTCTTTTATATTCCTGGGCCTTTTTTCATTCAATATTTTCTCTATTCTCGTGCTTTCTGGAGTCACACCTACTGCAGATACACGCTGTCCTAAAAAGATGACTTCGGGCTGACAAAAAATGCATTTCTCCAGTTTAAGAGTGAAACCTGCCTGTTCTAACTTGGTAAATACCCTGTCAAGATGTTCTAAATGCTCTTCAAGACTGCAAGACGAAATTACTAAATCATCAATATAAATAGTGGCATAGTGGTCGGCTTCGTTCCCCAGAGCAATATTCAAAGCACGAATTAAAGCAGAAGAACTAGTACGAGTACCATATGGGACACGACAGAATTGATACAGATTACTCTTGTGACTGAAAGCTGTTAAAAGTCTATCTTCCTTCCTTAATGGAATTTGCCAGAAACTACTACGTAAATCAACAGTAGAAAACCAAACTTTCCCTTGAAAATCCTGTATCAGCTCCTCTACAGTTAACGATTTTAATTGTTCAGCAGCAGTACGTCTCTTCATCTCCCTCCCATCAATACACAAACGGACAGAACCGTCGTTCTTAGGCACAACCAATAAAGGATTGACACACTGACTACTCGAAACTTCAATAATACCATCCTCTAACATAGCTTCAATTTGATTGTCTACCGCTTTAGCATATTTATGTGGTAATACCAATATAATGGTCCGTTATTGGACATTATAAATTTTCCAGCTAACTCATTCTTGGTTGCCTGCGTTTTGCCCTCGTGTGCTAAGTTGGGCTCATCAGTTGGTACTTAGCACACCTACCAAGACGCAAGGCTAGTGCATACCATGGAGGCCACTGCATAGGCTACTTGAAGCCACCAGCAGTGCCAATGCACTATGAGAGCTATGTCTCACTTCCAAAAATTGATGCCTGCCTGGCCATCAGATGATATAGATGTTGATTCCCATAGGGAACATGAAATAATTGTCCTGAATGAGTAAATTTATAATACCAATATAATGGTCCGTTATTGGACATTATAAATTTTCCAGCTAGCCTTGCGTCTTGGTAGGTGTGCTAAGTACCAACTGATGAGCCCAACTTAGCACACGAGGGCGAAACGCAGGCAACCAAGAATGAGTTAGCTGGAAAATTTATAATGTCCAATAACGGACCATTATATTGGTATTATAAATTTACTCATTCAGGACAATTATTTCATGTTCCCTATGGGAATCAACATCTATATCATATTTATGTGGTATCGGATATCTCGGTCCAGCGAATATACTTTTATCCAGCACTGAAAATAGTGTTCGTACACATGTGTTTTGCCAGGTTTCGATGAAAATACTTCCTTGTGTTCTCTCAACACATACAACAATCGGTCCCTCTGACCTTCTTCCAAATTGCTACTATCTACCGCTTCTCTCAAAGCATCATCGTGGTTCTCCTCTAACCACACTTCACATAACTTAAAATCCTCTCTCTCTTCTTCATCTTTTGAAACCTCATTAACACACCACATGTTACAAACCTCCACTTTCGTCTGAACTTCGGCATCCCACACGACTTTAACATCCTCATTATCCCACCTTAAATATACTATCGCATCATTGTATTCTAGCCGAGCTGAGTATAAACTTAGCCAGTCAGATCCCAAGATAACATCAAATATAAGATTCGGAATAACAAGACAGATCTGAATTTTCGACTTCCCGTTAATACAAATAGGTATGGCAACTTGTTTACATATTTGCTTGGATCGTTTACCTACAGCAGTGACGATATATGTGGACTTCACAGGCATTTCCTCAATCTCAATATTCTCCTTCTTTCTGTCCTCATACCACTTCAAACTTACACATGATCTTTGACTGCCTGAATCCAATAAAGCCTGATACTGCGCCCTCCATATAACAATCGTAACAACGGGGTTCTCACTTTTACTACACAACTTCGACTTGATTCACTTCCACCTCCCGTAATAACTCATCTCTGACATAGAGATCATAATTCATGTGCATCATTACACAATTTCTCGCAACATGTTCTGAAGACTGATAATCTGATCTCTCATTACCGTCTACTATCAATTTAAATTACTGTGTCTCCTTGTATCCTGATTTCAGCTTGTACTTTCCTCTACGTTTCGTTCCCTCTGAACATTCCTATTTTGCTGGTGTGACTGATTACCTACAGGTTGTCTCGGTTGAAACTGACCACGGTGATTGTGTTCTTGTCTTCTGGGTGGTGTCTGATAGTTTGTGTGCTCACGTGTACTATTACTATTTCCTAACACATCGAAACTTGCTAGCAATCTTTCCATTCCCTGAATAGACTCTGTCTGTTGCATACAGCTAGCTTCACGGATTTTGTTGCGAAAATGCCTGAGTACTAATTTCACAATATCTCTCTCCGCTGATATCCCATCTACGTTTTTACAAATCATAACGTGGGCTAGAAAATATTCGGTCATAGAAACTCTTTTGTGTGGCCTAAATTTCCCAAAGACAATGCGTTCTCTTTCCCTGCTTTGTATAGCTTCACTCCAAAATTTTTCCGTGAAATATTTCTGGAATTCCACCATACTGGTCATGCTGCTCTTATACACCGCAAACCATGATTTCGTTTCCCCAATAAAAGCTTTACCAATTATCTCTAACGCTTCTTCCCATTCAATGATTCCTTCTTCGATTCGCTTTTCAAACCGTTTCTTAACAGTGTTTAAAAAATCTAAAGGGTTCGTCTGCCTCCCATTGAATTTAGGTAAATCAGTTTCATATATGAAATTTGTACCATGGCACTGACTTCCTATATTACCTGAATTTAGGTAAATCAGTTTCATATATGAAATTTGTACCATGGCACTGACTTCCTATATTACCTTGCTTTTCTCTGATTTCTTTACGTATTAGTGCCTCCGACCTCTCAATACGTTCATTAATTCTTTTCTCTCTAGTTTCTACGTCATTTGCAATGTGTTCCTGTCTTTCCTTGGTGGCTTTAATTTCAATAGCATATTCCTCTGCTTTCTTAAACTTTTCATTACATATTTTGGCATTAATCTCTACCTTACCACACAGATCCTCGTATTGTTGTTGTACTCTTTCTCTAACTTTACTATTTTCTTTCTCTACCAACTCTATGACTTCGGTTTTATGTTCAGTTAACTTTCTTTCTACCCCTTTCTCATGTTGGCTGCGTCTCATCTCCTGTTCCGCTAACTGATTCTCAAAAAGTTTCTGCTGCTCTAGTGCTTCATCTAATCTATGATCTAAAGCATCCATCCTAGCATTCACTTCTCTGCTAATTTCCGTTTTCGTCTCTTCTATCTCCTTTCCATTTTCTTTAATCTCTGTCTGTATTTTCTCTACTTCTTTCTTTATTTCATTCGTTTGTTCAAATATCCCTTGCATCATCACAAACAGTTGTTCCATATTCTTATCACTATTCGTATTACCTTTCTCGCCCTCCATCCTAGCTACATCAGATTCTGTACTATTTTCCATGTTCCCACCCCTCTCTACCGATTTATCTACTTCAATACTTTCATCTACAACATTCCTAGAATTCAGTGTCTCGCCTCCCTTTACTAAGTTTCCGCTACATAATTTCATATCCTTTTCACCTTGTGCAGCCATGATTCCCCCAAAATCACACATACAAATTATATGGACACTCACTTAACCCCCACAAACACAGATTCTACTTTACTGCTTTCTTTCCACGAATACTTAATGGTTTTCGAGCTCCACGTTGGTGCGACAAATGTAACTGTTCCCTCCTCAGCAAAAACACTTGGGGAGATGAAAGTTATTATCTTGGGACACATGAATATTAAATAAACTATTTGTGGCTTGCCCGCAAATTGCCACGCAAATAGAAACAATTAACATTCCATGGTTCCCCATTTCTCTATGTAATGTTTGGGCACCATGGTTACAGCTTTAAATAAAACTGTAAACCAAAATTTATATTTACTAGCATAGAGACTTACACTTAAATCACAGGGGTAGGATTTTAAATAATTAACCATTAAGTATCGCTTAAGAAAGAAAATTAACGCAATATAAAATACAAATGAATTTATTATACAAAAAAATGAGATGAATCGGAAAAGTTTCCTTAAAGCGTGGAGGAATTTAGAATTTAATTTACTGAATTTACTATTGCTTGCTATTGCTAATGCAGTGAGCTCGCAGCTGCGATCGACTGTATTCTGTAAGAAGGAAGTCAGCTCCCAGACGAAACTATCTTTACATCGGTCTGTTTTCAGACCAACTTTGCTTTACGGGAGCGGAAGCTGGGTGGACTCAGGATATCTTATTCATAAGTTAGAAGTAACAGACATGAAAGTAGCAAGAATGATTGCTGGTACAAACAGGTGGAAACAATGGCAGGAGGGCACTCGGAATGAGGAAATAAAGGCTAATTTGGGAATGAACTCGATGGATGAGGCTGTACGCATAAACCGGCTTCGGTGGTGGGGTCATGTGAGGCGAATGGAGGAGGATAGGTTACCTAGGAGAATAATGGACTCTGCTATGGAGGGTAAGAGAAGTAGAGGTAGACCAAGACGACGATGGTTAGACTCGGTTTCTAACGATTTAAAGATAAGAGGTATAGAACTAAATGAGGCCACAACACTAGTTGCAAATCGAGGATTGTGGCGACGTTTAGTAAATTCACAGAGGCTTGCAGACTGAACGCTGAAAGGCATAACAGTCTACAATGATAATGTATGTATGTATGTATGTATGTATGTATGCATGTTGCTTTATCTAATTGAAGCTCACCAATTGCAGCTTTCGTTGACGTCATCTGGTTTCCGTGGTTACTCGTTCTCTTCTTCTCGATGTAGACTTTGCTCCATGGACATCCTTCCTTCCTTCTCTGATATGGTACGGGCTATCTGGACTAACACTCCCTACTTGCCTAGTCTTTAAATTAGACATTGGCCCTATACTCATAATAACTGATCAGCGTTGATCGTATGAGGAGAAAATTCAGAGATATGAATTTTTCCATATTAGTAGAAATCTCAAACCAACTGAGCTATACTATTTATACGGTACAGACTTGTACCAAAATTCCGTAGACTTGAACTAAACATAGTTCTTCGTCCACAATATTTACTGAATATCACACAAGCCATAAGCTTGTTTCGTTTCTCGTAGATCCGATAACATAACCGAAGCGACAACACATTGTACAAAAGTAACTATGACGCGGAGCGACCACACACTGTTTCAAAAATCAAATCACGCCGTTCAAAGTAGATGTTCACAGTAGAAGTAGTTGTGATGGTGTATCTCGTTAGGTTGTAAGGTTGTTAGGTCGTAAGGTCCCGTTCTCGTGTTGAGAATCAGTATATATCCGGGCTCACCCCCACTCTTGGTAACAGTTCAATCTCAAAACTCATATACAACGAAACATCAACTCCCCTTCCTCTTATTCCTCGACAAGTCCAGAAGGCGTGGCGATGATATAGCTGACCAGCTTGCAAGCCTCGCGCACGGTTCGCTGTTTACTAGCCTTGGTCATAAAATAAACCCATGACGCACGCAAAATCCCAAGCTTCAAGAATAACCCTCCGTATACACAAACATGAGAGGAAATGAAAACAACTATGTCTCAACATATTGACCGTATTTACAACATCATGAATTCTTATCCTACATAATATAATAATTTAAATACTAAAACGATGTTGTTATATATACAATATGATTCCAAAGAGCCTTGATTACAAATGATTGACGTTGAATAAATATGTTATTACAAATAATTGCCGATGGCGGATAAACTTGATATCAAATGATATCGCGTAAAATGATATATTAAATTAGTAGGGCTGGAGAAGCCTGGACGGTTACAACGCTTTGTCAATGCCACAAATAAAAATTTAAAGTTGTGCTTTATCACGGACGTCATTACTTTCATCCAAAGCCTATGAAAAGCAATAGAATAATTTTGATTTTTCATGCAGTTGTGAGCACAAATTAGCCCCGAGTTCTTTTCTTATTCCAGTCATTCAGCTCTCTACGATAAGCTGACCGAATTTATCAGTTGTTTCTCTTCAGGACACATTTCGTTTGTTACAGAAAGTATACAGTTCTTCACAAAACTCCCTATTAGAAAATGGTTTTCCTTTCTTGGTTAATACAAAGGTCCATCAAATATAAACAGGATTTTTGTTCATGAACATCAACAGTTGGTAGGACTGGCCCCGCACTTCTGCTATGCTTAGGCAGGACCGTTAGTAGCGGGGAGAGTATGCTGTTAGATACTTTGCGCCGTTTCGTCAGAAACGCTCATGATGGCGGAGCAACAGGTGCACCCCTCCACTGCGCAACGCATAATTATAAAATTTCTTGCTCATGAAGGAGTTACAGCGCGGAAATTTGCCAGAGATTGACTGCACAGTTCGGTGATCAAACATTGCAAGGATGCGTGTGTTTGCCTGACATAAAAAGTTCAAGGAAGGCCGAGAACATGTGGAAAATCAGCAAGACGATCGCTGTCCTCGGACCAGCATTACAGGCGAAAACATTTGTGCGGTTAAAGACATTATTGATGATGATTGACGGGTGAGAGTACCGGAAATTGCAGAACAAGTCGGAATCAGTTATGGGAGCTGTCAAGCAATCGTCACATATGACGTATAGTTCTGTAAAGTGTATTCCAGATGGGCCCCTCGCCTTTTGACCAAAAATCTGAAGTTGAGACGTTTGGAGACATTTAGAGGTCTGTCAGAGGCTTACAGCAAGGTTTGCGGATGAAGGTGATTAATTTTTGAGTCAGATCGTCACCTGCGACGAAACATGGGTCCACCACTACACTCCCAAATCCAAACAAGCCAGTAAGGGGTGGCGGAGGAAAGGGGAGGCAGCACCAGTGAAAGCCAAGACTCTACTGTCAGCTGGCAAAGTTCTTGCAACCTTTTTTTTTTTTTTTTTTGAAGCATTTCGCTGATTGATTGTTTGCATAAGCGACGCACAATCAATGCTGCTTACTACTGTTAGCTGTTGAACAAGGTGAGGGCTGCATATTGCTGCAAAAGATGAGACCAACTGATTCAACAGGTCATCCTCCTCCACGATAATGCACGGCCCCATACTGCAGCTCTGTCTCCAAGCTACAGGAAATGTACTGGACTACACTTGATCATCCTCCTTATAGCCCGGACTTATCGCCCTGCGATTTCCATTTGTTCGGATCACTTAAAGAAGGTCTAGGAGGGCAATGATTTGTAAATGACAAGAGTGTGGAAGACTTCGTGCACAACTGGCTGGTGACACGACCCTGTTCTTTTTACGATGAGGGCATCAAACAGCTGCCCATACGTTGGGAAAAATGCATTTCCAAAGCAGGAAACTACGTGGAAAAATAAATTGTAATTGCCTTGTGTTTTTCAGTAAATGAATTTAAATAAAAAATAAAATCCCGTTTATATTTGATCCCCCTCGTAAATGTGCAACTCTGTAACTAGCGCGTACTGCAGCTATATTTTCCTTGATCTGTTTGGTGAACATTTGTTTTTGAGCGGTGAGACTTTTAATTAAATTTGAAATCTTTTCCATCCGTAGTACTCCATTGTATTTGTTATATACAGATATGTGCTTAAAATCATAACGCTGCCTGATGATGTATTCTTTAAAAACTGAAATATTTTCCTTGCATATCAGACACAGACTTGCCAACTACCCCGATTTAAGAGAGAGACTCACTATTTTTGGTCCTTCCTTCCTCTCCTGATCACAGAGATTTTTCTCCCGATTTTGAGAATAGATGTAGTATTCCTGTATATTTTGAAAATACCCGGTTTTTCCTTGTTCTTTAAGTAGTTGAAGAGAATTAACATTCAGTGGGCATTGGTGAGACAGATGTGATCAGCTGGTGGTGTTCTTAAATATGACAGAATCTGTAATGTAATGCTTTTTATTTTATCCTTAGCAATGCAGACTGTGAGAGTACTCTTTTAGCATATTTACAAGGACAAAATCCCAGTTCAGACCAAAGCTTCCCGAAAAGAATTCTGGAAAAAATTAAACCTTAAAACCTGTTCAACAAGGCCAGTGCTTTGGGCATAAATGTAGTTCAGAAATTTATGAAGAGGCCTAAGGCTCCTTTCACATGATCCACTTGTTCTCCTCACCACTCCACTCCACTCCACTCCACTTCTCATACACTCTTTTTCCTTACTGTCCACTTCCAGCAACTTGCCCTCAACTTCTAGTCCCCACCACATCTTTTGCATCTTGGTTTGACTTTGGACCATGAACGTGAACATTATCCTTGGGATTTATTCTTATGAAAAGATTGAGGAGAAAGAAGAGTATTAAGGTTCATTGGGTCCATCCATTGAATTCATATCACCTAGAACGAGGAGTTCGTTTTCGTCTGGTGTCCGGACATTCCGTACCACATGATTTTTGAGGACATTTCGTACCATTACGTCGTTATCTACCTGCGAATGGTTTTCCCATAATCCCCAATCCGTACCACTGGATGTCAAATTGGAATTCCATTTCCATGCCAGCGGGCATAATGAGCCTGACAGACACAATTTAGAAATCGGGAACAAATATAATTGACAACATTTACTGAACAAAACTTCTATACTCCCTGTAAGGTGCTAGCCGACAAACATGCAACCCAACAAACTTTGTTCTTGTAGTATTTCCTCACAATGGGAATAAACCCTGAAAGAAAACAATACAATAGAAATATACATTGTGTTTGGGTGCATAAAGATGGATAACATTACTATTATTGTGAATATTTATAAACTACTGCATTATTTCATTATCAAGTAAGTAAAATAAAAGATTCTGATGAACTGGCCGATATGGGCTTTTGAAGGTCACGTGAAAACAGAGACTGCTGAAAGGTGGAAGTAGCTTGTCGCCGCGAATGACAAATACCAGATGAGGATTACCACGTGTGCCAATCAGATCACTTGCGCCCGACGGAAGGTTAACATCAGTAGTGGTCACGCCATGTGGAAGCTTCTGCTCCAGAAGTGGACTATGAATATAGAAACGAATACATTCACCAGGATATAGTTTTTACTTTGCAATACTTCCCACTCTTTCAAGTGGTACGGAATGTCCTCTCCTAAATATTTTAAAAGTTATTAGCTGACACTTCTCAGGTGATCAGCCAGTCAAGTGGTACGAAATGTCTGGTGGTACGAAATGTCGTAGAACCTTTTCTTCTTGATGAAGTATACTAGCCGGTACCGTCCTTTGAGCTAGTATGAGTACAAGACAAGGTTAAATAATTAAAAACTGAAACACTAGGCATGTACAACACACCAAATAAAGGTAGAGGCAATAAGACACTTACCTCGAGTACACTAGGTGTTACCGCAGAGACAGTGAAACAAAGGTGGTATAGTATGAAGCTGATTAACGTTAGTTGAAAGAAAAAAAAAACAGTTTCTTAGACTAAATACAATGAGTTTAATTCCAAAGGTTTCTTTGGTGGGTTAAACAACATAAAATGGATGTCTTTTGCTGAGAAATGAAGTAATGATCTTAGATGAGGTTTAATGAATCTTAAAACATAATTAGAGCTTATTAAAATTAATTAAGAGCTTATTAACATTTATTTGGGTTGGCCGTTCTATACTAATAAACAGGGAGACATAAAATTACAATATTCTGAAGTTGATTAAGTACAGCCTACATCTATACCTTTAGTGACCCTCGTTCTTAAGCTTTGTTTTACAAAATTTAGGTGGTTACTCTTCAGTAAATTAGGTACACTTCCACAGGGTGAAGTTTAGTGCCGTGGGTTCCCACAAGCGTCAAATCAAATCACCTTTCAAAGATGCGTAAATAATAGGCTTAAAGAACACATCAGAGAAAGGACAAAAAAAAAAAAACAGAGATAATGGGAAAAAGGTTTTAAAAGCCCAAGAAAAGGAAAAATGTACACGTGAATTATTGCAAAAGATTCCAAATCCATGCCAGGGAATTTTTCACCTCTTAAGGTCATTCAATAATAAACAATCCCCAAAATCATTAAACATTACCATGGCAACCGATGTAGGCAAAAATTGCAAGAAGCAACCAATCCAAAGCCAATCCCGCAATAATAGAATTCATGTATGAACAAAAGAGAATCTAGAGTAACAAAAACTCCAGATAATAAGATTAAATAAGTATAAGGATAACCCAAAAATAAATTGAAGCAAGAAAGGGGTTGAAACCGAATAACTTAACTCTTTTGGAACCTTGTGCGAGTGTTAAACAATCAAATTAAGATATTTCTTTAGGGTCATTGTAGTACAACTCCGCTACTCCCTAAACATTGAATTTTTACATTTAATAATAATAATAATAATAACCAAATTATGGGAGTAAGCAGTTTCAAAAATACATAAATGAGAAACCCATTTTCTCTAGTGAAACACGAAGAGAACGAAATGTTTTTGTTTTAAACAGTTTACTATTAAGTTGAAAGGAACTGACGAATGTCAAAGAGGCCACTCCAAAGACCAAAATAAAATCGGAGTAGTAGAATTTTCACTAAGGCTCAAAACTATGAAGTAAATCTGGATGCAGAAAATAGAGGCTTGAGACTTACAGTTTAGATGACACTTCCATGTTTGGGTAACATGTTGTTAGATACTCACAAATTGTACTTCAAATTGTACTTCAATGTGGCGTACTTAATCCACTGGAGAGAAGAAAAAAGTAGATCATAAAACGTAAAATTAAACTGGAGTTCTTGAGGATGAAAACCATCCTCACACAAGGATGTTTATCCATAATCTATGACTAGCCCGAAAGCTAGCCCGGAGCTTCGGTGAAACACGCTTCCTACCGCCATCGTGGCAGACAAGCGAATACTGGCTGCCTCTGGCCAGACCAAGAAGAAAGATGCGAAATAATACCAAAGCTCTCTGATTGGCCAGAGAGAGACAGGGCCAAGAGTTACGCTAACCTCCGCAGAAGGCAGCACGAGACAGAGACATGTTCAGCGCTGACTCGCACTGAACAGCGGAAACACAACATGCAGTCCTTTTTTAAAAATAAGAACGGCCGTTTTAGGCGAAGCAGATATCATAAATTAGGAATATGGCCTCCAGTCACGAAGGAAATAGTAGGAGGAAACGAGTAGAAAATTAACACCAAGTGACCCAGATTTCAACGGCTTTTGCCAGATCAAAACCATAAATAGAGAGGGCTACTAAACGTTACTTCAGTAACAGAATGTACCAGTGGTTCAAAAATATTCTTTAATTACTTTCGTATGAGTGAGAATTCATTTGATGAATTGTTGTCAATGCTTGAAGCAATTTTACAGCGTCATGACACCAACATGAGAAAGTGTGTTCCACCGATAGTTTGAGACAAAAATTTTGAACTTGTGTCACACACAATGTTGACAGTCTGAATGACTGATTTACTGAGCTACCAGTATGGCCTTGCTACCTATACCTAACCTCCATAAATAAAACACTGGTAGCTCTCACAAATAAGAAAATGCTATTATGTAATTTAGTTGGAAGCAATTCTTTTGAAATAAAGACTGCTAAAAACCTTGATTAGTTATTTTTTTCAATGACCTACGCTATGTTATTGTAATATTGAATAAATAATTAACATATAACACATGCAATATTATTGTACTTACCAACTTCTCTCTTTTTGGAATTGTCCAATTCAGAAAAATTTGGAATCACTTCTCGGGAAACCTCATTCCACATTAAAAGTTTTTTAAAATTTATTTTAATAGTCTGTCGTTTGTAAATTCCACAGACAAGGATGATTTTGTATTTCTATTATTAACTTTTCAGCATCTATGAATGGAACCAATATTTTGAAACATAAACTTCTAACTTGTGGCGCACACAATGTTGACCGTCTGAATGAAGTAATCTGATTTAGTGAGCTTCCGGCCGCCGAGAGTGAAAGACACTTCAGGCTGGTTGACAGCAGCTTGCTGTTGACGAGAGTGGAGGGAGGTTGCGCCATACGAAGTGTCTTGTGTGAATGCTGTGGGTCCCTTTCTACACGTCTGGTGGAGTGGTATGGAAAGCAATGGATCGTATGAAAGGAGCCTAAGGCGGTTACTATGAAGAGTTGTGTGTTCTAAAGCTCAAATACATACAGTATTTCAGTATTTATAAATGAATTAATTAATAAATAAATGAAATTACATACACTGACTGACAGAGCAAATGCAACACCAAGAAGGAGTGGTCAGAACTTTATGCCAATTGCAGGGTAGACTGACGTCACTGAGGTATGCTCATGATGTGAAATGCGCCGCTGTGCTGCGCACGTAGCGAACGATAAATGGGACACGGCGTTGGCGAATGGCCCACTTCGTACCGTGATTTCTCAGCTGACAGTCATTGTAGAACGTGTTGTCGTGTGCCACAGGACACGTGTATAGCTAAGAATGCCAGGCCGCCGTCAACGGGGGCATTTCCAACAGACAGACGACTTTACGATGGGTATGGTGATCGGGCTGAGAAGGGCAGGTTGGTCGCTTCGTCAAATCGCAGCCGATACCCATCGGGATGTGTCCACGGTGCAGCGCCTGTAGCGAAGATGGTTGGCGCAGGGACATGTGGCACGTGCGAGGGGTCCAGGCGCAGCCCGAGTGACGTCAGCACGCGAGGATCGGCGCATCCGCCGCCAAGCGGTGGCAGCCCCGCACGGCACGTCAACCGCCATTCTTCAGCATGTGCAAGACACCCTGGCTGTTCCAATATCGACCAGAACAATTTCCCGTCGATTGGTTGAAGGAGGCCTGCACTCCCGGCGGCCGCTCAGAAGACTACCATTGACTCCACAGCATAGACGTGCACGCCTGGCATGGTGCCGGGCTAGAGCGACTTGGATGTGGGAATGGCGGAACGTCGTGTTCTCCGATGAGTCACGCTTCTGTTCTGTCAGTGATAGTCACCGCAGACGAGTGTGGCGTCGGCGTGGAGAAAGGTCAAATCCGGCAGTAACTGTGGAGCGCCCTACCGCTAGACAACGCGGCATCATGGTTTGGGGCGCTATTGCGTATGACTCCACGTCACCTCTAGTGCGTATTCAAGGCACGTTAAATGCCCACCGCTACGTGCAGCATTGTGCTGCGGCCGGTGGCACTCCCGTACCTTCAGGGGCTGCCCAATGCTCTGTTTCAGCAGGATAATGCCCGCCCACACACTGCTCGCATCTCCCAACAGGCTCTACGAGGTGGACAGATGCTTCCGTGGCCAGCGTACTCTCCGGATCTCTCACCAATCGAACACGTGTGGGATCTCATTGGACGCCGTTTGCAAACTCTGCCCCAGCCTCGTACGGACGACCAACTGTGGCAAGTGGTTGACAGAGAATGGAGAACCATCCCTCAGGACACCATCCGCACTCTTATTGACTCTGTACCTCGACGTGTTTCTGCGTGCATCGCCGCTCGCGGTGGTCCTACATCCTACTGAGTCGATGCCGTGCGCATTGTGTAACCTGCATATCGGTTTGAAATAAACATCAATTATTCATCCGTGCCGTCTCTGTTTTTTCCCAACTTTCATCCCTTTCGAACCACTCCTCCTTGGTGTTGCATTTGCTCTGTCAGTCAGTGTAATTGAGTAGTATAAAATGTTAAATATTCTTTAAAGTTATGTCATCAGTGATGTGTCGTAACATGTTGGGATATGCGACAAAATATCTCCTGAGTTTTTACTTTTTAAAGTTGGCACATTACTTTTCCACTGTTCTCAATGCAAAAAGTCATTAGTCTATTTTTATTTAAAAACACGTCCCTCACTGCCCATTTTTCTATGTTTGGAAAGGAGCATTTTTGTACACAAATAAATTATTTAAATTACATTAAATATCTGTAGCTCATAGGGATCTTAGTTAACAGTAAAGTAGTAAACCACAATGAACCTCACTTTCCGGGTGATAACTGGCCATTTCCCAGGGTTGTCCCATGATAACTGTACCTAAATAATCCCGAGCAGGTCTTTCACTTTCCGGGGAAGTCTGCAGCTGTAATTCCAAGAAACAAATGGAGAAAGTCTAATCTTTACCTACTTTTAAAGTGGGAATAATTATGCATCTTAGAACTTTCCTACAGTAATCGGAACCATTCAGGTAGATGGTGAGGACCTGCCATGAGTGACAAAATTAAAGTGTCTTGGCTCACGATCACTGATGATAGAGGTCAATGCAAGGATATCCGCAACCTGGACGAAATGGAGAACAACAACCAGCGGCTCTTGCGACCGCAGGATGAAAGATAATCTCAAATCAAAAATTTATCGTACTGTCATCTGACCTGTTGCGCTGTATGGTTGCGAAGGTTGGCCGACTATGGCTGAGACAGAGCGTCAACTGGGTGTCGTTGAGACTAAGGTGCTGAGATGGACAGCTGGTGTCACTAAACTGGATTGCATCTCCAATGCATCCATGAGGGAGAGATTTGGCGTAGCAACGATTCAAGAAAAAAACCCGCGAGAGTCGTCTACGATGATTCGGACATGTACTAAGGGCATGTGCCAACACTATCGCGAAGACTGGTTACATGTTCAGAAGTCGCTGGTTAGGAGACCTAAAGGACAACCAAAACAGTGATGGGCCGATACCCTGCACAAAGATCTGAGATCTCCACCCTGACATGGCCCAGGACAGAACTAAATGGAGACAACGAATCCATGTAGTGGACCCACCACAGGAGGGACAAACGCTGAAGAAGAGCTTTCCTGCAGCCCAATAAAAGAATTATCACATCAAGAAGAAAACTACAAATAATTCGGAGATTTTCTTATGGTTTTATCTCTTTTTTTTTTTTTTTCTGTAAATTACAACAAATTTCTTATTAATTAGGTTTTTCAGTATTTACGAAACACATAAACTAAAACAAAGCACATTATAAAAACTCAGCCAGGGCGACACACAAAATGTCTTCACGGGACTACGATAGATGAAAAGTGAAATAAACGGGAAGGAAAGATGGTAGTGGGTATTTATAGCTCTCCTCATGGAAGTATAGTCCAAATTGCTAAGCCTATAATACAGGAGGTGAAGGAAGAATTGTGACGGATAACAGGAAAGTGAAATAACTAGAATGGAGGCTTGGCTTTGTTAATATAGCAGGTATTAAGTAAATTGGGAAATGGAGTGTCTGAGCTTGTTGATAATTTTGAGGCTCTCGCCTTTCTAGAAACATGGTTTCCCGCAGGGTGGACGCTATCTTGGAAGGTGTATGCTACAAGAAGTGTAATGAAAAGTGAGAGGTTTATGAGGCAGGAACCTGGGATGAATATCAGTTTTAATAAAGGAGGAGATTAGTAATCAGATCATTATCTAATAATATGGATGAACTCAAATTGGGTAGTAGAAGAGATATATAGGATTACGTTTGGGTCACCACACACAAACATTTAAAAAAAAAAGGATTTAATTGAAGTAATTAACTTAATTAGAGGTAACTTTGAAGAAGCGGGAATTATTTTGATGGGGAATTGGAATGCATGAGTCAGGGTGTCTATCCCAGCCTGTATTAAAGTGGAGATAGGGCTAGTGAGAGGAAGCAGAAGTAGTCAAGCTAAAGAACAGAATTTATATGGGGATAAACTCTTAGAACTATGTGGTTCAGAAAATCTGTATATTCTGAATGGATAGTGTGTGTGTGTGTGTGCGTGCGTGCGTGTGCGCGCAATTGATTTGGCTGTTTGTACAAGAGATATTCTAGAAATGGTAAATAAAATAGAATTTAAAGAGTGGGCTGAATCATATCATTCTCCGGTACTTATTACGTTAGGGACGTATGGGGAGGAGCAGGAGGAGGTAAATATTATACAGAAAAAAAGTAATATTATATAGGGATGTATTGAAGAGGAGGAGAATTTCAGATAATTAAAAGTGGAATAAAGGTAGTGTTAATGAGTAATAATGTGGACCTAGCAGTAGAATTGGCAGAGAGACCCTTCAAGACCATAGCTCATGTGAAAAGAAATCAGAATAAAAATAAGGGGAAGAGGTTGATATAAAGAATTATGTAAAATTAAGAAATTGGAAGTGATTTAGAGTCCTAAAGGCTTTCAGGAAAGAGTGTGATCCTGAGATACTTGAACAGTTCTCTAAAGAAAGGAATACGAAGTGCTATTGGTAGAACAAAAGAGGATCTGGCAACAGCAGATTAAATTAATAAATATGGATTGTAAAAATAATCATAGTGTTAAAACATGGAATAGAATTGATAAAATAGGATTTGTTAATGTTAAAATTACCAATGAAGTTTGAGTTGATTATTTTCACCAGTTGTTTGGGAGACAGGATACTTGCATAATCAGTTGAATGTGTGTGGATAACTCAAGGGGTCTGGAGATACAGTCTGTATCCCCTGTTTAGATAAAGAAATGTTTGAAGTTTTAGAGATGGTAGGAAAGCTGGAATAACAAAAGAGTTTTAGAAAGCAGTAGTAAAAAGTCAACAAATGTGGGAAATATTAGTAAAATTATTCAATAAGATACTTGAATGTTCGGAATTTCCCCAATCGATCACAATCCATTAACTTATTTATTACTCTATACAGTATAACATCATCTGTAAAAAGCCTTCTTCCTGATTCCAGTTTACTCGTAACTCTTACACACACACACACACACACCGTATTTTATCGCGTAATTAACACACTTTCTTGACGAAAAATATAGGCGTAAACTTCGGATGTGTAAATTATTTAAGGAATTCAGATATTTGAAAATGATTTGCAATTCATTTACATTTAAAAAGAGATATCAGATATAATATAAACACAATTTGTTCAACTCATTTGTGGTTATCATCATTTGGTGTACAATTCTGGTGTGAGATTTTTTCTTAAAAGTCAAATAGGGTACATCAAGTTGGACACGTGGGTTTGAAGTACCAACACTGGAAAATATTATTTCTGTTATGAGCTGACAGTACGTCCTGAAGTGAAATAAATGTGAACTAATAAAAGTACAATTCATGTAATATCATAATAATGACATACTGGCAAAAAATAAAGAAAACTGTTCAACATGAGGAGGGCCAGGCATCGAAGGAGGGACCCTGCTAGATTTCCCCAAACAGTTCGTACCGGTATCCAGTCTTGTGTCCATCCACCCTTTTTCTTGGATATGAATGTGGATCCCTCACGGAAATTTTACTTTAAGCATTGTTTTTCGTTTTCTGCCATCAGCTTTTACAGCAAGCATTGCAGATGATGTTGGTCTTGCATTGCAATACATTGTTGTACTTCGCTTCCAGTAGCACGTACGATAACTCTCGATGTCCCTTTCTTATCGATTGTTCGACTTTGTGGCATATGGAAACTGATTGGTGTCTGACCTGCGGTTCCTGTTTGAGATATCAAATATTTCTTCACTTAACATGATAGATACAGATATAAAATTTACTTTAGAATCCAAAATAGATAAATCCATTAATTATCTGGACCTAAAGATCAATAGGCATGCCTCTTCATTTTCTTTTAGTATTTACAGAAAACCCACACAAACTGTAGCCACAATACGGAATGATTCGATACACCCCTCAGCTCACAAATGCGCGACCTATAACAGCTTTATAAATGGTCCGTTATTGGACATTATAAATTTTCCAGCTAGCTCATTCTTGGTTGCCAGCGTTTCGCCCTCGTGTGCTAGGGTGGGCTCATCAGTTGGTACCTAGCACACCTACCAATACGCTGGCTAGTGCATACCGTGGAGGCCACTGCGTAGGCTAACTGGAGCCACCGGCAGTGCCAATGCACTAAGAGACTTTGTCTCATCACTAAAAATTGATGCCTGCTTGGCCATCAGATGATATAGATGTTGATTCCCATAGGGAATCTGAAATATTTGTCCTGAATGAGCAAATTTATAATACCAATATAAATGGTCCGTTATTGGACATTATAAATTTTCCAGCTAGCTCATTCTTGGTTGCCAGCGTTTCGCCCTCGTGTGCTAGGGTGGGCTCATCAGTTGGTACCTAGCACACCTACCAACACGCTGGCTAGTGCATACCGTGGAGGCCACTGCGTAGGTTAACTGGAGCCACCGGCAGTGCCAATGCACTAAGAGACTTTGTCTCATCACTAAAAATTGATGCCTGCTTGGCCATCAGATGATATAGATGTTGATTCCCATAGGGAACTTAAAATATTTGTCCTGAATGAGCAAATTTATAATACCAATATAAATGGTCCGTTATTGGACATTATAAATTTTCCAGCTAGCTCATTCTTGGTTGCCAGCGTTTCGCCCTCGTGTGCTAGGTACCAACTGATGAGCCCACCCTAGCACACGAGGGCGAAACGCTGGCAACCAAGAATGAGCTAGCTGGAAAATTTATAATGTCCAATAACGGACCATTTATATTGGTATTATAAATTTGCTCATTCAGGACAAATATTTCAGATTCCCTATGGGAATCAACATCTATATCATCTATAACAGCTTGGTGAATCGCGCTTTAAGTATACCAATGTCCAAACAAAACTTGGACAAGGAACTGAACATCATTCGAGCTATGGCTAAAGCCAACGGTTTTAAAGAGAATTTCATAGAACGAATAATAAACAAATTCAAATATCGCCCTCAAACAAGTCTGATGAAAAATAAACCAGAAGCTAAGGAAATTGTAACCTTCACATTTAATAAAGATGTACACAGAATTACAAATATTTTCAAGAAGCGTAACATCAGGATCGCATTCAAGACAAATAATAGAAGTACAACAGTTTTACATAATGCTTCTGTTGTCAACGAAGTCAACCCATATTCTAAATCAGGGGTATATAGATTCGAGTGTAAAGACTGTTCAAGCGGATACATAGGGCAAACTGGGCGTAGCTTCAACGTCAGATATCAGGAACACCTTAACGCTGTTAAATATCACAGATTCTCAGCAGTAGGTCAACATATCCATGAGTACAAACATAAGTTCACAGACATAGATAAAGACCTCGAGATCATGGAAATACTTTCTAAGGGACAGAAGCTTGATATTACTGAAGCATGTCTAATACACATAGACCAATACTATAACGCTAACCTCAATCTGAATGAAATTTCGGAAAAACCCAAGGTACTGTTTGACGTTTTGATTCTATTACTTAACAAGCTAAAAATTCCAGAAAATTCGAATGTGTTCCGAATGCTACGTAACAACTTTGCGTACTATTGTCTCCGTCCACAACGCCCCCCGGACCCTCTCCTAAAAGTTCACGTTTCTAGAAACATCCCCTTTGCCGCCCCTACTTCTCCTTCACTAGCGCTTCGTCACACAGCACAAGATACTAGCACACACACTCATCGCGCGGTAGCCGTCACGCGAAGTACACAGCCTTAGAGGTGAGTCAGCCGTATCAACAGTTAGATTCAATCAGCTTCTTTATCAATTTTCTCGCTTTTCTTTTAATATTGGGTTTCATCATTGCAGGGTTCCCATTGAACTGAGAAGATAAGTCCGCCTAACAACAGCAGGACAAATTAATTACAGTTCCAACCACGCATAAAGCAATAAAAATACGAAGTTTTAGTACTTAATAAATATAAGAAGACGGCTCAATTTTCAACAATTATATTATATATAATGAATTTTATCCAACAAAAGCAGCTAATATACATATGAAACGAACATTTTAACATCAAATAGACTGCATGCAATTTTAATTCCTCAATTTTAAGTGCTAATTAGACAGTACGAGAGCATAGAATCACAGACATTAAGGAATGTAAAGACAACTCGTCAACCAGATGAGAAAAATTTTATATTCATGACTTACAAGAATTCTCTTGTCACATATTAAGGATAATTAATATAGCATAATAGATGTTTAGGATTTAACCAATATTCTGTTGTATGTAAATATGTATATGTATGAGTTAAGTATGACAATATTTTGTTTAATATTTAGATCGCCAAGTTTTTTCACATTTTATAAATCAGCTGATGATGGTGACATAATAGAGCACCGAAACATGTACTGTAATAAATAATGTTGTAAATATCATCCGACAACATTGTATTGGTATTGAAAAGGTGGAACCTGATAGACTTTAAATAATTGTGATCTCAGTTCAATACGGACAAATAAGATGAAGTTCCTTACGTTTAATAAATTCACTTACACAAACTGACAAGCTGAAAACCCTCACCAAAGCTCTTCACGAAAATCAGATATCCATAGTGGCCCTACAGGAAACAAGGTACCCAGATGAAGAGATTTTTTAATCTGAAGGCTACCGATTTTTCAATAGCAAAGCGCAAAAAGGAATCCTCAATGGAGCTGTGATGCTTGGAACCGCGTTTGCTGTTAGAACCAAGATCCTTAAATCGGTTGCAAATTTCGAACCTGTGAATGACAGATTGTCTATACTCACAATTAAATGCGCGAACAAAACTTACGCCCTAGTTAACGCACATGCCCTACAAATGATAAGAACAAGTCTGATCCAGACGAAGTTGATAATTTCTTGGACCTACTGGATGAAAAATTGAACAAAATCCCCAAACACCATGTTAAGCTTCTGTTGGGTGACTTCAATGCCCAACTAGGTCGTGAGCAGAAGTACAAGAAAGTTATAGGAAATTACCCTGCTCACAAAAGAACCAATCCCAACGGCAAAAGACTGGTGACCATTTGTGAAAATCACAACCTGCAGGTCATGTCGACCCACTTTCGCCATCTACCCAGAAAGCAAATGACTTGGCGTTCTCCCGTCCAAGCTCTCGGAGAGTTCCAAATTGATCATGTTGCGATCTCCAGGAGAAACAGCCCTGAGATTATGAATGTCAAGGTAAAGAGAGGCATCAATGTGGCCTCAGATCATTATTCAAACCAATTCCCGCAAACACAAGGAAGACAACCGAACAGATCACACGCTTCGACAATGATAAACTTCGGCAAAGGGTCGAGGAGTTCCAGGAGAAGGCTAGACCAAATGACTGTGACTTTAACAACGCCAAAACATCTCCTTGTTGGGGCGCCAAAGACGTTGCAGAAATCAAGAGAAGCAAAAAGCATGCCTGGTGGAATAGTACCTGCGAATCAGTCCTCCAAGAAAGACTCAATGCGTGGAAACAGTACAACTCTACGAAATCAGAAAATGATTGGGAAACCTACAAAACCCAACGTGCCCAAGCAGCTAGGGTGTTCAGAACTGAGAAACGTAAATACGAAAAATCTCTCATTGAAAAGATAGAACAAAACTGTAGGAAGAATGAAAGCAGAGAGTACTACAGAGCCTTCAAACGCAAACTCACTGGCTATAAACCACCATCTCTATGCTTTGAGCGAACGGACGGCACACTGACGACATCAAATGAAGAAAATTGCAGCATTCTGGCAGATTACTTCAAGAATTTACTTAATTGCTTTAAACCGCAAAGCGCCATTGAGACCAAGGAACCCTTACTCAGGTAGCAAGATTCCAGACCCCCCGACAGAGATGAAATCAAGCGCCACATTGCCCGTCTCAAAAATAACAAAGCGCCGGGGGAAGACTCAGTAGTAGCAGAACTATGGAAATATGCCCCAGAAGAATCACTTGATATCTTGCAAAAGCAAATAGAAGAAATTTGGAACAAGGAGACCTTACCCGAAGATTGGAAAATAGCTTTGATCCATCCATTACACAAAAAAGGCAGCATGAAGAACATCAACAACTACAGAGGAATATCTTTGCTACCCGTGACTTACAAAATTCTATCACTTGCCATCCTGGAGCATTTGGAAGCACAAGTCGAACATCAAATAGGTGAATACCAAGGAGGGTTCAGAAAAGGTCGCTCAACAGCTGAACAGATCCAAAATCTCAAAACGATCATCAGATATTGTACACTAAGGTCCAAGCAGTATGTGTCTGTCTTTGTGGACTTTAAGAAAGCGTACGACTCCATTGACCGGGAAGTCCTGCTAAACATCTTAAATGAATTTGGAGTTGATTTGAAACTGCTGGCATTAATTAGAGCCACCCTGACCAATACAAAATCCAAGGTGAAGTACCACGGATGTCTCTCGCATTCCTTTGACATCAAAACAGGAGTCCAACAAGGTGATGGGCTATCCCCGATACTCTTCAACTGTGTTCTTGAAAAGATCATCAGAACCTGGCGGGTGAGATTACAGGAAACCAACTACAGTCCATTGAGAATAGGAAAAAAATCCAAGGGGATCGCAACAGACCGCTTAGCATTTGCCGATGATATTGCTGTTCTCTCAACCGACATAGAAACCGCTAGAGCTCAAGTTGAAATTTTAAAGGAAATTGCCGAACAAACTGGTTTGCAGATATCGTTTGAGAAAACAGAAGTAATGACTAACATCAAAGAGGCTCCACCAAAACTCCATACAAAATACGGGGACATCACCCGAGTAGACAAATTCAAATACTTGGGTGAGATCATCATGAAAAATGGACTGGACAAAGAAGCACTTCAGGAGCGAGTACGCAAACTGGGAATAGCCTACCAAACATCCCGCACAATCTACAACAAAAAATGCCTTTCCCAAAACACCAAGATACGTCACTATGAAACAGTTCTGAAGCCAGTAGTTCTATATGCAGCCGAAACCCTGTCTCTAAATGCCAGCAAAGGACTTCTTGAAGAACTGGAGAAAAAAGAACGCAAAATTGTGAGAGGAATCTTGGGATCAAAGTACAGAAATGGAATCCATCAAAAGAGATCCAACAAGGAAGTCTACAGCAAAATAGAGAAAATTACCGACACGATCAGAAAAAGACGGGCACGATTTTACGGTCATCTGAAAAGAATGGACAGAAGAAAGTTAACTAAAGAAATCTTTCACTTTTTTGATTCAAACCCCAAAACCACAATTCCCTGGTTTAGAAATACCAAAGAAGACCTGCAAATGCTACATATCTCAGCTGAAGACGCCTTTAACAGAGATCTCTTCCGCAAGAAAATATTGACGAACGGGCTAAACCGAGACGAGCAACCAAAGAGAAGACACGGTGCCCCTTGGACAGAGGAGCGTAAGCAGGTCCACTCACAAAGAATGAGGGAAATTTGGGCTCTAAAGAAGGCCAAGTTCAGTGTCAAATGCAACAAGACTTAACGTGGTCCTTGATGGCCCCAGTGAATTATATATATATATATATACTAGCAAGATACCCGTGCTTCGCTACGGTATTATACTGAAATTTATAATTGAATGCTTATTGTTTTAGATATATAGTCCGCCTAAATTCGCGTTCTGACTCGTTTTCGGCGAGAATCAACCAAAATTCCCGTTCTGACTCGTTTTCTATTAGATTTCGGCATGTTTCCTCCCATTTTTCAATCTTCCTTTCCAGCAATCGATTTCTTACTTCCCGGGCTAGGCTCAGGTATTCCTCCCGGTCAGTTGGGTCCCTAAATCTTTGCCATATTTTCCTATGATCATTTTTAATATGGATGAAATCCTTCAGGAGAACCGGCGTGGTGTCATATTGGGTGCCTTGGCGGCACTAAACCAGCGGCCGGACTGCATTCTTAGTCATTACCAGTCCAGGAGCCGTTTCCAGCGCAGTCCGCACAACTGATGACGGTCCGGAACATTATTATTATTATTATTATTATTATTATGTGTCGCTGTAATGGCTGATGACAGGGAAAACCGGAGTATCCGGAGAAAAACCTGTCCCTCCTCCGTTTTGTCCAGCACGAATGACACATGTAGTGACCGGGATTTGAACCACGGAACCCAGCTGTGAGAGGCCGGCGCGCTGCCGCCTGAGCAACGGAGGATCCTTATAAGTACATTAAGAACAGTAAAATCAATTGGTCTCACCTCCTTCTACACCCCACCGCCGTTAAGTTTGTTTACCGCCACTCCCCCCCCCCCCCCCACCAAAAAAATTAAAAGAATGCTTGTTTCTTTATGTTTAAGGGAGATTCCAAACACCAATGTTCATGTCTATTACCTTCAGTTTTGAGATATAAGTATCCCAATAAAAATAATTTACTTTCTGCACTTCATATCACAATATTCCCCCCCCCCCCAAGTGAATTTTCCCGCAAAAAATACTTGTTTCTTTAATAGTAAAGGATCTTCTTAAATACCAATGATCACGACTCTAACTTCTTCAGTTTTTGATTTATGTGTCCTCATGAAAGGAATTCAACTCCTTTACACTCCCGCCCTCCAAGATGGTTTCCCCACCAAAACGCGCTTTTCTTTGTTTTTAAAGGAGATCCAAATACGAATTTTCACGTCTGTAACAACTTTAGTTTTTATTAGATGTATGTATTCTCATACAATTAAGCCAATTAATTTTTCAATTCTTCCCTCCCCCCTTCATTGGATTTTCCGAGAATACGTGTTTCTTTTCTTTTAAAGAAGATCGCAAATATCAAATTTCACGTCTGTAACGTCTTCATTTTTGTGATATCAGTAGCCTAATTAAAAGAATTCAACACCATTTTCAGTCACCTATACCACCCCCCTCCACCCAAGTGGTATTGCCGAAAACTAAAAACACACGTTTCTTTATGTTTAATAGAGATAAACAATACCTTAACTTCTGTAACATGTTAAGTTTTTTTTTTTTAGATATACTGTAAAAATTCTCATTTTAAAATTTCACCCCTTTTGAGTTCCCCTTAAGTGGAGTTTCCAAAAACAAATCACCTATGTTTATTTACATTTACAGGAGATTCAAAACACCCACTTTTTACGTCTGTAACATTTTACGTTTCCAAGATATTCTGTAGATATAGTCTTTCAAAAAATTCACCCCAATTTGTCACTCCTGTTTAACCGCCATTAATTGGATTTCCCAAAAACTAAGAATTACGTGTTTCTTTATTTTTAAAGGAAATTCCATATACAAATTTTCAGTTCTGTAATATCTTTCGTTTCTGAGATATATGTATCCCCATTAAAGGCATTCAACCCATTTTTCACCCCTTTTACACCCCTCCTATTAGGATTTACAGGAAACAAAAAATACGTGTTCCTTTATTTTTAGAGGAGATTCTAACTACCAATTTTTACATCTATAAACTTTAAAAGTTTTGAGATATAGATACACTCATTTTAAAAAATCACCCCCTTCCCCCCCCCCCCATTAATTGGATTTTCCACAAACAAAAAATACGTTTTCTTTATTTTTAAAGGAGATCCCAAACACCAATTTTCAGGTCTGTAATATCTTCAGGTTCTGAGATATAAGTATCCTCATTAAAGGCATTCAACCCATTTTCACCCCTTTTCACTCCTCCTATTGCGATTTTCCGAAAACAAAAAAATACGTGTTTCTTTATTTTTAATGAAGATTCTAAATACCAATTTTTACATCAGCAAACTTTAAAAGTTTGGAGATATAGATTCACTCATTTTAAAAATTCACCCCCTTTTCACCCTCCCATTAATTGATTTTCCAAAAACAAAAAAATACGTGTTTCTTTATTTTTAAAAGAGATCAAAAGTACCAATTTTGAGGTCTGTAATATCTTCTGTTTCGGATATATAAGTACCGGTATCCTGATTAAAGGCATTCAACCCATTTTCCCCCATTTTCACCCTTTTTCACCCCTCCTATTGGGATTTTCTGAAAACAAAAAAATACGTGTTTCCTTATTTTTAAAGAAGATTCTAAATACACAATTTTCACATCTAAAAACGTTTAAAGTTTTGAGATATAGATACACTCATTTTAAAATTTCATCCCCCCTTTTCACCCCCTTACCGAAGGAATATCCAAAAATCCTCTCTTAGCGAGCACCTACATCATAATGTGAATATATCCCCAAAATTTCATTTCTTTATGTCCAGTAGTTTTGGCTCGGCGATGATGAATCAGTCAGTCAGTCAGTCAGTCAGGACAAGCTATTTTATATATATAGATAATAATTTTATTGCACACAATGTGCATAGAGGATCACAATTAGATATAATAACATGACGACTAACATGCTCTGCATAAGTGTTAGTCCTTGATAAACTCATTAATCCAACAGGACCTCAAGGAACACTTTCTGGATATGATATCTTTCACTTGGTCACATAGCCTACACACACAGTTTTCTTGGTTCATGAAATACTTTGTTTTTACACATCTTGAAGTGGAATCCGTGAGCAGCCAATCTTGTAACTATGTCTCAGTTGGTAGCCCATTTCCGATCAGTCATGGCCTCCATTGAGTAGAAGTCTTCCCAAAGTCCCTTTTTTTTGTCTCTCTCTCTTAGACTATGTATCATTTTATCATATGCTGCGCCTCCTGGTAAAATAAGACCTATCTCAGGTCCTCGATCAGGAAAGTTTCTCTTGCGAGCTCCCCACAAGAAAAGGCAATCCTCAGGAAGATGGATACTGACGTTCTGCGAGTTGGAATGTGAGAAGTTTGAATCATTGTGGTAGGTTAGAGAATCTATAAAGGGAGATGGACTAAAGTTAGATGTAGTTGGTATAAGTGAAATACGCTGTTAGGAAGAGCAGGATTTTTGGCCAAGCACCACAGATTTTTCAACACAAAATCAAACGGGGGAAATGCAGGAGTTGGTTTAATAATGAATAAGAAAATATGGCAGCGGGTCAACTACTATGAAAGGATTATTGTTGTCAAGATAGACACCAAATCAATGCCCACCACACAATAGTGCAGGTCTGTATGCCTACTAGTTCAGCAGATGATGAAATCAAAAGAATATTTGAAGAGATATAAGATGTAATTTAATATGTAAAAGGAAACAACAATCTAATTGTGATGGGAAACTGGAATGCAGTGGTAGGCCAAGGAAGAGAAGGTACAGCACCGGCCATAAGTATGTTGAGAAACAAATTGTTTTGATCTTGTACAATACAAATAATCTGACCATTTTTACACCCAATCAAACCATCACATTCATACAAACGTAAATGTATACCACAAATAATTACATTAGAGTAAAATTGAGCAGAAAAACCATTCCAGAAGTTGATATATACTTCGTACCATCTAATATTTAGTCGGGTAGCCATTTGCTTGTACCGCTGCTGCACATCAAGTTGGCATTGAGTCTACCAATTTCTTGAGGCAAGAGACAGGAATTCTGGACTATTTTTTTATTTAAAGCTTCAAAATATGCCTCTTGGTTTGTGTATGTTTTGCATTTAATATGCTTATTCAGTTCCTCTCATAGATGTTCAATTGGGTTTAAGTCAGGGCTTTAACTTGGCCAATCAATAACCCTGACTCATTCCTTGCTGAGACATGTTTTGACAAACTTAGAAGTTTAGGATCATTCTCATGCTGATACAACCACCCACGAGGCATGTTTTGTTTAGCGTATGGTACCATATGTTGTTCAATGATCCTACCATATACAAATTGATCCATGGTGCCCTCAATTTTTACCATTGTACCAACTCCAGTTCTAGAAAAGCAGCCATTATACGACCACCATGTTTCACTGTGGGTTTTTTGTACCGTACATCATTGCGTATGTTAACTGGACGTCTGACAAAGAATTTCCATCCGAGTTGAACATATTGAATTTACTGTCATCGCTCCACACTTTGGTGTTTGAGGTACCGTTTGATAGTATTTAAGCTAAGTTTGATCTTATAATTGTCTTCTAAATTGTTCCATGCATCTACTGCTGTCATACGAGGATTAGCAACACATTGCCTTTGAATGAGTCACTCAAGAGTAGGGGGCGCCCTAGGCTTATTTATAAGTTTTTTGCTGTTGTTGTAGACTCTGTTCTAAACATTTACAATTTGTCTAAAAAAGGACAAAGTCTTTTGCAACTCGTGCTTGGCTCTTGGCCGCAATCACAGCTTGCCTAAGATCCAATGAATACTCTTTCCTCTCCACATTGTAATATCTGTTTGGATGAAAGAAAGAATTGAAACCAGGCATAAGTAAATCATTATTGTAAGTAAAATCTCATATGTCTCCACATAAATAGTTGGGCCCACTTTACTGCTAGGTTTGAAACATAGACAACACTGAACTCTTTACTCAGACATAATCAGGTAAAGCAATGAATCGGTCTCCTGTTTGTTTTGCATTATGGGTATCATTTATCTTTTGTCAAAAATATGTCAAATTACTTATCGCCAGTACTGTAATACAGTATGAGAATTTGGATTGGGACAAAGAAATGAAAGAGGAAGTCAGCTGATTGAATTCTGCACTGATCATAATTTAGTCCTTGCTAATACTTGGTTCAAACACTACATACAACAGCTGAATACGAGGACGAGACGTGGAGACATTGGCGCTTCCTTCCCTCTTCCTTGTCTATCCTTTCCAATCTCCCCATCCCCCACAAGGCCCCTGTTCAGCATAGCATGTGAAGCGACCTGGGTGAGGTACTGGTCCTCCTCCCTAGTTGTATCCCCTGAGCCAAAGTCTCGCGCTCCAGGACACTGCCCTTGATGTGGTAGAGGTAGGATCCCTCGCTAATTCCAAGGGAAAAACCAACAAATAGACTTTGTTATGATTGGGGAGAGATTCAGAAACCAGGTGTTCAATTGCAAGACTTTCCCAGGAGCAGACATGGACGTCTGACCACAACTTGTTGGTCATGAAATGCCATCTGAGGTTGAAGAAATTGAAGAAAGGGAGGAATGCAAGTAGGTGAGATGTAGACAAGTTGAAAGAAACGAGTGTAAGGGAGTGTTTCAAAGAACATGTTGCACATGACTAAATGAAAAGGCTGTAGGTAAGACTGTATAGGAAGAGTGGACAGTCATGAAGAATGACATCAGTAGAGCTGCTGAAGGCTTGGAAGAAAGGAAAGATCAACTAAGAATCAACGGATAACTCAGGAGATACTAAACCTGGCAAATGAATGACGATATAGGGCAGAAAAGAATACAGGCGATAAAGAATGAAGTGGATAGAAAGTGCTGGACAGCTAAAGAAGAAAGGCTGGAACAGAAGTGCAAGAATGTTGAAAGTTGTATGGTCCTAGGAAAGGCAGGTGCTGCATTCAGGAAAATTGGAAATCTTTGGAGAAAGGAAAACTCAGATGGAACACCACTTTTAGGGAAAGAAGACAAGCCAGAACATGGTAGGACATATCCAGCAGCTGTATAAAGGTGAAGACGTATATGATATGGTTCTGGAACGAGAAGAGGCTGTTGATGCTGATGAAATAGGAGACCCAATTTTGAGGTCAGAGTTCGACAGAGCTTTGAGAGACCTAAATAGGAACAAGGCACCTGGAATTGATGACATGCCCTTTGAATTACTGACTGCCTTAGGAGGAACCAGCATAATAATAATAATAATAATAATAACACTCCGCCATTACCGGTCCCAAGCCCGGGGTCTCATCTTGCAAGCGATGGGGAAGGAGGAGGGGGAGGAGTAACAACCTCGTAAAAAAAAACCTGGGTCCATCTGGCTCCAGATGGTAGCACCCTGTAAGGGCCCCTGCCTAGGGTTACAGGTGAAACCTGGTTAGTGGTCTCGAAGGCGGATGAGGAATTTAATGTCCCAACGGCGGAGAGAGCAAAAGAACCTAGTGGAGTAAAGCACGAATAAAAAAATCATTTCAGACTAACAATCCAATCTTATCTTGGAATTAATTTCCTACCTTGTACAATGTACAATTTCAATTGCAGAATGGAAAGTCCACTGAATGAAAGCACTACCCCAGGTGGTAGCTCGGAAGAGAAATCCACCATTGCGTTATGCGGGACCTAGGGTTCTGGGGAGTCCCAACATCTGTAATAAGCGTGAGTCAGAGCATCCTTGGAATCTTTTCAGACTTAAATTTAAGAGGAAATTCTTTGCAGGCACTCTTAATGTAAATTCCTTGCTAAAAACCAGCAAACAGAAAGAACTGGAAATTTTCTTAGATAGACATGAGGATGAGAATATAACAGAAATAAAAAATTATAGATTCTTTAAAGGTTATGTCCATAAACCAATAGTTGATAATGTTATGGAATTCAAATTTAGTTCAGAAAGGTTATCTCTTCTCATACTTAAATGCAAGAACAAAAAGTATACATTTGTTAAATGTCATGCACCAATAAATGAAGATAATAGCAAGAACCCAAGTAAAACTGAAGAATTCTGGAGTCTTCTAGATGATGAAATGTCAAAAATTCCAAAATCAAATGTTATTATTCTACTAGGTGATTTTAATGCACAAATAGGCAAAGAAAAAGTTTTCAGCAAAACAGTAGGGGCATATCCGGCACGCAAAGGAACAAACAAAAATGGCATGAGACTAATTAATCTCTGTAAATCCTTTCACCTAAAATTAATGTCGACCTTCTTTAAGAAATTTCCAAGAAAGGCTAAAACATGGGTGTCCCCAAACCCGATGTTAGGTGAGTTTCAATTGGACCCTGTAGCTATTTCTCAAAAAGTATTAAGGAAATTATGAATGCTAAAGTAATAAGAAGTGGGGAGTTTGACTCCGATCACTACCTCTCTAAAATTAAGCTAAAGCTTCTACCTCGCAGGAATCAAAGAAGGCCGAGAAAATTACTGAAATACAACATAGATAGACTCAACATTACACAAGCAACTATAGGAAACTTTCAGGAAAAAAATTAAAATAACTCAGCATGGCAAATTTCCAGAATTATCTAAACAGATGAATAGTGCAGTGAAGAAAGTATTTGGATCAGTTAAAACTAAAAAGAAAGTATGGTGGAATAACATATGTGAGGAAGCACTTATGGAAAGAACGAAAAATGGAACTGTTCCGGAAAGAATGAACACTATGAGCTACTTAAACAACAAAAATAATAAGCCAGGTTAAAAGATCTTTTGAAAAATCGCAGCTAGTAGAAATTGAGAATAATTTTGTAAGAAATAACTCCCGAAATTTCTATCAGACCTTTAAGAATAACCTGAAAGGTTATCAATCCCGGAGTATTTGCTTCAGAGGTGCAAATGGTAATATTGGCCTTAACCATGCCGGGAATTGTGAGATTCTGGCAAAACACTTCGAACACCTGCTGAACTGCCCTGAGCCAAATCATAAATTAGAATTTTCAGAAATTCACGAAAATCTAGAAGCTGATTCACCTCCAACAGCGGAAGAAATTAAGAAAGCATTAAAAAATCTTAAAAATAACAAAGCTAGTGGGGAAGACTCCATAACAGCTGAACTTTTAAAATGGGCTGAACCAAAAATTATAGAAGATCTACAAATAATCTTTGAAGAAATTTGGGAAGCAGAAAATATCCCAAAGGATTGGAAAGTGGTTCTAATACACCCATTACACAAGAAGGGTAACAAGCAAGATGTCAACAACTACAGAGGTATATCTCTCTTGCTAGTTGCTTAAAAGATATTCTCAACAATACTACTAAAGTGAGTAAAATCGACACTGAACAGTCAATTGGGTGAATATCAAGGTGGATTTAGAGAGGGAAGATCTTGCTCCGAACAGATTTTCAACCTGAAATCTATAATTCGACGCAGATTAATAAACTCCAAAAAGACATAGTTGTAACATTTATTGACTTTAAAAAAGCTTTTGACTCTGTTGATAAGGAAACCTTAGATAAAGTAATCCATGAATTTGGAGTTAAAACTAAATTGGCAAACCTAATTCGTGAAACACTTACAGACACTATCTCGAAAGTAAAATTTATGGGTGGAATATCTCGACCTTTCAAAATAAATACAGGTGTCAGCCAGGGCGATAGTCTATCTCCACTCCTTTTCAATTGTGTCATGGAGAAAATTGTAAGAATTTGGAGTGAAAAACTGAAAGAATCCAAAGTATTGCCACTCATGCTGGGGTAGAAGAACAAACTTGTTGCTATAAATTTTCTAGCATTTGCAGATGACTTTGCCATACTTGCAGAAAGCCTTTCAGGTGCAGCAATGCAAGTCAATCTCCTTGAAAAGACAGCCAACATGACAGGCTTGAGAATCTCTGCCGAGAAAACAAAATTTTTGACGAATATAAAAAGTGCCCCAAAGTTTTTAGTAACGGATATTGGTCAAATAGAAAAGGTAAAGAAATTCAAATATTTGGATGAGACAATTCAAGAAAATGGTTTAGAAAAATCTGCTATAGAGGAGAGCATACAAAAGATGGAAAGAGCGTATGATATAACTAAGAATACTTACAACAAAAAGTGCTTATCAAGAAAACTTAAAATAAAGCACTACAACACAGTAGTGAAACCAGAATGCCTTTATGCCAGCGAATGTCTAGCACTGACCTACAAGCTTGATAAATTAGAAATATTAGAAAGAAGAATAACAAGGAAAATATTGGGTCCTCTAAGAATTGCAGAGTTTTGGAAATTAAGAAGTAACAACGAAATTTACCAGAACATAGAAAACATATCAGAAACAATAAAAAGGAAATTGCTTATTCTTGGACACAGTTACAGAATGGATGACAATAGACTAACTAAACGGATCTTCAAGTATCTTTGGGAAAAGAAATCAACTACTACCTGGATTCAAGAAGTCAAGAAAGACCTGGAAAGGAACAATATTGGAAAGGAAGATTTTTAGGAAGAAAGTCTTATAAATCGAAGGATTCCAAGGGAGGAAGGAAAAGAAAACAGGCACAAAGTGGACTGAAGACAGGAAAAGGCACAGTGAAACAATGAAAGAATAGTGGAAGAAAAGGAAAGAACAACTAAGGAGGAAGAATTGAAATTGTAACATGGTCCTTAGAAGGCCGGAACGCAAGAATAATAATAATAATAATAATAACTAAACTTATCTCGTAATGGTCCATCTTTTCAATACTATATTATGCAATGTTTACATTGCATTTTTAATCCAGGGACTAGTTTTGGCCTTGGCTGGCCATCATCAGCCTTAATGCCAAACTGTACAAACACATCTAATAACTGAAACAAATGTATAAATCATACACAAATTACTTTAAAAGGTGTTAAAGGCGTCTGGGATGAACTTTGTGCACAACACGTGAATTATGACGAAATTAAAATCATGCTCTAAAATTCTTAGATGTGTGTGTTGCATTGTGTTAAAATGTTCCATTAGTGCTTCTTCTTAAAATATCATGAAAATGCTGAAAAGTTCCTCTGTTGGAAATTATCAATGGTTGAATCAAGGATGGCACACAAAGACATGATTAAATAGCTGGCACGTTCTTAGATTGCAGCTGGTAAGGATTCGCAATTCAATGCGGTGTCCATGAAGTTAAACTGAATAAATTAATAAACTAAAAGGAGAGAGTGTGCTTATCAAATGGCACAGGTTATTCGAGACTTACCTTTCATTTCGGCATGTGGTGCATGGCGTACTGTTGTGTGCCTCATATTTATGGGGAGGAGTTGAGATTGTTAGATTCAAAGAAAAGGGAGAGAGTGGGGCAAGGCTGAAACTAGTCCCCAGATTAAAAATGCAATGTAAACATTGCATAATATAGTATTGAGAAGGTGGACCATTACAGCATAAGTTTAGTTATTATTGTGATCACAGTTCAATACAGATCAAAACCATGAAGTTAAATGACAAACCAGCATGGTGAGATTATTCCATTTAGTGTGTAAGATGTATGATACAGGAGAAGTGCCATCCAATTATTGGCAGAATGTTATACCTATTCCCAAGAAAGCTGGTGCTGACAAGTATGAAAACTACCACATCATTACTTTAGTATCTCATGCGTGCAGAGTTTTAATGCGTATTATTTACAGAAAAATGGGAAGACAAGTTGAAGCTGAGTTGGAAGATCAATTTATCTTCAGAAAAAATGTAGCAACACATGAAGGAATCCTGACTCTACGTCTGATCTTAAAGGACCAAATTAAGAAGCACAAGCCCACATGCAAGGTGTTCGTAGATATAGAAAAGGTATTTGATAATGTTGATTGGACCAAGCTATTTGAAATTCTGAAGGTGATAGTGATCAGATACCAAGAATGAAGAATTACATATCTATAATGTTTATAAAAATCAGTCTGCAGTGTTAAGAATCAAGGGTTTTGAAAAAGAAGCAATAATCCAGAAGGCAGTGAGGCAAGGCTGCATTTTTTTTTTTTTTTTAGTGTTTATATAGAACAGGCAGCAAAGAAAATCAAAGAGGAATCTGGAATCACAATCCAAGGAGAAGAAATCAGAACCCTAAGATTTGCTGATGATATTATTTTATCTGAGGCTGCAGAATGTCTGAAGCGCTGAATGGTACCGACATAGTTTTGGGGAAAGAGTACAAGATGAACATAAATAAGTCCAAAACAAAAGTAGTGGAGTGCAGTCGAACAAAGTCAGGTGATGCAGGAAATATTAGATTAGGAAATGGAGTCTTAAAGGAAGTAGATGTAGATGAATATTGTTACTTGGTAGAAAAATAACTAATGATGGCAGAAGTAGGGAGGACATAAAATGCAGATTAGCACAAACAAGGAATGCCTTTTTTAAGAAAAGAAATATGCTCACTTCGAACATCGATATAGGAATGAGATGATTTTAAAGAAGTTTGTATGGAAGTGAAACGTCGATGATAAGTAGCTCAGAAAGAAAGAGAACGGAAGCTTTTGAAATGTCGTGTTACAGAAGAATGCTGAAGGTGAGATGGATAGATCAAATTACGAATGAAGAGATACTGAATCGAATTGTTGAGAGGAGATTGATTTCGCTAAATTTGACAAGAAGAAGAAATAGAATGATAGGACACATCTTAAGACACCCAGGACTTTTTCAGTTGGTTTTTGAGGGAAGTGTAGGTGGTAGACCAAGGTATGAATATGACAAGCAAATTTAGGATGTAGTAGTTACGTAGAGGTGAAAAGAGTAGCACAGGATAGGATGGCATGGAGTGCTGCATCAAACCAGTATACTGATGACTCAGTCAACAACAACAACAGTAATGTATGTATGTATGTATGTATATATGGAAATTCTTTTGTATTATTGTGAAATATTAATTTTTTCTTTTTTTTTTCTTATTTCTGTAGGTTAGGGCAAAGGAACCATTTGGCGAGCAAGCAAGGAACACAATTGCTGTAAATTTTTTTGGAGTTTTGGCTACATGCCATACACTCTTCCCTATATTGCGGCCTCATGCTCGAGTGGTGAACTTGACAAGCTCTCTGGGACACCTCAGTGTTATTCCAGGACAGAAGCTACGTGACCAGTTGTCAGATCCCAATCTTACTGAAGAACAGCTGTGTGACCTCATGAATGCATTTGTTAAGTAAGTTTACTTTATGGAACAATTTAATAACATGTAGTGAATTAAATCAATTACACTACTAACATACTAAATAATATCCTGTTAATTTCTGATTAGTATTTGAAGAAGAGTAGGATTGATACTTCAGTCAGCCCCATTTATGATGCAACCTGCTTGACAACTTCCCCTAACCCCTCCCATTCCAATAATGGCAGTTCAAAACCTGACAACAGTAGCACTCAAACTGTCACACATTCACTCAACAACAACAATGTATGTATGTATGTATGTATGTATGTATGTATGTATGTATGTATGTTGTCCAGTGGGGCCAACTTCTGAGTGAGTTTCCAATCTACATTTTAAACGTTTAAGTGCTGAGTTACCAGTTGCACTACCTTCATGATGTACAGGCCGTACTGTAGCTTTGATGACATCACGCTTGGGTGGGACTTGGAGGCAATACGGATCCGCTCCGCTTGAATAACATACTCATTTAAATTAGTTAAGAAACTGTTAACACCTTATAAAACAAAAAAACTATTCATAAACATTTGTTAGTTCTGACATACAATGCATATCCTTCCCCGTAACGTTCTATTTGACATACAATGCACATCCTTCGTCGTAATGTTCTATTTGTCGCGTATATCTGTTCGTTTCCGTGAGTACAGGCTAACACTTTTCACACATATTCTTGAGATTTCTATTCGTTTTCTAGTCAACTGGAACGTTCACATCAAAACTGATAGAAAACAATGGTGAAATCTGTGGAAGGTATCATACCTTGATGTGCGAATTGAGAGGACAGAATTGTTAACAAATTTCTGTATGGAAGTTTGATGGTTTTGTCTTATATTCATGCACATTTATATTGTATAGAAAAGCTGGATCCTCCTGTCAATTTATTTCTTATATTATTCATGCACATTGTGCGTAATTAAATATTTATTCTGTTATCAGGTTTTGCAATTTTGCAATTTCCATGCATCTCTCAATATTTCTCTACTCTTCTCCCTTTTTTTAACTGATATGACGGAAGTGTTTTCTTGCTACTTAAGCTCGCGTAGCTGTAAGCTTACACATTCGGGAGATAAAGGGTTCAAACTCAAACCTTGAGGATAGTTCACATGGCTTCCCATTTTTACTGCAGACAAATACTAGTGCTGTATGACATTAAACAGATGGCAAGCTAAGAAATATCAGTTCTTTTTATTCTCTCCTCTGCAATTTTCTCTTCTCTTAAAATAACCCATGCTAGAACCTGGTTTTTTTATGCAGTAATAGCATGACGAATATAAAAACAAGTGTGAGGACTCCTCGAGTTCAAGCGCACCCCACCAGGCAGCACTAGAGTGGGCAAGCTCCACATTACCAATCAGCTGGTCTTAGGATTGATGCTAGAGGAAACGTATTACTTCGCAACTGATAAGTATATAGCCTACACTATCTTTTAAAAAACAATGAGAGATTACAATTAAAATACCACGGCAGGGTACAATGGGATAAATCAAACATGAAAATAAGACCTATGGCCTTCATCACATATTGCGGAAAGCACAGGTTACTGGAGTGTACATATGCAGATAAATAGCACATAATTCCCAGCATATTAAAATGACCACCTGTGTACTATTTAAAGGTAATACTCTACTTACCAACTCAATTTTTTGGTTACTGGACTTTTAAACGTTTGCTGAAGATTTGGCAGATGTTCGAGATTGTAAATCTCGCCAGATTTCCTTTTGTTCTGAAGAAAAATCGTCACTTCAGATAATAATATGTCTGGGGATTATATCCATAACATGTTGAACATAACAGCCAGCTCCTGAGGGATCAACTGATTTTTTTCTATAGAATTGATAAAATCAAAAAATATTTTGCCCCACATCGATTTTGAGTTCAGTTTTCCATTAATTACTTTCTCGGCCTGGAAAAGAATGTCACATGCACTTTTCGAAGGATGTGTTAAAAACACTTCATTGTTGCTTGAACCATAGTCTTTTATATCGGTGAGAACTGAAAATTTACTCTTGATTATTCTCAAGTGTGCACTCCCGTCTTCAATTTCTTTCTTCTTTCCTGATGGTGTCTACGTTATTTTTCCTGTTGGGAGTTTCACGGAACTTAATCTCACTTGAAAGATATTTTGACAAATTTGGGAAAATGTAAGGCACTGCTCCTGTATGTAATTTCCATCTCACACGAGAGATGTCCACTTTTTCACCGTTCACTATAAAATTATCTGATTTTACTATTAAATCATCAGAGAAATGAACATGACAAATTCTGCTATTACGTGTGGAATAGCTCTGGCCCTTACCCGTAGCAAAATCAATCACCCTTATACCATAATCGTTCTTCCCACTTGGGCGTTGAAATCCCTCATAACAACTTTAACATCATGCTTCACCACTAGTGCTAATTCTTGTTCCAGTTGTTCATAAAAGATATCTTTCTCTGCTGACTCTGCATCTTCTGTTGGTGCATATATACATATGAAAGATATATTAAAGAAGCGGGCGTTCACACGTAGGACACAAATTCTGTCATTAACGGGCTTGAAGTTCAGTATTACATTCTCATATGCATTATCAACAAGGAACCCTGTACCTCCGTATCCTCTGTTTCCACAACTATAGAACAAGGTGTGTGTCCCAGTTGCAAGTATTCCACTTCCATTCCATTTTACCTCTTGTATTGCTACCACCTTCATATTATATTTCTTCATTTCGTTCTTTAGATTCATTAGTTCTCCAGGTTTATTCAGCGTTGTTACATTCCATGTCACGAAATACCAATTCACTTGCCATTTCTGTTGCCAGGGTCGTTTATCCATTATGTCCACCTGGTTTCCTTTGTCCTTTGGTTCCGTAATTAGAGTTTTTTCTGGGGTAGGGTTGTTAACTCCATGCTCAACCCCCAACCTGGAGGACCAGGGTACTGCTCTTAGTCCGGCTTGTGTGGCCCTACTAGGAGCCATAGTTCTTGCTGGCATAGCTCTAAGGGTCATTTGAGCATGTAACCCTCCAAAAACACCTGGTAATGCCATATTGCCTTTGTCAAAGTGGCAGTACCTGCAGGAGGATCATCTAACCTGCTCTCCAGCTGTTTTGGGAACTGTTTATAAACTGTAGTAACTAGGCCTTGATGATGTTCGCTTGTAGTTCATTCTTTTTTTTTTTTCTTTTTTTCTTCCAATAACTGTTTGTGACATTGGAGTGAAATTAACACTTTCTTATTTATAGCTATGTTAATAGTTAAATTTGGAATATTATATATTTATATTGGAATAGGTTTGTGTGGTGCTGTCTACAGGAGGAATATCAAGTTTGACAATGTATGATGTTACAATCAAGCTTCTCAATTATCTGTTGGAACATAATTATGAAAGGGTGTATTAACATGTTTTCTACTAGAATAAAGTTGAACTATTAATCTTCCCCAGCTAGACCTTCATTATTTCACTCAACATAGTGCTTTTCTTTCATAGAGCTGCAGAAGAAGGCAGACACAGTGCTGAAGGCTGGCCAAATAGCTGTTACTCAGTTTCTAAGGTTGGTGTTAGTGCACTGACCTTCATCCAGCAACGTGCTTTCGACAAAGATTCTCGTGAAGACCTTGTTGTTAATGCTGTTCACCCTGGTTATGTAAAGACAGATATGACAAGTCATATGGGTCATCTTACTCCTGAAGAAGGTGATTTTTATTTTTATATTGCTTATGGTGGTATGTTTTTCAGGTCTCGGCTTAGAACAAGTAGCTTTGTATTTTAATCAAAGTCTAAAAAAAGGAACATGCTATATAGCATAATCTAATGTTTTATAGACATGCATATATTTTTGCTGCATTACCTCTGATCATTGGCAAAAATATTTGTTCTAGTATAATATAATACGTAAGAATCATTTAAAAGTAATCTTTAGTCCCAAATCCCATACACTAGAGAGGGGTCCGGGAAAATGTAGACACTTGTTGATAGTCAATATTAATGGAACAAAATAACATATCGTTACAATTCTTGCACTGGGGGAAGTTTATTTTGTGTTCAAAGTGACTCCCATTAGCTGCCAAACAATGTCAATGCCGTGAACTGCTGACTGAACTACGGCTGTCAGTATTGCTGGTGTGATAGCCACACAGGATGCCTCGATGGTTTCTCGTAGCTCGTTCAGTGTAACTGGCATTTGTCGATAAACTTCATTTTTCAAGGTCCCCCATAGTTAGAAGTCAAGAACTGTAAGGTCTGGAGACCGTGGTGGATACTCACCAGGTAGATTTTCATCCAAGTAGGCTCTGACATCTCGGCAAAGCACCATCCTGTTGTAGGTAAAATCTTTAATTTCCAAACACCTCTCGGATGGCAGGTAAAATTGATGTTTGTAGCACATAAGGATACACCTCATCAGTTATGATATCTTCAAAGAAGAATGGACCGATCAAACCGTGCGATGACAGACCACACCACACATTGACACCGGGTAGATTAACATGTTTGTCCACGTGAATGTGAGGATTTTCAGAAGCTCAGTACATGCAGTTGTGGTGGTTTACAGTACCGTTCAGTTTGAATTGCGCCTCGTCAGATCAGATAACCATCCCAGCAAACCGTTCATCTTTGCAAAGCATGCCTTCAAACCACTCGCAATACTCCATCCATTGATCTGGGTTGTCCTCGTTTGTAGCTTGCAGCGATCTTGAAATGTACAGTTTCCCCTTTGCAGCCTTCAGAATTCGTTGTACGGTTGATTGGCTTACCCCACTTCCACGTGCACCCTGATTCACAATTTTTTGAGGTGACCTACCAAAATGTTGCAACACAGCAGCACTGGAAGCTGGACTTGATGATTTGGTCAGCCAGACCTTCTTTTATGCACATCCTGGACAGTACCGTTGGCTTCAAATTTATCCAGAATACGATAAATTGTTGTACGTGTTGGTGGCTGAGTTCCGTACACACAACGCCATTGCATCTCCATCATGTTTTCATACTTCCAATACTACTTCAATATGGCCTTGCGTTGCTGAAACGGCAACCTTACTTCATTCATTGGTGCACTCTTATCTGCTGGAAAATGCGTCAGAATTGTCCCGCCATTCACGTGACCTTCATGATCTGTTGAGAAAACAATGGACTATGCTACCGTGCAAGAATTACAACGATATGTCATTCTGTTCCAAAGATATTAACTATCAAATAGCGTCTACATTTTTCTGGATCCCTCTGTATGTTTGTCTCACTAGTTGATGCCCTGAGTGCTAAAATGCATCACATCATAAAATAATTTTTAAAGGCAGTAAATTATACAGGGTTGTTTCAACTTGATGTGTGCCTTATTAAGGAGATATTTCTCATTGAATTGTTCGTTGATTAAATCCAACCTACCTTAGTACCAATTATAATAGTTCATGAGATAGTCAAGACTGAAGTTAATAACTTAAGACAATTACTTCTATGATAAGGAATGATAAAATAGGGAAGTAATACTCTCACAACTCATGAGTTATCTGTATTTTATTAGAAATTTAACAACAATGCAGAAAAGAGAACAGACTAATTTTCATTCTACTCTATCACCCACTGAAGGAGGAGACTGTGACAATACGATCTGCAGATGTAAACAAAAAGACTACATACTTGTACTATACAGTAAAACCTTGATGCATCGTTTTTCTGGGGGGAGGGGCAAAATGCCGATGGATGCGGAAAAACGATAAATGCAGGTGACATATAAAATAGAGGAAAAGCAAAATAATAAAATATGTGTACTCTTTGGGCATTTTTCGTCATGTAAATACAATAATAATAATAATAATAATGGCGTGTGGCCTCCAAAGCCGGGTGTAGCTCTTTCGAGTTGTTGCGATACTCAATCTACACGCTTATGAAAATGCTGCTCTACCTAAGATGAATCCTAATGCGTAAGTGGGCGCACACACACAGCTCCTGAACTGTCTGAGTTAACCAACGAAAGATAAAATCCCCGACCCAATCGTGACCTCTTGAACTGAAGGCCAACATGTGCTAACCATTTAGCCATGAAGTCGGACATGCTCGTACTATACATAACGGTATCAAACTATTGCAATCATGATATACGCAATGAAAATAAAAAGCGCAACGTTTACACTGCTTCGTTTCACTTTTCCTTACATCTCTTAGTAATTGGAAAACCTTCAAGGTCAGTTCTCTTATTGCAAATTAATGATATACGTGGATATTACGGCGATAACCTGTATTTTAGTAAAGATTCTGTACACCCATCATGAACGCTAGGTTAGAGCAAAGAGAATAAGGGTTAGAGTTCCCACATGGCGCAGCTCGGACGATGTCACAGAGGTTAGAAATTCAACCTGGCGTGCCTCGGACGATGTCACAGTGGGCTAAGTGATGCTGCCAACTTAGTAATTAGTTTCAAGACTGCGCTAGTGAAAAGATTATTGGTCTGGCGTGGTTAGGTCCGGCTTATAACAAGACAATTGGGCAGGGGGCATCGAAGTGTTCAACAGGCCTTTAGCGTCCCACACACATCACCAGGAACGACGCAATTAATAACCCTGTGACTAATTAAAATGTACCCGGTGTACGCCGTGACTATTTTAAACTGCACGATTTTCTCATTTTTCAATGAAGCTGGCAGCTCTAGCCAGTCAATAGCAACGCATAAAATGGTGGCAAATTTGAGTTTTATAGTGCTTTCGTTTTAATTCTTGTAAATAAGAATACTTCTAGGGGCCGGTTAGTGGGTCGAGGAGAATTATTGGCACCAGGAGGCTCGTAGTGAGGTTGCGCGTGAATAACCTGCACACAGCACTCCAGCCTACAAGATCTTTGTTCAAGACTAGCAACTTGTAATCACTTACATTTTCGCGTAACAGGTTGCCGCTATTATATGCTAGAGTATTCAGCTGTCTCTTTAAATTAAAAATACGATCGATCCGTGCGGGAGAATTGTGGCCTAGGACAAATATTTTCTTGACGATCGATACGATAAAATGATAGTTCAAGGAAGTATAGATGTGGGCTTATTTAACATTGGTTTATGTGGAACATTTTTGGGACCGAATAAATTGAACGGTGGATACGGGAAAGTGACAGTTCCAAGGTTCTGTTATATCTACTGGGGTAACTGAGTCAGAGGCCTCACAGATGCTAAGGTGAAGTAGTTGGCTGCAACAGTTCCCATGTGTCCTGTGTTGTTGAGGTAACCAGATTTACTAACAAAGCAACATCGATACTCAAAAGGATATTTACGTGTACATATTGGGCTTTAGCTTGGTTCCCAGTTCTCTTATACAGTATGAAGCACAACCAGAACTGATTCCAAAAAACAAGGCTGCATTTATTGAAATTTCTGTCTCTAAGTTGCAGTTCTGTTGACCATTGTTAATTTTCTAATGAAGCTCATATGACTCGTGTTGTATGAGTGCCCTATTCTAAAATAAACTGTTAGAATTAGTTCTAAGATATGCAGGGTTAAATCAGAGTAGGATTAAAATGATGCTCATTAAGTTATGACCACCTTACCATGACTATCATGGCTCCACAACATTTACTTTGGATTATTTCAAGTCGTTGAAGGATGCCCATTTCATTGATATTCAGTGGTTTCTTGTTTATTTTTAGAGCGTTTTTCATTGGAAAGAATAGTGGTTTGTTTGTGTTGCTTAATTGATGATGATTCTCTTTTCAAATGACACTCAATTTCCCTACTTCAGAACAAGGACAACAAAATTATGATAAAGGGAACTATTTCCATAGTCTTTCATCAGTCTTACTGTATTCAGCATGAATTATTCTTAATTTTACTTATTGATTTTGTATGGATATTGTTTGGTGGATTAATTATAGTTTAAAGGGGAAATGCAACTAGATAACCATTCCCTTCTAACATTAATTTGAGGAGAAAATGGAGAATTTCTGGCCGTTCAAAGAATGATTTCAATAAAAAAAGGGAAGGGTCACCAAGGATGTGATAATGATAGACTCCATAGTGCTTTCAAACCTTACACAGTTTGGGTTGGAAGAGAACAAAGATAGGAGAGTGAGGAGTCTGGCACAAGTAAATGGAAGTAATGCCAGGCTCAGTACTGTCCATATGGTCGTTAAGCCATGCTCCTAAATCGAGAACCCCTGGGTGTCAACTCTTACATTCCTTCCCCCCTTACACATGGGATATGAATATTTGTTCCTCTTGCTGACTAAGCTTTAGCTTTTACAGCTCTGTATTGCGTATCATTTGTAAAATACGGTGGAAGCTCAATTCCCCGTTTTTGGAGGGACCCTGAAAAAAAATGTACGATACGAGAAAACTAAAAATCCAGGAATGGATTAAATTTGCCTAAATACCATAATAACGAAATATTATTTGTTATAATCTAACAAAAACTCCTGCATAAATTATGCATGTTAAAGATCCTGATACTTAATTCAATTTTACCATGGAAACTTCTTTCAGTTCAGTAACTTGCATCAGCCAAGTGTTTTGGGAAATGTAGTAGTAAATAACTCCAAGCTAAGCAACGACTGATCATAAGTTTTTTACTTCTCTCATCTAATTCAATAAAACAGTCTTGGATGAAAACTTTCTGGGAGGAGAAGAAAAGATGAACCAGTAAACCAGTTGTTTCCCAAAGTTCAAAGTAGGCCAAAATTAGAAGAAAAAGCAGAAACTAACGCACATTCAATACAAAAGAAATGATTGCAAAATCCCCACCTTTAAAAAAAAATTCATCCCTTGTTATTTGGTACCTGGTAAATGTAGTTTTTTATATGGTATGTCTTGTACCACATAAATTATTATTAGGCCTGCCTTGAATTTAAAGGTTATGTTGTATTCGAAAATATGGTTTGGAATGTAAGTATCCATTCTCAAAAGTTCTTGAGTGCATTATATTCAATCCTGCCTGTCACTAATCACGAGCCACAAAATTAATAGACAGTGTAATCATCAAAACTCAAGAAATTTTGGTTTATTCATGACCTTGAGCTAAGCTACAAAACACATTGACACACACTCTGCACAAGTCAGTAGGGTACACGTGGGAAGTGATATTAGTTTTTTAAATGTTAGGCTTCGCATATAAAACGACTGTGATTTTTATAAGGATATTTTAATGTAAAACTTCCTGTCTTAGATTGGGGCCAATACGTTAATATCCCAAGACCTCCCATGGCCATATCGTATGTATGTAATGTGCAGCATCTGTTCAGGTCCCTGATGCTCCCAGAAGATGGAGTGCATCATTGAAAACGGTAGCAGCTGTGAAAGGTCGAAGTGGATAAAAGTGCAGTGTAACAACACTTTGTAAAGAATGCCCCATTTACTCAGAAATGTGTCGTGACCAACCATAGCGGTAAGAATATCTCAAGTAACGAGACACGAGAAATCTTCCAAGCATATTGCAAATTCTCAAAATTTGATTCCTTTCTGAAAGCCCAGTGAGTAATGCCCTGACAGAAGTGCCAAGAACCTGCTCGGCGATACAGTCGTACAATGTCTGTCAAACCTCAACATCTAACCCTGGACAAAACTTAGATTTTTTTTTTTTTTTTTTAACACATATAAACATTTGACAAAATTTGTTCAGTCTTCAAGTAGAGCTGTCTGAATGCACTTTGTCTCCTTCCAACTGTTGAGGCCACTCTGCTTTATGACTTCCCATGGGTTCCCTAAACAAATACCAGATGGTGAATGTGATCTGGAGATGATCCTATAAGCAAATTAACCACCAGTCACTTTTCTGGTACTTACCCTAATTACCACAATGAGGGGAGTTAATGCAAAGATCTGTAGACATGACGTTGCTGCCCTTTCGTTCTGATTTGGTCACAGATATATATAGTAAATTTTTGTAAGTCTTGTACCGCATAAATTACCATTAGTCATACTCTACTTTTTTAAATGTTATGTCATGTCATGTTTGAGAATATGGTTTCGAGTGCAAGTAGTGATTTTCAAAAGTTCTTGAATGCATTTTATTATATTCTGCCCATCGTGAAAAATGCTTGATCGAGGATTTAGCATTGATGGGGCAGAAATTTCAGGATGTTGATGCGGGGAAATAGTTTCTTCGAGGAATAGATAGTACAGGATATTGAAAACCTGATTCAATTACGATGTTCGTGGGACCACAATTTGAACGAATAATCCACTAAAACATTGTTTCCGAGATTGGATAATCGAGGTTCTATTGTAATGGCATATTGAACAATGAGATTTCTGACTTCAATCTCAAGTTGTCCTGGCTCCAAATGTAATCTAATTTAGTCTGTTTCTTACAATTTACTAGAACATTGTTCAGAGCTATTATGTATCGTGAATCTCTCTAAAAGTATAAAATATATGTAAGCAGTGTTTCACTTCCTTTCCAAAGACAAACTTAATGAAATCAATGAAGTACAGTAAGTTTAAACTGCTAAGCATATCAGTGTATGCCGGTCCCGTGGCGTAGGGGTAGTGTGCCTGCCTCTTACCCGGAGACCCCGGGTTCGATTCCCAGCCAAGTCAGGGATTTTTACCTGACCTGAGGGCTGGTTGGAGGTCACTCAACCTACGTGATTAGAATTTTTTTTTTTGCTAGTTGCTTTACGTCGCACAGACACAGATAGGTCTTATGGCGACGATGGGACAAGGAAAGGATAGGAGTGGGGAGGAAGCGGCCGTGGCCTTAATTAAGGTACAGCCCCAGCATTTGCCTGGTGTGAAAATGGGAAACCACGGAAAACCATTTTCAGGGCTGCCGACAGTGGGGTTCGAACCTACTATCTCCCGAATACTGGATACTGGCCGCACTTAAGCGACTGCAGCTATCGAGCTCGGTGTGATTAGAATTGAGGAGCTATCTGATGGTGAGATAGCGGCCCCAGTCTAGAAAGCCAAGAATAACGGCTGAGAGGATTCGTCATGCTGACCACATGCACCGCGTAATCTGCAGGCCTTCAGGCTGAGTAGGGGTCGCTTGGTAGGCCAAAGCCCTTCAAGGGCTGTAGTGCCATGGGGTTTGGTTTGGGTTGGTTAGCAAATCAGTGTGGTATGTGCTGCCAGGTTCGGGCTAATGTGGTTTCTCTACAAGTAACACTAGTTTGCCACCATTGTTTATCCATGACCATTTTTCTGTCCAGATCTCATTGCCTTACATCACGGGTGTGAAACCTTGCCCATCGTAAGCACAGTGTCAATGCTAGTAATACCTGTGCACACTGGTGCAAGTCTCTTTCCCTTAGTCGACTTGTACTTTCCCACGTTGCTGACTCAGGGCTGTGCATGCCTTCTGATGACAGGTTCCTGTCTTGTTCTGTAAGTAGATGAAGACATGCTACTTTTATTACAGCCTATTTTCTTTTAAGTTTATATCAATATAGCATTTTGCTACAGAAGTGATATAGCAGCAGCATAATATTCAGCATTATTCTACTTCATAATATTGATTGTGAGTTGAGCATATTAAGCACCTAAAACAATAAAGGCCTGCTATTATGTTCATTGTTTATGACAAACTATTTCTTTATGTGAAGACTGCACGTCGGAGATTGGCGATCGTCATTGCAGTCTTTACTTTCGAGGCTGCCGTTCGAAACAAGAGACCCGTAATCAAGTTTAAACCATTCCTCCAAATTCATGAGCCAGGAGATCTTCCTCCTCCACAATCTGTGCCGTCCTTCGATTTTGCCTTCCGTGATTAGCTTCCGGAGATGGTTCTTGTTGTTTCGAGTTACATGGCCAAAATATTGGAGTTTTTGTCACTTGATATTGTAGAGCACTTCCATCACCTTGCCTATCCATTCGTGCACCTCTGGTGTTTCTCACCCTATCAGACCCCAGTATATGAAGCATGCGATGATATAGCCACATTTCAGATGCCTTCAAATTCTCCTCCATAGTTTTGGTTAACATCTATCCCTCATGTCCATACATTAGTGCAGGGATTACATAACACTTGAGGGCAAGTCTCGTGGACAGAGCAGATTCTTCATTTAGATAAGGACACCCCTGGCTTTCTCAATGTGAACTTTGATTTCCTGGCTGCCATCTCCTTTGTCATTCAGGCAGCACCCAAGATATTTATTTGAATGGACCCGTTCGATGGCCTCATCAGCAACTGATAATGCGGTGTCAATCACCATCTTGCTGACAACCATGTTTTTTGTTTTCCGAACATTCATCCTTAAGCCATAATCATTGCTGTGTTCATGTGATTCAGCAATGCTTGGAGATCTTTGTTGCTTCTGGTGATCATGGCGGTATCATCTGCATATTGAAGTTTGACTTTGCTGTTGATGACAATACTTTGATGAAACCCATCCGAAGCTTCTGAAAGGATTGCCTCAGAATGTAAGTTGAAGAGCATTGGAGACAGCATTTAGCCTTGTCAAAGTCCATGTCGAAGTTTTACTTCATCAGACAATGTGTTAACAACCCAAACATTCGCTTGTTGATTCCAGTAGAGTTTGGCAATGATTCGTATATCGCTGTTGTTGAGCCCCCATTCTTGAAGGAATTCTAGCATTTTAGTGTGATATATTTGGTTGAATCAATGAAGCACAAAAATCAATCAATCAATGAAGCACAAAAACACAGCCTTTTTTCATGTCCTGGCAGCGCTGTACAAGAACTTGTATCGAGAACAAAGCATTCTTTGTGCCAAATCCACTCCGAAATCTGACTTGTATGTCCACCATAAATTCTTTGCACTTTTGGAAGACTCTTCCATGAATTATTTTCAGAAAGAGCTTGAGGACATGACTCATCAAGCTGATCGTTCATTGTTTTTCACAGCGCCTTGCATTAGGCTTCTGTGGTAGTGGAATGAAAGTAGACTTGGGTTAGTCTTCGGGAATCAGGCCTGTCTGGTAAATCTTATTGAAAAGGGATGTGAGAACATTGACGTTCTCATTTCCCCTGTACCTTTAGTATCTCAGCATGCACATCGTTGGGTCCAGGAGTGTTGACGCACTTATGCCCGGTTTCTGGAATGATGAGATATCTTTCCGATAACTATTGCTTTGTTACAGCTGTCGACTCGATAAATCTTCGCTGCGTTGCACAGTGGAACAGCAGCTAACTTATCGAACTGTCAACTATTGGCTCGTTGATCAAGTTTCATAAATACACACTAGATGCCACCCCTCGTACTGCTTTGTTTTTGTGCATTAGGTGTGTTCCCTAGATTGTCAGGCGCATGCGCACAAGTAATGCATCACATTTGAGCTTTCTGTGCAGCTCCTATTATCCCCTCTTTGCCATGCAGGAAGAAATGGATATTCGACTAGTTCTTGCAGAAGTGGTGTCAGTTTCGTGGTGTTTAAGGACTGTCAGAAGAATTTTATATTGTTTGAGGATTTCGAATGAAATATGCTCACGAATGGTACATGTCACGCGCAATCCAATTTGCACTGAGCCTTATAAGTATACCGTATCTCTTCCCTGTTATTACAAAATATGAACATTGTTTGATCACAGTATAACGACATACATATCGTAATTAACATAATTATATAACCTGTTAGTTCCTTGTAATGTAATATCGTTAATTAAAAACAATCCCACGATAAAAGTATATGCTCACTGCCAATGCAAGAAGGCCTGCAGTAGGCCTACTACAATAATTGTGTAATTATCTGCTATACTCAGTTACTGGTACCAGCGCTTTTATGGACACAAATGCAGTCACAGATACAAATATGACAAGACGCAGTGGTACTGAATCTTAAAGGTTATCGTAATTAATAATTGATCAACAGGGGACAATGGAAAATTATTTGTCACAGGACGCAAATTGTCGCCTGTAACCTCTACCATACCTCCGACAGTATATTTGTTTAGCCTCAGTCTGTCTTTGAATTCATTTTCACTACTGTATAGTTCATTAGAACATTAGGCCGACGGAAGAAGATGAGAAAGCCATAGAAAATTTTAACAAACGCAATGTTAGCTGCTGATACTGAAGTACTGCGCACGCGCCCAGCAAGTTAACAAATAGATATCTCCTGCTCAGGGCCCTCTAAGTTAGCAAGCGATTTGTCGAACCGATAGATGTATCTTACGTTCGTGCAACGCCAAAACACAAGTTAACCATTCGATACCGCTATAGGTTCGATATCTCACGTTCCAGAAACCGGGCATTAATCTCACAATCATCACCTCCTCGTTGAAGATACCCGGTCCAGTATCCATCTCACTGATGCCATGATCTGCAACCCGGTCGTCGTTGACGAACTTGTTCATATACCCTTCCCATAGCTTTATCTTGTCACAGGTCGCTGCAATTAAGTTACTTTCTTAAAATAATTAAAACCTGAGGGGAGTTCACCTTTTCAGTACTGATCAGTGTACACTCTCTCTCTCTCTCTCTCTCTCTCTCTCTCTCCTGTACTTATATGTATTTATTTGCCAGCCCCGTGGTGTAGAGGTAGCGTGCCTGCCTCTTAACTGGAGGCCCCGGGTTCGATTCCCGTCCAGGTCAGGGATACCTGGACCTGAGGGCTTGGTTCGAGGTCCACTCAGCCTTCGTAATTAGAATTGAGGAGCTATCTGACGGTGAGATAGCGGCCCCGGTCTAGACAGCCAATAATAACGGCTGAGAGGATTCGTTGTGCTGACTACACGACACCTTGTAATCTGCAGGCCTTCGGGCTGAGCAGCGGTCGCTTGGTAGGCCAAGGCCTTTCAAGGGCCATAGTGCCATGAGGTTTGGTTTGGTTTTTATATGTATTTATTTACTAGAAGAAATACAATTGAATACAAGTTACACTTGGTTCATGAAAACTTATGATAAGCACTGTTATTAAGGAATACCGTTTTTCTATTTGATCTTCTAGTGTTACTGGGGGTCTGATATATGTGTATCGTAAGGGTCCTTGAAAATTCTATCTTGATGTGAAATAACAAATGCCACACCAAAACTGCAGAAAGTTGAAAAGATGACACTTAAAAATTGTCTTTAAAACATGATGTCCTTGAGGCTAGTTAAAAAAATCTATATTGTCTAAGGACGCTTTGATAATATAGTTGTGTGTTTTGTTGCCTGGGGAACTACTCTCATTGACAAATATGTACAAATCATGGTTACATTAAAATAAAGCATGTATGAACGTCAAGATTTTAATCTGTAGAGATGTAATGGATTCTAGAAAAAAAAAAATTGCATAAGAATTTTACAACTTAAAAAGGGAAAGCAGAGAAAGCCAGTTGTAATGGAAAAATAAGTACTCACTCCACTGCTAGTGCCCATTGCATGGCGTGCATTTGAACAAGGTTGTTTAGAGACTGCTGCCGACTGAGTTGCTACGGTGAGCGGCTGTAAGGAAGGAGATGGGGACATGAGGTGAGAAGTGTGGCTAAGATAGGATTAATGCAGATAAACATAATAAATACTCAGCAGTGAGTATCCATATGACAGATTTCAACCATTCCTTCTCAACTATAAACCACAGTTTGGTCATTTTACATCCAGTTAACAAAGGTTTTTTTAATGAAAATTTAAGAAAATATATATCAGTATTGACCAAAGATTTAATCCTAATCATAATCTAAATGGGATAACAAAAAAATATTAATGTTCTTTTTGAAGAAATCTTTAAATTATTCCCTCTGACAGATAGTAATAAAAAGTCTACTGCAAACATCACACATTTCCCGTCCCCCTTTCACTTCCTATCGTAGCCACATTCCCCCTCCACCCATGCTGGATTGGCCTTGGTGTAGAGCCAGACTAACAAGGTATCCCCCGAGTTTCTTGAGAGGTTTTGTGCTCTTTCTCTGCATTTCTGTTTCTACCTTTACTATCATACCCTTCTTAATTTTCACTTCTCCGACTGTCTAGCTACCCAGCCTCTCTCCCATGGGTAGAATGTTTGTCTTTGAGTGAGTGCATGCATATGGAAATTTCATCCTCCTCCAATCACAAGTTTCGGGTTGTGGTGAGGTGATTGCAGCTACTGGGTGAGTAGTCGCTAGCAGCCTTCTTCCAGATACCGGGCAACCTTTGGAGTACAACGCCTTACCTTGGCATGCAAGGTTCTGCCGAGGGTTCACTGTATATTTCCTGAGCTACTCATAGGACCATGAATGGAATCTGCTTTTCTTGTGGTTAACTCACCTAAGGTCGCCGGCCTTTAAATGGCATTTTTTAAAAGGCAAGAAGAGAAGAAGATATTCTGCCATAACTCGTAACGATCGACTCCCTCCATTCCTGGTGGCTTCTAGGGTCCATGATCAGTCCGTTCCTTATAAGTAATTTGGTTGAAGATATTGTTGGTGGTTAAGTTGAAGAAATGTGGAAGCTACATGATGGATCTGTACCATTCAAGACATCAACAGTAGAGCAGAGTAGATGGTTGCTTGGGCCTACGATGTTTGGGAATGTGGCTATCAAGACCAAGAAGTACAAATCCCTGAACTCCACAATGATTTGGTTAATGCTTTCCATGATGATATAAGGAACCTTGAACATTGGGACGTTACTGATGTGCGTAGGTTGTAAGGTAAAAAGGTGTCGGTGATAACCTGCTCAATAAGGGCACCTTCATCTTGACTTTTTACGCCCAGGATATTCCTGCTCCAGTGAGGTGTTACATCTGTCAAAAATTTGGCCGTACCTCATTGCGTTGTCAAGGTTCAACAACCTGTGGGCTTTGTGGAAAATGTCAGCATGCTGGTGTTGAGTGTACACCACTGTCCATGTATGTCAACTGCACTGGCATACATGCTCCAATATCCAAGGACTGTCCCGCTTTCAGGAAGAAGAAAAATCCAGGAGATCAAAACACTGGATAAACAATCCTGTCCAGATGCCTGTAGGAAGTTTAACTCAGTGGCTCTTCTGGAATTCTTAATTTCCTTCACTGAAAAAGTGGCCCAAGTACGAATCTTGCCAGGAATTTTCGTACCTGCTGCAAGCACTTCCAGAACTGAAACATCAATTAGTAGTCACCGACAACCAATAGCTATGCAGAGTACTGACGTTTCCAAGAATACCTTCTGGAAACCATGTAGTCCATTATTGCCGACGTCACCTGGAAAGGTCTCTTCCCGGGCACGTTCGGCTGGGAAGTCCTTCCCTACCAGGGCAGGGGACGCAGACAAAGGAGAAGGGGTAGGTCCAGCGCTCCCTTAAGAAGTGGGTGGAGAAGCTCATAGCATCCCCGAAGAAGATTGGCAAACCATCTGCTGGATCTCCTCCCAAGATTACAGAAATGATGGGCAAGAGCGAGAGGTTCCAAGATCCTCTTGCTCGATCAGTTTCTGGGGTACCCAGTTCTCCCAGTAAGAAGGCCCACCGTTTCAAATCAGAGTTCACTATCCATGGAGTACGCAGTTGCCAAGTCATCCTCCACTGGGGAGATAATGGAGACTGAACCACTCATTATCGAGGAGGGTGATAATGACAAAATTGACACTGACAGTGATGGCAGGACCGGGCGAGTTGGCCGTGCGCGTAGAGGCGCGCGGCTGTGAGCTTGCATCCGGGAGATAGTAGGTTCGAATCCCACTATCGGCAGCCCTGAAGATGGTTTTCCGTGGTTTCCCATTTTCACACCAGGCAAATGCTGGGGCTGTACCCTAATTAAGGCCATGGCAGCTTCCTTCCAACTCCTAGGCCTTTCCTATCCCATCGTCGCCATAAGGCCTATCTGTGTCGGTGCGACGTAAAGCCCCTAGCAAAAAAAAAAAAAAGTGATGGCAGGAAATGGCGGGTAGCTGGAGGAAAGAAGGACAAGCAGTTATCCTAATTTTGTTGTGTTTCCCATCCACACGATAGCACTGCAATAGTTATCACTGTTGCTTAGCTGATTTACATTAATTGATATCAGTCTCTGCGGCCTCTATAATATGTCTGCAGGAATCTCATTTGAGACCTGGACATGACAAGACTATGAGACGGTGTCGTTTTTATTCTAAAGATAGAGTAGCTGTGGATGGCGGAGCAACTGGGGGTGCCGGGCTTGAGTGGCTCATAAGGTTGAGATGCTCGCCTTGTGACCCCAACTTGGCAGGTTCGATCCTGGCTCAGTCCAGTGGTACTTGGTGTTGAAATACATCAGCCTTGTGTTGGTAGATTTTCTGGCAATTAAAGGAACTCCTGTGGGGCTAAGTTCTGGCACCTCGGCTTCTCTGAATTCTGTTAAAGTAGTTAGTGGGACGTAAAGCCAATAACATTATTTTCAATTGGGGGAATTTGTACCCTAATCAACTCCAGTATCTTCAGTGACGAAGTGCCACTACTAACTCGGCTGGACGCAGTTGTAGTTCGCGCTCCGTTGGCAGTAATTACAGCTGTGTGCAATGTAGTTTTCACCAGACTATCTTCATATACATGAACTCTTAAGATTTATCGCTGAATTACCTCCTTGTTGGGAGACGTGATTGCCCGTTACATCCTCTGGGATTCTCAGTCTTTCTGCGCTAGAAGGAGGATTCTTGAGTGATTGATCCACGAGTTCAATCTTTGTGTGTGTAACATAGGAGAACTTACACATTTCACACATGGCACATTCTCCCACCTGGGGCCTATTCCACAAAAGTAAGGTCTTGTACATTACAAGTTACTAGTGTGGGTTCTTGTAATGTATGGAGTTGTACATTTCTGTTCCACAAAAGATTGAAAGTTTCTTGTATATTACAAGTGAATTGTTACAAGTTTTACAAGTGACGACATATCAATAAACATACTACGTCATAGCATGAATCAGCTGTTTATCTTTGTATTCCATTCTTTGAATTAGGTTATGCTTGCCTCATTTATCGTAATATCATACTTTAAGGTAAGTTATGCAGCAAATATTCAAAGAAATCTAATATTTCTGTGAATTTCTTAATGCTACGATGTTATTTTCAGTTTATTTCTTTGATGAAAGAAAATTACTCCGTTATTATCACCCATTCTGTTCTTCCGCGATCCTCGCATATGTTCCACGATAGTCTGACATACCTTGGTCTGTCATTAGGAATCAGATGCCGCTAATAACGATGTTCAGCCCGCCAAACTTAATTGTCTTGATTTATGAGTTTCATTTCCATATTGACAGATTACACATGTACAGATAAGAAAGGGTTTCCACCTTATCAATGCTGTTTATTGTAAGAATTAGCTTACAGTACCGGTTTCAACACTAATTGGTCATCATCAGCTGAACATAAATACCTTTACATTGTGTCAAACATTAATTGATATTGCCCCTTCTGAAGGGAGGTGCCGTAAGGAAGCACCATGTCTGAGTGTCCAAATTGGGCATATTAAGTGTGAATCTATATATATAAAAGCAAGTCGGGCTGGAGCGATGTATATATAAATATTTAAAAATGAAAAAAGACGTGAATTAATGAGGCACATCCAGAAATCTCAGAAATTTGGAACTTGGTACGGAGGAAACTGATGCCCCCAAGATCCCTAGAAAAATCGGAAATTCTCAAAATTCCCTGAAGGGGGCACGCTGGGGGGGCTCAAATTTTGGGCTCAGCATAAGAACACAGTCCTATAGTATATCCAAAACGATAACCTATAGGTTTCGTGGGCTTAAAAATTTTCGAGAATTTCCTCATTTTTATCCCCTATCCCCCCAAATCAAAATGGCGGCACAACCTGCCAGACGAAGTAGACAATTGAAATTTGGTGAAATTATAGCTTTTGGTCCCTAACCGACGGGAAAATTCCAAGATGTTCAAATTTTTCACTTTTTACCCCCCAAAGATATCGAAATATGGAGGCAATTTTAATGACTGTGCAGACATTCCTTTTGAGCTATTTTTTGGCTAAACGGTAAGTCGTATCACAAAACGGATGGCACAATGTCTCTTCAATTCGGAGTGATCTACAACTTTGGTCCTGTGACATTTTGTCGTATCTCTCTCCCTTATACGTTAAATTTGGCCGTATTTCTGGATTGTTCGTAAATTTGGTGATTTTTACAAGTATATTTCATTTTTTGACACACTTATAAGAATGATAGGATCATCACGTTGTGTGCGCACATTGGCACGATTAAGGGACATATGTGTACCAAATTTCATGATTTTAGCTTATACATAAGTAGGCAAAAAGTAATGTAAAATGTTAAAAATGCACCCAAATTTCACCCTATTCAAAATTTGATCTCAATTTACCCCCTTAATATGGGAGATACGAGGAAATGGTTTAGAAACAAACATGTAGAGCGATAAATGAGGCGTCTGATGGCGCAAACCGTTTCTTAATATCATAAACCGTTTAGGAGATATGAATCTCGAAGTGGAAGTCTGCACTTTTCAACGTGCTCATGCTTATCTGTCATCTATATATATAAAAGCAAGTCGGGCTGGAGCGATGTATATATAAATATTTAAAAATGAAAAAAGACGTGAATTAATGAGGCACATCCAGAAATCTCAGAAATTTGGAACTTGGTACGGAGGAAACTGATGCCCCCAAGATCCCTAGAAAAATCGGAAATTCTCAAAATTCCCTGAAGGGGGCACGCTGGGGGGGCTCAAATTTTGGGCTCAGCATACGAACACAGTCGTATAGTATATCCAAAACGATAACCTATAGGTTTCGTGGGCTTAAAAATTTTCGAGAATTTCCTCATTTTTATCCCCTATCCCCCCAAATCAAAATGGCGGCACAACCTGCCAGACAAAGTAGACAATTGAAATTTGGTGAAATTATAGCTTTTGGTCCCTAACCGACGGGAAAATTCCAAGATGTTCAAATTTTTCACTTTTTACCCCCCAAAGATATCGAAATATGGAGGCAATTTTAATGACTGTGCAGACATTCCTTTTGAGCTATTTTTTGGCTAAACGGTAAGTCGTATCACAAAACGGATGGCACAATGTCCCTTCAATTCGGAGTGATCTACAACTTTGGTCCTGTGACATTTTGTCGTATCTCTCTCCCTTATACGTTAAATTTGGCCGTATTTCTGGATTGTTCGTAAATTTGGTGATTTTTACAAGTATATTTCATTGTTTGACACACTTATAAGAATGATAGGATCATCACGTTGTGTGCGCACATTGGCACGATTAAGGGACATATGTGTACCAAATTTCATGATTTTAGCTTATACATAAGTAGGCAAAAAGTAATGTAAAATGTTAAAAATGCACCCAAATTTCACCCTATTCAAAATTTGATCTCAATTTACCCCCTTAATATGGGAGATACGAGGAAATGGTTTAGAAACAAACATGTAGAGCGATAAATGAGGCGTCTGATGGCGCAAACCGTTTCTTAATATCATAAACCGTTTAGGAGATATGAATCTCGAAGTGGAAGTCTGCACTTTTCAACGTGCTCATGCTTATCTGTCATCTATATATATAAAAGCAAGTCGGGCTGGAGCGATGTATATATAAATATTTAAAAATGAAAAAAGACGTGAATTAATGAGGCACATCCAGAAATCTCAGAAATTTGGAACTTGGTACGGAGGAAACTGATGCCCCCAAGATCCCTAGAAAAATCGGAAATTCTCAAAATTCCCTGAAGGGGGCACGCTGGGGGGGCTCAAATTTTGGGCTCAGCATAAGAACACAGTCCTATAGTATATCCAAAACGATAACCTATAGGTTTCGTGGGCTTAAAAATTTTCGAGAATTTCCTCATTTTTATCCCCTATCCCCCCAAATCAAAATGGCGGCACAACCTGCCAGACGAAGTAGACAATTGAAATTTGGTGAAATTATAGCTTTTGGTCCCTAACCGACGGGAAAATTCCAAGATGTTCAAATTTTTCACTTTTTACCCCCCAAAGATATCGAAATATGGAGGCAATTTTAATGACTGTGCAGACATTCCTTTTGAGCTATTTTTTGGCTAAACGGTAAGTCGTATCACAAAACGGATGGCACAATGTCTCTTCAATTCGGAGTGATCTACAACTTTGGTCCTGTGACATTTTGTCGTATCTCTCTCCCTTATACGTTAAATTTGGCCGTATTTCTGGATTGTTCGTAAATTTGGTGATTTTTACAAGTATATTTCATTTTTTGACACACTTATAAGAATGATAGGATCATCACGTTGTGTGCGCACATTGGCACGATTAAGGGACATATGTGTACCAAATTTCATGATTTTAGCTTATACATAAGTAGGCAAAAAGTAATGTAAAATGTTAAAAATGCACCCAAATTTCACCCTATTCAAAATTTGATCTCAATTTACCCCCTTAATATGGGAGATACGAGGAAATGGTTTAGAAACAAACATGTAGAGCGATAAATGAGGCGTCTGATGGCGCAAACCGTTTCTTAATATCATAAACCGTTTAGGAGATATGAATCTCGAAGTGGAAGTCTGCACTTTTCAACGTGCTCATGCTTATCTGTCATCTATATATATAAAAGCAAGTCGGGCTGGAGCGATGTATATATAAATATTTAAAAATGAAAAAAGACGTGAATTAATGAGGCACATCCAGAAATCTCAGAAATTTGGAACTTGGTACGGAGGAAACTGATGCCCCCAAGATCCCTAGAAAAATCGGAAATTCTCAAAATTCCCTGAAGGGGGCACGCTGGGGGGGCTCAAATTTTGGGCTCAGCATACGAACACAGTCGTATAGTATATCCAAAACGATAACCTATAGGTTTCGTGGGCTTAAAAATTTTCGAGAATTTCCTCATTTTTATCCCCTATCCCCCCAAATCAAAATGGCGGCACAACCTGCCAGACAAAGTAGACAATTGAAATTTGGTGAAATTATAGCTTTTGGTCCCTAACCGACGGGAAAATTCCAAGATGTTCAAATTTTTCACTTTTTACCCCCCAAAGATATCGAAATATGGAGGCAATTTTAATGACTGTGCAGACATTCCTTTTGAGCTATTTTTTGGCTAAACGGTAAGTCGTATCACAAAACGGATGGCACAATGTCCCTTCAATTCGGAGTGATCTACAACTTTGGTCCTGTGACATTTTGTCGTATCTCTCTCCCTTATACGTTAAATTTGGCCGTATTTCTGGATTGTTCGTAAATTTGGTGATTTTTACAAGTATATTTCATTGTTTGACACACTTATAAGAATGATAGGATCATCACGTTGTGTGCGCACATTGGCACGATTAAGGGACATATGTGTACCAAATTTCATGATTTTAGCTTATACATAAGTAGGCAAAAAGTAATGTAAAATGTTAAAAATGCACCCAAATTTCACCCTATTCAAAATTTGATCTCAATTTACCCCCTTAATATGGGAGATACGAGGAAATGGTTTAGAAACAAACATGTAGAGCGATAAATGAGGCGTCTGATGGCGCAAACCGTTTCTTAATATCATAAACCGTTTAGGAGATATGAATCTCGAAGTGGAAGTCTGCACTTTTCAACGTGCTCATGCTTATCTGTCATCTATATATATAAAAGCAAGTCGGGCTGGAGCGATGTATATATAAATATTTAAAAATGAAAAAAGACGTGAATTAATGAGGCACATCCAGAAATCTCAGAAATTTGGAACTTGGTACGGAGGAAACTGATGCCCCCAAGATCCCTAGAAAAATCGGAAATTCTCAAAATTCCCTGAAGGGGGCACGCTGGGGGGGCTCAAATTTTGGGCTCAGCATAAGAACACAGTCGTATAGTATATCCAAAACGATAACCTATAGGTTTCGTGGGCTTAAAAATTTTCGAGAATTTCCTCATTTTTATCCCCTATCCCCCCAAATCAAAATGGCGGCACAACCTGCCAGACGAAGTAGACAATTGAAATTTGGTGAAATTATAGCTTTTGGTCCCTAACCGACGGGAAAATTCCAAGATGTTCAAATTTTTCACTTTTTACCCCCCAAAGATATCGAAATATGGAGGCAATTTTAATGACTGTGCAGACATTCCTTTTGAGCTATTTTTTGGCTAAACGGTAAGTCGTATCACAAAACGGATGGCACAATGTCCCTTCAATTCGGAGTGATCTACAACTTTGGTCCTGTGACATTTTGTCGTATCTCTCTCCCTTATACGTTAAATTTGGCCGTATTTCTGGATTGTTCGTAAATTTGGTGATTTTTACAAGTATATTTCATTGTTTGACACACTTATAAGAATGATAGGATCATCACGTTGTGTGCGCACATTGGCCCGATTAAGGGACATTTGTGTACCAAATTTCATGATTTTAGCTTATACATAAGTAGGCAAAAAGTAATGTAAAATGTTAAAAATGCACCCAAATTTCACCCTATTCAAAATTTGATCTCAATTTACCCCCTTAATATGGGAGATACGAGGAAATGGTTTAGAAACAAACATGTAGAGCGATAAATGTGGCGTCTGATGGCGCAAACCGTTTCTTAATATCATAAACCGTTTAGGAGATATGAATCTCGAAGTGGAAGTCTGCACTTTTCAACGTGCTCATGCTTATCTGTCATCTATATATATAAAAGCAAGTCGGGCTGGAGCGATGTATATATAAATATTTAAAAATGAAAAAAGACGTGAATTAATGAGGCACATCCAGAAATCTCAGAAATTTGGAACTTGGTACGGAGGAAACTGATGCCCCCAAGATCCCTAGAAAAATCGGAAATTCTCAAAATTCCCTGAAGGGGGCACGCTGGGGGGGCTCAAATTTTGGGCTCAGCATAAGAACACAGTCGTATAGTATATCCAAAACGATAACCTATAGGTTTCGTGGGCTTAAAAATTTTCGAGAATTTCCTCATTTTTATCCCCTATCCCCCCAAATCAAAATGGCGGCACAACCTGCCAGACGAAGTAGACAATTGAAATTTGGTGAAATTATAGCTTTTGGTCCCTAACCGACGGGAAAATTCCAAGATGTTCAAATTTTTCACTTTTTACCCCCCAAAGATATCGAAATATGGAGGCAATTTTAATGACTGTGCAGACATTCCTTTTGAGCTATTTTTTGGCTAAACGGTAAGTCGTATCACAAAACGGATGGCACAATGTCTCTTCAATTCGGAGTGATCTACAACTTTGGTCCTGTGACATTTTGTCGTATCTCTCTCCCTTATACGTTAAATTTGGCCGTATTTCTGGATTGTTCGTAAATTTGGTGATTTTTACAAGTATATTTCATTTTTTGACACACTTATAAGAATGATAGGATCATCACGTTGTGTGCGCACATTGGCACGATTAAGGGACATATGTGTACCAAATTTCATGATTTTAGCTTATACATAAGTAGGCAAAAAGTAATGTAAAATGTTAAAAATGCACCCAAATTTCACCCTATTCAAAATTTGATCTCAATTTACCCCCTTAATATGGGAGATACGAGGAAATGGTTTAGAAACAAACATGTAGAGCGATAAATGAGGCGTCTGATGGCGCAAACCGTTTCTTAATATCATAAACCGTTTAGGAGATATGAATCTCGAAGTGGAAGTCTGCACTTTTCAACGTGCTCATGCTTATCTGTCATCTATATATATAAAAGCAAGTCGGGCTGGAGCGATGTATATATAAATATTTAAAAATGAAAAAAGACGTGAATTAATGAGGCACATCCAGAAATCTCAGAAATTTGGAACTTGGTACGGAGGAAACTGATGCCCCCAAGATCCCTAGAAAAATCGGAAATTCTCAAAATTCCCTGAAGGGGGCATGCTGGGGGGGCTCAAATTTTGGGCTCAGCATAAGAACACAGTCGTATAGTATATCCAAAACGATAACCTATAGGTTTCGTGGGCTTAAAAATTTTCGAGAATTTCCTCATTTTTATCCCCTATCCCCCCAAATCAAAATGGCGGCACAACCTGCCAGACGAAGTAGACAATTGAAATTTGGTGAAATTATAGCTTTTGGTCCCTAACCGACGGGAAAATTCCAAGATGTTCAAATTTTTCACTTTTTACCCCCCAAAGATATCGAAATATGGAGGCAATTTTAATGACTGTGCAGACATTCCTTTTGAGCTATTTTTTGGCTAAACGGTAAGTCGTATCACAAAACGGATGGCACAATGTCCCTTCAATTCGGAGTGATCTACAACTTTGGTCCTGTGACATTTTGTCGTATCTCTCTCCCTTATACGTTAAATTTGGCCGTATTTCTGGATTGTTCGTAAATTTGGTGATTTTTACAAGTATATTTCATTGTTTGACACACTTATAAGAATGATAGGATCATCACGTTGTGTGCGCACATTGGCACGATTAAGGGACATTTGTGTACCAAATTTCATGATTTTAGCTTATACATAAGTAGGCAAAAAGTAATGTAAAATGTTAAAAATGCACCCAAATTTCACCCTATTCAAAATTTGATCTCAATTTACCCCCTTAATATGGGAGATACGAGGAAATGGTTTAGAAACAAACATGTAGAGCGATAAATGAGGCGTCTGATGGCGCAAACCGTTTCTTAATATCATAAACCGTTTAGGAGATATGAATCTCGAAGTGGAAGTCTGCACTCTTCAACGTGCTCATGCTTATCTGTCATCTATATATATATAAAAGCAAGTCGGGCTGGAGCGATGTATATATAAATATTTAAAAATGAAAAAAGACGTGAATTAATGAGGCACATCCAGAAATCTCAGAAATTTGGAACTTGGTACGGAGGAAACTGATGCCCCCAAGATCCCTAGAAAAATCGGAAATTCTCAAAATTCCCTGAAGGGGGCACGCTGGGGGGGCTCAAATTTTGGGCTCAGCATAAGAACACAGTCGTATAGTATATCCAAAACGATAACCTATAGGTTTCGTGGGCTTAAAAATTTTCGAGAATTTCCTCATTTTTATCCCCTATCCCCCCAAATCAAAATGGCGGCACAACCTGCCAGACGAAGTAGACAATTGAAATTTGGTGAAATTATAGCTTTTGGTCCCTAACCGACGGGAAAATTCCAAGATGTTCAAATTTTTCACTTTTTACCCCCCAAAGATATCGAAATATGGAGGCAATTTTAATGACTGTGCAGACATTCCTTTTGAGCTATTTTTTGGCTAAACGGTAAGTCGTATCACAAAACGGATGGCACAATGTCTCTTCAATTCGGAGTGATCTACAACTTTGGTCCTGTGACATTTTGTCGTATCTCTCTCCCTTATACGTTAAATTTGGCCGTATTTCTGGATTGTTCGTAAATTTGGTGATTTTTACAAGTATATTTCATTGTTTGACACACTTATAAGAATGATAGGATCATCACGTTGTGTGCGCACATTGGCACGATTAAGGGACATTTGTGTACCAAATTTCATGATTTTAGCTTATACATAAGTAGGCAAAAGTAATGTAAAATGTTAAAAATGCACCCAAATTTCACCCTATTCAAAATTTGATCTCAATTTACCCCCTTAATATGGGAGATACGAGGAAATGGTTTAGAAACAAACATGTAGAGCGATAAATGAGGCGTCTGATGGCGCAAACCGTTTCTTAATATCATAAACCGTTTAGGAGATATGAATCTCGAAGTGGAAGTCTGCACTTTTCAACGTGCTCATGCTTATCTGTCATCTATATATATAAAAGCAAGTCGGGCTGGAGCGATGTATATATAAATATTTAAAAATGAAAAAAGACGTGAATTAATGAGGCACATCCAGAAATCTCAGAAATTTGGAACTTGGTACGGAGGAAACTGATGCCCCCAAGATCCCTAGAAAAATCGGAAATTCTCAAAATTCCCTGAAGGGGGCACGCTGGGGGGGCTCAAATTTTGGGCTCAGCATAAGAACACAGTCGTATAGTATATCCAAAACGATAACCTATAGGTTTCGTGGGCTTAAAAATTTTCGAGAATTTCCTCATTTTTATCCCCTATCCCCCCAAATCAAAATGGCGGCACAACCTGCCAGACGAAGTAGACAATTGAAACTTGGTGAAATTATAGCTTTTGGTCCCTAACCGACGGGAAAATTCCAAGATGTTCAAATTTTTCACTTTTTACCCCCCAAAGATATCGAAATATGGAGGCAATTTTAATGACTGTGCAGACATTCCTTTTGAGCTATTTTTTGGCTAAACGGTAAGTCGTATCACAAAACGGATGGCACAATGTCTCTTCAATTCGGAGTGATCTACAACTTTGGTCCTGTGACATTTTGTCGTATCTCTCTCCCTTATACGTTAAATTTGGCCGTATTTCTGGATTGTTCGTAAATTTGGTGATTTTTACAAGTATATTTCATTTTTTGACACACTTATAAGAATGATAGGATCATCACGTTGTGTGCGCACATTGGCACGATTAAGGGACATATGTGTACCAAATTTCATGATTTTAGCTTATACATAAGTAGGCAAAAAGTAATGTAAAATGTTAAAAATGCACCCAAATTTCACCCTATTCAAAATTTGATCTCAATTTACCCCCTTAATATGGGAGATACGAGGAAATGGTTTAGAAACAAACATGTAGAGCGATAAATGAGGCGTCTGATGGCGCAAACCGTTTCTTAATATCATAAACCGTTTAGGAGATATGAATCTCGAAGTGGAAGTCTGCACTTTTCAACGTGCTCATGCTTATCTGTCATCTATATATATAAAAGCAAGTCGGGCTGGAGCGATGTATATATAAATATTTAAAAATGAAAAAAGACGTGAATTAATGAGGCACATCCAGAAATCTCAGAAATTTGGAACTTGGTACGGAGGAAACTGATGCCCCCAAGATCCCTAGAAAAATCGGAAATTCTCAAAATTCCCTGAAGGGGGCACGCTGGGGGGGCTCAAATTTTGGGCTCAGCATAAGAACACAGTCGTATAGTATATCCAAAACGATAACCTATAGGTTTCGTGGGCTTAAAAATTTTCGAGAATTTCCTCATTTTTATCCCCTATCCCCCCAAATCAAAATGGCGGCACAACCTGCCAGACGAAGTAGACAATTGAAATTTGGTGAAATTATAGCTTTTGGTCCCTAACCGACGGGAAAATTCCAAGATGTTCAAATTTTTCACTTTTTACCCCCCAAAGATATCGAAATATGGAGGCAATTTTAATGACTGTGCAGACATTCCTTTTGAGCTATTTTTTGGCTAAACGGTAAGTCGTATCACAAAACGGATGGCACAATGTCTCTTCAATTCGGAGTGATCTACAACTTTGGTCCTGTGACATTTTGTCGTATCTCTCTCCCTTATACGTTAAATTTGGCCGTATTTCTGGATTGTTCGTAAATTTGGTGATTTTTACAAGTATATTTCATTGTTTGACACACTTATAAGAATGATAGGATGATCACGTTGTGTGCGCACATTGGCACGATTAAGGGACATATGTGTACCAAATTTCATGATTTTAGCTTATACATAAGTAGGCAAAAAGTAATGTAAAATGTTAAAAATGCACCCAAATTTCACCCTATTCAAAATTTGATCTCAATTTACCCCCTTAATATGGGAGATACGAGGAAATGGTTTAGAAACAAACATGTAGAGCGATAAATGAGGCGTCTGATGGCGCAAACCGTTTCTTAATATCATAAACCGTTTAGGAGATATGAATCTCGAAGTGGAAGTCTGCACTTTTCAACGTGCTCATGCTTATCTGTCATCTATCTATATATATAAAAGCAAGTCAGGCTGGAGCGATGTATATATAAATATTTAAAAATGAAAAAAGACGTGAATTAATGAGGCACATCCAGAAATCTCAGAAATTTGGAACTTGGTACGGAGGAAACTGATGCCCCCAAGATCCCTAGAAAAATCGGAAATTCTCAAAATTCCCTGAAGGGGGCACGCTGGGGGGGCTCAAATTTTGGGCTCAGCATAAGAACACAGTCGTATAGTATATCCAAAACGATAACCTATAGGTTTCGTGGGCTTAAAAATTTTCGAGAATTTCCTCATTTTTATCCCCTATCCCCCCAAATCAAAATGGCGGCACAACCTGCCAGACGAAGTAGACAATTGAAATTTGGTGAAATTATAGCTTTTGGTCCCTAACCGACGGGAAAATTCCAAGATGTTCAAATTTTTCACTTTTAACCCCCCAAAGATATCGAAATATGGAGGCAATTTTAATGACTGTGCAGACATTCCTTTTGAGCTATATTTTGGCTAAACGGTAAGTCGTATCACAAAACGGATGGCACAATGTCCCTTCAATTCGGAGTGATCTACAACTTTGGTCCTGTGACATTTTGTCGTATCTCTCTCCCTTATACGTTAAATTTGGCCGTATTTCTGGATTGTTCGTAAATTTGGTGATTTTTACAAGTATATTTCATTTTTTGACACACTTATAAGAATGATAGGATCATCACGTTGTGTGCGCACATTGGCACGATTAAGGGACATATGTGTACCAAATTTCATGATTTTAGCTTATACATAAGTAGGCAAAAAGTAATGTAAAATGTTAAAAATGCACCCAAATTTCACCCTATTCAAAATTTGATCTCAATTTACCCCCTTAATATGGGAGATACGAGGAAATGGTTTAGAAACAAACATGTAGAGCGATAAATGAGGCGTCTGATGGCGCAAACCGTTTCTTAATATCATAAACCGTTTAGGAGATATGAATCTCGAAGTGGAAGTCTGCACTTTTCAACGTGCTCATGCTTATCTGTCATCTATATATATAAAAGCAAGTCGGGCTGGAGCGATGTATATATAAATATTTAAAAATGAAAAAAGACGTGAATTAATGAGGCACATCCAGAAATCTCAGAAATTTGGAACTTGGTACGGAGGAAACTGATGCCCCCAAGATCCCTAGAAAAATCGGAAATTCTCAAAATTCCCTGAAGGGGGCACGCTGGGGGGGCTCAAATTTTGGGCTCAGCATACGAACACAGTCGTATAGTATATCCAAAACGATAACCTATAGGTTTCGTGGGCTTAAAAATTTTCGAGAATTTCCTCATTTTTATCCCCTATCCCCCCAAATCAAAATGGCGGCACAACCTGCCAGACAAAGTAGACAATTGAAATTTGGTGAAATTATAGCTTTTGGTCCCTAACCGACGGGAAAATTCCAAGATGTTCAAATTTTTCACTTTTTACCCCCCAAAGATATCGAAATATGGAGGCAATTTTAATGACTGTGCAGACATTCCTTTTGAGCTATTTTTTGGCTAAACGGTAAGTCGTATCACAAAACGGATGGCACAATGTCCCTTCAATTCGGAGTGATCTACAACTTTGGTCCTGTGACATTTTGTCGTATCTCTCTCCCTTATACGTTAAATTTGGCCGTATTTCTGGATTGTTCGAAAATTTGGTGATTTTTACAAGTATATTTCATTGTTTGACACACTTATAAGAATGATAGGATCATCACGTTGTGTGCGCACATTGGCACGATTAAGGGACATATGTGTACCAAATTTCATGATTTTAGCTTATACATAAGTAGGCAAAAAGTAATGTAAAATGTTAAAAATGCACCCAAATTTCACCCTATTCAAAATTTGATCTCAATTTACCCCCTTAATATGGGAGATACGAGGAAATGGTTTAGAAACAAACATGTAGAGCGATAAATGAGGCGTCTGATGGCGCAAACCGTTTCTTAATATCATAAACCGTTTAGGAGATATGAATCTCGAAGTGGAAGTCTGCACTTTTCAACGTGCTCATGCTTATCTGTCATCTATATATATAAAAGCAAGTCGGGCTGGAGCGATGTATATATAAATATTTAAAAATGAAAAAAGACGTGAATTAATGAGGCACATCCAGAAATCTCAGAAATTTGGAACTTGGTACGGAGGAAACTGATGCCCCCAAGATCCCTAGAAAAATCGGAAATTCTCAAAATTCCCTGAAGGGGGCACGCTGGGGGGGCTCAAATTTTGGGCTCAGCATAAGAACACAGTCGTATAGTATATCCAAAACGATAACCTATAGGTTTCGTGGGCTTAAAAATTTTCGAGAATTTCCTCATTTTTATCCCCTATCCCCCCAAATCAAAATGGCGGCACAACCTGCCAGACGAAGTAGACAATTGAAATTTGGTGAAATTATAGCTTTTGGTCCCTAACCGACGGGAAAATTCCAAGATGTTCAAATTTTTCACTTTTTACCCCCCAAAGATATCGAAATATGGAGGCAATTTTAATGACTGTGCAGACATTCCTTTTGAGCTATTTTTTGGCTAAACGGTAAGTCGTATCACAAAACGGATGGCACAATGTCCCTTCAATTCGGAGTGATCTACAACTTTGGTCCTGTGACATTTTGTCGTATCTCTCTCCCTTATACGTTAAATTTGGCCGTATTTCTGGATTGTTCGTAAATTTGGTGATTTTTACAAGTATATTTCATTGTTTGACACACTTATAAGAATGATAGGATCATCACGTTGTGTGCGCACATTGGCCCGATTAAGGGACATTTGTGTACCAAATTTCATGATTTTAGCTTATACATAAGTAGGCAAAAAGTAATGTAAAATGTTAAAAATGCACCCAAATTTCACCCTATTCAAAATTTGATCTCAATTTACCCCCTTAATATGGGAGATACGAGGAAATGGTTTAGAAACAAACATGTAGAGCGATAAATGTGGCGTCTGATGGCGCAAACCGTTTCTTAATATCATAAACCGTTTAGGAGATATGAATCTCGAAGTGGAAGTCTGCACTTTTCAACGTGCTCATGCTTATCTGTCATCTATATATATAAAAGCAAGTCGGGCTGGAGCGATGTATATATAAATATTTAAAAATGAAAAAAGACGTGAATTAATGAGGCACATCCAGAAATCTCAGAAATTTGGAACTTGGTACGGAGGAAACTGATGCCCCCAAGATCCCTAGAAAAATCGGAAATTCTCAAAATTCCCTGAAGGGGGCACGCTGGGGGGGCTCAAATTTTGGGCTCAGCATAAGAACACAGTCGTATAGTATATCCAAAACGATAACCTATAGGTTTCGTGGGCTTAAAAATTTTCGAGAATTTCCTCATTTTTATCCCCTATCCCCCCAAATCAAAATGGCGGCACAACCTGCCAGACGAAGTAGACAATTGAAATTTGGTGAAATTATAGCTTTTGGTCCCTAACCGACGGGAAAATTCCAAGATGTTCAAATTTTTCACTTTTTACCCCCCAAAGATATCGAAATATGGAGGCAATTTTAATGACTGTGCAGACATTCCTTTTGAGCTATTTTTTGGCTAAACGGTAAGTCGTATCACAAAACGGATGGCACAATGTCTCTTCAATTCGGAGTGATCTACAACTTTGGTCCTGTGACATTTTGTCGTATCTCTCTCCCTTATACGTTAAATTTGGCCGTATTTCTGGATTGTTCGTAAATTTGGTGATTTTTACAAGTATATTTCATTTTTTGACACACTTATAAGAATGATAGGATCATCACGTTGTGTGCGCACATTGGCACGATTAAGGGACATATGTGTACCAAATTTCATGATTTTAGCTTATACATAAGTAGGCAAAAAGTAATGTAAAATGTTAAAAATGCACCCAAATTTCACCCTATTCAAAATTTGATCTCAATTTACCCCCTTAATATGGGAGATACGAGGAAATGGTTTAGAAACAAACATGTAGAGCGATAAATGAGGCGTCTGATGGCGCAAACCGTTTCTTAATATCATAAACCGTTTAGGAGATATGAATCTCGAAGTGGAAGTCTGCACTTTTCAACGTGCTCATGCTTATCTGTCATCTATATATATAAAAGCAAGTCGGGCTGGAGCGATGTATATATAAATATTTAAAAATGAAAAAAGACGTGAATTAATGAGGCACATCCAGAAATCTCAGAAATTTGGAACTTGGTACGGAGGAAACTGATGCCCCCAAGATCCCTAGAAAAATCGGAAATTCTCAAAATTCCCTGAAGGGGGCATGCTGGGGGGGCTCAAATTTTGGGCTCAGCATAAGAACACAGTCGTATAGTATATCCAAAACGATAACCTATAGGTTTCGTGGGCTTAAAAATTTTCGAGAATTTCCTCATTTTTATCCCCTATCCCCCCAAATCAAAATGGCGGCACAACCTGCCAGACGAAGTAGACAATTGAAATTTGGTGAAATTATAGCTTTTGGTCCCTAACCGACGGGAAAATTCCAAGATGTTCAAATTTTTCACTTTTTACCCCCCAAAGATATCGAAATATGGAGGCAATTTTAATGACTGTGCAGACATTCCTTTTGAGCTATTTTTTGGCTAAACGGTAAGTCGTATCACAAAACGGATGGCACAATGTCCCTTCAATTCGGAGTGATCTACAACTTTGGTCCTGTGACATTTTGTCGTATCTCTCTCCCTTATACGTTAAATTTGGCCGTATTTCTGGATTGTTCGTAAATTTGGTGATTTTTACAAGTATATTTCATTGTTTGACACACTTATAAGAATGATAGGATCATCACGTTGTGTGCGCACATTGGCACGATTAAGGGACATTTGTGTACCAAATTTCATGATTTTAGCTTATACATAAGTAGGCAAAAAGTAATGTAAAATGTTAAAAATGCACCCAAATTTCACCCTATTCAAAATTTGATCTCAATTTACCCCCTTAATATGGGAGATACGAGGAAATGGTTTAGAAACAAACATGTAGAGCGATAAATGAGGCGTCTGATGGCGCAAACCGTTTCTTAATATCATAAACCGTTTAGGAGATATGAATCTCGAAGTGGAAGTCTGCACTTTTCAACGTGCTCATGCTTATCTGTCATCTATATATATATAAAAGCAAGTCGGGCTGGAGCGATGTATATATAAATATTTAAAAATGAAAAAAGACGTGAATTAATGAGGCACATCCAGAAATCTCAGAAATTTGGAACTTGGTACGGAGGAAACTGATGCCCCCAAGATCCCTAGAAAAATCGGAAATTCTCAAAATTCCCTGAAGGGGGCACGCTGGGGGGGCTCAAATTTTGGGCTCAGCATAAGAACACAGTCGTATAGTATATCCAAAACGATAACCTATAGGTTTCGTGGGCTTAAAAATTTTCGAGAATTTCCTCATTTTTATCCCCTATCCCCCCAAATCAAAATGGCGGCACAACCTGCCAGACGAAGTAGACAATTGAAATTTGGTGAAATTATAGCTTTTGGTCCCTAACCGACGGGAAAATTCCAAGATGTTCAAATTTTTCACTTTTTACCCCCCAAAGATATCGAAATATGGAGGCAATTTTAATGACTGTGCAGACATTCCTTTTGAGCTATTTTTTGGCTAAACGGTAAGTCGTATCACAAAACGGATGGCACAATGTCCCTTCAATTCGGAGTGATCTACAACTTTGGTCCTGTGACATTTTGTCGTATCTCTCTCCCTTATACGTTAAATTTGGCCGTATTTCTGGATTGTTCGTAAATTTGGTGATTTTTACAAGTATATTTCATTGTTTGACACACTTATAAGAATGATAGGATCATCACGTTGTGTGCGCACATTGGCACGATTAAGGGACATTTGTGTACCAAATTTCATGATTTTAGCTTATACATAAGTAGGCAAAAGTAATGTAAAATGTTAAAAATGCACCCAAATTTCACCCTATTCAAAATTTGATCTCAATTTACCCCCTTAATATGGGAGATACGAGGAAATGGTTTAGAAACAAACATGTAGAGCGATAAATGAGGCGTCTGATGGCGCAAACCGTTTCTTAATATCATAAACCGTTTAGGAGATATGAATCTCGAAGTGGAAGTCTGCACTTTTCAACGTGCTCATGCTTATCTGTCATCTATATATATAAAAGCAAGTCGGGCTGGAGCGATGTATATATAAATATTTAAAAATGAAAAAACGTGAATTAATGAGGCACATCCAGAAATCTCAGAAATTTGGAACTTGGTACGGAGGAAACTGATGCCCCCAAGATCCCTAGAAAAATCGGAAATTCTCAAAATTCCCTGAAGGGGGCACGCTGGGGGGGCTCAAATTTTGGGCTCAGCATAAGAACACAGTCGTATAGTATATCCAAAACGATAACCTATAGGTTTCGTGGGCTTAAAAATTTTCGAGAATTTCCTCATTTTTATCCCCTATCCCCCCAAATCAAAATGGCGGCACAACCTGCCAGACGAAGTAGACAATTGAAATTTGGTGAAATTATAGCTTTTGGTCCCTAACCGACGGGAAAATTCCAAGATGTTCAAATTTTTCACTTTTAACCCCCCAAAGATATCGAAATATGGAGGCAATTTTAATGACTGTGCAGACATTCCTTTTGAGCTATTTTTTGGCTAAACGGTAAGTCGTATCACAAAACGGATGGCACAATGTCCCTTCAATTCGGAGTGATCTACAACTTTGGTCCTGTGACATTTTGTCGTATCTCTCTCCCTTATACGTTAAATTTGGCCGTATTTCTGGATTGTTCGTAAATTTGGTGATTTTTACAAGTATATTTCATTGTTTGACACACTTATAAGAATGATAGGATCATCACGTTGTGTGCGCACATTGGCACGATTAAGGGACATATGTGTACCAAATTTCATGATTCTAGCTTATACATAAGTAGGCAAAAAGTAATGTAAAATGTTAAAAATGCACCCAAATTTCACCCTATTCAAAATTTGATCTCAATTTACCCCCTGAATATGGGAGATACGAGGAAATGGTTTAGAAACAAACATGTAGAGCGATAAATGGGGCGTCTGATGGCGCAAACCGGTTCTTAATATCATAAACCGTTTAGGAGATATGAATCTCGAAGTGGAAGTCTGCACTTTTCAACGTGCTCATGCTTATCCGTCATCTATATAAATAAAATCGTAACGACCGTGTGTCTGTACGTTGATTATTTTGGCGAAATTTCCGTACAGTTATCCGTTTCACCTGTAATTATGACCATCTGCATCATTTTTAGCTTTGGTGTCCGTTTGTCTGTTTGTTTGTCTGTTTGTCTCTTTGTCTGTCCTTCTATAACTTGAAAACTACTGGATATATTTCCACCAAACTTCATATTTAGAATCCACTTGTCCTTGGGTAGGTTTTAGCGCAAAAAATAAAATCGTAACGATCGTGTGTCTGTACATTGATTATTTTGGCGAAATTTCCGTACAGTTATCCGTTTCAGGTGTAATAATGACCATCTGTATCATTTTTATCTTTGGTGTCTGTTTGTCTGTTTGTCTGTTTGTTTGTCTGTTTGTCTGTCCTTCTATAACTTGAAAACTACTGGATATGTTTCCACCAAACTTCATATTTATAATCCACCTGTCCTTGGGTAGGTTTTAGCGCAAAAAATAAAATCGTAACGACCGTGTGTCTGTACATTGATTATTTTGGCGAAATTTCCGTACAGTTATCCGTTTCAGGTGTAATTATGACCATCTGCATCATTTTTAGCTTTGGTGTCCGTTTGTCTGTTTGTTTGTCTGTTTGTCTGTTTGTCTGTCCTTCTATAACTTGAAAACTACTGGATATATTTCCACCAAACTTCATATTTAGAATCCACCTCTCCTTGGGTAGGTTTTAGCGCAAATATCGTTTCTAAATCCCTGAACTGAGTGGGGATTTTTACGAAACCGAAACCGTGATTTTGCACTCCCTCAAAGTATACACAACCGAACTTAATGGAAATCAACCTGCCTTAATGAAAATGAATTTCTAAACCTTTTTTTTCTCATGTGCATCATTTCGATAACAGGATTTAGTAAGGGAGATATCATTAACGGACCGTTTTTCGGTACAAATCCCAGCGGGTGCCTCTAAAGCGTACTTCTTACAACTTGAAAACTAACAAGATATTTGAACCAAATTTTATATATAGCATCCATCTGTCCAGGGGTAGGTTTCCTTGGTGTCTGTTAGTTAGTTAGTTAGTTAGTTTGTTTGTTTGTTTGTTGGTCTGTTTGTCTTTCTCTAACTTGAAAACTACTGGATATATTTCCACCAAACTTCATATTTAGAATCCACCTGTCCTTTGGTGAGGTTTTAGGGCAAATATTGTTTCTAAATCCCTGAACTAATTGGGGGTTTATACGAAACCGAAACCGTGATTTTGCACTCCCTCAAAATACACACAACCAAACTTTATGGAAATCTACCTGCCTTAATGGAAATTAATTTCTAAACCTTTTCTTCTCATGTGCATCATTTCAATCACTTACAGGAAAGATAGTATGATCAAACTCTACACGAACATTGGCCCACCCAGTACCCATATGTGAGCCAAATGCTATGTCACATAATTATCCGAAAAGTAATGCAATGTAAGATATTCTTACACAAATTTCAACCTATTCAACGTTTTTGATTCAATCTGACCCATGAATAGATTAGATGCGAGAAAATATCATAGGACCAGCCATTTAGATCGCTAAATACTGCGCCTTACGGTACAATCCTTTGTCGATATGACGTACCGTTTAGCAGCAGTTAATATGTAAATGAAGGTCTGCAATATTGTAAACATTCATATACTTTCGTATGTCCATCTGTATATATATTCATTGATGTCGATTTATAGCGATCGAGAAAGGATGTGTCTGCTATTGTAATCAGTACTCCCTACACCGACTTTGACTGCTGGCAGTAGGAATGGGGTCCTTCTCCAACTCCTGTGTAACTGGCATTAGTAAGGAGGGCCTACCATTTTAATGAATAATTCACTTTTCGATTTGTCTTGCAGAAGGCAAGGGATCATGCAGTTTTGTTTGAAAGTCCCCTACTCTATTGTGTTTGGCTCTAGGCCAGGGTGCCCGCCATTATAAACAAATGTTCCAATCTAAAATTTGACTAGCATTAGGCATAGTGGCCTGCTATTTTCATGGAAACTCACTAATTCTGTGTGACTGGCAGTAAGCTGGCTAGCAGCAGTAAAAAGGGACTGTCATTATAATGATAACTGCACAACTCAATTTTGACTGGTGGTAGGGAAGTTGCCTGGTATTATAATAAAAACTCCTCAACTGTAACCTGTCTGAAAGTAGGAAATGGGTCTGCCATTGTAACTAAAACTCCCCAAATCGATTGTGACCGCGCAGTAGGCATTGGGGCCTGCAATTATAATGTAAACTTGCCAACTCGATTGTGAATGGCAGTAGGCAAGTGAGCCTGGCGTTATCATCACAACTCCGCAACCCTCACTTTACATTGGAAACAACGTACGGGGACCTCCCCATGCTATTTCTCGGATAAGGCTAAGAGACATGCAATTTTAAAACAATCTCATTTGCTGCACGCACAGTATTTACGTCGATATCCGTATGCAATGTAGAATACCGTAGCGAAGCACGGGTACATTTGCTAGTCTATATATATAAAAGCAAGTCGGGCTGGAGCGATGTATATATAAATATTTAAAAATGAAAAAAGACGTGAATTAATGAGGCACTTCCATAAATCTCAGAAATTTGAAACTTGGTACGGAGGAAACTGATGACCCCAGGATCCCTAGAAAAATCGGAAATTCTCAAAATTCCGTGAAGGGGGCACGCCGGGGGGGCTCAAATTTTGGGCTCAGCATAAGAACACAGTCGTATAGTATATCCAAAACGATAACCTATAGGTTTCGTGGGCTTAAAAATTTTCGAGAATTTCCTCATTTTTATCCCCTATCCCCCCAAATCAAAATGGCGGCACAACCTGCCAGACGAAGTAGACAATTGAAATTTGGTGAAATTATAGCTTTTGGTCCCTAACCGACGGGAAAATTCCAAGATGTTCAAATTTTTCACTTTTTACCCCCCAAAGATATCGAAATATGGAGGCAATTTTAATGACTGTGCAGACATTCCTTTTGAGCTATTTTTTGGCTAAACGGTAAGTCGTATCACAAAACGGATGGCACAATGTCCCTTCAATTCGGAGTGATCTACAACTTTGGTCCTGTGACATTTTGTCGTATCTCTCTCCCTTATACGTTCAATTTGGCCGTATTTCTGGATAGTTCGTAAATTTGGTGATTTTTACAAGTATATTTCATTGTTTGACACACTTATAATAATGATAGGATCATCACGTTGTGTGCGCACATTGGCACGATTAAGGGACATATGTGTACCAAATTTCATGATTCTAGCTTATACATACGTAGGCAAAAAGTAATGTAAAATGTTAAAAATGCACCCAAATTTCACCCTATTCAAAATTTGATCTCAATTTACCCCCTTAATATTGGAGACACGAGGAAATGGTTTAGAAACAAATATGTAGAGCGATAAATGAGGCGTCTGATGGCGTAAGCCGTTTCTTAATATCATAAACCGTTTAGGAGATATGAATCTCGAAGTGGAAGTCTGCACTTTTCAACGTGCTCATGCTTATCTGTCATCTATATATATAAAAGCAAGTCGGGCTGGAGCGATGTATATATAAATATTTAAAAATGAAAAAAGACGTGAATTAATGAGGCACTTCCATAAATCTCAGAAATTTGAAACTTGGTACGGAGGAAACTGATGACCCCAGGATCCCTAGAAAAATCGGAAATTCTCAAAATTCCGTGAAGGGGGCACGCTGGGGGGGCTCAAATTTTGGGCTCAGCATAAGAACACAGTCGTATAGTATATCCAAAACGATAACCTATAGGTTTCGTGGGCTTAAAAATTTTCGAGAATTTCCTCATTTTTATCCCCTATCCCCCCAAATCAAAATGGCGGCACAACCTGCCAGACGAAGTAGACAATTGAAATTTGGTGAAATTATAGCTTTTGGTCCCTAACCGACGGGAAAATTCCAAGATGTTCAAATTTTTCCCTTTTTACCCCCCAAAGATATCGAAATATGGAGGCAATTTTAATGACTGTGCAGACATTCCTTTTGAGCTATTTTTTGGCTAAACGGTAAGTCGTATCACAAAACGGATGGCACAATGTCCCTTCAATTCGGAGTGATCTACAACTTTGGTCCTGTGACATTTTGTCGTATCTCTCTCCTTTATACGTTCAATTTGGCCGTATTTCTGGATTGTTCGTAAATTTGGTGATTTTTACAAGTATATTTCATTGTTTGACACACTTATAAGAATGATAGGATCATCACGTTGTGTGCGCACATTGGCACGATTAAGGGACATATGTGTACCAAATTTCATGATTCTAGCTTATACATACGTAGGCAAAAAGTAATGTAAAATGTTAAAAATGCACCCAAATTTCACCCTATTCAAAATTTGATCTCAATTTACCCCCTTAATATGGGAGATACGAGGAAATGGTTTAGAAACAAACATGTAGAGCGATAAATGAGGCGTCTGATGGCGCAAACCGTTTCTTAATATCATAAACCGTTTAGGAGATATGAATCTCGAAGTGGAAGTCTGCACTTTTCAACGTGCTCATGCTTATCTGTCATCTATATATATAAAAGCAAGTCGGGCTGGAGCGATGTATATATAAATATTTAAAAATGAAAAAAGACGTGAATTAATGAGGCACATCCAGAAATCTCAGAAATTTGGAACTTGGTACGGAGGAAACTGATGCCCCCAAGATCCCTAGAAAAATCGGAAATTCTCAAAATTCCCTGAAGGGGGCACGCTGGGGGGGCTCAAATTTTGGGCTCAGCATACGAACACAGTCGTATAGTATATCCAAAACGATAACCTATAGGTTTCGTGGGCTTAAAAATTTTCGAGAATTTCCTCATTTTTATCCCCTATCCCCCCAAATCAAAATGGCGGCACAACCTGCCAGACAAAGTAGACAATTGAAATTTGGTGAAATTATAGCTTTTGGTCCCTAACCGACGGGAAAATTCCAAGATGTTCAAATTTTTCACTTTTTACCCCCCAAAGATATCGAAATATGGAGGCAATTTTAATGACTGTGCAGACATTCCTTTTGAGCTATTTTTTGGCTAAACGGTAAGTCGTATCACAAAACGGATGGCACAATGTCCCTTCAATTCGGAGTGATCTACAACTTTGGTCCTGTGACATTTTGTCGTATCTCTCTCCCTTATACGTTAAATTTGGCCGTATTTCTGGATTGTTCGAAAATTTGGTGATTTTTACAAGTATATTTCATTGTTTGACACACTTATAAGAATGATAGGATCATCACGTTGTGTGCGCACATTGGCACGATTAAGGGACATATGTGTACCAAATTTCATGATTTTAGCTTATACATAAGTAGGCAAAAAGTAATGTAAAATGTTAAAAATGCACCCAAATTTCACCCTATTCAAAATTTGATCTCAATTTACCCCCTTAATATGGGAGATACGAGGAAATGGTTTAGAAACAAACATGTAGAGCGATAAATGAGGCGTCTGATGGCGCAAACCGTTTCTTAATATCATAAACCGTTTAGGAGATATGAATCTCGAAGTGGAAGTCTGCACTTTTCAACGTGCTCATGCTTATCTGTCATCTATATATATAAAAGCAAGTCGGGCTGGAGCGATGTATATATAAATATTTAAAAATGAAAAAAGACGTGAATTAATGAGGCACATCCAGAAATCTCAGAAATTTGGAACTTGGTACGGAGGAAACTGATGCCCCCAAGATCCCTAGAAAAATCGGAAATTCTCAAAATTCCCTGAAGGGGGCACGCTGGGGGGGCTCAAATTTTGGGCTCAGCATAAGAACACAGTCGTATAGTATATCCAAAACGATAACCTATAGGTTTCGTGGGCTTAAAAATTTTCGAGAATTTCCTCATTTTTATCCCCTATCCCCCCAAATCAAAATGGCGGCACAACCTGCCAGACGAAGTAGACAATTGAAATTTGGTGAAATTATAGCTTTTGGTCCCTAACCGACGGGAAAATTCCAAGATGTTCAAATTTTTCACTTTTTACCCCCCAAAGATATCGAAATATGGAGGCAATTTTAATGACTGTGCAGACATTCCTTTTGAGCTATTTTTTGGCTAAACGGTAAGTCGTATCACAAAACGGGTGGCACAATGTCCCTTCAATTCGGAGTGATCTACAACTTTGGTCCTGTGACATTTTGTCGTATCTCTCTCCCTTATACGTTAAATTTGGCCGTATTTCTGGATTGTTCGTAAATTTGGTGATTTTTACAAGTATATTTCATTGTTTGACACACTTATAAGAATGATAGGATCATCACGTTGTGTGCGCACATTGGCCCGATTAAGGGACATTTGTGTACCAAATTTCATGATTTTAGCTTATACATAAGTAGGCAAAAAGTAATGTAAAATGTTAAAAATGCACCCAAATTTCACCCTATTCAAAATTTGATCTCAATTTACCCCCTTAATATGGGAGATACGAGGAAATGGTTTAGAAACAAACATGTAGAGCGATAAATGTGGCGTCTGATGGCGCAAACCGTTTCTTAATATCATAAACCGTTTAGGAGATATGAATCTCGAAGTGGAAGTCTGCACTTTTCAACGTGCTCATGCTTATCTGTCATCTATATATATAAAAGCAAGTCGGGCTGGAGCGATGTATATATAAATATTTAAAAATGAAAAAAGACGTGAATTAATGAGGCACATCCAGAAATCTCAGAAATTTGGAACTTGGTACGGAGGAAACTGATGCCCCCAAGATCCCTAGAAAAATCGGAAATTCTCAAAATTCCCTGAAGGGGGCACGCTGGGGGGGCTCAAATTTTGGGCTCAGCATAAGAACACAGTCGTATAGTATATCCAAAACGATAACCTATAGGTTTCGTGGGCTTAAAAATTTTCGAGAATTTCCTCATTTTTATCCCCTATCCCCCCAAATCAAAATGGCGGCACAACCTGCCAGACGAAGTAGACAATTGAAATTTGGTGAAATTATAGCTTTTGGTCCCTAACCGACGGGAAAATTCCAAGATGTTCAAATTTTTCACTTTTTACCCCCCAAAGATATCGAAATATGGAGGCAATTTTAATGACTGTGCAGACATTCCTTTTGAGCTATTTTTTGGCTAAACGGTAAGTCGTATCACAAAACGGATGGCACAATGTCTCTTCAATTCGGAGTGATCTACAACTTTGGTCCTGTGACATTTTGTCGTATCTCTCTCCCTTATACGTTAAATTTGGCCGTATTTCTGGATTGTTCGTAAATTTGGTGATTTTTACAAGTATATTTCATTTTTTGACACACTTATAAGAATGATAGGATCATCACGTTGTGTGCGCACATTGGCACGATTAAGGGACATATGTGTACCAAATTTCATGATTTTAGCTTATACATAAGTAGGCAAAAAGTAATGTAAAATGTTAAAAATGCACCCAAATTTCACCCTATTCAAAATTTGATCTCAATTTACCCCCTTAATATGGGAGATACGAGGAAATGGTTTAGAAACAAACATGTAGAGCGATAAATGAGGCGTCTGATGGCGCAAACCGTTTCTTAATATCATAAACCGTTTAGGAGATATGAATCTCGAAGTGGAAGTCTGCACTTTTCAACGTGCTCATGCTTATCTGTCATCTATATATATAAAAGCAAGTCGGGCTGGAGCGATGTATATATAAATATTTAAAAATGAAAAAAGACGTGAATTAATGAGGCACATCCAGAAATCTCAGAAATTTGGAACTTGGTACGGAGGAAACTGATGCCCCCAAGATCCCTAGAAAAATCGGAAATTCTCAAAATTCCCTGAAGGGGGCATGCTGGGGGGGCTCAAATTTTGGGCTCAGCATAAGAACACAGTCGTATAGTATATCCAAAACGATAACCTATAGGTTTCGTGGGCTTAAAAATTTTCGAGAATTTCCTCATTTTTATCCCCTATCCCCCCAAATCAAAATGGCGGCACAACCTGCCAGACGAAGTAGACAATTGAAATTTGGTGAAATTATAGCTTTTGGTCCCTAACCGACGGGAAAATTCCAAGATGTTCAAATTTTTCACTTTTTACCCCCCAAAGATATCGAAATATGGAGGCAATTTTAATGACTGTGCAGACATTCCTTTTGAGCTATTTTTTGGCTAAACGGTAAGTCGTATCACAAAACGGATGGCACAATGTCCCTTCAATTCGGAGTGATCTACAACTTTGGTCCTGTGACATTTTGTCGTATCTCTCTCCCTTATACGTTAAATTTGGCCGTATTTCTGGATTGTTCGTAAATTTGGTGATTTTTACAAGTATATTTCATTGTTTGACACACTTATAAGAATGATAGGATCATCACGTTGTGTGCGCACATTGGCACGATTAAGGGACATTTGTGTACCAAATTTCATGATTTTAGCTTATACATAAGTAGGCAAAAAGTAATGTAAAATGTTAAAAATGCACCCAAATTTCACCCTATTCAAAATTTGATCTCAATTTACCCCCTTAATATGGGAGATACGAGGAAATGGTTTAGAAACAAACATGTAGAGCGATAAATGAGGCGTCTGATGGCGCAAACCGTTTCTTAATATCATAAACCGTTTAGGAGATATGAATCTCGAAGTGGAAGTCTGCACTTTTCAACGTGCTCATGCTTATCTGTCATCTATATATATATAAAAGCAAGTCGGGCTGGAGCGATGTATATATAAATATTTAAAAATGAAAAAAGACGTGAATTAATGAGGCACATCCAGAAATCTCAGAAATTTGGAACTTGGTACGGAGGAAACTGATGCCCCCAAGATCCCTAGAAAAATCGGAAATTCTCAAAATTCCCTGAAGGGGGCACGCTGGGGGGGGCTCAAATTTTGGGCTCAGCATAAGAACACAGTCGTATAGTATATCCAAAACGATAACCTATAGGTTTCGTGGGCTTAAAAATTTTCGAGAATTTCCTCATTTTTATCCCCTATCCCCCCAAATCAAAATGGCGGCACAACCTGCCAGACGAAGTAGACAATTGAAATTTGGTGAAATTATAGCTTTTGGTCCCTAACCGACGGGAAAATTCCAAGATGTTCAAATTTTTCACTTTTAACCCCCCAAAGATATCGAAATATGGAGGCAATTTTAATGACTGTGCAGACATTCCTTTTGAGCTATTTTTTGGCTAAACGGTAAGTCGTATCACAAAACGGATGGCACAATGTCCCTTCAATTCGGAGTGATCTACAACTTTGGTCCTGTGACATTTTGTCGTATCTCTCTCCCTTATACGTTAAATTTGGCCGTATTTCTGGATTGTTCGTAAATTTGGTGATTTTTACAAGTATATTTCATTGTTTGACACACTTATAAGAATGATAGGATCATCACGTTGTGTGCGCACATTGGCACGATTAAGGGACATATGTGTACCAAATTTCATGATTCTAGCTTATACATAAGTAGGCAAAAAGTAATGTAAAATGTTAAAAATGCACCCAAATTTCACCCTATTCAAAATTTGATCTCAATTTACCCCCTGAATATGGGAGATACGAGGAAATGGTTTAGAAACAAACATGTAGAGCGATAAATGGGGCGTCTGATGGCGCAGACCGGTTCTTAATATCATAAACCGTTTAGGAGATATGAATCTCGAAGTGGAAGTCTGCACTTTTCAACGTGCTCATGCTTATCCGTCATCTATATAAATAAAATCGTAACGACCGTGTGTCTGTACGTTGATTATTTTGGCGAAATTTCCGTACAGTTATCCGTTTCACCTGTAATTATGACCATCTGCATCATTTTTAGCTTTGGTGTCCGTTTGTCTGTTTGTTTGTCTGTTTGTCTCTTTGTCTGTCCTTCTATAACTTGAAAACTACTGGATATATTTCCACCAAACTTCATATTTAGAATCCACTTGTCCTTGGGTAGGTTTTAGCGCAAAAAATAAAATCGTAACGATCGTGTGTCTGTACATTGATTATTTTGGCGAAATTTCCGTACAGTTATCCGTTTCAGGTGTAATAATGACCATCTGTATCATTTTTATCTTTGGTGTCTGTTTGTCTGTTTGTCTGTTTGTTTGTCTGTTTGTCTGTCCTTCTATAACTTGAAAACTACTGGATATGTTTCCACCAAACTTCATATTTATAATCCACCTGTCCTTGGGTAGGTTTTAGCGCAAAAAATAAAATCGTAACGACCGTGTGTCTGTACATTGATTATTTTGGCGAAATTTCCGTACAGTTATCCGTTTCAGGTGTAATTATGACCATCTGCATCATTTTTAGCTTTGGTGTCCGTTTGTCTGTTTGTTTGTCTGTTTGTCTGTTTGTCTGTCCTTCTATAACTTGAAAACTACTGGATATATTTCCACCAAACTTCATATTTAGAATCCACCTCTCCTTGGGTAGGTTTTAGCGCAAATATCGTTTCTAAATCCCTGAACTGAGTGGGGATTTTTACGAAACCGAAACCGTGATTTTGCACTCCCTCAAAGTATACACAACCGAACTTAATGGAAATCAACCTGCCTTAATGAAAATGAATTTCTAAACCTTTTTTTTCTCATGTGCATCATTTCGATAACAGGATTTAGTAAGGGAGATATCATTAACGGACCGTTTTTCGGTACAAATCCCAGCGGGTGCCTCTAAAGCGTACTTCTTACAACTTGAAAACTAACAAGATATTTGAACCAAATTTTATATATAGCATCCATCTGTCCAGGGGTAGGTTTCCTTGGTGTCTGTTAGTTAGTTAGTTAGTTAGTTTGTTTGTTTGTTTGTTGGTCTGTTTGTCTTTCTCTAACTTGAAAACTACTGGATATATTTCCACCAAACTTCATATTTAGAATCCACCTGTCCTTTGGTGAGGTTTTAGGGCAAATATTGTTTCTAAATCCCTGAACTAATTGGGGGTTTATACGAAACCGAAACCGTGATTTTGCACTCCCTCAAAATACACACAACCAAACTTTATGGAAATCTACCTGCCTTAATGGAAATTAATTTCTAAACCTTTTCTTCTCATGTGCATCATTTCAATCACTTACAGGAAAGATAGTATGATCAAACTCTACACGAACATTGGCCCACCCAGTACCCATATGTGAGCCAAATGCTATGTCACATAATTATCCGAAAAGTAATGCAATGTAAGATATTCTTACACAAATTTCAACCTATTCAACGTTTTTGATTCAATCTGACCCATGAATAGATTAGATGCGAGAAAATATCATAGGACCAGCCATTTAGATCGCTAAATACTGCGCCTTACGGTACAATCCTTTGTCGATATGACGTACCGTTTAGCAGCAGTTAATATGTAAATGAAGGTCTGCAATATTGTAAACATTCATATACTTTCGTATGTCCATCTGTATATATATTCATTGATGTCGATTTATAGCGATCGAGAAAGGATGTGTCTGCTATTGTAATCAGTACTCCCTACACCGACTTTGACTGCTGGCAGTAGGAATGGGGTCCTTCTCCAACTCCTGTGTAACTGGCATTAGTAAGGAGGGCCTACCATTTTAATGAATAATTCACTTTTCGATTTGTCTTGCAGAAGGCAAGGGATCATGCAGTTTTGTTTGAAAGTCCCCTACTCTATTGTGTTTGGCTCTAGGCCAGGGTGCCCGCCATTATAAACAAATGTTCCAATCTAAAATTTGACTAGCATTAGGCATAGTGGCCTGCTATTTTCATGGAAACTCACTAATTCTGTGTGACTGGCAGTAAGCTGGCTAGCAGCAGTAAAAAGGGACTGTCATTATAATGATAACTGCACAACTCAATTTTGACTGGTGGTAGGGAAGTTGCCTGGTATTATAATAAAAACTCCTCAACTGTAACCTGTCTGAAAGTAGGAAATGGGTCTGCCATTGTAACTAAAACTCCCCAAATCGATTGTGACCGCGCAGTAGGCATTGGGGCCTGCAATTATAATGTAAACTTGCCAACTCGATTGTGAATGGCAGTAGGCAAGTGAGCCTGGCGTTATCATCACAACTCCGCAACCCTCACTTTACATTGGAAACAACGTACGGGGACCTCCCCATGCTATTTCTCGGATAAGGCTAAGAGACATGCAATTTTAAAACAATCTCATTTGCTGCACGCACAGTATTTACGTCGATATCCGTATGCAATGTAGAATACCGTAGCGAAGCACGGGTACATTTGCTAGTCTATATATATAAAAGCAAGTCGGGCTGGAGCGATGTATATATAAATATTTAAAAATGAAAAAAGACGTGAATTAATGAGGCACTTCCATAAATCTCAGAAATTTGAAACTTGGTACGGAGGAAACTGATGACCCCAGGATCCCTAGAAAAATCGGAAATTCTCAAAATTCCGTGAAGGGGGCACGCCGGGGGGGCTCAAATTTTGGGCTCAGCATAAGAACACAGTCGTATAGTATATCCAAAACGATAACCTATAGGTTTCGTGGGCTTAAAAATTTTCGAGAATTTCCTCATTTTTATCCCCTATCCCCCCAAATCAAAATGGCGGCACAACCTGCCAGACGAAGTAGACAATTGAAATTTGGTGAAATTATAGCTTTTGGTCCCTAACCGACGGGAAAATTCCAAGATGTTCAAATTTTTCACTTTTTACCCCCCAAAGATATCGAAATATGGAGGCAATTTTAATGACTGTGCAGACATTCCTTTTGAGCTATTTTTTGGCTAAACGGTAAGTCGTATCACAAAACGGATGGCACAATGTCCCTTCAATTCGGAGTGATCTACAACTTTGGTCCTGTGACATTTTGTCGTATCTCTCTCCCTTATACGTTCAATTTGGCCGTATTTCTGGATAGTTCGTAAATTTGGTGATTTTTACAAGTATATTTCATTGTTTGACACACTTATAATAATGATAGGATCATCACGTTGTGTGCGCACATTGGCACGATTAAGGGACATATGTGTACCAAATTTCATGATTCTAGCTTATACATACGTAGGCAAAAAGTAATGTAAAATGTTAAAAATGCACCCAAATTTCACCCTATTCAAAATTTGATCTCAATTTACCCCCTTAATATTGGAGACACGAGGAAATGGTTTAGAAACAAATATGTAGAGCGATAAATGAGGCGTCTGATGGCGTAAGCCGTTTCTTAATATCATAAACCGTTTAGGAGATATGAATCTCGAAGTGGAAGTCTGCACTTTTCAACGTGCTCATGCTTATCTGTCATCTATATATATAAAAGCAAGTCGGGCTGGAGCGATGTATATATAAATATTTAAAAATGAAAAAAGACGTGAATTAATGAGGCACTTCCATAAATCTCAGAAATTTGAAACTTGGTACGGAGGAAACTGATGACCCCAGGATCCCTAGAAAAATCGGAAATTCTCAAAATTCCGTGAAGGGGGCACGCTGGGGGGGCTCAAATTTTGGGCTCAGCATAAGAACACAGTCGTATAGTATATCCAAAACGATAACCTATAGGTTTCGTGGGCTTAAAAATTTTCGAGAATTTCCTCATTTTTATCCCCTATCCCCCCAAATCAAAATGGCGGCACAACCTGCCAGACGAAGTAGACAATTGAAATTTGGTGAAATTATAGCTTTTGGTCCCTAACCGACGGGAAAATTCCAAGATGTTCAAATTTTTCCCTTTTTACCCCCCAAAGATATCGAAATATGGAGGCAATTTTAATGACTGTGCAGACATTCCTTTTGAGCTATTTTTTGGCTAAACGGTAAGTCGTATCACAAAACGGATGGCACAATGTCCCTTCAATTCGGAGTGATCTACAACTTTGGTCCTGTGACATTTTGTCGTATCTCTCTCCTTTATACGTTCAATTTGGCCGTATTTCTGGATTGTTCGTAAATTTGGTGATTTTTACAAGTATATTTCATTGTTTGACACACTTATAAGAATGATAGGATCATCACGTTGTGTGCGCACATTGGCACGATTAAGGGACATATGTGTACCAAATTTCATGATTCTAGCTTATACATACGTAGGCAAAAAGTAATGTAAAATGTTAAAAATGCACCCAAATTTCACCCTATTCAAAATTTGATCTCAATTTACCCCCTTAATATGGGAGATACGAGGAAATGGTTTAGAAACAAACATGTAGAGCGATAAATGAGGCGTCTGATGGCGCAAACCGTTTCTTAATATCATAAACCGTTTAGGAGATATGAATCTCGAAGTGGAAGTCTGCACTTTTCAACGTGCTCATGCTTATCTGTCATCTATATATATAAAAGCAAGTCGGGCTGGAGCGATGTATATATAAATATTTAAAAATGAAAAAAGACGTGAATTAATGAGGCACATCCAGAAATCTCAGAAATTTGGAACTTGGTACGGAGGAAACTGATGCCCCCAAGATCCCTAGAAAAATCGGAAATTCTCAAAATTCCCTGAAGGGGGCACGCTGGGGGGGCTCAAATTTTGGGCTCAGCATACGAACACAGTCGTATAGTATATCCAAAACGATAACCTATAGGTTTCGTGGGCTTAAAAATTTTCGAGAATTTCCTCATTTTTATCCCCTATCCCCCCAAATCAAAATGGCGGCACAACCTGCCAGACAAAGTAGACAATTGAAATTTGGTGAAATTATAGCTTTTGGTCCCTAACCGACGGGAAAATTCCAAGATGTTCAAATTTTTCACTTTTTACCCCCCAAAGATATCGAAATATGGAGGCAATTTTAATGACTGTGCAGACATTCCTTTTGAGCTATTTTTTGGCTAAACGGTAAGTCGTATCACAAAACGGATGGCACAATGTCCCTTCAATTCGGAGTGATCTACAACTTTGGTCCTGTGACATTTTGTCGTATCTCTCTCCCTTATACGTTAAATTTGGCCGTATTTCTGGATTGTTCGAAAATTTGGTGATTTTTACAAGTATATTTCATTGTTTGACACACTTATAAGAATGATAGGATCATCACGTTGTGTGCGCACATTGGCACGATTAAGGGACATATGTGTACCAAATTTCATGATTTTAGCTTATACATAAGTAGGCAAAAAGTAATGTAAAATGTTAAAAATGCACCCAAATTTCACCCTATTCAAAATTTGATCTCAATTTACCCCCTTAATATGGGAGATACGAGGAAATGGTTTAGAAACAAACATGTAGAGCGATAAATGAGGCGTCTGATGGCGCAAACCGTTTCTTAATATCATAAACCGTTTAGGAGATATGAATCTCGAAGTGGAAGTCTGCACTTTTCAACGTGCTCATGCTTATCTGTCATCTATATATATAAAAGCAAGTCGGGCTGGAGCGATGTATATATAAATATTTAAAAATGAAAAAAGACGTGAATTAATGAGGCACATCCAGAAATCTCAGAAATTTGGAACTTGGTACGGAGGAAACTGATGCCCCCAAGATCCCTAGAAAAATCGGAAATTCTCAAAATTCCCTGAAGGGGGCACGCTGGGGGGGCTCAAATTTTGGGCTCAGCATAAGAACACAGTCGTATAGTATATCCAAAACGATAACCTATAGGTTTCGTGGGCTTAAAAATTTTCGAGAATTTCCTCATTTTTATCCCCTATCCCCCCAAATCAAAATGGCGGCACAACCTGCCAGACGAAGTAGACAATTGAAATTTGGTGAAATTATAGCTTTTGGTCCCTAACCGACGGGAAAATTCCAAGATGTTCAAATTTTTCACTTTTTACCCCCCAAAGATATCGAAATATGGAGGCAATTTTAATGACTGTGCAGACATTCCTTTTGAGCTATTTTTTGGCTAAACGGTAAGTCGTATCACAAAACGGATGGCACAATGTCCCTTCAATTCGGAGTGATCTACAACTTTGGTCCTGTGACATTTTGTCGTATCTCTCTCCCTTATACGTTAAATTTGGCCGTATTTCTGGATTGTTCGTAAATTTGGTGATTTTTACAAGTATATTTCATTGTTTGACACACTTATAAGAATGATAGGATCATCACGTTGTGTGCGCACATTGGCCCGATTAAGGGACATTTGTGTACCAAATTTCATGATTTTAGCTTATACATAAGTAGGCAAAAAGTAATGTAAAATGTTAAAAATGCACCCAAATTTCACCCTATTCAAAATTTGATCTCAATTTACCCCCTTAATATGGGAGATACGAGGAAATGGTTTAGAAACAAACATGTAGAGCGATAAATGTGGCGTCTGATGGCGCAAACCGTTTCTTAATATCATAAACCGTTTAGGAGATATGAATCTCGAAGTGGAAGTCTGCACTTTTCAACGTGCTCATGCTTATCTGTCATCTATATATATAAAAGCAAGTCGGGCTGGAGCGATGTATATATAAATATTTAAAAATGAAAAAAGACGTGAATTAATGAGGCACATCCAGAAATCTCAGAAATTTGGAACTTGGTACGGAGGAAACTGATGCCCCCAAGATCCCTAGAAAAATCGGAAATTCTCAAAATTCCCTGAAGGGGGCACGCTGGGGGGGCTCAAATTTTGGGCTCAGCATAAGAACACAGTCGTATAGTATATCCAAAACGATAACCTATAGGTTTCGTGGGCTTAAAAATTTTCGAGAATTTCCTCATTTTTATCCCCTATCCCCCCAAATCAAAATGGCGGCACAACCTGCCAGACGAAGTAGACAATTGAAATTTGGTGAAATTATAGCTTTTGGTCCCTAACCGACGGGAAAATTCCAAGATGTTCAAATTTTTCACTTTTTACCCCCCAAAGATATCGAAATATGGAGGCAATTTTAATGACTGTGCAGACATTCCTTTTGAGCTATTTTTTGGCTAAACGGTAAGTCGTATCACAAAACGGATGGCACAATGTCTCTTCAATTCGGAGTGATCTACAACTTTGGTCCTGTGACATTTTGTCGTATCTCTCTCCCTTATACGTTAAATTTGGCCGTATTTCTGGATTGTTCGTAAATTTGGTGATTTTTACAAGTATATTTCATTTTTTGACACACTTATAAGAATGATAGGATCATCACGTTGTGTGCGCACATTGGCACGATTAAGGGACATATGTGTACCAAATTTCATGATTTTAGCTTATACATAAGTAGGCAAAAAGTAATGTAAAATGTTAAAAATGCACCCAAATTTCACCCTATTCAAAATTTGATCTCAATTTACCCCCTTAATATGGGAGATACGAGGAAATGGTTTAGAAACAAACATGTAGAGCGATAAATGAGGCGTCTGATGGCGCAAACCGTTTCTTAATATCATAAACCGTTTAGGAGATATGAATCTCGAAGTGGAAGTCTGCACTTTTCAACGTGCTCATGCTTATCTGTCATCTATATATATAAAAGCAAGTCGGGCTGGAGCGATGTATATATAAATATTTAAAAATGAAAAAAGACGTGAATTAATGAGGCACATCCAGAAATCTCAGAAATTTGGAACTTGGTACGGAGGAAACTGATGCCCCCAAGATCCCTAGAAAAATCGGAAATTCTCAAAATTCCCTGAAGGGGGCATGCTGGGGGGGCTCAAATTTTGGGCTCAGCATAAGAACACAGTCGTATAGTATATCCAAAACGATAACCTATAGGTTTCGTGGGCTTAAAAATTTTCGAGAATTTCCTCATTTTTATCCCCTATCCCCCCAAATCAAAATGGCGGCACAACCTGCCAGACGAAGTAGACAATTGAAATTTGGTGAAATTATAGCTTTTGGTCCCTAACCGACGGGAAAATTCCAAGATGTTCAAATTTTTCACTTTTTACCCCCCAAAGATATCGAAATATGGAGGCAATTTTAATGACTGTGCAGACATTCCTTTTGAGCTATTTTTTGGCTAAACGGTAAGTCGTATCACAAAACGGATGGCACAATGTCCCTTCAATTCGGAGTGATCTACAACTTTGGTCCTGTGACATTTTGTCGTATCTCTCTCCCTTATACGTTAAATTTGGCCGTATTTCTGGATTGTTCGTAAATTTGGTGATTTTTACAAGTATATTTCATTGTTTGACACACTTATAAGAATGATAGGATCATCACGTTGTGTGCGCACATTGGCACGATTAAGGGACATTTGTGTACCAAATTTCATGATTTTAGCTTATACATAAGTAGGCAAAAAGTAATGTAAAATGTTAAAAATGCACCCAAATTTCACCCTATTCAAAATTTGATCTCAATTTACCCCCTTAATATGGGAGATACGAGGAAATGGTTTAGAAACAAACATGTAGAGCGATAAATGAGGCGTCTGATGGCGCAAACCGTTTCTTAATATCATAAACCGTTTAGGAGATATGAATCTCGAAGTGGAAGTCTGCACTTTTCAACGTGCTCATGCTTATCTGTCATCTATATATATATAAAAGCAAGTCGGGCTGGAGCGATGTATATATAAATATTTAAAAATGAAAAAAGACGTGAATTAATGAGGCACATCCAGAAATCTCAGAAATTTGGAACTTGGTACGGAGGAAACTGATGCCCCCAAGATCCCTAGAAAAATCGGAAATTCTCAAAATTCCCTGAAGGGGGCACGCTGGGGGGGCTCAAATTTTGGGCTCAGCATAAGAACACAGTCGTATAGTATATCCAAAACGATAACCTATAGGTTTCGTGGGCTTAAAAATTTTCGAGAATTTCCTCATTTTTATCCCCTATCCCCCCAAATCAAAATGGCGGCACAACCTGCCAGACGAAGTAGACAATTGAAATTTGGTGAAATTATAGCTTTTGGTCCCTAACCGACGGGAAAATTCCAAGATGTTCAAATTTTTCACTTTTTACCCCCCAAAGATATCGAAATATGGAGGCAATTTTAATGACTGTGCAGACATTCCTTTTGAGCTATTTTTTGGCTAAACGGTAAGTCGTATCACAAAACGGATGGCACAATGTCCCTTCAATTCGGAGTGATCTACAACTTTGGTCCTGTGACATTTTGTCGTATCTCTCTCCCTTATACGTTAAATTTGGCCGTATTTCTGGATTGTTCGTAAATTTGGTGATTTTTACAAGTATATTTCATTGTTTGACACACTTATAAGAATGATAGGATCATCACGTTGTGTGCGCACATTGGCACGATTAAGGGACATTTGTGTACCAAATTTCATGATTTTAGCTTATACATAAGTAGGCAAAAAGTAATGTAAAATGTTAAAAATGCACCCAAATTTCACCCTATTCAAAATTTGATCTCAATTTACCCCCTTAATATGGGAGATACGAGGAAATGGTTTAGAAACAAACATGTAGAGCGATAAATGAGGCGTCTGATGGCGCAAACCGTTTCTTAATATCATAAACCGTTTAGGAGATATGAATCTCGAAGTGGAAGTCTGCACTTTTCAACGTGCTCATGCTTATCTGTCATCTATATATATATAAAAGCAAGTCGGGCTGGAGCGATGTATATATAAATATTTAAAAATGAAAAAAGACGTGAATTAATGAGGCACATCCAGAAATCTCAGAAATTTGGAACTTGGTACGGAGGAAACTGATGCCCCCAAGATCCCTAGAAAAATCGGAAATTCTCAAAATTCCCTGAAGGGGGCACGCTGGGGGGGCTCAAATTTTGGGCTCAGCATAAGAACACAGTCGTATAGTATATCCAAAACGATAACCTATAGGTTTCGTGGGCTTAAAAATTTTCGAGAATTTCCTCATTTTTATCCCCTATCCCCCCAAATCAAAATGGCGGCACAACCTGCCAGACGAAGTAGACAATTGAAATTTGGTGAAATTATAGCTTTTGGTCCCTAACCGACGGGAAAATTCCAAGATGTTCAAATTTTTCACTTTTTACCCCCCAAAGATATCGAAATATGGAGGCAATTTTAATGACTGTGCAGACATTCCTTTTGAGCTATTTTTTGGCTAAACGGTAAGTCGTATCACAAAACGGATGGCACAATGTCCCTTCAATTCGGAGTGATCTACAACTTTGGTCCTGTGACATTTTGTCGTATCTCTCTCCCTTATACGTTAAATTTGGCCGTATTTCTGGATTGTTCGTAAATTTGGTGATTTTTACAAGTATATTTCATTGTTTGACACACTTATAAGAATGATAGGATCATCACGTTGTGTGCGCACATTGGCACGATTAAGGGACATATGTGTACCAAATTTCATGATTCTAGCTTATACATAAGTAGGCAAAAAGTAATGTAAAATGTTAAAAATGCACCCAAATTTCACCCTATTCAAAATTTGATCTCAATTTACCCCCTGAATATGGGAGATACGAGGAAATGGTTTAGAAACAAACATGTAGAGCGATAAATGGGGCGTCTGATGGCGCAAACCGGTTCTTAATATCATAAACCGTTTAGGAGATATGAATCTCGAAGTGGAAGTCTGCACTTTTCAACGTGCTCATGCTTATCCGTCATCTATATAAATAAAATCGTAACGACCGTGTGTCTGTACGTTGATTATTTTGGCGAAATTTCCGTACAGTTATCCGTTTCACCTGTAATTATGACCATCTGCATCATTTTTAGCTTTGGTGTCCGTTTGTCTGTTTGTTTGTCTGTTTGTCTCTTTGTCTGTCCTTCTATAACTTGAAAACTACTGGATATATTTCCACCAAACTTCATATTTAGAATCCACTTGTCCTTGGGTAGGTTTTAGCGCAAAAAATAAAATCGTAACGATCGTGTGTCTGTACATTGATTATTTTGGCGAAATTTCCGTACAGTTATCCGTTTCAGGTGTAATAATGACCATCTGTATCATTTTTATCTTTGGTGTCTGTTTGTCTGTTTGTCTGTTTGTTTGTCTGTTTGTCTGTCCTTCTATAACTTGAAAACTACTGGATATGTTTCCACCAAACTTCATATTTATAATCCACCTGTCCTTGGGTAGGTTTTAGCGCAAAAAATAAAATCGTAACGACCGTGTGTCTGTACATTGATTATTTTGGCGAAATTTCCGTACAGTTATCCGTTTCAGGTGTAATTATGACCATCTGCATCATTTTTAGCTTTGGTGTCCGTTTGTCTGTTTGTTTGTCTGTTTGTCTGTTTGTCTGTCCTTCTATAACTTGAAAACTACTGGATATATTTCCACCAAACTTCATATTTAGAATCCACCTCTCCTTGGGTAGGTTTTAGCGCAAATATCGTTTCTAAATCCCTGAACTGAGTGGGGATTTTTACGAAACCGAAACCGTGATTTTGCACTCCCTCAAAGTATACACAACCGAACTTAATGGAAATCAACCTGCCTTAATGAAAATGAATTTCTAAACCTTTTTTTTCTCATGTGCATCATTTCGATAACAGGATTTAGTAAGGGAGATATCATTAACGGACCGTTTTTCGGTACAAATCCCAGCGGGTGCCTCTAAAGCGTACTTCTTACAACTTGAAAACTAACAAGATATTTGAACCAAATTTTATATATAGCATCCATCTGTCCAGGGGTAGGTTTCCTTGGTGTCTGTTAGTTAGTTAGTTAGTTAGTTAGTTTGTTTGTTTGTTTGTTGGTCTGTTTGTCTTTCTCTAACTTGAAAACTACTGGATATATTTCCACCAAACTTCATATTTAGAATCCACCTGTCCTTTGGTGAGGTTTTAGGGCAAATATTGTTTCTAAATCCCTGAACTAATTGGGGGTTTATACGAAACCGAAACCGTGATTTTGCACTCCCTCAAAATACACACAACCAAACTTTATGGAAATCTACCTGCCTTAATGGAAATTAATTTCTAAACCTTTTCTTCTCATGTGCATCATTTCAATCACTTACAGGAAAGATAGTATGATCAAACTCTACACGAACATTGGCCCACCCAGTACCCATATGTGAGCCAAATGCTATGTCACATAATTATCCGAAAAGTAATGCAATGTAAGATATTCTTACACAAATTTCAACCTATTCAACGTTTTTGATTCAATCTGACCCATGAATAGATTAGATGCGAGAAAATATCATAGGACCAGCCATTTAGATCGCTAAATACTGCGCCTTACGGTACAATCCTTTGTCGATATGACGTACCGTTTAGCAGCAGTTAATATGTAAATGAAGGTCTGCAATATTGTAAACATTCATATACTTTCGTATGTCCATCTGTATATATATTCATTGATGTCGATTTATAGCGATCGAGAAAGGATGTGTCTGCTATTGTAATCAGTACTCCCTACACCGACTTTGACTGCTGGCAGTAGGAATGGGGTCCTTCTCCAACTCCTGTGTAACTGGCATTAGTAAGGAGGGCCTACCATTTTAATGAATAATTCACTTTTCGATTTGTCTTGCAGAAGGCAAGGGATCATGCAGTTTTGTTTGAAAGTCCCCTACTCTATTGTGTTTGGCTCTAGGCCAGGGTGCCCGCCATTATAAACAAATGTTCCAATCTAAAATTTGACTAGCATTAGGCATAGTGGCCTGCTATTTTCATGGAAACTCACTAATTCTGTGTGACTGGCAGTAAGCTGGCTAGCAGCAGTAAAAAGGGACTGTCATTATAATGATAACTGCACAACTCAATTTTGACTGGTGGTAGGGAAGTTGCCTGGTATTATAATAAAAACTCCTCAACTGTAACCTGTCTGAAAGTAGGAAATGGGTCTGCCATTGTAACTAAAACTCCCCAAATCGATTGTGACCGCGCAGTAGGCATTGGGGCCTGCAATTATAATGTAAACTTGCCAACTCGATTGTGAATGGCAGTAGGCAAGTGAGCCTGGCGTTATCATCACAACTCCGCAACCCTCACTTTACATTGGAAACAACGTACGGGGACCTCCCCATGCTATTTCTCGGATAAGGCTAAGAGACATGCAATTTTAAAACAATCTCATTTGCTGCACGCACAGTATTTACGTCGATATCCGTATGCAATGTAGAATACCGTAGCGAAGCACGGGTACATTTGCTAGTCTATATATATAAAAGCAAGTCGGGCTGGAGCGATGTATATATAAATATTTAAAAATGAAAAAAGACGTGAATTAATGAGGCACTTCCATAAATCTCAGAAATTTGAAACTTGGTACGGAGGAAACTGATGACCCCAGGATCCCTAGAAAAATCGGAAATTCTCAAAATTCCGTGAAGGGGGCACGCCGGGGGGGCTCAAATTTTGGGCTCAGCATAAGAACACAGTCGTATAGTATATCCAAAACGATAACCTATAGGTTTCGTGGGCTTAAAAATTTTCGAGAATTTCCTCATTTTTATCCCCTATCCCCCCAAATCAAAATGGCGGCACAACCTGCCAGACGAAGTAGACAATTGAAATTTGGTGAAATTATAGCTTTTGGTCCCTAACCGACGGGAAAATTCCAAGATGTTCAAATTTTTCACTTTTTACCCCCCAAAGATATCGAAATATGGAGGCAATTTTAATGACTGTGCAGACATTCCTTTTGAGCTATTTTTTGGCTAAACGGTAAGTCGTATCACAAAACGGATGGCACAATGTCCCTTCAATTCGGAGTGATCTACAACTTTGGTCCTGTGACATTTTGTCGTATCTCTCTCCCTTATACGTTCAATTTGGCCGTATTTCTGGATAGTTCGTAAATTTGGTGATTTTTACAAGTATATTTCATTGTTTGACACACTTATAATAATGATAGGATCATCACGTTGTGTGCGCACATTGGCACGATTAAGGGACATATGTGTACCAAATTTCATGATTCTAGCTTATACATACGTAGGCAAAAAGTAATGTAAAATGTTAAAAATGCACCCAAATTTCACCCTATTCAAAATTTGATCTCAATTTACCCCCTTAATATTGGAGACACGAGGAAATGGTTTAGAAACAAATATGTAGAGCGATAAATGAGGCGTCTGATGGCGTAAGCCGTTTCTTAATATCATAAACCGTTTAGGAGATATGAATCTCGAAGTGGAAGTCTGCACTTTTCAACGTGCTCATGCTTATCTGTCATCTATATATATAAAAGCAAGTCGGGCTGGAGCGATGTATATATAAATATTTAAAAATGAAAAAAGACGTGAATTAATGAGGCACTTCCATAAATCTCAGAAATTTGAAACTTGGTACGGAGGAAACTGATGACCCCAGGATCCCTAGAAAAATCGGAAATTCTCAAAATTCCGTGAAGGGGGCACGCTGGGGGGGCTCAAATTTTGGGCTCAGCATAAGAACACAGTCGTATAGTATATCCAAAACGATAACCTATAGGTTTCGTGGGCTTAAAAATTTTCGAGAATTTCCTCATTTTTATCCCCTATCCCCCCAAATCAAAATGGCGGCACAACCTGCCAGACGAAGTAGACAATTGAAATTTGGTGAAATTATAGCTTTTGGTCCCTAACCGACGGGAAAATTCCAAGATGTTCAAATTTTTCCCTTTTTACCCCCCAAAGATATCGAAATATGGAGGCAATTTTAATGACTGTGCAGACATTCCTTTTGAGCTATTTTTTGGCTAAACGGTAAGTCGTATCACAAAACGGATGGCACAATGTCCCTTCAATTCGGAGTGATCTACAACTTTGGTCCTGTGACATTTTGTCGTATCTCTCTCCTTTATACGTTCAATTTGGCCGTATTTCTGGATTGTTCGTAAATTTGGTGATTTTTACAAGTATATTTCATTGTTTGACACACTTATAAGAATGATAGGATCATCACGTTGTGTGCGCACATTGGCACGATTAAGGGACATATGTGTACCAAATTTCATGATTCTAGCTTATACATACGTAGGCAAAAAGTAATGTAAAATGTTAAAAATGCACCCAAATTTCACCCTATTCAAAATTTGATCTCAATTTACCCCCTTAATATGGGAGATACGAGGAAATGGTTTAGAAACAAACATGTAGAGCGATAAATGAGGCGTCTGATGGCGCAAACCGTTTCTTAATATCATAAACCGTTTAGGAGATATGAATCTCGAAGTGGAAGTCTGCACTTTTCAACGTGCTCATGCTTATCTGTCATCTATATATATAAAAGCAAGTCGGGCTGGAGCGATGTATATATAAATATTTAAAAATGAAAAAAGACGTGAATTAATGAGGCACATCCAGAAATCTCAGAAATTTGGAACTTGGTACGGAGGAAACTGATGCCCCCAAGATCCCTAGAAAAATCGGAAATTCTCAAAATTCCCTGAAGGGGGCACGCTGGGGGGGCTCAAATTTTGGGCTCAGCATACGAACACAGTCGTATAGTATATCCAAAACGATAACCTATAGGTTTCGTGGGCTTAAAAATTTTCGAGAATTTCCTCATTTTTATCCCCTATCCCCCCAAATCAAAATGGCGGCACAACCTGCCAGACAAAGTAGACAATTGAAATTTGGTGAAATTATAGCTTTTGGTCCCTAACCGACGGGAAAATTCCAAGATGTTCAAATTTTTCACTTTTTACCCCCCAAAGATATCGAAATATGGAGGCAATTTTAATGACTGTGCAGACATTCCTTTTGAGCTATTTTTTGGCTAAACGGTAAGTCGTATCACAAAACGGATGGCACAATGTCCCTTCAATTCGGAGTGATCTACAACTTTGGTCCTGTGACATTTTGTCGTATCTCTCTCCCTTATACGTTAAATTTGGCCGTATTTCTGGATTGTTCGAAAATTTGGTGATTTTTACAAGTATATTTCATTGTTTGACACACTTATAAGAATGATAGGATCATCACGTTGTGTGCGCACATTGGCACGATTAAGGGACATATGTGTACCAAATTTCATGATTTTAGCTTATACATAAGTAGGCAAAAAGTAATGTAAAATGTTAAAAATGCACCCAAATTTCACCCTATTCAAAATTTGATCTCAATTTACCCCCTTAATATGGGAGATACGAGGAAATGGTTTAGAAACAAACATGTAGAGCGATAAATGAGGCGTCTGATGGCGCAAACCGTTTCTTAATATCATAAACCGTTTAGGAGATATGAATCTCGAAGTGGAAGTCTGCACTTTTCAACGTGCTCATGCTTATCTGTCATCTATATATATAAAAGCAAGTCGGGCTGGAGCGATGTATATATAAATATTTAAAAATGAAAAAAGACGTGAATTAATGAGGCACATCCAGAAATCTCAGAAATTTGGAACTTGGTACGGAGGAAACTGATGCCCCCAAGATCCCTAGAAAAATCGGAAATTCTCAAAATTCCCTGAAGGGGGCACGCTGGGGGGGCTCAAATTTTGGGCTCAGCATAAGAACACAGTCGTATAGTATATCCAAAACGATAACCTATAGGTTTCGTGGGCTTAAAAATTTTCGAGAATTTCCTCATTTTTATCCCCTATCCCCCCAAATCAAAATGGCGGCACAACCTGCCAGACGAAGTAGACAATTGAAATTTGGTGAAATTATAGCTTTTGGTCCCTAACCGACGGGAAAATTCCAAGATGTTCAAATTTTTCACTTTTTACCCCCCAAAGATATCGAAATATGGAGGCAATTTTAATGACTGTGCAGACATTCCTTTTGAGCTATTTTTTGGCTAAACGGTAAGTCGTATCACAAAACGGATGGCACAATGTCCCTTCAATTCGGAGTGATCTACAACTTTGGTCCTGTGACATTTTGTCGTATCTCTCTCCCTTATACGTTAAATTTGGCCGTATTTCTGGATTGTTCGTAAATTTGGTGATTTTTACAAGTATATTTCATTGTTTGACACACTTATAAGAATGATAGGATCATCACGTTGTGTGCGCACATTGGCCCGATTAAGGGACATTTGTGTACCAAATTTCATGATTTTAGCTTATACATAAGTAGGCAAAAAGTAATGTAAAATGTTAAAAATGCACCCAAATTTCACCCTATTCAAAATTTGATCTCAATTTACCCCCTTAATATGGGAGATACGAGGAAATGGTTTAGAAACAAACATGTAGAGCGATAAATGTGGCGTCTGATGGCGCAAACCGTTTCTTAATATCATAAACCGTTTAGGAGATATGAATCTCGAAGTGGAAGTCTGCACTTTTCAACGTGCTCATGCTTATCTGTCATCTATATATATAAAAGCAAGTCGGGCTGGAGCGATGTATATATAAATATTTAAAAATGAAAAAAGACGTGAATTAATGAGGCACATCCAGAAATCTCAGAAATTTGGAACTTGGTACGGAGGAAACTGATGCCCCCAAGATCCCTAGAAAAATCGGAAATTCTCAAAATTCCCTGAAGGGGGCACGCTGGGGGGGCTCAAATTTTGGGCTCAGCATAAGAACACAGTCGTATAGTATATCCAAAACGATAACCTATAGGTTTCGTGGGCTTAAAAATTTTCGAGAATTTCCTCATTTTTATCCCCTATCCCCCCAAATCAAAATGGCGGCACAACCTGCCAGACGAAGTAGACAATTGAAATTTGGTGAAATTATAGCTTTTGGTCCCTAACCGACGGGAAAATTCCAAGATGTTCAAATTTTTCACTTTTTACCCCCCAAAGATATCGAAATATGGAGGCAATTTTAATGACTGTGCAGACATTCCTTTTGAGCTATTTTTTGGCTAAACGGTAAGTCGTATCACAAAACGGATGGCACAATGTCTCTTCAATTCGGAGTGATCTACAACTTTGGTCCTGTGACATTTTGTCGTATCTCTCTCCCTTATACGTTAAATTTGGCCGTATTTCTGGATTGTTCGTAAATTTGGTGATTTTTACAAGTATATTTCATTTTTTGACACACTTATAAGAATGATAGGATCATCACGTTGTGTGCGCACATTGGCACGATTAAGGGACATATGTGTACCAAATTTCATGATTTTAGCTTATACATAAGTAGGCAAAAAGTAATGTAAAATGTTAAAAATGCACCCAAATTTCACCCTATTCAAAATTTGATCTCAATTTACCCCCTTAATATGGGAGATACGAGGAAATGGTTTAGAAACAAACATGTAGAGCGATAAATGAGGCGTCTGATGGCGCAAACCGTTTCTTAATATCATAAACCGTTTAGGAGATATGAATCTCGAAGTGGAAGTCTGCACTTTTCAACGTGCTCATGCTTATCTGTCATCTATATATATAAAAGCAAGTCGGGCTGGAGCGATGTATATATAAATATTTAAAAATGAAAAAAGACGTGAATTAATGAGGCACATCCAGAAATCTCAGAAATTTGGAACTTGGTACGGAGGAAACTGATGCCCCCAAGATCCCTAGAAAAATCGGAAATTCTCAAAATTCCCTGAAGGGGGCATGCTGGGGGGGCTCAAATTTTGGGCTCAGCATAAGAACACAGTCGTATAGTATATCCAAAACGATAACCTATAGGTTTCGTGGGCTTAAAAATTTTCGAGAATTTCCTCATTTTTATCCCCTATCCCCCCAAATCAAAATGGCGGCACAACCTGCCAGACGAAGTAGACAATTGAAATTTGGTGAAATTATAGCTTTTGGTCCCTAACCGACGGGAAAATTCCAAGATGTTCAAATTTTTCACTTTTTACCCCCCAAAGATATCGAAATATGGAGGCAATTTTAATGACTGTGCAGACATTCCTTTTGAGCTATTTTTTGGCTAAACGGTAAGTCGTATCACAAAACGGATGGCACAATGTCCCTTCAATTCGGAGTGATCTACAACTTTGGTCCTGTGACATTTTGTCGTATCTCTCTCCCTTATACGTTAAATTTGGCCGTATTTCTGGATTGTTCGTAAATTTGGTGATTTTTACAAGTATATTTCATTGTTTGACACACTTATAAGAATGATAGGATCATCACGTTGTGTGCGCACATTGGCACGATTAAGGGACATTTGTGTACCAAATTTCATGATTTTAGCTTATACATAAGTAGGCAAAAAGTAATGTAAAATGTTAAAAATGCACCCAAATTTCACCCTATTCAAAATTTGATCTCAATTTACCCCCTTAATATGGGAGATACGAGGAAATGGTTTAGAAACAAACATGTAGAGCGATAAATGAGGCGTCTGATGGCGCAAACCGTTTCTTAATATCATAAACCGTTTAGGAGATATGAATCTCGAAGTGGAAGTCTGCACTTTTCAACGTGCTCATGCTTATCTGTCATCTATATATATATAAAAGCAAGTCGGGCTGGAGCGATGTATATATAAATATTTAAAAATGAAAAAAGACGTGAATTAATGAGGCACATCCAGAAATCTCAGAAATTTGGAACTTGGTACGGAGGAAACTGATGCCCCCAAGATCCCTAGAAAAATCGGAAATTCTCAAAATTCCCTGAAGGGGGCACGCTGGGGGGGCTCAAATTTTGGGCTCAGCATAAGAACACAGTCGTATAGTATATCCAAAACGATAACCTATAGGTTTCGTGGGCTTAAAAATTTTCGAGAATTTCCTCATTTTTATCCCCTATCCCCCCAAATCAAAATGGCGGCACAACCTGCCAGACGAAGTAGACAATTGAAATTTGGTGAAATTATAGCTTTTGGTCCCTAACCGACGGGAAAATTCCAAGATGTTCAAATTTTTCACTTTTAACCCCCCAAAGATATCGAAATATGGAGGCAATTTTAATGACTGTGCAGACATTCCTTTTGAGCTATTTTTTGGCTAAACGGTAAGTCGTATCACAAAACGGATGGCACAATGTCCCTTCAATTCGGAGTGATCTACAACTTTGGTCCTGTGACATTTTGTCGTATCTCTCTCCCTTATACGTTAAATTTGGCCGTATTTCTGGATTGTTCGTAAATTTGGTGATTTTTACAAGTATATTTCATTGTTTGACACACTTATAAGAATGATAGGATCATCACGTTGTGTGCGCACATTGGCACGATTAAGGGACATATGTGTACCAAATTTCATGATTCTAGCTTATACATAAGTAGGCAAAAAGTAATGTAAAATGTTAAAAATGCACCCAAATTTCACCCTATTCAAAATTTGATCTCAATTTACCCCCTGAATATGGGAGATACGAGGAAATGGTTTAGAAACAAACATGTAGAGCGATAAATGGGGCGTCTGATGGCGCAAACCGGTTCTTAATATCATAAACCGTTTAGGAGATATGAATCTCGAAGTGGAAGTCTGCACTTTTCAACGTGCTCATGCTTATCCGTCATCTATATAAATAAAATCGTAACGACCGTGTGTCTGTACGTTGATTATTTTGGCGAAATTTCCGTACAGTTATCCGTTTCACCTGTAATTATGACCATCTGCATCATTTTTAGCTTTGGTGTCCGTTTGTCTGTTTGTTTGTCTGTTTGTCTCTTTGTCTGTCCTTCTATAACTTGAAAACTACTGGATATATTTCCACCAAACTTCATATTTAGAATCCACTTGTCCTTGGGTAGGTTTTAGCGCAAAAAATAAAATCGTAACGATCGTGTGTCTGTACATTGATTATTTTGGCGAAATTTCCGTACAGTTATCCGTTTCAGGTGTAATAATGACCATCTGTATCATTTTTATCTTTGGTGTCTGTTTGTCTGTTTGTCTGTTTGTTTGTCTGTTTGTCTGTCCTTCTATAACTTGAAAACTACTGGATATGTTTCCACCAAACTTCATATTTATAATCCACCTGTCCTTGGGTAGGTTTTAGCGCAAAAAATAAAATCGTAACGACCGTGTGTCTGTACATTGATTATTTTGGCGAAATTTCCGTACAGTTATCCGTTTCAGGTGTAATTATGACCATCTGCATCATTTTTAGCTTTGGTGTCCGTTTGTCTGTTTGTTTGTCTGTTTGTCTGTTTGTCTGTCCTTCTATAACTTGAAAACTACTGGATATATTTCCACCAAACTTCATATTTAGAATCCACCTCTCCTTGGGTAGGTTTTAGCGCAAATATCGTTTCTAAATCCCTGAACTGAGTGGGGATTTTTACGAAACCGAAACCGTGATTTTGCACTCCCTCAAAGTATACACAACCGAACTTAATGGAAATCAACCTGCCTTAATGAAAATGAATTTCTAAACCTTTTTTTTCTCATGTGCATCATTTCGATAACAGGATTTAGTAAGGGAGATATCATTAACGGACCGTTTTTCGGTACAAATCCCAGCGGGTGCCTCTAAAGCGTACTTCTTACAACTTGAAAACTAACAAGATATTTGAACCAAATTTTATATATAGCATCCATCTGTCCAGGGGTAGGTTTCCTTGGTGTCTGTTAGTTAGTTAGTTAGTTAGTTTGTTTGTTTGTTTGTTGGTCTGTTTGTCTTTCTCTAACTTGAAAACTACTGGATATATTTCCACCAAACTTCATATTTAGAATCCACCTGTCCTTTGGTGAGGTTTTAGGGCAAATATTGTTTCTAAATCCCTGAACTAATTGGGGGTTTATACGAAACCGAAACCGTGATTTTGCACTCCCTCAAAATACACACAACCAAACTTTATGGAAATCTACCTGCCTTAATGGAAATTAATTTCTAAACCTTTTCTTCTCATGTGCATCATTTCAATCACTTACAGGAAAGATAGTATGATCAAACTCTACACGAACATTGGCCCACCCAGTACCCATATGTGAGCCAAATGCTATGTCACATAATTATCCGAAAAGTAATGCAATGTAAGATATTCTTACACAAATTTCAACCTATTCAACGTTTTTGATTCAATCTGACCCATGAATAGATTAGATGCGAGAAAATATCATAGGACCAGCCATTTAGATCGCTAAATACTGCGCCTTACGGTACAATCCTTTGTCGATATGACGTACCGTTTAGCAGCAGTTAATATGTAAATGAAGGTCTGCAATATTGTAAACATTCATATACTTTCGTATGTCCATCTGTATATATATTCATTGATGTCGATTTATAGCGATCGAGAAAGGATGTGTCTGCTATTGTAATCAGTACTCCCTACACCGACTTTGACTGCTGGCAGTAGGAATGGGGTCCTTCTCCAACTCCTGTGTAACTGGCATTAGTAAGGAGGGCCTACCATTTTAATGAATAATTCACTTTTCGATTTGTCTTGCAGAAGGCAAGGGATCATGCAGTTTTGTTTGAAAGTCCCCTACTCTATTGTGTTTGGCTCTAGGCCAGGGTGCCCGCCATTATAAACAAATGTTCCAATCTAAAATTTGACTAGCATTAGGCATAGTGGCCTGCTATTTTCATGGAAACTCACTAATTCTGTGTGACTGGCAGTAAGCTGGCTAGCAGCAGTAAAAAGGGACTGTCATTATAATGATAACTGCACAACTCAATTTTGACTGGTGGTAGGGAAGTTGCCTGGTATTATAATAAAAACTCCTCAACTGTAACCTGTCTGAAAGTAGGAAATGGGTCTGCCATTGTAACTAAAACTCCCCAAATCGATTGTGACCGCGCAGTAGGCATTGGGGCCTGCAATTATAATGTAAACTTGCCAACTCGATTGTGAATGGCAGTAGGCAAGTGAGCCTGGCGTTATCATCACAACTCCGCAACCCTCACTTTACATTGGAAACAACGTACGGGGACCTCCCCATGCTATTTCTCGGATAAGGCTAAGAGACATGCAATTTTAAAACAATCTCATTTGCTGCACGCACAGTATTTACGTCGATATCCGTATGCAATGTAGAATACCGTAGCGAAGCACGGGTACATTTGCTAGTCTATATATATAAAAGCAAGTCGGGCTGGAGCGATGTATATATAAATATTTAAAAATGAAAAAAGACGTGAATTAATGAGGCACTTCCATAAATCTCAGAAATTTGAAACTTGGTACGGAGGAAACTGATGACCCCAGGATCCCTAGAAAAATCGGAAATTCTCAAAATTCCGTGAAGGGGGCACGCCGGGGGGGCTCAAATTTTGGGCTCAGCATAAGAACACAGTCGTATAGTATATCCAAAACGATAACCTATAGGTTTCGTGGGCTTAAAAATTTTCGAGAATTTCCTCATTTTTATCCCCTATCCCCCCAAATCAAAATGGCGGCACAACCTGCCAGACGAAGTAGACAATTGAAATTTGGTGAAATTATAGCTTTTGGTCCCTAACCGACGGGAAAATTCCAAGATGTTCAAATTTTTCACTTTTTACCCCCCAAAGATATCGAAATATGGAGGCAATTTTAATGACTGTGCAGACATTCCTTTTGAGCTATTTTTTGGCTAAACGGTAAGTCGTATCACAAAACGGATGGCACAATGTCCCTTCAATTCGGAGTGATCTACAACTTTGGTCCTGTGACATTTTGTCGTATCTCTCTCCCTTATACGTTCAATTTGGCCGTATTTCTGGATAGTTCGTAAATTTGGTGATTTTTACAAGTATATTTCATTGTTTGACACACTTATAATAATGATAGGATCATCACGTTGTGTGCGCACATTGGCACGATTAAGGGACATATGTGTACCAAATTTCATGATTCTAGCTTATACATACGTAGGCAAAAAGTAATGTAAAATGTTAAAAATGCACCCAAATTTCACCCTATTCAAAATTTGATCTCAATTTACCCCCTTAATATTGGAGACACGAGGAAATGGTTTAGAAACAAATATGTAGAGCGATAAATGAGGCGTCTGATGGCGTAAGCCGTTTCTTAATATCATAAACCGTTTAGGAGATATGAATCTCGAAGTGGAAGTCTGCACTTTTCAACGTGCTCATGCTTATCTGTCATCTATATATATAAAAGCAAGTCGGGCTGGAGCGATGTATATATAAATATTTAAAAATGAAAAAAGACGTGAATTAATGAGGCACTTCCATAAATCTCAGAAATTTGAAACTTGGTACGGAGGAAACTGATGACCCCAGGATCCCTAGAAAAATCGGAAATTCTCAAAATTCCGTGAAGGGGGCACGCTGGGGGGGCTCAAATTTTGGGCTCAGCATAAGAACACAGTCGTATAGTATATCCAAAACGATAACCTATAGGTTTCGTGGGCTTAAAAATTTTCGAGAATTTCCTCATTTTTATCCCCTATCCCCCCAAATCAAAATGGCGGCACAACCTGCCAGACGAAGTAGACAATTGAAATTTGGTGAAATTATAGCTTTTGGTCCCTAACCGACGGGAAAATTCCAAGATGTTCAAATTTTTCCCTTTTTACCCCCCAAAGATATCGAAATATGGAGGCAATTTTAATGACTGTGCAGACATTCCTTTTGAGCTATTTTTTGGCTAAACGGTAAGTCGTATCACAAAACGGATGGCACAATGTCCCTTCAATTCGGAGTGATCTACAACTTTGGTCCTGTGACATTTTGTCGTATCTCTCTCCTTTATACGTTCAATTTGGCCGTATTTCTGGATTGTTCGTAAATTTGGTGATTTTTACAAGTATATTTCATTGTTTGACACACTTATAAGAATGATAGGATCATCACGTTGTGTGCGCACATTGGCACGATTAAGGGACATATGTGTACCAAATTTCATGATTCTAGCTTATACATACGTAGGCAAAAAGTAATGTAAAATGTTAAAAATGCACCCAAATTTCACCCTATTCAAAATTTGATCTCAATTTACCCCCTTAATATGGGAGATACGAGGAAATGGTTTAGAAACAAACATGTAGAGCGATAAATGAGGCGTCTGATGGCGCAAACCGTTTCTTAATATCATAAACCGTTTAGGAGATATGAATCTCGAAGTGGAAGTCTGCACTTTTCAACGTGCTCATGCTTATCTGTCATCTATATATATAAAAGCAAGTCGGGCTGGAGCGATGTATATATAAATATTTAAAAATGAAAAAAGACGTGAATTAATGAGGCACATCCAGAAATCTCAGAAATTTGGAACTTGGTACGGAGGAAACTGATGCCCCCAAGATCCCTAGAAAAATCGGAAATTCTCAAAATTCCCTGAAGGGGGCACGCTGGGGGGGCTCAAATTTTGGGCTCAGCATACGAACACAGTCGTATAGTATATCCAAAACGATAACCTATAGGTTTCGTGGGCTTAAAAATTTTCGAGAATTTCCTCATTTTTATCCCCTATCCCCCCAAATCAAAATGGCGGCACAACCTGCCAGACAAAGTAGACAATTGAAATTTGGTGAAATTATAGCTTTTGGTCCCTAACCGACGGGAAAATTCCAAGATGTTCAAATTTTTCACTTTTTACCCCCCAAAGATATCGAAATATGGAGGCAATTTTAATGACTGTGCAGACATTCCTTTTGAGCTATTTTTTGGCTAAACGGTAAGTCGTATCACAAAACGGATGGCACAATGTCCCTTCAATTCGGAGTGATCTACAACTTTGGTCCTGTGACATTTTGTCGTATCTCTCTCCCTTATACGTTAAATTTGGCCGTATTTCTGGATTGTTCGAAAATTTGGTGATTTTTACAAGTATATTTCATTGTTTGACACACTTATAAGAATGATAGGATCATCACGTTGTGTGCGCACATTGGCACGATTAAGGGACATATGTGTACCAAATTTCATGATTTTAGCTTATACATAAGTAGGCAAAAAGTAATGTAAAATGTTAAAAATGCACCCAAATTTCACCCTATTCAAAATTTGATCTCAATTTACCCCCTTAATATGGGAGATACGAGGAAATGGTTTAGAAACAAACATGTAGAGCGATAAATGAGGCGTCTGATGGCGCAAACCGTTTCTTAATATCATAAACCGTTTAGGAGATATGAATCTCGAAGTGGAAGTCTGCACTTTTCAACGTGCTCATGCTTATCTGTCATCTATATATATAAAAGCAAGTCGGGCTGGAGCGATGTATATATAAATATTTAAAAATGAAAAAAGACGTGAATTAATGAGGCACATCCAGAAATCTCAGAAATTTGGAACTTGGTACGGAGGAAACTGATGCCCCCAAGATCCCTAGAAAAATCGGAAATTCTCAAAATTCCCTGAAGGGGGCACGCTGGGGGGGCTCAAATTTTGGGCTCAGCATAAGAACACAGTCGTATAGTATATCCAAAACGATAACCTATAGGTTTCGTGGGCTTAAAAATTTTCGAGAATTTCCTCATTTTTATCCCCTATCCCCCCAAATCAAAATGGCGGCACAACCTGCCAGACGAAGTAGACAATTGAAATTTGGTGAAATTATAGCTTTTGGTCCCTAACCGACGGGAAAATTCCAAGATGTTCAAATTTTTCACTTTTTACCCCCCAAAGATATCGAAATATGGAGGCAATTTTAATGACTGTGCAGACATTCCTTTTGAGCTATTTTTTGGCTAAACGGTAAGTCGTATCACAAAACGGATGGCACAATGTCCCTTCAATTCGGAGTGATCTACAACTTTGGTCCTGTGACATTTTGTCGTATCTCTCTCCCTTATACGTTAAATTTGGCCGTATTTCTGGATTGTTCGTAAATTTGGTGATTTTTACAAGTATATTTCATTGTTTGACACACTTATAAGAATGATAGGATCATCACGTTGTGTGCGCACATTGGCCCGATTAAGGGACATTTGTGTACCAAATTTCATGATTTTAGCTTATACATAAGTAGGCAAAAAGTAATGTAAAATGTTAAAAATGCACCCAAATTTCACCCTATTCAAAATTTGATCTCAATTTACCCCCTTAATATGGGAGATACGAGGAAATGGTTTAGAAACAAACATGTAGAGCGATAAATGTGGCGTCTGATGGCGCAAACCGTTTCTTAATATCATAAACCGTTTAGGAGATATGAATCTCGAAGTGGAAGTCTGCACTTTTCAACGTGCTCATGCTTATCTGTCATCTATATATATAAAAGCAAGTCGGGCTGGAGCGATGTATATATAAATATTTAAAAATGAAAAAAGACGTGAATTAATGAGGCACATCCAGAAATCTCAGAAATTTGGAACTTGGTACGGAGGAAACTGATGCCCCCAAGATCCCTAGAAAAATCGGAAATTCTCAAAATTCCCTGAAGGGGGCACGCTGGGGGGGCTCAAATTTTGGGCTCAGCATAAGAACACAGTCGTATAGTATATCCAAAACGATAACCTATAGGTTTCGTGGGCTTAAAAATTTTCGAGAATTTCCTCATTTTTATCCCCTATCCCCCCAAATCAAAATGGCGGCACAACCTGCCAGACGAAGTAGACAATTGAAATTTGGTGAAATTATAGCTTTTGGTCCCTAACCGACGGGAAAATTCCAAGATGTTCAAATTTTTCACTTTTTACCCCCCAAAGATATCGAAATATGGAGGCAATTTTAATGACTGTGCAGACATTCCTTTTGAGCTATTTTTTGGCTAAACGGTAAGTCGTATCACAAAACGGATGGCACAATGTCTCTTCAATTCGGAGTGATCTACAACTTTGGTCCTGTGACATTTTGTCGTATCTCTCTCCCTTATACGTTAAATTTGGCCGTATTTCTGGATTGTTCGTAAATTTGGTGATTTTTACAAGTATATTTCATTTTTTGACACACTTATAAGAATGATAGGATCATCACGTTGTGTGCGCACATTGGCACGATTAAGGGACATATGTGTACCAAATTTCATGATTTTAGCTTATACATAAGTAGGCAAAAAGTAATGTAAAATGTTAAAAATGCACCCAAATTTCACCCTATTCAAAATTTGATCTCAATTTACCCCCTTAATATGGGAGATACGAGGAAATGGTTTAGAAACAAACATGTAGAGCGATAAATGAGGCGTCTGATGGCGCAAACCGTTTCTTAATATCATAAACCGTTTAGGAGATATGAATCTCGAAGTGGAAGTCTGCACTTTTCAACGTGCTCATGCTTATCTGTCATCTATATATATAAAAGCAAGTCGGGCTGGAGCGATGTATATATAAATATTTAAAAATGAAAAAAGACGTGAATTAATGAGGCACATCCAGAAATCTCAGAAATTTGGAACTTGGTACGGAGGAAACTGATGCCCCCAAGATCCCTAGAAAAATCGGAAATTCTCAAAATTCCCTGAAGGGGGCATGCTGGGGGGGCTCAAATTTTGGGCTCAGCATAAGAACACAGTCGTATAGTATATCCAAAACGATAACCTATAGGTTTCGTGGGCTTAAAAATTTTCGAGAATTTCCTCATTTTTATCCCCTATCCCCCCAAATCAAAATGGCGGCACAACCTGCCAGACGAAGTAGACAATTGAAATTTGGTGAAATTATAGCTTTTGGTCCCTAACCGACGGGAAAATTCCAAGATGTTCAAATTTTTCACTTTTTACCCCCCAAAGATATCGAAATATGGAGGCAATTTTAATGACTGTGCAGACATTCCTTTTGAGCTATTTTTTGGCTAAACGGTAAGTCGTATCACAAAACGGATGGCACAATGTCCCTTCAATTCGGAGTGATCTACAACTTTGGTCCTGTGACATTTTGTCGTATCTCTCTCCCTTATACGTTAAATTTGGCCGTATTTCTGGATTGTTCGTAAATTTGGTGATTTTTACAAGTATATTTCATTGTTTGACACACTTATAAGAATGATAGGATCATCACGTTGTGTGCGCACATTGGCACGATTAAGGGACATTTGTGTACCAAATTTCATGATTTTAGCTTATACATAAGTAGGCAAAAAGTAATGTAAAATGTTAAAAATGCACCCAAATTTCACCCTATTCAAAATTTGATCTCAATTTACCCCCTTAATATGGGAGATACGAGGAAATGGTTTAGAAACAAACATGTAGAGCGATAAATGAGGCGTCTGATGGCGCAAACCGTTTCTTAATATCATAAACCGTTTAGGAGATATGAATCTCGAAGTGGAAGTCTGCACTTTTCAACGTGCTCATGCTTATCTGTCATCTATATATATATAAAAGCAAGTCGGGCTGGAGCGATGTATATATAAATATTTAAAAATGAAAAAAGACGTGAATTAATGAGGCACATCCAGAAATCTCAGAAATTTGGAACTTGGTACGGAGGAAACTGATGCCCCCAAGATCCCTAGAAAAATCGGAAATTCTCAAAATTCCCTGAAGGGGGCACGCTGGGGGGGCTCAAATTTTGGGCTCAGCATAAGAACACAGTCGTATAGTATATCCAAAACGATAACCTATAGGTTTCGTGGGCTTAAAAATTTTCGAGAATTTCCTCATTTTTATCCCCTATCCCCCCAAATCAAAATGGCGGCACAACCTGCCAGACGAAGTAGACAATTGAAATTTGGTGAAATTATAGCTTTTGGTCCCTAACCGACGGGAAAATTCCAAGATGTTCAAATTTTTCACTTTTTACCCCCCAAAGATATCGAAATATGGAGGCAATTTTAATGACTGTGCAGACATTCCTTTTGAGCTATTTTTTGGCTAAACGGTAAGTCGTATCACAAAACGGATGGCACAATGTCCCTTCAATTCGGAGTGATCTACAACTTTGGTCCTGTGACATTTTGTCGTATCTCTCTCCCTTATACGTTAAATTTGGCCGTATTTCTGGATTGTTCGTAAATTTGGTGATTTTTACAAGTATATTTCATTGTTTGACACACTTATAAGAATGATAGGATCATCACGTTGTGTGCGCACATTGGCACGATTAAGGGACATTTGTGTACCAAATTTCATGATTTTAGCTTATACATAAGTAGGCAAAAAGTAATGTAAAATGTTAAAAATGCACCCAAATTTCACCCTATTCAAAATTTGATCTCAATTTACCCCCTTAATATGGGAGATACGAGGAAATGGTTTAGAAACAAACATGTAGAGCGATAAATGAGGCGTCTGATGGCGCAAACCGTTTCTTAATATCATAAACCGTTTAGGAGATATGAATCTCGAAGTGGAAGTCTGCACTTTTCAACGTGCTCATGCTTATCTGTCATCTATATATATATAAAAGCAAGTCGGGCTGGAGCGATGTATATATAAATATTTAAAAATGAAAAAAGACGTGAATTAATGAGGCACATCCAGAAATCTCAGAAATTTGGAACTTGGTACGGAGGAAACTGATGCCCCCAAGATCCCTAGAAAAATCGGAAATTCTCAAAATTCCCTGAAGGGGGCACGCTGGGGGGGCTCAAATTTTGGGCTCAGCATAAGAACACAGTCGTATAGTATATCCAAAACGATAACCTATAGGTTTCGTGGGCTTAAAAATTTTCGAGAATTTCCTCATTTTTATCCCCTATCCCCCCAAATCAAAATGGCGGCACAACCTGCCAGACGAAGTAGACAATTGAAATTTGGTGAAATTATAGCTTTTGGTCCCTAACCGACGGGAAAATTCCAAGATGTTCAAATTTTTCACTTTTTACCCCCCAAAGATATCGAAATATGGAGGCAATTTTAATGACTGTGCAGACATTCCTTTTGAGCTATTTTTTGGCTAAACGGTAAGTCGTATCACAAAACGGATGGCACAATGTCCCTTCAATTCGGAGTGATCTACAACTTTGGTCCTGTGACATTTTGTCGTATCTCTCTCCCTTATACGTTAAATTTGGCCGTATTTCTGGATTGTTCGTAAATTTGGTGATTTTTACAAGTATATTTCATTGTTTGACACACTTATAAGAATGATAGGATCATCACGTTGTGTGCGCACATTGGCACGATTAAGGGACATTTGTGTACCAAATTTCATGATTTTAGCTTATACATAAGTAGGCAAAAGTAATGTAAAATGTTAAAAATGCACCCAAATTTCACCCTATTCAAAATTTGATCTCAATTTACCCCCTTAATATGGGAGATACGAGGAAATGGTTTAGAAACAAACATGTAGAGCGATAAATGAGGCGTCTGATGGCGCAAACCGTTTCTTAATATCATAAACCGTTTAGGAGATATGAATCTCGAAGTGGAAGTCTGCACTTTTCAACGTGCTCATGCTTATCTGTCATCTATATATATAAAAGCAAGTCGGGCTGGAGCGATGTATATATAAATATTTAAAAATGAAAAAACGTGAATTAATGAGGCACATCCAGAAATCTCAGAAATTTGGAACTTGGTACGGAGGAAACTGATGCCCCCAAGATCCCTAGAAAAATCGGAAATTCTCAAAATTCCCTGAAGGGGGCACGCTGGGGGGGCTCAAATTTTGGGCTCAGCATAAGAACACAGTCGTATAGTATATCCAAAACGATAACCTATAGGTTTCGTGGGCTTAAAAATTTTCGAGAATTTCCTCATTTTTATCCCCTATCCCCCCAAATCAAAATGGCGGCACAACCTGCCAGACGAAGTAGACAATTGAAATTTGGTGAAATTATAGCTTTTGGTCCCTAACCGACGGGAAAATTCCAAGATGTTCAAATTTTTCACTTTTAACCCCCCAAAGATATCGAAATATGGAGGCAATTTTAATGACTGTGCAGACATTCCTTTTGAGCTATTTTTTGGCTAAACGGTAAGTCGTATCACAAAACGGATGGCACAATGTCCCTTCAATTCGGAGTGATCTACAACTTTGGTCCTGTGACATTTTGTCGTATCTCTCTCCCTTATACGTTAAATTTGGCCGTATTTCTGGATTGTTCGTAAATTTGGTGATTTTTACAAGTATATTTCATTGTTTGACACACTTATAAGAATGATAGGATCATCACGTTGTGTGCGCACATTGGCACGATTAAGGGACATATGTGTACCAAATTTCATGATTCTAGCTTATACATAAGTAGGCAAAAAGTAATGTAAAATGTTAAAAATGCACCCAAATTTCACCCTATTCAAAATTTGATCTCAATTTACCCCCTGAATATGGGAGATACGAGGAAATGGTTTAGAAACAAACATGTAGAGCGATAAATGGGGCGTCTGATGGCGCAAACCGGTTCTTAATATCATAAACCGTTTAGGAGATATGAATCTCGAAGTGGAAGTCTGCACTTTTCAACGTGCTCATGCTTATCCGTCATCTATATAAATAAAATCGTAACGACCGTGTGTCTGTACGTTGATTATTTTGGCGAAATTTCCGTACAGTTATCCGTTTCACCTGTAATTATGACCATCTGCATCATTTTTAGCTTTGGTGTCCGTTTGTCTGTTTGTTTGTCTGTCTCTTTGTCTGTCCTTCTATAACTTGAAAACTACTGGATATATTTCCACCAAACTTCATATTTAGAATCCACTTGTCCTTGGGTAGGTTTTAGCGCAAAAAATAAAATCGTAACGATCGTGTGTCTGTACATTGATTATTTTGGCGAAATTTCCGTACAGTTATCCGTTTCAGGTGTAATAATGACCATCTGTATCATTTTTATCTTTGGTGTCTGTTTGTCTGTTTGTCTGTTTGTTTGTCTGTTTGTCTGTCCTTCTATAACTTGAAAACTACTGGATATGTTTCCACCAAACTTCATATTTATAATCCACCTGTCCTTGGGTAGGTTTTAGCGCAAAAAATAAAATCGTAACGACCGTGTGTCTGTACATTGATTATTTTGGCGAAATTTCCGTACAGTTATCCGTTTCAGGTGTAATTATGACCATCTGCATCATTTTTAGCTTTGGTGTCCGTTTGTCTGTTTGTTTGTCTGTTTGTCTGTTTGTCTGTCCTTCTATAACTTGAAAACTACTGGATATATTTCCACCAAACTTCATATTTAGAATCCACCTCTCCTTGGGTAGGTTTTAGCGCAAATATCGTTTCTAAATCCCTGAACTGAGTGGGGATTTTTACGAAACCGAAACCGTGATTTTGCACTCCCTCAAAGTATACACAACCGAACTTAATGGAAATCAACCTGCCTTAATGAAAATGAATTTCTAAACCTTTTTTTTCTCGTGTGCATCATTTCGATAACAGGATTTAGTAAGGGAGATATCATTAACGGACCGTTTTTCGGTACAAATCCCAGCGGGTGCCTCTAAAGCGTACTTCTTACAACTTGAAAACTAACAAGATATTTGAACCAAATTTTATATATAGCATCCATCTGTCCAGGGGTAGGTTTCCTTGGTGTCTGTTAGTTAGTTAGTTAGTTAGTTTGTTTGTTTGTTTGTTGGTCTGTTTGTCTTTCTCTAACTTGAAAACTACTGGATATATTTCCACCAAACTTCATATTTAGAATCCACCTGTCCTTTGGTGAGGTTTTAGGGCAAATATTGTTTCTAAATCCCTGAACTAATTGGGGGTTTATACGAAACCGAAACCGTGATTTTGCACTCCCTCAAAATACACACAACCAAACTTTATGGAAATCTACCTGCCTTAATGGAAATTAATTTCTAAACCTTTTCTTCTCATGTGCATCATTTCAATCACTTACAGGAAAGATAGTATGATCAAACTCTACACGAACATTGGCCCACCCAGTACCCATATGTGAGCCAAATGCTATGTCACATAATTATCCGAAAAGTAATGCAATGTAAGATATTCTTACACAAATTTCAACCTATTCAACGTTTTTGATTCAATCTGACCCATGAATAGATTAGATGCGAGAAAATATCATAGGACCAGCCATTTAGATCGCTAAATACTGCGCCTTACGGTACAATCCTTTGTCGATATGACGTACCGTTTAGCAGCAGTTAATATGTAAATGAAGGTCTGCAATATTGTAAACATTCATATACTTTCGTATGTCCATCTGTATATATATTCATTGATGTCGATTTATAGCGATCGAGAAAGGATGTGTCTGCTATTGTAATCAGTACTCCCTACACCGACTTTGACTGCTGGCAGTAGGAATGGGGTCCTTCTCCAACTCCTGTGTAACTGGCATTAGTAAGGAGGGCCTACCATTTTAATGAATAATTCACTTTTCGATTTGTCTTGCAGAAGGCAAGGGATCATGCAGTTTTGTTTGAAAGTCCCCTACTCTATTGTGTTTGGCTCTAGGCCAGGGTGCCCGCCATTATAAACAAATGTTCCAATCTAAAATTTGACTAGCATTAGGCATAGTGGCCTGCTATTTTCATGGAAACTCACTAATTCTGTGTGACTGGCAGTAAGCTGGCTAGCAGCAGTAAAAAGGGACTGTCATTATAATGATAACTGCACAACTCAATTTTGACTGGTGGTAGGGAAGTTGCCTGGTATTATAATAAAAACTCCTCAACTGTAACCTGTCTGAAAGTAGGAAATGGGTCTGCCATTGTAACTAAAACTCCCCAAATCGATTGTGACCGCGCAGTAGGCATTGGGGCCTGCAATTATAATGTAAACTTGCCAACTCGATTGTGAATGGCAGTAGGCAAGTGAGCCTGGCGTTATCATCACAACTCCGCAACCCTCACTTTACATTGGAAACAACGTACGGGGACCTCCCCATGCTATTTCTCGGATAAGGCTAAGAGACATGCAATTTTAAAACAATCTCATTTGCTGCACGCACAGTATTTACGTCGATATCCGTATGCAATGTAGAATACCGTAGCGAAGCACGGGTACATTTGCTAGTCTATATATATAAAAGCAAGTCGGGCTGGAGCGATGTATATATAAATATTTAAAAATGAAAAAAGACGTGAATTAATGAGGCACTTCCATAAATCTCAGAAATTTGAAACTTGGTACGGAGGAAACTGATGACCCCAGGATCCCTAGAAAAATCGGAAATTCTCAAAATTCCGTGAAGGGGGCACGCCGGGGGGGCTCAAATTTTGGGCTCAGCATAAGAACACAGTCGTATAGTATATCCAAAACGATAACCTATAGGTTTCGTGGGCTTAAAAATTTTCGAGAATTTCCTCATTTTTATCCCCTATCCCCCCAAATCAAAATGGCGGCACAACCTGCCAGACGAAGTAGACAATTGAAATTTGGTGAAATTATAGCTTTTGGTCCCTAACCGACGGGAAAATTCCAAGATGTTCAAATTTTTCACTTTTTACCCCCCAAAGATATCGAAATATGGAGGCAATTTTAATGACTGTGCAGACATTCCTTTTGAGCTATTTTTTGGCTAAACGGTAAGTCGTATCACAAAACGGATGGCACAATGTCCCTTCAATTCGGAGTGATCTACAACTTTGGTCCTGTGACATTTTGTCGTATCTCTCTCCCTTATACGTTCAATTTGGCCGTATTTCTGGATAGTTCGTAAATTTGGTGATTTTTACAAGTATATTTCATTGTTTGACACACTTATAATAATGATAGGATCATCACGTTGTGTGCGCACATTGGCACGATTAAGGGACATATGTGTACCAAATTTCATGATTCTAGCTTATACATACGTAGGCAAAAAGTAATGTAAAATGTTAAAAATGCACCCAAATTTCACCCTATTCAAAATTTGATCTCAATTTACCCCCTTAATATTGGAGACACGAGGAAATGGTTTAGAAACAAATATGTAGAGCGATAAATGAGGCGTCTGATGGCGTAAGCCGTTTCTTAATATCATAAACCGTTTAGGAGATATGAATCTCGAAGTGGAAGTCTGCACTTTTCAACGTGCTCATGCTTATCTGTCATCTATATATATAAAAGCAAGTCGGGCTGGAGCGATGTATATATAAATATTTAAAAATGAAAAAAGACGTGAATTAATGAGGCACTTCCATAAATCTCAGAAATTTGAAACTTGGTACGGAGGAAACTGATGACCCCAGGATCCCTAGAAAAATCGGAAATTCTCAAAATTCCGTGAAGGGGGCACGCTGGGGGGGCTCAAATTTTGGGCTCAGCATAAGAACACAGTCGTATAGTATATCCAAAACGATAACCTATAGGTTTCGTGGGCTTAAAAATTTTCGAGAATTTCCTCATTTTTATCCCCTATCCCCCCAAATCAAAATGGCGGCACAACCTGCCAGACGAAGTAGACAATTGAAATTTGGTGAAATTATAGCTTTTGGTCCCTAACCGACGGGAAAATTCCAAGATGTTCAAATTTTTCCCTTTTTACCCCCCAAAGATATCGAAATATGGAGGCAATTTTAATGACTGTGCAGACATTCCTTTTGAGCTATTTTTTGGCTAAACGGTAAGTCGTATCACAAAACGGATGGCACAATGTCCCTTCAATTCGGAGTGATCTACAACTTTGGTCCTGTGACATTTTGTCGTATCTCTCTCCTTTATACGTTCAATTTGGCCGTATTTCTGGATTGTTCGTAAATTTGGTGATTTTTACAAGTATATTTCATTGTTTGACACACTTATAAGAATGATAGGATCATCACGTTGTGTGCGCACATTGGCACGATTAAGGGACATATGTGTACCAAATTTCATGATTCTAGCTTATACATACGTAGGCAAAAAGTAATGTAAAATGTTAAAAATGCACCCAAATTTCACCCTATTCAAAATTTGATCTCAATTTACCCCCTTAATATTGGAGATACGAGGAAATGGTTTAGAAACAAATATGTAGAGCGATAAATGGGGCGTCTGATGGCGTAAGCCGTTTCTTAATATCATAAACCGTTTAGGAGATATGAATCTCGAAGTGGAAGTCTGCACTTTTCAACGTGCTCATGCTTATCTGTCATCTATATATATAAAAGCAAGTCGGGCTGGAGCGATGTATATATAAATATTTAAAAATGAAAAAAGACGTGAATTAATGAGGCACTTCCATAAATCTCAGAAATTTGAAACTTGGTACGGAGGAAACTGATGACCCCAGGATCCCTAGAAAAATCGGAAATTCTCAAAATTCCGTGAAGGGGGCACGCTGGGGGGGCTCAAATTTTGGGCTCAGCATAAGAACACAGTCGTATAGTATATCCAAAACGATAACCTATAGGTTTCGTGGGCTTAAAAATTTTCGAGAATTTCCTCATTTTTATCCCCTATCCCCCCAAATCAAAATGGCGGCACAACCTGCCAGACGAAGTAGACAATTGAAATTTGGTGAAATTATAGCTTTTGGTCCCTAACCGACGAGAAAATTCCAAGATGTTCAAATTTTTCACTTTTTACCCCCCAAAGATATCGAAATATGGAGGCAATTTTAATGACTGTGCAGACATTCCTTTTGAGCTATTTTTTGGCTAAACGGTAAGTCGTATCACAAAACGGATGGCACAATGTCCCTTCAATTCGGAGTGATCTACAACTTTGGTCCTGTGACATTTTGTCGTATCTCTCTCCCTTATACGTTAACTTTGGCCGTATTTCTGGATTGTTCGTAAATTTGGTGATTGTTACAAGTATATTTCATTGTTTGACACACTCATATGAATGATAGGATCATCACGTTGTGTGTGCACATTGGCACGATTAAGGAACATGTGTGTACCAAATTTCATGAGTCTAGCTTATACAAAAGTAGGCAAAAAGTAATGTAAAATGTTAAAAATGCACCCAAATTTCACCCTATTCAAAATTTGATCTCAATTTACCCCCTTACTATTGGAGATACGAGGAAATGGTTTAGAAACAAATATGTAGAGCGATAAATGAGGCGTCTAATGGCGTAAGCCGTTTCTTAATATCATAAACCGTTTAGGAGATATGAATCTCGAAGTGGAAGTCTGCACTTTTCAACGTGCTCATGCTTATCCGTCATCTTCTATCTATATATATAAAAGCAAGTCGGGCTGGAGCGATGTATATATAAATATTTAAAAATGAAAAAAGACGTGAATTAATGAGGCACTTCCATAAATCTCAGAAATTTGAAACTCGGTACGGAGGAAACTGATGACCGCAGGATCCCTAGAAAAATCGGAAATTCTCAAAATTCCCTGAAGGGGGCACGCTGGGGGGGCTCAAATTTTGGGCTCAGCATAAGAACACAGTCGTATAGTATATCCAAAACGATAACCTATAGGTTTCGTGGGCTTAAAAATTTTCGAGAATTTCCTCATTTTTATCCCCTATCCCCCCAAATCAAAATGGCGGCACAACCTGCCAGACGAAGTAGACAATTGAAATTTGGTGAAATTATAGCTTTTGGTCCCTAACCGACGGGAAAATTCCAAGATGTTCAAATTTTTCACTTTTTACCCCCCAAAGATATCGAAATATGGAGGCAATTTTAATGACTGTGCAGACATTCCTTTTGAGCTATTTTTTGGCTAAACGGTAAGTCGTATCACAAAACGGATGGCACAATGTCCCTTCAATTCGGAGTGATCTACAACTTTGGTCCTGTGACATTTTGTCGTATCTCTCTCCCTTATACGTTCAATTTGGCCGTATTTCTGGATAGTTCGTAAATTTGGTGATTTTTACAAGTATATTTCATTGTTTGACACACTTATAAGAATGATAGGATCATCACGTTGTGTGCGCACATTGGCACGATTAAGGGACATATGTGTACCAAATTTCATGATTCTAGCTTATACATACGTAGGCAAAAAGTAATGTAAAATGTTAAAAATGCACCCAAATTTCACCCTATTCAAAATTTGATCTCAATTTACCCCCTTAATATTGGAGACACGAGGAAATGGTTTAGAAACAAATATGTAGAGCGATAAATGAGGCGTCTGATGGCGTAAGCCGTTTCTTAATATCATAAACCGTTTAGGAGATATGAATCTCGAAGTGGAAGTCTGCACTTTTCAACGTGCTCATGCTTATCTGTCATCTATATATATAAAAGCAAGTCGGGCTGGAGCGATGTATATATAAATATTTAAAAATGAAAAAAGACGTGAATTAATGAGGCACTTCCATAAATCTCAGAAATTTGAAACTTGGTACGGAGGAAACTGATGACCCCAGGATCCCTAGAAAAATCGGAAATTCTCAAAATTCCGTGAAGGGGGCACGCTGGGGGGGCTCAAATTTTGGGCTCAGCATAAGAACACAGTCGTATAGTATATCCAAAACGATAACCTATAGGTTTCGTGGGCTTAAAAATTTTCGAGAATTTCCTCATTTTTATCCCCTATCCCCCCAAATCAAAATGGCGGCACAACCTGCCAGACGAAGTAGACAATTGAAATTTGGTGAAATTATAGCTTTTGGTCCCTAACCGACGGGAAAATTCCAAGATGTTCAAATTTTTAACTTTTTACCCCCCAAAGATATCGAAATATGGAGGCAATTTTAATGACTGTGCAGACATTCCTTTTGAGCTATTTTTTGGCTAAACGGTAAGTCGTATCACAAAACGGATGGCACAATGTCCCTTCAATTCGGAGTGATCTACAACTTTGGTCCTGTGACATTTTGTCGTATCTCTCTCCCTTATACGTTCAATTTGGCCGTATTTCTGGATAGTTCGTAAATTTGGTGATTTTTACAAGTATATTTCATTGTTTGACACACTTATAAGAATGATAGGATCATCACGTTGTGTGCGCACATTGGCACGATTAAGGGACATATGTGTACCAAATTTCATGATTCTAGCTTATACATACGTAGGCAAAAAGTAATGTAAAATGTTAAGAATGCACCCAAATTTCACCCTATTCAAAATTTGATCTCAATTTACCCCCTTAATATTGGAGACACGAGGAAATGGTTTAGAAACAAATATGTAGAGCGATAAATGAGGCGTCTGATGGCGTAAGCCGTTTCTTAATATCATAAACCGTTTAGGAGATATGAATCTCGAAGTGGAAGTCTGCACTTTTCAACGTGCTCATGCTTATCTGTCATCTATATATATAAAAGCAAGTCGGGCTGGAGCGATGTATATATAAATATTTAAAAATGAAAAAAGACGTGAATTAATGACGCACTTCCATAAATCTCAGAAATTTGAAACTTGGTACGGAGGAAACTGATGACCCCAGGATCCCTAGAAAAATCTGAAATTCTCAAAATTCCGTGAAGGGGGCACGCTGGGGGGGCTCAAATTTTGGGCTCAGCATAAGAACACAGTCGTATAGTATATCCAAAACGATAACCTATAGGTTTCGTGGGCTTAAAAATTTTCGAGAATTTCCTCATTTTTATCCCCTATCCCCCCAAATCAAAATGGCGGCACAACCTGCCAGACGAAGTAGACAATTGAAATTTGGTGAAATTATAGCTTTTGGTCCCTAACCGACGGGAAAATTCCAAGATGTTCAAATTTTTAACTTTTTACCCCCCAAAGATATCGAAATATGGAGGCAATTTTAATGACTGTGCAGACATTCCTTTTGAGCTATTTTTTGGCTAAACGGTAAGTCGTATCACAAAACGGATGGCACAATGTCCCTTCAATTCGGAGTGATCTACAACTTTGGTCCTGTGACATTTTGTCGTATCTCTCTCCCTTATACGTTCAATTTGGCCGTATTTCTGGATTGTTCGTAAATTTGGTGATTTTTACAAGTATATTTCATTGTTTGACACTTTTATAAGAATGATAGGATCATCACGTTGTGTGCGCACATTGGCACGATTAAGGGACATGTCTGTACCAAATTTCATGATTCTAGCTTATACATAAGTAGGCAAAAAGTAATGTAAAATGTTAAAAATGCACCCAAATTTCACCCTATTCAAAATTTGATCTCAATTTACCCCCTTAATATTGGAGATACGAGGAAATGGTTTAGAAACAAATATGTAGAGCGATAAATGGGGCGTCTGATGGCGTAAGCCGTTTCTTAATATCATAAACCGTTTAGGAGATATGAATCTCGAAGTGGAAGTCTGCACTTTTCAACGTGCTCATGCTTATCCGTCATCTATCTATATATATAAAAGCAAGTCGGGCTGGAGCGATGTATATATAAATATTTAAAAATGAAAAAAGACGTGAATTAATGAGGCACTTCCATAAATCTCAGAAATTTGAAACTTGGTACGGAGGAAACTGATGACCCCAGGATCCCTAGAAAAATCGGAAATTCTCAAAATTCCGTGAAGGGGGCACGCTGGGGGGGCTCAAATTTTGGGCTCAGCATAAGAACACAGTCGTATAGTATATCCAAAACGATAACCTATAGGTTTCGTGGGCTTAAAAATTTTCGAGAATTTCCTCATTTTTATCCCCTATCCCCCCAAATCAAAATGGCGGCACAACCTGCCAGACGAAGTAGACAATTAAAATTTGGTGAAATTATAGCTTTTGGTCCCTAACCGACGGGAAAATTCCAAGATGTTCAAATTTTTAACTTTTTACCCCCCAAAGATATCGAAATATGGAGGCAATTTTAATGACTGTGCAGACATTCCTTTTGAGCTATTTTTTGGCTAAACGGTAAGTCGTATCACAAAACGGATGGCACAATGTCCCTTCAATTCGGAGTGATCTACAACTTTGGTCCTGTGACATTTTGTCGTATCTCTCTCCCTTATACGTTAAATTTGGCCGTATTTCTGGATTGTTCGTAAATTTGGTGATTGTTACAAGTATATTTCATTGTTTGACACACTTATATGAATGATAGGATCATCACGTTGTGTGTGCACATTGGCACGATTAAGGGACATGTGTGTACCAAATTTCATGAGTCTAGCTTATACATAAGTAGGCAAAAAGTAATGTAAAATGTTAAAAATGCACCCAAATTTCACCCTATTCAAAATTTGATCTCAATTTACCCCCTTACTATTGGAGATACGAGGAAATGGTTTAGAAACAAATATGTAGAGCGATAAATGAGGCGTCTAATGGCGTAAGCCGTTTCTTAATATCATAAACCGTTTAGGAGATATGAATCTCGAAGTGGAAGTCTGCAGTTTTCAACGTGCTCATGCTTATCCGTCATCTATATATATAAAAGCAAGTCGGGCTGGAGCGATGTATATATAAATATTTAAAAATGAAAAAAGACGTGAATTAATGAGGCACTTCCATAAATCTCAGAAATCTGAAACTCGGTACGGAGGAAACTGATGACCCCAGGATCCCTAGAAAAATCGGAAATTCTCAAAATTCCGTGAAGGGGGCACGCTGGGGGGGCTCAAATTTTGGGCTCAGCATAAGAACACAGTCGTATAGTATATCCAAAACGATAACCTATAGGTTTCGTGGGCTTAAAAATTTTCGAGAATTTCCTCATTTTTATCCCCTATCCCCCCAAATCAAAATGGCGGCACAACCTGCCAGACGAAGTAGACAATTGAAATTTGGTGAAATTATAGCTTTTGGTCCCTAACCGACGGGAAAATTCCAAGATGTTCAAATTTTTCACTTTTTACCCCCCAAAGATATCGAAATATGGAGGCAATTTTAATGACTGTGCAGACATTCCTTTTGAGCTATTTTTTGGCTAAACGGTAAGTCGTATCACAAAACGGATGGCACAATGTCCCTTCAATTCGGAGTGATCTACAACTTTGGTCCTGTGACATTTTGTCGTATCTCTCTCCCTTATACGTTCAATTTGGCCGTATTTCTGGATTGTTCGTAAATTTGGTGATTTTTACAAGTATATTTCATTGTTTGACACTTTTATAAGAATGATAGGATCATCACGTTGTGTGCGCACATTGGCACGATTAAGGGACATGTCTGTACCAAATTTCATGATTCTAGCTTATACATAAGTAGGCAAAAAGTAATGTAAAATGTTAAAAATGCACCCAAATTTCACCCTATTCAAAATTTGATCTCAATTTACCCCCTTAATATTGGAGATACGAGGAAATGGTTTAGAAACAAATATGTAGAGCGATAAATGGGGCGTCTGATGGCGTAAGCCGTTTCTTAATATCATAAACCGTTTAGGAGATATGAATCTCGAAGTGGAAGTCTGCACTTTTCAACGTGCTCATGCTTATCCGTCATCTATCTATATATATAAAAGCAAGTCGGGCTGGAGCGATGTATATATAAATATTTAAAAATGAAAAAAGACGTGAATTAATGAGGCACTTCCAGAAATCTCAGAAATTTGAAACTTTGTACGGGGGAAACTGATGACCCCAGGATCCTTAGAAAAATCGGAAATTCTCAAAATTCCCTGAAGGGGGCACGCTGGGGGGGCTCAAATTTTGGGCTCAGCATAAGAACACAGTCGTATAGTATATCCAAAACGATAACCTATAGGTTTCGTGGGCTTAAAAATTTTCGAGAATTTCCTCATTTTTATCCCCTATCCCCCCAAATCAAAATGGCGGCACAACCTGCCAGACGAAGTAGACAATTGAAATTTGGTGAAATTATAGCTTTTGGTCCCTAACCGACGGGAAAATTCCAAGATGTTCAAATTTTTCCCTTTTTACCCCCCAAAGATATCGAAATATGGAGGCAATTTTAATGACTGTGCAGACATTCCTTTTGAGCTATTTTTTGGCTAAACGGTAAGTCGTATCACAAAACGGATGGCACAATGTCCCTTCAATTCGGAGTGATCTACAACTTTGGTCCTGTGACATTTTGTCGTATCTCTCTCCTTTATACGTTCAATTTGGCCGTATTTCTGGATTGTTCGTAAATTTGGTGATTTTTACAAGTATATTTCATTGTTTGACACACTTATAAGAATGATAGGATCATCACGTTGTGTGCGCACATTGGCACGATTAAGGGACATATGTGTACCAAATTTCATGATTCTAGCTTATACATACGTAGGCAAAAAGTAATGTAAAATGTTAAAAATGCACCCAAATTTCACCCTATTCAAAATTTGATCTCAATTTACCCCCTTAATATTGGAGATACGAGGAAATGGTTTAGAAACAAATATGTAGAGCGATAAATGGGGCGTCTGATGGCGTAAGCCGTTTCTTAATATCATAAACCGTTTAGGAGATATGAATCTCGAAGTGGAAGTCTGCACTTTTCAACGTGCTCATGCTTATCTGTCATCTATATATATAAAAGCAAGTCGGGCTGGAGCGATGTATATATAAATATTTAAAAATGAAAAAAGACGTGAATTAATGAGGCACTTCCATAAATCTCAGAAATTTGAAACTTGGTACGGAGGAAACTGATGACCCCAGGATCCCTAGAAAAATCGGAAATTCTCAAAATTCCGTGAAGGGGGCACGCTGGGGGGGCTCAAATTTTGGGCTCAGCATAAGAACACAGTCGTATAGTATATCCAAAACGATAACCTATAGGTTTCGTGGGCTTAAAAATTTTCGAGAATTTCCTCATTTTTATCCCCTATCCCCCCAAATCAAAATGGCGGCACAACCTGCCAGACGAAGTAGACAATTGAAATTTGGTGAAATTATAGCTTTTGGTCCCTAACCGACGAGAAAATTCCAAGATGTTCAAATTTTTCACTTTTTACCCCCCAAAGATATCGAAATATGGAGGCAATTTTAATGACTGTGCAGACATTCCTTTTGAGCTATTTTTTGGCTAAACGGTAAGTCGTATCACAAAACGGATGGCACAATGTCCCTTCAATTCGGAGTGATCTACAACTTTGGTCCTGTGACATTTTGTCGTATCTCTCTCCCTTATACGTTAACTTTGGCCGTATTTCTGGATTGTTCGTAAATTTGGTGATTGTTACAAGTATATTTCATTGTTTGACACACTCATATGAATGATAGGATCATCACGTTGTGTGTGCACATTGGCACGATTAAGGAACATGTGTGTACCAAATTTCATGAGTCTAGCTTATACAAAAGTAGGCAAAAAGTAATGTAAAATGTTAAAAATGCACCCAAATTTCACCCTATTCAAAATTTGATCTCAATTTACCCCCTTACTATTGGAGATACGAGGAAATGGTTTAGAAACAAATATGTAGAGCGATAAATGAGGCGTCTAATGGCGTAAGCCGTTTCTTAATATCATAAACCGTTTAGGAGATATGAATCTCGAAGTGGAAGTCTGCACTTTTCAACGTGCTCATGCTTATCCGTCATCTTCTATCTATATATATAAAAGCAAGTCGGGCTGGAGCGATGTATATATAAATATTTAAAAATGAAAAAAGACGTGAATTAATGAGGCACTTCCATAAATCTCAGAAATTTGAAACTCGGTACGGAGGAAACTGATGACCGCAGGATCCCTAGAAAAATCGGAAATTCTCAAAATTCCCTGAAGGGGGCACGCTGGGGGGGCTCAAATTTTGGGCTCAGCATAAGAACACAGTCGTATAGTATATCCAAAACGATAACCTATAGGTTTCGTGGGCTTAAAAATTTTCGAGAATTTCCTCATTTTTATCCCCTATCCCCCCAAATCAAAATGGCGGCACAACCTGCCAGACGAAGTAGACAATTGAAATTTGGTGAAATTATAGCTTTTGGTCCCTAACCGACGGGAAAATTCCAAGATGTTCAAATTTTTCACTTTTTACCCCCCAAAGATATCGAAATATGGAGGCAATTTTAATGACTGTGCAGACATTCCTTTTGAGCTATTTTTTGGCTAAACGGTAAGTCGTATCACAAAACGGATGGCACAATGTCCCTTCAATTCGGAGTGATCTACAACTTTGGTCCTGTGACATTTTGTCGTATCTCTCTCCCTTATACGTTCAATTTGGCCGTATTTCTGGATAGTTCGTAAATTTGGTGATTTTTACAAGTATATTTCATTGTTTGGCACACTTATAAGAATGATAGGATCATCACGTTGTGTGCGCACATTGGCACGATTAAGGGACATATGTGTACCAAATTTCATGATTCTAGCTTATACATACGTAGGCAAAAAGTAATGTAAAATGTTAAAAATGCACCCAAATTTCACCCTATTCAAAATTTGATCTCAATTTACCCCCTTAATATTGGAGACACGAGGAAATGGTTTAGAAACAAATATGTAGAGCGATAAATGAGGCGTCTGATGGCGTAAGCCGTTTCTTAATATCATAAACCGTTTAGGAGATATGAATCTCGAAGTGGAAGTCTGCACTTTTCAACGTGCTCATGCTTATCTGTCATCTATATATATAAAAGCAAGTCGGGCTGGAGCGATGTATATATAAATATTTAAAAATGAAAAAAGACGTGAATTAATGAGGCACTTCCATAAATCTCAGAAATTTGAAACTTGGTACGGAGGAAACTGATGACCCCAGGATCCCTAGAAAAATCGGAAATTCTCAAAATTCCGTGAAGGGGGCACGCTGGGGGGGCTCAAATTTTGGGCTCAGCATAAGAACACAGTCGTATAGTATATCCAAAACGATAACCTATAGGTTTCGTGGGCTTAAAAATTTTCGAGAATTTCCTCATTTTTATCCCCTATCCCCCCAAATCAAAATGGCGGCACAACCTGCCAGACGAAGTAGACAATTGAAATTTGGTGAAATTATAGCTTTTGGTCCCTAACCGACGGGAAAATTCCAAGATGTTCAAATTTTTAACTTTTTACCCCCCAAAGATATCGAAATATGGAGGCAATTTTAATGACTGTGCAGACATTCCTTTTGAGCTATTTTTTGGCTAAACGGTAAGTCGTATCACAAAACGGATGGCACAATGTCCCTTCAATTCGGAGTGATCTACAACTTTGGTCCTGTGACATTTTGTCGTATCTCTCTCCCTTATACGTTCAATTTGGCCGTATTTCTGGATAGTTCGTAAATTTGGTGATTTTTACAAGTATATTTCATTGTTTGACACACTTATAAGAATGATAGGATCATCACGTTGTGTGCGCACATTGGCACGATTAAGGGACATATGTGTACCAAATTTCATGATTCTAGCTTATACATACGTAGGCAAAAAGTAATGTAAAATGTTAAGAATGCACCCAAATTTCACCCTATTCAAAATTTGATCTCAATTTACCCCCTTAATATTGGAGACACGAGGAAATGGTTTAGAAACAAATATGTAGAGCGATAAATGAGGCGTCTGATGGCGTAAGCCGTTTCTTAATATCATAAACCGTTTAGGAGATATGAATCTCGAAGTGGAAGTCTGCACTTTTCAACGTGCTCATGCTTATCTGTCATCTATATATATAAAAGCAAGTCGGGCTGGAGCGATGTATATATAAATATTTAAAAATGAAAAAAGACGTGAATTAATGACGCACTTCCATAAATCTCAGAAATTTGAAACTTGGTACGGAGGAAACTGATGACCCCAGGATCCCTAGAAAAATCTGAAATTCTCAAAATTCCGTGAAGGGGGCACGCTGGGGGGGCTCAAATTTTGGGCTCAGCATAAGAACACAGTCGTATAGTATATCCAAAACGATAACCTATAGGTTTCGTGGGCTTAAAAATTTTCGAGAATTTCCTCATTTTTATCCCCTATCCCCCCAAATCAAAATGGCGGCACAACCTGCCAGACGAAGTAGACAATTGAAATTTGGTGAAATTATAGCTTTTGGTCCCTAACCGACGGGAAAATTCCAAGATGTTCAAATTTTTAACTTTTTACCCCCCAAAGATATCGAAATATGGAGGCAATTTTAATGACTGTGCAGACATTCCTTTTGAGCTATTTTTTGGCTAAACGGTAAGTCGTATCACAAAACGGATGGCACAATGTCCCTTCAATTCGGAGTGATCTACAACTTTGGTCCTGTGACATTTTGTCGTATCTCTCTCCCTTATACGTTCAATTTGGCCGTATTTCTGGATTGTTCGTAAATTTGGTGATTTTTACAAGTATATTTCATTGTTTGACACTTTTATAAGAATGATAGGATCATCACGTTGTGTGCGCACATTGGCACGATTAAGGGACATGTCTGTACCAAATTTCATGATTCTAGCTTATACATAAGTAGGCAAAAAGTAATGTAAAATGTTAAAAATGCACCCAAATTTCACCCTATTCAAAATTTGATCTCAATTTACCCCCTTAATATTGGAGATACGAGGAAATGGTTTAGAAACAAATATGTAGAGCGATAAATGGGGCGTCTGATGGCGTAAGCCGTTTCTTAATATCATAAACCGTTTAGGAGATATGAATCTCGAAGTGGAAGTCTGCACTTTTCAACGTGCTCATGCTTATCCGTCATCTATCTATATATATAAAAGCAAGTCGGGCTGGAGCGATGTATATATAAATATTTAAAAATGAAAAAAGACGTGAATTAATGAGGCACTTCCATAAATCTCAGAAATTTGAAACTTGGTACGGAGGAAACTGATGACCCCAGGATCCCTAGAAAAATCGGAAATTCTCAAAATTCCGTGAAGGGGGCACGCTGGGGGGGCTCAAATTTTGGGCTCAGCATAAGAACACAGTCGTATAGTATATCCAAAACGATAACCTATAGGTTTCGTGGGCTTAAAAATTTTCGAGAATTTCCTCATTTTTATCCCCTATCCCCCCAAATCAAAATGGCGGCACAACCTGCCAGACGAAGTAGACAATTAAAATTTGGTGAAATTATAGCTTTTGGTCCCTAACCGACGGGAAAATTCCAAGATGTTCAAATTTTTAACTTTTTACCCCCCAAAGATATCGAAATATGGAGGCAATTTTAATGACTGTGCAGACATTCCTTTTGAGCTATTTTTTGGCTAAACGGTAAGTCGTATCACAAAACGGATGGCACAATGTCCCTTCAATTCGGAGTGATCTACAACTTTGGTCCTGTGACATTTTGTCGTATCTCTCTCCCTTATACGTTAAATTTGGCCGTATTTCTGGATTGTTCGTAAATTTGGTGATTGTTACAAGTATATTTCATTGTTTGACACACTTATATGAATGATAGGATCATCACGTTGTGTGTGCACATTGGCACGATTAAGGGACATGTGTGTACCAAATTTCATGAGTCTAGCTTATACATAAGTAGGCAAAAAGTAATGTAAAATGTTAAAAATGCACCCAAATTTCACCCTATTCAAAATTTGATCTCAATTTACCCCCTTACTATTGGAGATACGAGGAAATGGTTTAGAAACAAATATGTAGAGCGATAAATGAGGCGTCTAATGGCGTAAGCCGTTTCTTAATATCATAAACCGTTTAGGAGATATGAATCTCGAAGTGGAAGTCTGCAGTTTTCAACGTGCTCATGCTTATCCGTCATCTATATATATAAAAGCAAGTCGGGCTGGAGCGATGTATATATAAATATTTAAAAATGAAAAAAGACGTGAATTAATGAGGCACTTCCATAAATCTCAGAAATCTGAAACTCGGTACGGAGGAAACTGATGACCCCAGGATCCCTAGAAAAATCGGAAATTCTCAAAATTCCGTGAAGGGGGCACGCTGGGGGGGCTCAAATTTTGGGCTCAGCATAAGAACACAGTCGTATAGTATATCCAAAACGATAACCTATAGGTTTCGTGGGCTTAAAAATTTTCGAGAATTTCCTCATTTTTATCCCCTATCCCCCCAAATCAAAATGGCGGCACAACCTGCCAGACGAAGTAGACAATTGAAATTTGGTGAAATTATAGCTTTTGGTCCCTAACCGACGGGAAAATTCCAAGATGTTCAAATTTTTCACTTTTTACCCCCCAAAGATATCGAAATATGGAGGCAATTTTAATGACTGTGCAGACATTCCTTTTGAGCTATTTTTTGGCTAAACGGTAAGTCGTATCACAAAACGGATGGCACAATGTCCCTTCAATTCGGAGTGATCTACAACTTTGGTCCTGTGACATTTTGTCGTATCTCTCTCCCTTATACGTTCAATTTGGCCGTATTTCTGGATTGTTCGTAAATTTGGTGATTTTTACAAGTATATTTCATTGTTTGACACTTTTATAAGAATGATAGGATCATCACGTTGTGTGCGCACATTGGCACGATTAAGGGACATGTCTGTACCAAATTTCATGATTCTAGCTTATACATAAGTAGGCAAAAAGTAATGTAAAATGTTAAAAATGCACCCAAATTTCACCCTATTCAAAATTTGATCTCAATTTACCCCCTTAATATTGGAGATACGAGGAAATGGTTTAGAAACAAATATGTAGAGCGATAAATGGGGCGTCTGATGGCGTAAGCCGTTTCTTAATATCATAAACCGTTTAGGAGATATGAATCTCGAAGTGGAAGTCTGCACTTTTCAACGTGCTCATGCTTATCCGTCATCTATCTATATATATAAAAGCAAGTCGGGCTGGAGCGATGTATATATAAATATTTAAAAATGAAAAAAGACGTGAATTAATGAGGCACTTCCAGAAATCTCAGAAATTTGAAACTTTGTACGGGGGAAACTGATGACCCCAGGATCCTTAGAAAAATCGGAAATTCTCAAAATTCCCTGAAGGGGGCACGCTGGGGGGGCTCAAATTTTGGGCTCAGCATAAGAACACAGTCGTATAGTATATCCAAAACGATAACCTATAGGTTTCGTGGGCTTAAAAATTTTCGAGAATTTCCTCATTTTTATCCCCTATCCCCCCAAATCAAAATGGCGGCACAACCTGCCAGACGAAGTAGACAATTGAAATTTGGTGAAATTATAGCTTTTGGTCCCTAACCGACGAGAAAATTCCAAGATGTTCAAATTTTTCACTTTTTACCCCCCAAAGATATCGAAATATGGAGGCAATTTTAATGACTGTGCAGACATTCCTTTTGAGCTATTTTTTGGCTAAACGGTAAGTCGTATCACAAAACGGATGGCACAATGTCCCTTCAATTCGGAGTGATCTACAACTTTGGTCCTGTGACATTTTGTCGTATCTCTCTCCCTTATACGTTAACTTTGGCCGTATTTCTGGATTGTTCGTAAATTTGGTGATTGTTACAAGTATATTTCATTGTTTGACACACTCATATGAATGATAGGATCATCACGTTGTGTGTGCACATTGGCACGATTAAGGAACATGTGTGTACCAAATTTCATGAGTCTAGCTTATACATAAGTAGGCAAAAAGTAATGTAAAATGTTAAAAATGCACCCAAATTTCACCCTATTCAAAATTTGATCTCAATTTACCCCCTTACTATTGGAGATACGAGGAAATGGTTTAGAAACAAATATGTAGAGCGATAAATGAGGCGTCTGATGGCGTAAGCCGTTTCTTAATATCATAAACCGTTTAGGAGATATGAATCTCGAAGTGGAAGTCTGCACTTTTCAACGTGCTCATGCTTATCTGTCATCTATATATATAAAAGCAAGTCGGGCTGGAGCGATGTATATATAAATATTTAAAAATGAAAAAAGACGTGAATTAATGAGGCACTTCCATAAATCTCAGAAATTTGAAACTTGGTACGGAGGAAACTGATGACCCCAGGATCCCTAGAAAAATCGGAAATTCTCAAAATTCCGTGAAGGGGGCACGCTGGGGGGGCTCAAATTTTGGGCTCAGCATAAGAACACAGTCGTATAGTATATCCAAAACGATAACCTATAGGTTTCGTGGGCTTAAAAATTTTCGAGAATTTCCTCATTTTTATCCCCTATCCCCCCAAATCAAAATGGCGGCACAACCTGCCAGACGAAGTAGACAATTGAAATTTGGTGAAATTATAGCTTTTGGTCCCTAACCGACGGGAAAATTCCAAGATGTTCAAATTTTTAACTTTTTACCCCCCAAAGATATCGAAATATGGAGGCAATTTTAATGACTGTGCAGACATTCCTTTTGAGCTATTTTTTGGCTAAACGGTAAGTCGTATCACAAAACGGATGGCACAATGTCCCTTCAATTCGGAGTGATCTACAACTTTGGTCCTGTGACATTTTGTCGTATCTCTCTCCCTTATACGTTCAATTTGGCCGTATTTCTGGATAGTTCGTAAATTTGGTGATTTTTACAAGTATATTTCATTGTTTGACACACTTATAAGAATGATAGGATCATCACGTTGTGTGCGCACATTGGCACGATTAAGGGACATATGTGTACCAAATTTCATGATTCTAGCTTATACATACGTAGGCAAAAAGTAATGTAAAATGTTAAGAATGCACCCAAATTTCACCCTATTCAAAATTTGATCTCAATTTACCCCCTTAATATTGGAGACACGAGGAAATGGTTTAGAAACAAATATGTAGAGCGATAAATGAGGCGTCTGATGGCGTAAGCCGTTTCTTAATATCATAAACCGTTTAGGAGATATGAATCTCGAAGTGGAAGTCTGCACTTTTCAACGTGCTCATGCTTATCTGTCATCTATATATATAAAAGCAAGTCGGGCTGGAGCGATGTATATATAAATATTTAAAAATGAAAAAAGACGTGAATTAATGACGCACTTCCATAAATCTCAGAAATTTGAAACTTGGTACGGAGGAAACTGATGACCCCAGGATCCCTAGAAAAATCTGAAATTCTCAAAATTCCGTGAAGGGGGCACGCTGGGGGGGCTCAAATTTTGGGCTCAGCATAAGAACACAGTCGTATAGTATATCCAAAACGATAACCTATAGGTTTCGTGGGCTTAAAAATTTTCGAGAATTTCCTCATTTTTATCCCCTATCCCCCCAAATCAAAATGGCGGCACAACCTGCCAGACGAAGTAGACAATTGAAATTTGGTGAAATTATAGCTTTTGGTCCCTAACCGACGGGAAAATTCCAAGATGTTCAAATTTTTAACTTTTTACCCCCCAAAGATATCGAAATATGGAGGCAATTTTAATGACTGTGCAGACATTCCTTTTGAGCTATTTTTTGGCTAAACGGTAAGTCGTATCACAAAACGGATGGCACAATGTCCCTTCAATTCGGAGTGATCTACAACTTTGGTCCTGTGACATTTTGTCGTATCTCTCTCCCTTATACGTTCAATTTGGCCGTATTTCTGGATTGTTCGTAAATTTGGTGATTTTTACAAGTATATTTCATTGTTTGACACTTTTATAAGAATGATAGGATCATCACGTTGTGTGCGCACATTGGCACGATTAAGGGACATGTCTGTACCAAATTTCATGATTCTAGCTTATACATAAGTAGGCAAAAAGTAATGTAAAATGTTAAAAATGCACCCAAATTTCACCCTATTCAAAATTTGATCTCAATTTACCCCCTTAATATTGGAGATACGAGGAAATGGTTTAGAAACAAATATGTAGAGCGATAAATGGGGCGTCTGATGGCGTAAGCCGTTTCTTAATATCATAAACCGTTTAGGAGATATGAATCTCGAAGTGGAAGTCTGCACTTTTCAACGTGCTCATGCTTATCCGTCATCTATCTATATATATAAAAGCAAGTCGGGCTGGAGCGATGTATATATAAATATTTAAAAATGAAAAAAGACGTGAATTAATGAGGCACTTCCATAAATCTCAGAAATTTGAAACTTGGTACGGAGGAAACTGATGACCCCAGGATCCCTAGAAAAATCGGAAATTCTCAAAATTCCGTGAAGGGGGCACGCTGGGGGGGCTCAAATTTTGGGCTCAGCATAAGAACACAGTCGTATAGTATATCCAAAACGATAACCTATAGGTTTCGTGGGCTTAAAAATTTTCGAGAATTTCCTCATTTTTATCCCCTATCCCCCCAAATCAAAATGGCGGCACAACCTGCCAGACGAAGTAGACAATTAAAATTTGGTGAAATTATAGCTTTTGGTCCCTAACCGACGGGAAAATTCCAAGATGTTCAAATTTTTAACTTTTTACCCCCCAAAGATATCGAAATATGGAGGCAATTTTAATGACTGTGCAGACATTCCTTTTGAGCTATTTTTTGGCTAAACGGTAAGTCGTATCACAAAACGGATGGCACAATGTCCCTTCAATTCGGAGTGATCTACAACTTTGGTCCTGTGACATTTTGTCGTATCTCTCTCCCTTATACGTTAAATTTGGCCGTATTTCTGGATTGTTCGTAAATTTGGTGATTGTTACAAGTATATTTCATTGTTTGACACACTTATATGAATGATAGGATCATCACGTTGTGTGTGCACATTGGCACGATTAAGGGACATGTGTGTACCAAATTTCATGAGTCTAGCTTATACATAAGTAGGCAAAAAGTAATGTAAAATGTTAAAAATGCACCCAAATTTCACCCTATTCAAAATTTGATCTCAATTTACCCCCTTACTATTGGAGATACGAGGAAATGGTTTAGAAACAAATATGTAGAGCGATAAATGAGGCGTCTAATGGCGTAAGCCGTTTCTTAATATCATAAACCGTTTAGGAGATATGAATCTCGAAGTGGAAGTCTGCAGTTTTCAACGTGCTCATGCTTATCCGTCATCTATATATATAAAAGCAAGTCGGGCTGGAGCGATGTATATATAAATATTTAAAAATGAAAAAAGACGTGAATTAATGAGGCACTTCCATAAATCTCAGAAATCTGAAACTCGGTACGGAGGAAACTGATGACCCCAGGATCCCTAGAAAAATCGGAAATTCTCAAAATTCCGTGAAGGGGGCACGCTGGGGGGGCTCAAATTTTGGGCTCAGCATAAGAACACAGTCGTATAGTATATCCAAAACGATAACCTATAGGTTTCGTGGGCTTAAAAATTTTCGAGAATTTCCTCATTTTTATCCCCTATCCCCCCAAATCAAAATGGCGGCACAACCTGCCAGACGAAGTAGACAATTGAAATTTGGTGAAATTATAGCTTTTGGTCCCTAACCGACGGGAAAATTCCAAGATGTTCAGATTTTTCTTTTTTTACCCCCCCAAAGATATCGAAATATGGAGGCAATTTTAATGACTGTGCAGACATTCCTTTTGAGCTATTTTTTGGCTAAACGGTAAGTCGTATCACAAAACGGATGGCACAATGTCCCTTCAATTCGGAGTGATCTACAACTTTGGTCCTGTGACATTTTGTCGTATCTCTCTCCCTTATACGTTCAATTTGGCCGTATTTCTGGATTGTTCGTAAATTTGGTGATTTTTACAAGTATATTTCATTGTTTGACACACTTATAAGAATGATAGGATCATAACGTTGTGTGCGCACATTGGCACGATTAAGGGACATATGTGTACCAAATTTCATGATTCTAGCTTATACATAAGTAGGCAAAAAGTAATGTAAAATGTTAAAAATGCACCCAAATTTCACCCTATTCAAAATTTGATCTCAATTTACCCCCTTAATATGGGAGATACGAGGAAATGGTTTAGAAACAAGCATGTAGAGCGATAAATGAGGCGTCTGATGGCGCAAACCGTTTCTTAATATCATAAACCGTTTAGGAGATATGAATCTCGAAGTGTAAGTCTGCACTTTTCAACGTGCTCATGCTTATCCGTCATCTATATAAATAAAATCGTAACGACCGTGTGTCTGTACATTGATTATTTTGGCGAATTTTCCGTACAGTTATCCGTTTCACCTGTAATTATGACCATCTGCATCATTTTTATCTTTGGTGTCCGTTTGTCTGTTTGTTTGTCTGTTTGTCTGTTTGTCTGTCCTTCTATAACTTGTAAACTACTGGATATATTTCCACCAAACTTCATATTTAGAATCCACCTGTCCTTGGGTAGGTTTTAGCGCAAAAAATAAAAGCGTAACGACCGTGTGTCTGTACATTGATTTTGGCGAAATTTCCGTACAGTTATCCGTTTCAGGTGTAATAATGACCATCTGCATCATTTTTATCTTTGGTGTCTGTTTGTCTGTTTGTCTGTTTGTCTGTTTGTCTGTTTGTCTGTTTGTCTGTCCTTCTATAACTTGAAAACTACTGGATATGTTTCCACCAAACTTCATATTTAGAATCCACCTCTCCTTGGGTAGGTTTTAGCTCAAATATCGTTTCTAAATCCCTGAACTGAGTGGGGCTTTTTACGAAACCGAAACCGTGATTTTGCACTCCCTAAGAGTATACACAACCGAACTTAATGGAAATCAACCTGCCTTAATGAAAATGAATTTCTAAACCTTTTTTTCTCATGTGCATCATTTCGATAACAGGATTTAGTAAGGGATATATCATTAACGGACCGTTTTTCGGTACAAATCCCAGCGGGTGCGTGTAAAGCGTACTTCTTACAACTTGAAAACTAACAAGATATTTGAACCAAATTTTATATATAGCATCCATCTGTCCAGGGGTAGGTTTCCTTGGTGTCTGTTAGTTAGTTAGTTAGTTTGTTTGTTTGTTTCTTTGTTTGTTGGTCTGTTTGTCTTTCTCTAACTTGAAAACTAATGGATATATTTCCACCTAACTTCATATTTAGAATCCACCTGTCCTTTGCGGAGGTTTTAGGGCAAATATTGTTTCTAAATCCCTGAACTAATTGGGGGTTTATACGAAACCGAAACCGTGATTTTGCACTCCCTCTAAATACACACAACCAAACTTTATGGAAATCTACCTGCCTTAATGGAAATTAATTTCTAAACCTTTTCTTCTCATGTGCATAATTTCAATCACTTACAGGAAAGATAGTATGATCAAACTCTACACGAACATTGGCCCACCCAGTACCCATATGTGAGCCAAATGCTATGTCACATAATTATCCCAAAAGTAATGGAAATGTAAGATATTCTTACACAAATTTCAACCTATTCAACGTTTTTGATTCAATCTGACCCATGAATAGATTAGATGCGAGAAAATATCATAGGACCAGCCATTTAGATCGCTAAATACTGCGCCTTACGGTACAATCCTTTGTCGATATGACGTACCGTTTAGCAGCAGTTAATCTGTAAATGAAGGTCTGCAATATTGTAAACATTCATATACTTTCGTATGTCCATCTGTATATATATTCATTGATGTCGATTTGTAGAGATCGAGAAAGGATGTGTCTGCTATTGTAATCAGTACTCCCTACTCCGACTTTGACTGCTGGCAGTAAGAATTGGGTCCTTCTCCAACTCCTGTGTAACTGGCATTAGTAAGGAGGGCCTACCATTTTAATGAATAATTCACTTTTCGATTTGTCTTGCAGAAGGCAAGGGATCATGCAGTTTTGTTCGAAAGTCCCTTACTCTATTGTTTGGCTCTAGGCCAGGGTGCCCGCCATTATAAACAAATGTTCCAATCTAAAATTTGACTAGCATTAGGCATAGTGGCCTGCTATTTTCATGGAAACTCACTAATTCTATGTGACTGGCAGTAAGCTGGCTAGCAGCAGTAAAAAGGGACTGTCATTATAATGATAACTGCACAACTCAATTTTGACTGGTGGTAGGGAAGTTGCCTGGTATTATAATAAAAACTCCTCAACTGTAACCTGTCTGAAAGTAGGAAATGGGTCTGCCATTGTAACTAAAACTCCCCAAATCGATTGTGACCGCGCAGTAGGCATTGGGGCCTGCAATTATAATGTAAACTTGCCAACTCGATTGTGAATGGCAGTAGGCAAGTGAGCCTGGCGTTATCATCACAACTCCGCAACCCTCACTTTACATTGGAAACAACGTATGTGGACCTCCCCATGCTATTTCTCGGATAAGGCTAAGAGACATGCAATTTTAAAACAATCTCATTTGCTGCACGCACAGTATTTACGTCGATATCCGTATACAATGTAGAATACCGTAGCGAAGCACGGGTACATTTGCTAGTTAATTATATACGTCCCTTGATAGCCAAAAGGGCCAACGTTACATTTTGTTAATTTTTCAGGAGAAGCAAAAAACGTTTCAGGAAATGTTGGTTTATCTTCAGGTAAATAATGATAGTTCATATAAAGCGTGAAAATTTTCTGTTTATGTTGATACAATTTTTTTCTGTTATTATTGGTTATAACTGAAATAGATGTAAATTACATGTTAAAACTGCAACGTTCGCCCTTTTGCCAGTAAGCCTCCATATTGGAATTAATACCTTGGCCCATTTGTAGGTAACTTTATCTGACATTGGCCCTTTTGGCAGCAAATATTTGGTTGTCAATTTTGCAGTGCTGAACCCCAATCTCAAGTAATTATCATTGAAAGAAGTAGAACTGCACACAAATTGAATGGAAATTGGGTAATCAAATCCCATCAGTGTGTTTATAGTATTTAATCATTTCAAAATTACCTTACAGCCATAAAAATAAACTACACATAACAAAGGATCAAACATGTTAGCAGCGTTCTAATAGTATGGGGTAATAAAAAACTAAAAGTTCGGGATGTTCTAGTTAGAAATTTAAACTACATTACTTGAAATAAATCCAAAATACTCGAGTACTTATTAAATGAAGTAGAATTTCAACTCAGACATCCTCTTCATTTGTTTCTAACAGTGTGTCTGGTACATTAGGCATGGGCTTCAGACTGAGGTGTTCATCATAGTAACAAGGATGAATAACACCTGATGTGCACTAGTTATGCAAATCCTTGTATTTGGCTGAAGATACTGGAAGTTCCTTATTGTAAAGTAAAAAGAAATCAGGTTTTACTAGAGCAGCTCAGGGTGATCTCTTAGATTTTTGCTAGATTTCAGTTTCTATACTATCATTAAGTTGCAGTGAGCATTTTACTAATATCTTACATGAGTCCTTAGAAAATACAACCTTTCTTGCATTCGTCAATATTACCTTAGTCCCATCTGGTCTCATCATGGAAATATCGCCAACAAATTCTTTCCAGCTATAGCAATCGTATGTCAGCACTTTTACCTCATATGGAGCAGGCTGTGTTCGGGCAGTACGAATACTTGTGGACCACTCGCTGGGAGCCCATATCGTTTTCCTTCCGTAGTTAGATTCACTTGTGGAATGCATTGAATCGGCAGGCATGAAGGAATGCCCTGGCATTAGGCATATTAGACAACAAAAAATCATGTTGCTGTTCAAGGGAACCCAGCTGCCAATATGATTCGAAAATCAGTTTCCTATCATTCTCTGTGAATAAGTGACAGCTAACAGATTTAGTGCACTTTCATCCAAAGCATAAGTATTTTCCCAAACTCCTCTTATTTTTCTGAAAACCTTTTGAATTTGTGTACTCACTTTCCTCCCTTCTAGCTATTTTATTGTTCAATTTTGCAGAAAATGGCCTTTGTTTTCGCTTTCCTGTTTTCCCTACGCACTCACTATCACTAACAATATTTACGCACCCTTGAGCATTACCACTGTGGGCATAATTTTGTATACTGCCCTGTGTTCCTACAATAATTGCAGCTGAAAAAATTTCCTGAGTGTTGTTGATTGAAGACTTTTTAAAGGTCGAGTTCAAGGTTACCATACAATCTGCTTCTGTTGCAAACTCACTGATTGTTTGAATGTCATTATTAGTAGACACGAAGCGGTCCAGTTCACGATCACTTATATTTGTACCCATTTCCACAGGCTCAAAACTAATGTCACTAATGCTAAATTGATCATTTTGTGGACCTGTAGTTGCACGTTCTCCAATTCGTTCATTATAAGCTTCCTCGAACTGCTCAAATTCAGATAGATTTGAACTTACTTCATCAGGATCAACAAGATCAACAATTTCACTATTTACCAATGGCTGATTTTGTGATTCTGGAGACGTACTCTCTTTAATGCAGAAATTAATGGCTCCTTCAAATGTTTGTCATGAGAGTTGAACAATACGACGAGAGAGGATGGTTGCCCAGTTGTACTTCCTCTTAAAACAATAATCACCACCACCAACACGACGAGACCGTGCTGACATAGTGGTACAGTTCGTAGTCACTGAAAAAAGGCATGATTTATTTACAGCCTGCACAAGGTTCAAAATCATTATTTCGAAGTTTTCTGTTATTTTAAAATCAAGTAAAAGACTTGGCAAACTTCGTATAAACTTATTCGTAATTATGAAATAAATATTGAAAAACAATAGAAAGCCAATCTCTTGAAGTGTGGCTAAGCCTAAACATTATTTATAAAGTATAATCTAACTTCACTCTGTAATTAACTGTACACAGTAACATCTAAAACGTACAATAATGAAAATATTAATATAACATAACCTCACAAGATTCTTACATGGCTTGACCTAGAAGCAAGGCACAATGTTAAGTTACATACTTTGATATAAAATAAATGTTTATTACCTTACCTCCAAATGTTCTTATGGATGACTTATTTGTAGACTGATGTGGGATGGAATTATTTCTCCTCTGACTGTTATTATTCGACACAAATACGACAGTCCAAGAGATATCTCAGTATGAGATTGTGTTATAGAGAGATGTTGTTAACATGAATACTACAAACAAAACACGGTAAACTGTACCTCTAGCTGACTCTGAAGCATAATACGGGTACATACGTAATGATACATTGTAAATTACATTATCTGTAATTGTAACGAAGCTCCAACTAAGGATATAATGTACCCAATTTACGTTCGTAAAACAGGCTATATGTATTGTAAAGATAGGATGTTGGCCCTTATGACGGTAACGTCTGGAGAACGTTCGCCCTTGGCTCATACTTTGATTTTGTATTTTTCGGCTTATTATGGGACTAAAACGTCTGCCCCTTTGCCAGAATGTGCATTTCACATAGCTAAATACGAATATATCAATAACTCAATTTCGCAAAAAATGTAACGTTGGCCCTTTTGGCTATCAAGGGACGATATTATGATTTTTGGCTTTCAGGTACTTGGGTATAAAGCTATCTTCTTCAGGACTAGAATTTGTCTGTGAAATCTAACCTAAGCTTAAATCTAAGTTTCAAATACAATAAACACATTAAAATACACAGTACATAGTAAAATTCATTAAAATAATGAGTATAAAACACTTTATGGGTTTGAATGTGTGTGTCTTGTGTGTATCTTCATTCCCGTTTTTGAGTCCAAGGTTGTAAATAATTCAGTACTTGTGTTCGTAGGCAATGCTGTGGTTCTCTTAAGAAGTCTTATTATTTACTTAAATGATGTCTTCACGTGTATGTGTGGTAAAAAACATAACACATGCCATAGAATCGTCAAACGACACACCCAGCTCTACCCCTACCCCCACAACTGCAACTCTCCCTACCCCTCTGTTCACTCCCCTCACAGCAGCGGACAGAAACCTAAGGAGAGCGCGAAGTAGTACACGCCAAGCTCTCAGATCGAACGCAACCCAACCACGACAACAACAGTAAGTACACATTCACATCAGCACGCACACACACAGGCATTCCTTCAGCTTATAATGCTCTACTTACACTTTATATTGTCTTTCACAGATAATTATATACCAGCACACAGATATAGATGAGGAAGGAGCCACTACAACAACCAACTTAACATCAAGAAATACACACGATTGACCAAGACCATTTCATCTGCTTCCAAACTTAAGGAATAAGACTCCACTCACAGATGCACATACTTACCTCTGTCTATACAATTGGATTTTGTTAACAATAGAAGCTTTTTACTACGCATACACGTGAAGACATCATTTAAGTAAATAATAAGACTTCTTAAGAGAACCACAGCATTGCCTACGAATGCAAGTACTGAATTATTTACAACCTTGGACTCAAAAACGGGAATGAAGATGCATGCAAGACACACACACATTCAAACCCATGAAGTGTTTTATACTCATTATTTTAACACTAGAACGGCCGAACATTCCTCATACTTATAAAGGCCGCAGGCGGTCATTTAGACCGCTGCCGCTTACTGACATATACCTAGGATCCAGGATCTGGGAAACATGAGAATGTTCAATAATTTATCTTAAAACAACAGTTAACCATTAGGATGTATTGTATACAGATTAATCCATTGTTAAATATTAATAATTGTTCATATTTTCCCACTTCTAATAGGTAACAATGAAATATTTCGGCGGACTTGCTATTGAATGCCTTTGTGAAAAATTATGATAAAAATAACGGTCTCTATTTGTTTACAAGCCTATTTAGGCACTTGACAAGCAATTTATGCAAGTTATTACCTTACATGAACATTTTCTACAGACTACTTTGTTGCACGAAGAACATGTTTCAGAGGTTTTGTTCTCTTTACAATTGGAGTTCACTTGACATTGTCGTCGCTTACGACTGGCACATTGTACCTGAATCTGAGGCTCAGGCTGAAGTGTAGGGAGTTCAATCAACCGGGATCTTGTCTTCACAAAATAAGATCTTAGTTCTTGTATTACTTCAAGAATATAATCATGTCGAGAGATTCTCTGCCCCGTAACTTCCTTGTAGACTATCCATGAATTTATTGCTGCTAGATCAAGTACGTTGTAAAATACATGTACAGGCCACCTTCGGCATCCAGCTCTAGTGGAGTATTTACGCGCCATTTGATCAACTACATCCACACCATACTTAGTTCCGTTATAAAATTCAGTAGTACTAGGGAGCTTCTTGTTATCTTCACTGACTTGAACGCTTGTGTGTAGAGTGCTTAGCAGAAGCACATTCTTGTTCACTTTTCCTTGGTATACTGTGAAAGTAGTGTGATCTTCCTTTTGAAGTACGACAGTCTCGTACAGAAACATACATAGTGCTTTGATTGTTCCAACAATACTAGTTTTCTTCTCTTTCAGTCTTTCAGCCAACTTTACAGATGTAAAGAAGTTATCAGTGGTCACGTTACGTCCTTTCATGAGGTATGGGTCCATAAGTTTCATGACAACATTTTCAGGCGTTGACTCATTGGCGGGTCGCATTTCGTCTTTCCGAAGATAAGGAAACCCATTGCACACATACTTAGAATCAACGTCTACCAGTAGCCAGAATTTTATGCCAAATTTATCTGGCTTGTTAGCCATGTACTGCGTGAACCTGCACCGAGCTTTGCTGGGGAGGAGTTGTTCGTCAGCTGTGACATTCGCTCCTGGTTTATAGCACGCATAACAATTCTCAATAAATCTATTCCAAATAACCGAAGACAAAGCAAATTTATCTGTCTGCAAATGAGTGGATCTAGTTTTACGGAGATCAAAGCGCAAGTACCTTAGAATTTCTTTAAACCTGTTTCTTGCCATAGTGTTAGTGAAAACAGGGGGACCCCATAAAGAAGACCACATATGATCTACAGCTAGACTAGTAAGTTTAAAAGCTCCACGGGCAAATAACAAAGCAATAAAAGCATCTAATTCTTCCAAAGAAATAGACCAATTATTATCCGTTGTCTGTCTACGAGCTTCGGTCTCTGTGCACATCTTTATATGCTTCAACATGGATGCGTCAATGAATAAACGCCAGGCAGTAACCTTGCTGTTAGTTTCTACGTTACGCTTAGCGTGAGAAGTAGGCTCTGCTGCCTCTTACAGTACATTCTGAGCAGCCATCATTCCAGGGGATTCCCACTACTGTCGACAACAGTCCAAATAGTTGTTCCATCATTACCACATAACTGATCCCCTGGTGCAAATGAAGAAGACTTTACCAGTTCATGACCTCTCCCACCTCGTCCCCTTCCTCTTCAAACAGGTTGCCTGCTGCTAAGAGATCGTCCTCTGCTGCAAGATTGATCACGGCTGGATGAAGGAGTAACTGCGTCTGTCGTAGGTGCGAAGTCCACTGTGTGCATATAATCACCAGCCAAATCGCCATCACTATCCGACATATTATCACACTGTTGAGGTATAAAAACCTCATCGTCACTCATTGCGTCTATATCTGATAATGTATCTTCGTCACCTGATTGGTCTTTTCCTAGCTTTTCAAGTTCTGCTAATACTTGAACAGGAGTAAGTTTTTGCTGCCGAGCCATTATTACGCACTATACGACACAAGGGACAGGCACTAACTCGTCCACTCACTGCTAGAGGCATACCATTTAGTTACATCATACGCCCCTACAGCGCCACTTGTAAATATATCACAGGAAGCAAGCAGTGAGCAGAATAGAGCTCTCTGTATCAAGGAAGTGAAGCGGTCAAATTGACCGCTTATGGCCTTCCTAGGTCTAAGGGACAATATCGGTGTTCCCTTATTATCTACAGATATAATTTTTGGCATGAATGTACATAACCCTAAAAGATTAAAAGTCACAAAAGAACAACCTCGTGCGTAAAAAATTACGAGCGTGGAAATACCTTGAAATTCGCTAACGGTCAAAATGACCGCTCTGGCCGTTCTAGTGTTAATGAATTTTAATACGTACTGTGTATTTTAATGTGTTTATTGTATTTGAAACTTAGATTTAAGCTTAGGTTAGATTTCACAGACAAATTCTAGTCCTGAAGATAGCTTTATACACAAGTACCTGTAAGCCAAAAATCATAATATATAATTAATTCACACTTAATATGCCCAATTTGGACACTCAGACATGGTGCTTCCTCACGGCATCTTCCTTTAGAAGGGACAATATCAATTAATGCTTGACACATATGTAAAGGTATTTATGTTCAGCTGATGATGACCAATTAGGGTCGAAACCGGTACTGTAAGCTAATTCTTACAATAAACAGTATTGATAAGGTGGAAACCCTTTCTTATCTGTACATACTTAATTGTTACGAAATTGCAAACTCTGCATGAATTGTTAAAATGGTGTCAAAAGAAACGAAGTTATTGATTTTGAAGGAAATAGAAAGAAGGAAAGATATTCTTTTCGGTGCATTCAGCGAGAGTCTGAAAAAACAAGACAAAATAAATGGATGGATGGAAATATTTGACTTGCGAAAAGCTCATAGAGCTTTTGGGGGGGAAAGTTGGTCGTATGTAAGAGATATTCTGCTCATTAACGATTCCAGGAATGTCCTCCTTGGAACATGTTTGTTCAATATTTTCAGGCCAGCGAATAATTTGAGGAATTTTTTTTTATCATTTATTGCAGCTACCAAAGAATGTATTGACCTGCAGACTGAATATTTTGCCATCCCATACATATCTGCAATACCATGGTACTGCCATGTAGTGTTGTTAGTAACTGTTAGAGATTTATTTCTGTTCGTATGATGTTTTAACCTATGCCCAATATCTATCAAAAGTTCTTCCACTTGTATTATGCTTAATCTAAAACACTTGTTGTTTTCAAATAGTGTTAAACTGGAAGTTTATTCTTTTCCTATACAGACTAGTTTTCATTTTCATCACTATCACTACTGCTAGACCACATATTTATCAAAAATGTATCTGAAATAAGTATATTTAAATAGCACTAGTACATTTATATATTATTGTCCTTGTACTGGCAGAGAATACTTCCCAATTCACTAGTAAGTTGCAAGTACTAGTACTTTCGTGGAACACACCCATAAAAATTCACTGGTAATATGTAGATATGGAGTAGTAAATTACAACTGTAGAAAATTCTTTTGTGGAACAGAAACTCTGGTATTTGTACTAGTTACTAGAGAATTTACTTGTAATGTACAAGACCATACTTTTGTGGAATAGGCCCTTGGATGTTGCCTTGTGCAGCCTTGTTACAGTGGTAGGTATACGATGACCTTTGTGATAGTGACCACTTCTTGATACATATCAAGCTCTTGAATCAAAGGCAATCCGAAATACCTAAGCGATTTTTACTTCAAATGGGCTAATTGGCCAGAATTTTCAAAACACTCAGTGATGGCCGCTGAAGTGCTGGGGTCTGTTAGCGATCACGTTTCTTCCATTGTCACTAGAATTCTAACTGCTGCAGATGAAACAGTACCTTCCTCCTCCAGTATCCCTTGCCAGAAACAGGTCCCAGGATGGACAGACAAAATTGCAACAGCCATACATGATTGTCATCGGAATCTTACGATGACCAGCCATATTGCGTTTAAGCGCCTCCACGCTAAGTTCGTTTCTCGATTTGAGACAGTAAGGAAGCTACATGGTGAAAAATATGTGTCTTTCTTGTCGGCACATACTCCATCGCAAGTATAGACAAAACTCTATTGTATTGTAAGATTCCAGAACATTCCATCAGTCCTTGGATTATGATTCCTTCAGTCGTTGCAGATCACATTGCGTCACATTTCGCAGGTACTTCCAGCTCTGGGAGATACAACCCAGCATTTCTGCCTATTAAGCATGAGGCAGAGGCATGTCATCTCTCCTTCCCCTATAGTGCTTTGTGTTCCTTTAACGTGAGAATTTTGGAGTTCACTCACTCTGTGCAGGAACACTGCTCCTGTACTGGACAAAATCCACAATCGAATGCTTAAAACATTTGAGTGTCCGATGTCTCGAGGATATCTTCACCCTATTCAACAGAATATGGAGTGAGGGAGTGTTTCCATCTCAGGATCATGAGGGAGCTTTAATACTAATTCCTAAACCAGGTAAAGATCCAAAGAGTATAGATAGTTATAGGTCAATATGCCTTACAAATGGCATGTGAGCTTCCTGAGAAAATCGTGAATGGACGGTTAGTGTGGGCCTCTGAAGAGAGAGGTCTCTCATCTATCAGTGTGAGCCTTTTTATTTTTTTCCTTTTTTTCCACAGTAGCTTTACACTCCATTGCTGTTGATAATCACCAGTTAATAATACTATATTATAAGTAATCTTATACAATAATATAGGTAGTCAACAATGTGTGGAAATAACAATCTTGCATATATGTTAATTGGAAAAGAAAATGATATTCTGATGCATAGCATTATATGTGTTTTAGGACTTATTTGTGAGAATTGCACTTTTATCACAAGTAAATGGGATACACTTTTGAGTTACTGTTTGTAATTAAAGATGTACTTTTGATGGTTTAGGTGCTGATGCTCCTGTCTACTTGGCTCTTCTCCCTCCAAATATTCAGTCACCAAAAGGAGCCTATGTATGGTGTGACCGAAAGATTGTGGATTGGATCAACAAAATAACGTAGTTAACCTAAACATTCATCTCTGTTGTTTTGTTTAAAATCTATTTCACATTCCTGTTACTGTGTAACAAAGAGTAAAAATCATTAAACTTGCACAAAATATATTATTGTTTCTTCAATATTACAATACCTTAAAGTTTTCAGAAGCAAACTCAGCAGGTAAGACTCATTGACTATTAGAAAGAGGCGTATCCTCACCTACACAAAAGTAAAAGCTGCTTTACATACGTGGCCTCTGCTGGTTGGGACTTTCTTTGAAGTTTTATATTTGTAACAACAGTGTGTCTGTACATTGACTATTTTGGCGAAATTTTCATTCAGTTATCCCTTTCAGGTGTAATAATGACCATCTACATATTTTTTAGCTTTGGTGTTTGAGTTCTTATAACTTGAAAAGTATTGGATATATTTCTACCAAACTTCATATTTAGAATCCACCTGTCCTTGGGTAGGTTTTAGGGCCAGTATTGTTTCTAAATCCCTGAATTGACGGGGAGTTTATACGAAATTGAAACAGTGATTTTTCACTCCCACAAAATATACACAACCAAACTTAATGGAAATCTACCTGCTTTAATGGATATTAATTTCTAAACTTTTTTTCTCACGTGCATCATTTTGATACGAGGATTAATAAGGGAGATATCATTAACAGACCGTTCTTCAGTACAAGTCCCAACGGACTTAACTCAGGCAGGTGCGTGTAAAGCGTATTTCCTATAAATTGAAACTACTGGAGATACTTCCACCAAAGTTCATATTTACCATCCACCTGTCCAAAGGTAGGTTTTTAGGCCCATACCATGTCAAATTCCCAGAATGGAGTGGTGGTTTATGGGGAACTGAAACAGTGATTTTACTCTCCCACAATATATACTAGACCAATCTGACTGGAAATTGACCAGCCTTGATGGAAATCCATTTCTAAAACCGTTTTCTCCTGTGCATTTTTTAAAAATAGAATTAATAAGGGAGATTTCATGAATGGTCGGTTTTGCCGGCTAAGTCAAACGGACATAGCCCAAAAGGTGTTGTACATGGAGCAGATTCCCTATCTGTATAAAGAAAATCATAACGACCATGTGTCTGTGCATTGACTATTTTGGCAAAATTTTCGTTCAGTTATCCATTTCAGTTGTAATGATGACCATCTGCATATTTGTTAGGTTTATTTTACTGAAGGTCTTCATTTTTACCCCACCCTCCCTCCAAAGCAAGATTGTGGCACAATCTGCCAGACAAGCTAGAATATTGAAGTTTGTGAAAATTATATGCCTTAGCCTATTACCGACAGAAAGCTTCCAAGATCTTTAATTATTTCACTTTTTACCCGCCGAAAATAATCATAATATTGGGGCAATTTTAATGTCTGTGCAGACCTTCGTTTCAAATTATTTCGTGGCTAAGCGATGAGTCCTATCACAAAATGGATGGCATAATCTGCATTCAATATGGAGTGATATACAACTTTCATCCTATGACGTTTTTTCGTATCCCTCTTATACGCTAGATTTGTCTCTGTTTCTTGATTGTACATACATTTTGCACTTTTAGTTTGAATCACTAATATGAAAGGCAGAATCCTCTAATTCTATATGAACATTGGCTCACCCAGTATCCATATGTGAGTCAAATTCTGTTTGTAGTTGTCACATAAGTATCCAAAAGTAATGCACTGTGAGAAAACTTTACCCAAATTTCACCCCATTCAATGTTTCTAACTCAATCTTACCCATAAATAGATAGGAGAAAATATAAGATCAGCCATTTAGAACGCTAAATGGAGTGTCTTATGGTACAATCCATTTGTCGATATGATGTATCCTTTAGCAGCAGTTAATCTGTAAATGAAAATTATTGTATTGTAAACACACATATACATCCTATGTCGATCTATATATATTCAATGAAGTATATTTGTAGCGATGTAGAGCCATTATAATTAATATTTTACAAATCGATAGTGACTTTCAGCAGGAGGGCGCCTGCTACTGTAATCATTACTCTCCACATTGACTGGCAGTAAGAATGTGATCCTTCTCCAACTCCTGTGTAACTGACATTAGTAAGGAGGGACTACCATTGTAATTAATAATTCCCTTCTCAATTTGACTGGCAGAAGTCAAGGGAGCATGCAATTTTGTTCAAAACTCCCCTAACCGAGTGTGTTTTGGAGTAGGCAGGTGTGCCCACCATTATTAACATTTTACCAAACTAAAATGTGACTGGCATTAGGCATAGTGGCCTGCTATTTTAATGGAAACTCACCGACTCTGTGTGGCTGACATTAAGAAAAGGGGTCTGTCATTATAATGATAGCAGCACAACTCAATTTTGACTGGCAGTAAGGAAGGTGCCTGTCATTATAATAAAAACTCTTCAACTGTAAGTTGTCTGGAAGTAGGAAATGGTGGGGAGGGGCTGCCATTGTAACGTAAACTCCCCAAATCGATTGTGACTGCGCAGTAGGTAATGGGGCCTGCTATTATAATGAAAATTTCCCTATTAGATTGTGAATGGCCGCAGGCAAGTGAGTCTGCCGTTATCATAACTGTGCAACTCATACTTTACATTGGAAACAACGTATTGAGCCATATCGTATATGCCTCAATTATGTATTTACTTATAACACTGTGGAAATATCTTATTTTACATATATGCAAGGAGCTGGGAGTGAAGGCAGGAAACCAGGAGAGCCGTGACATAGGCGAGGCACACCCAGTACTTTTCCATTACCAGCAAATATTTTCAAGTTCAAATCGAACCGTTGGCTATGTATCCAGGCACGTAGACCCCACTCTACTTTTCAAACTCAACCGATACGAGCTAGGGGAGAGGTAAAATTTGAACCTCGGGAACCCCAAGACAACCAAATCAGGTTGACCAACTTAATCTTCGCAGGACTGAGATCCTTTGATTTCAAGCAGAGATATTCGCCACTAAGCTACAATTCCACAGGCCCGAATTAATGAGAAATTGGAAACAGATTTATCATTCACTTCTAAGTGATAATAATGGTTACTTAGCGCTTTTGATAAGACTCATTCGAACGTGAAGCTGTATGAGTTTGGAAAGCCATTAGCAGGCCACTGTCCCTGTTAGCTGGGGATGTACCTCGAGCAACGGATAAACTGTAAGACTATTTGAACTCCCATGGTGGGGGAAGCTTTCTCTTTCACCAGAAGTATTTTCAGTGAGTTGCACGCGGTGCGTGTCGTTCTCCGTGAGGGGGGATATTTTTCTATGTGAATATCAGTCATTTGCATGCTATGTGCGTGTTCCAGAACTAATAATTTGCTTTGTGACTAGGAGTACTTTTCATAGTTACCTCTAATTTGGTCTGTATCAAATACTTTGTAATACCAAATGCGGTCTGGTACCATTCAGATTCCATATATTCATTAATCTGAGGATAAAAACTGGAGACCTGCAAGTGAAATATTTTTTTAATTTATTTATTTATTTATTTATTTATTTATTTATTTATTTATTTATTTATTTATTTATTTATTTATTCCTGATGTACATTTGTGGCGAAGTTAGGGCTCACGGCCCTCTCTTACACTTAACCACTATAAACAATAAAATATAAAAATATAAACATAAAAGTAAGACATAGAAATTCTAAAAAGAAATAATACCACTGACAGATAATTCTAAGACTAAATTAGGCCTACATATCAGTACGACAATTAGTGTGACAATACTAATAATAGTAATAAATGAAGGAAACCCATTCACACAACATATACACAATGACTCGCACAACTCAGTTTTATGTTCCCAGGAAAATCTTTCGGCAGGCAGATTTGAATTTATGAGAGGAAGTAAGGTGCCGAATGTCCATTGGGAGTGTATTCCAGAGTCTTGATGCAGTAACTAAAAAGAAATTATTATAGGAATTTGTTCAACTTAGTGGAATTTCAAGTAGGGAACCAGAATGGGTACTAATTTCATGGAATGAGCAAAGGAAACGAAAATTAGAAGAGAGGTAAGTAGGAGTGTTCGTCGAGAGCACTTGGTAAACAAGTTCATTAGGTGAAAATTCCTTCGTTCATTTATGCGTAGCCATCCCAATGTTTTGAAATATGGTGTAACACGAACGTCATGTCGCAGTTGGAAGGCATCGTATGCATGAGTTTTGTGCTCGCTGAAGTCTCAAAGCTTGTTCAGCATTTAGATTGACTGGTACCGTATCACAGTAGTCTAAAATTGGGAATAGTAGTACTTGGATTAATTTTAATTTAAGTTTCAGAGGAAAAGAATTCTTGTGACGTTTCAGGGGATATAGAGCTGCATGAACCTTCCTACATACATTTGTTATGTGTTCTTTCCAGTTCAGATTCTCATTGATGGTGATTCCAAGATTAGTTACATTTTTAAGGTACGGTACAGCAATGTCATTGATTATGATTGGAAGAGGATTGATATTGCTTGTTACATGTAATAATTTAGAGTTTCCTATCATAATACTTTGTGATTTACGTGAATTTTGGATTAAGAGGTTGTTTGTAGCATAGGCAGTAAGCCTTTCAAAATCCAAATTAAATATGCTGAACTGTTTCATGTAAATTGTTTGTAGTGGTGTGTGTGTATATCTGCAGATCATCAACGTATAAGTGGTAGTTGCAATACTGATGTGTGAAATACTGTATATGTCATTAATATGCATGACGAACAGTAAGGGCCCTAGAACAGACCCTTAAAGGACACCGGATGATTTTACAACCCATTGGGATCTTTGATTGTTTACCACTATGCACTGGCGACGATTTGAAAGGTATGACTTAAAAAAATTTAGGGCTATCGGGTCGATATGCAGAGAGCATAGCTTGGATAATAGTATGTCTATATTTACCATGTCGAACGCACTACAAAAGTCAAGGAGTGTCAGTATCGTCACCTGACGTTTGTCCATTGCTAGTCTTATGTCATCTGTTACCCAAAGAACTGCAGTCTTAGTCTTAGTACTGTGTCCCTTTCTGAAGCCAGATTGCAGTGGGTCAAAAACAAAATGTCTGGTTAAGAATTCTACTAGCTGCTCGTGACAACTCGTTCAAGAACTTTCAAGAGAAGGGGAAGAATCGAAATAGGCCGGTAATCAGATGGCGCATTTGCTGTGGTACCGGTATGCTTTGATATTGGGGTTACTAGAGCCTCCTTCCATGCAGTTGGAAACGTCCCTGTGGTGAGACTGGTTTACTATGTGGGTAATAATTGGTAGGACCACACCAATAATGTTTTTTATAAAGCCTATTGGGATGTTATCTGCTCCTTTAGCTTGTGACTTAACTGAATTCAAAATACGCTTTACATCATTTACCCTGACAGGGTGAAAAGAGAAATTGTTTGTTTTCTGTAAAGTCACTGATTCTTTTATTTAGATTGATATGATTTTGAGGTTGAGATTTCTTTATTGGGTTAGTTACGAAGTGAGAGTTAAGTGTATCGAGAGATATAGTTGGCATATGTGGCTCTTTGCATTTTCCAACTCCCATAGCTCGAAGTTCGTTCATGGTTTCACGTGCATTTAAGTTCCTTGTTACATTTTTAATGTGATTAAATTTGCTATTGCGAATTAATTGCCTTGTTCTGTTACGTAAAAGACGATACTGTTCAAAATCTAGTTCATTGTTTCCTTGTATCGGCGGAACATTGCGTCACGGCGAGCCAGTGTTGCTTTTATATCGCTTGTTAACCAAGGTGCAGGCGAGCGAGTGACTCTAGCTTGCCCAACTGGAGCATGCTTGTCATATAGTCCTATGCGTAAGGAGTTAAATCTTGTCACTTTCATGTCTGTGTTGTGCAACTGCTTTATATCTTCCCAAAGTAAACTGTAGCTATCATTTTGGAGTTGTTATAGATCGATATTTTTCAGATTCCTATAACTAATATACTTAGCTTTGTATTTTGGTACACGTAGAGAGTAGCACATGTAAATTGTCATGCGTTGAAAAGCCAGGTACAGAAAAGTGACCGTACTTAAGAACTTTATGCGGGTTATTTGTAATCAGGAGATCAATGAACATGATTAGTTGTATGTAGTGGTAAGATCGTCATGTCGATGGAGGTAAACAGGTTGCTGATTCGGTCTGATTTGCCAGTCGGGGCTAAGATATTTGAGTTAAAGTCACCAAGAAGTAGTATATGCTTGTAGGTTGGTATTAGTTTGAGAAGGTCAGATTCAAGGTCAGAGAAGTTTGTAACATTCGGTGGTTTATAGACAACTCCTATCAGTACTTTTTGACGGTTAATTATGGTCTCAGCAAACATATATTCCGTATGTGGAGTGATGCCAGATGATGATTTAATAATTATTCTAAATTTAATATCATCTCTACAATATACTGCTACACCACCACCGTGCCTGGCAGTGCGATCATGCCGATAGAGAGTATATCCTGCTAGTTTTACAAGGGTAGAGCTAATCTTATCGGACAACCAGGTTTCAGTAATACACATAATATGCATGTTACAGGGTGATATTATCGAACGAACTTCATCTATATGACTGAGGAGTGAGACAGAATTGATATGGCAACACTGTAGACTTCGCGAGAATTGAGACAGAGATTGTTTCAATAGCAATTCATTAGGTTGAGGGTTGGAGACAGTTGGTGAAGGTACACGATGGCTATTTTCGTCTTGGCATACACTCTGGTCAGTGACATTCAAGAATGCCTCATCTACCATAACTAGTTTAAAGGACACCAGCTGCTGACATGTTTAAAGGGTAGGTGACACATTCCTGGAACAAACACTGATAACACACATACACTGACAGGCACACGCAAATAATTACATACACATAGCATATGTTTGAACATTTCAATAGACAAATAAATAATAATAATAAAATAAGGATATTAATAAAAAATTACACTCATATACAGTTGAAAAGTTAGTCTAGAGTAGGGTTTTGCTAAGGTGCTGTACTCCCAGGCTTTAAGTGCACCTGCCAGCGAGCATTTCAGAAATAAGTAGAAGAGAAAGAGTTTGTAGCTGTGGGTGTAACTTGTGAATGCTATACAACTATTTTGCCAATTTGTTACAAATGAAGAAATCACATTGGGAGAAGTAGTTGAGGAACCAGAAAGCTATTTAACTTTAACTGTAGAATCTACAGACACAGAGTGAGATACTACACTATGGTATTGTTCATTTATTTGTGATCCGGGGTTTTTGTGGACCGCAGAGCTGAAAGAAGGTGCCGGGGTGAATGGGTCAAACTACAATGTAAAGAATTGAATTTAAAACGTGAACTGAAGGTTATATTTTTGAAAAACAACAAGCTTAACAGATGTTCACTTAGTGAGATAACAATGACATTTCAGGTACAAAATAGAAAAATCCAAGATTTCAGAACTTTAACACTCTTGGGCTTCAAGCCCCTAGTTTTACAATTTTTGAGCTCCCAGCTCAAATTTACAAAGCTCATGAATTTACCCAAGGGCAGAAATCCCCTGATACATGGAGGACTTGCTCCTTAAACTACAATATCAGGCCTTCCAGAGGCACTTTTACAACACTTGAAAAAGAGCTAAAGTGCTCTCAGTTTTCCAAGCCTATTCAAGGCAATATGAGAAAATTACAATCACTCTCCATCAAGGCACAACTTACAAATTTGCAACAGAGGTATCTAGTACCCAACCTATTGGGCCGTTGCAGAAAAGAACAGATTAAGTAAATGGCCCGAAACACAAATTGAATGGAGGTGTGTACTTGCACTCCTAGATAGGAACACTTAAAACCTAAAGGGCACTAGGCCGATGAAACAGGGGCTATTCCCAAACTATGAAGGTGACTTGTATAAGAATAAATTAAGACCTTACGGAAAGGAAGAAAACCAGTTACAAAACATAGTCACCTCAAACCAATATGAAGGGGAGCTCGAGAGGGTACATCACTCCATATCCCCGATTTACAGTTAAAGATTTAATGAAGTACCTAGTTACATTAGCCGGCGGAAACATTTTTAGGAAAGTAGTTTACATAGTTAATGAGTCGGACCTTTCCCTCGAGTTAAACTGTGGAGTTAGCTACAACCACAAAGATTTTTTGTGGCCATTACCTTGTCGCTGAACTGCTGCCTGAAGAAAGAGGTGCCGCCCGATTCCTGCTTGACACACACACTTAGATGACGATCAAATGGCCAAGAGACGTGAAAATTCGCAGTTTATAAACCCTCGGGGAAGGTTCGAGACCTTTCACGAATAAACCAGCCACACCCTCTCAATTTTATTGGTGCATTTAAAAGTTACACTCGAAATCGAAGAAGAAGAAGAAGAAGAAGCATAAGGCTGTGATAGGTTGAAAATTAATTACAGAAATTTGGGATTGGCTAGATTCAAAACAGGCGGAAAGAAAAGATAAATATTGCCAACCTAAAAATAAATGAGCATCAATTAGTAAAAACTTATGGATACAAAACTTCTTTAAAACGTTCTTTCACTTCGCACCAGGGTGCATGATAATAGTTTTTTAGCAGTAACATCTATGGAAGAATGTCCAAACTTCTTGATGAAGGGCAAACAAAACAAGTAGAAATTCACATAGTACAGGAAACTTCAAAATAACAAAATTCCTTCAGATATTAGTGGTGACATCTTGTGAGTAAAGTATTAAGTAGGGCTAGTTTCAAGTTCACGGTTTCTCCAGTAGAGGAGTTCTTTTATGCGCAAGATGCGCGGCGTTGGGGTGTACCTCCCGGTACAATTTGAGAGAGTTCAGTTCATCCATTGTTGTTATGTTGTGTCTGGTTTCCCCTCTTTTTACAACAATGCGTCCCTGTATGGTCTAGACATTTCTCACTCATAATTTATCTACAGCCGCCTTTAATATTAGAGTGCGAGCCGCAGTCATGTCCGCCCTGATATTGATTCCAGTGCCTGCCAACCTGCGCTTGTTACGAAAGACTTCCCCCATTTTCCTATAGCTTACAAATTTCACTATTATAGGCCGTTTCACTCCCGGCCCCGGCCTGCCAACACGGTGAGACCTATCAATATCCTGCACGGCAATGTCAAGGCTAAGTTTGTCTTCAAACGACCTGACTGAAACTTCGTCCGTATTCGCATTCGGTGATTCGGGAATTCTGAACACACGCACACTTCCTCTACGTTGATATTGCTCCAGAGCATCTGTACTCCTTTTGAGTTCATCCTGCACTGCTTTCAGTTCAATTTCCCTATTTTGAATATCAATTTAAGTTCATTGATAAACTGTGTTTTTAAGTCCGGCGTGGTCTTGAGTTGTTCAGCCACAGCCTTTGTGACATTTTCAGTTATTGCCTCAACAATAGCTGAAAGAATGTATTTCGACTGTAGAGCTTCCTTTACCTGCTGAACAATGCTGTCTGCTAGGGTAACTTCACTACCGCTTCCGGCTGCAGGCCCCGTCTCGGTCCTGGTTCCCCGGCTGGCCGCATTCCTCTTGTCTCTTCCCATAATTAAATTTTGTTTATATTAACAAAAATTTACTGCGCAGCACTGAGTGATGTCGTGAAGTAAACAACACACACTTTTAACGTTGAAATTCACTATTTTCGTAACGAATTACGCCTTTACTACACCTGCTAATGATCGAAAACTGGGAGCACGCACACAGCTCTAACAGCGTTCCGCCATCTTATTAACACTTTAATTAGCATATCCATTCGGTAAGTGTTTGAGAGTCGTGGATATTACGAGTGCATTCCGCATATTTTAGCCGCAAAGAAGGACTAATGTTGATGAGGTATATGCGCTTAATCTGATGACGCACTAGTTGGGACCAATATTTGCACATAGGCTAAGCCAATTATAGCCTATCATTAGGATCAATATTGTGTATTCGTGCACACAAAGCGGTGAAGAGGAGCCCTTAATTCACAGCATCCTTGCAGAAGTTTTCAGGAACGAGAAGACAACGATGCCTGTACGAAGACTCGAGACCAGGATCATTCAACCGTTGCTGCCCGCTGTCATAATGGGCTAAGACGATTCAAAATAGCGCATCAGAGTAGGGATCGAATAGCTGAAATACTATGATGAACCAGTGTGTTAAGTACCAGCAGTATAAAAAAATGTATGAATCAGAGGAATGGCATGCTAAAGAAGAAAATTTTCTAACTCCCAAGCTATTTCCCGCCAATATTCAGTCAGGCCGTTATACTTGGTACGCAGCAGTAATCACATCTATCGGAGTTGAGTGGCAGCATAAGAGACAAAGAACATCACAACAAACAATGGTCAATGTAATGTTATTGTTGATCAATGCATTGCGCTTTCGATATTGTAGGCCTTCACATTTAGTTTTATTCCAACTTTGAAATACCACTCTTATCATAGTCGGTACGGTAAAACTGAATAAAACATAAATTATCGGAAATTGTATTCTCTATAACTTTTGTTATGTAGTACTTTTCGATAGGACCAATAACATAGGTATTTAAAAATTAAATTTTAGGCACCTTCCCCTAAACTACAATTTCACCCAGGGTGAATAATATTGTTTATAGCTTAGACTGTAGATTCATATTCCCCGACTATATACCGATTTTCATTAAATTCTTTTAACCCATTTTCTCGTGGCTCTGCGATCGTGACACAGCGGACAAGATTCGTGGTGGAAGGCTGATAGCTGCAAAAGTTAAGTCCTAATGTCCATATAAACATGTTTTAGAGATTATTAATACACTAGAGTAGGGTTAATTTGAGTATTTCAATGATTAAATGATGGCCAGAGTGGCAATTGTTTTGATTAATTTTATTTAACGTTAAATTTGGTCAGGGCTGGTGTGCGTGTTTTTAGCCCATTTGAAGCTTTGAGGTGTCTTCCATTATTCCTGTGAATGTGGTCCTTGATATAGGTCAGATCAGTAGGCTTTATAATTTTTATATTACTTCTACATGAGTATTTTGATTCCTGCATGTCAAAAGCAGACTTCAAAAAATAAGAAATATAAAATAATTTTTCGTTCAGGTGTCGGTGACTACACCTATGTCAGCCATAGCAAAATAGTGATAAAGTGTACGTTTCTCTTGCTCAATAATCCCTCTAACCCGCATCCACTGTCTGGCTGGCAGTCGACATAATTTCAATTAATTTGATGTGCTGTCAGTGGTCTGACTTGTTCTTTCAACTTCCCCTTTGGGTTTCCTCCGTCTCAATAGACGCTATGCATGTTGCATAACCGTGATACACAGTGACTGCGACCACCTGTGGGTGGGGGACGCAGACGAAGAATTCACCCACGGTATCCCCTGTCTGTCGTAAAGGGCGACCAAGAGATGATCAAATTAGAACCATGAAACTACAGTACTTGTGATTAGTACCACCAGGCGGGGAACACCATGGGTCGCTTTTACTTGCGCATAGTACCACTATGTTGGGTACCAAATAGGTCTGTGGTTAGTAGCGCGACGGCTTTTACAGTATTGTCTAATATTATTATATTTTTATATGTCTATAACTAAATGGCATAAGAAATAAAGGAAAGCAAGCTACAAGTCCAATGTCCAATACGACTAACGATATGTGAACATTATATACGCTCATCTGTGTGTTCACACATGTTTATCAACTCCTAGTCAAAGTTTATGAGTGAACCAAGAAATGTAACGAACTTTTCAAGTCCAAGAACACTCCACTTTTTTATAAATATACATATGTTAGTTATGAGAAGATAGTGAATTCAAATATCAAATTCTGGTTTCCAATTTGACGATTGTCCCAAATCATGAGAAACAACAAATTCGACGTTGTTATTGTCATGTGACATTCCTTGTTAGATTTAGTATTGTTTTATAATTGCATGGATGTTAATATCAGATTGTGTGACCAGTTGAGGATAGTCTGAGAAAGGTCGAAACTGGTCCTGTAGATGAAATAAGATAAAAAGTATTGATAAGGTGGAAGCCTCCTTTTCATTGTAATTGTAGAATATCACATTCTAAAGGCTAAGCCTTGTCACTGTAGCCACAGTTGTCTGTCGTGAGCCAGTCAATATAGACAACTGTCTATCTTGTAGAATTATTGTAGAATAGAACTATTTAAAATTAGAGCATTAAATATTCCACACACTACCGCACTGGTCCATTACCCGTTGAGGTACTTGGTTAGATGCTCTTAAGTATTATGCAATGAATTTTGAACAGGTTTATTCTGTGATTAATGTTAATATAAGGAAAGATCTTCATTGGGGTAATCACATAAATGGGATTGAAAATAAAGGGTACAGATCTCTGCACATGGTTATGAGGGTGTTTAGGGGTTGTAGTAAGGATGTAAAGGAGAGGGCATATAAGTCTCTAGTAAGAACCCAGCTAGAGTACGGTTCCAGTGTATGGGACCCTCACCAGGATTACCTGATTCAAGAACTGGAAAAAATCCAAAGAAAAGCAGCTCGATTTGTTCTGGGTGATTTCCTACAAAAGAGTAGCACTTACAAAAATGTTGGAAAGTTTGGGCTGGCAAGAACTGAGAGAAAGAAGAAGAGCTGCTCGACTAAGTGGTATGTTCCGAGCTGTCAGCGGAGAGATGGCGTGGAATGACATTAGTAGACGAATAAGTTTGAGTGGCGTTTATAAAAGTAGGAAAGATCACAGTATGAAGATAAAGTTGGAATTCAAGAGGACAAACTGGGGCAAATATTCATTTATGGGAAGGGGAGTTAGGGATTGAAATAACTTACCAAGGGAGGTGTTCAATAAATTTCCAATTTCTTTGAAATCATTTCGGAAAAGGCTAGGAAAACAACAGATAGGGAATCTGCCACCTGGGTGACTGCCCTAAATGCAGATCAGTATTGATTGATTGATTGATTGATTGATTGATTGATTGATTGATTGATTGATTGATTGATTGATTGATTGACTGCAATTGCAATACTGCAGGGCATATTTCAAACTCAGAGTGAACTAAACGCACTTAAAACTTATTTAGCCTTCATTAGTATACATTTATGTTTTCTCTCGCACTGCACTACTAAGTTGAAAAAAGTCTACTGTTAACAAAATCATTTTAAAAATTCAACAAAATTGAAAACAAACTTAATGAAGTCTGTGGTTAAAAATAAAATTAAAGATAAATTTCTTTCATGCTTAAATAAGAATAAAGGGTTACACATGACACGCGAGTTGGAAAAGAACAAGAGTTGACAACAGGAGGTCAGATAGAATAGATGAATGTGAGGAGCCTGACACAAGTAAATGGAAGCAATACCAGGACTCAGCTAAGAGCCATGTGGTCATCAACTCTCGCTCTCAAGTTGAGAGCCCCCTTGTGTTCCATTTAGTCACCTCTTACGACAGGAAGGCGATACTGTGGTTATTACTCTATTGTTCCCACTCACAGGGGTATAACTACAGACTACAGACGTTCGGTCAAGGTTTCCGCTGATGGGTTTGAAGGCCACTGGCAGCGCTGTTATCAACTTAAGCACGTTGAAACAAGAAGTTATGATTCACATCAATACTGAGAATGTGTGTATAGAGTTTTGTGACACCGAGCTCGATAGCTGCAGTCGCTTAATTGCGGCCAGTATCCAGTATTCGGGAGGGGAGATAGTAGGTTCGAACCCCACTGTCGGCAGCCATGAAATTGGTTTTCCGTGGTTTCCCATTTTCACACCAGGCAAATGCTGGGGCTGTACCTTAATTAAGGCCACGGCCGCTTCCTTCCAACTCCTAGCCCTTCCTTGTCCCATCGTCGCCATAAGACCTATCTGCGTCGGTGCGACGTAAAGCAACTAGCAAAAAAAAGTTTTGTGACATTAGCTGCAACGATACCGAAGCAGATATGAAAAAGATAGTGTAGATTTTTATAGATCACAATCCATTCACTGCTTTTTCAAGTGATTTATGGAATACTTTTAACGGAATTATGGATAGTGAAAACAGTTACTGCTCTGGTTGTGTCGCATCCTATTAATGCTTGAACAAGTGCATGAAGTTTTGCAGGCCTTCTCTCCAGTAAGAGATAGATATTTCATTGTGAATGGTCCATATTGAACTGTGATTACAATTTAAATTAAAAGTACAATAGTTCCACATTTTCAATACAAATTCAAGTAATGTGGGTTACTTTACGGAAGAAACATTTAATAGGTATTGGTTTCGACCCATTATCAGGGTCATCATCAGCCAAAAGCACGAGTTGCACAACGTATCAAATAGTCCACAGAAATTGTAAAAAGAATCGCAAAAGCATAGTGGATTTGACACTATAAAAATGAAGAAGAAACAGTCACAATTGTGATAAAAATTTCAGATAATGCATAAAATGCATAAAATAATTCACTTAGTTGTCGTTGAAGGAAGAACTCAAGATGATAAATTTGGATGCCGAAGATTCTTGAGACTTGTAATCCTTTCGTTATGAAGTTCTGACAGCTTGCGCTGCGATGTGTTGGACGTGTTGCATAACTGATATGATGGGAAGGTCACAATATTGATAAAGTTTCAGATTATGGATAAAATGCGTAAATTAATGCATTTAGTTACCGTAGAAGGATCGATTTAATATGATCAGTCTGGAGACCGAAGAATCTTTACATTTGTGTATCACTCGTTATGAAGTTCTAACAGCTGGATGTCATCAAAGGTAGTAGTGGTGTTAAGAAAACAATTTCCGCAGACGTAGTGAACAATATAGAGAGATGGTACATAGATGTCATTCAAAGAGATTGAAGTCATTAAAATACTGAAGGTGAAAGTAGCGCTTGAAAGTCAAAACACTTCTGTGATGTAGATGGAGAAAATTCGCAGTTCAATTCGGAAATAAGTGAAATAAATAATATTGTTAGCAATTAAAACCAAATTAGGAAAGGGGATAATGAAAAAAGGTGGAAAAACGAATAGCAAAAGTAATACAGTAAAAATATATAATGTGTAATATGTGACTCACCTTGCGCTGTGATGTGTTAGATGTATTGCATAACTGATGTGACGGGACGCATGAGTAAGGAAGATAAGGAAGGGAGGAGAAATAAGGGGCAGGACAGATCGGAGAGAAATGGGGAAGAGAGGAGGGGCTAATTTAAGGTGGAGGTGAGGCAATAGGAGTAATTGCTGAGGAAAGATACCATAAATTGAATGGAAAATCGATTTTAGATTAGTTAAATTAAAATTTCTCTAACAATAATAATCAGGAGGTCAAATAGAATGTTGGTTTTCTCAGAAATGTCATTTAGGTTCAAGTTTGTGTTGAAATATAGATCTAAATGTATGAGACAGTTTTCTGTTATATCGAGTAGGGGATCTTTTTTAATATCTTAAGGGATTTCCATATCTTGCTCTATGTTAGTAAAATTATGGTTGTAATCTTGCATGTGTTGATCTACTGCTGAGAATGCATTATATCTTAGGACATTAATATGTTCTGAATAACTTGTGTTGAAACTTCTCCCAGTCTGTCCAACATATGAAAAATTGATTCTGTAAACTCCTGATTTTGAGAATCTATCAATTCTGTTAACAGAAGTGGAATTGTATAAGATATCTGCATTTTTATTATTTGTTTCAAAGGCTATTTTTACATTGTGTTTCTTAAAAAATGTAAGTGATTTTATAGATGTCTTCATTAAATGTGAAGGTGGAAATTAAGGGAATGTTGGGTTTTGCTTTCTTTAAATTGGATGAAGGACGATGTTTGTATTTGTTTATATTTCCTTCAATGAAGAAATTATTGAAACCATTGGATTTTGTGTTGTATCGAATGGTGTTCAACTCGTTTGTTAGATCATTTTTAGACATAGATACAGTAAAGGCTCGGTGAACTAAGCTGTTGTAAGTTGCTCCTTTGTGAGTCTGTGGATGTATTGAGTCTTGGTGGATTGTAGAGGCATTTGAGTGTATTTTCTGAAGATCTTGTAACTTAAAAAGGTTGGGTGTCTGGTGATGGTTAGATCTAAATGGTTTATTTTTTGGTCTTTTTCGGATTCTAGTGTGAATTTAATGTGTGAATCAGTGTTATTAATACTGAGAAGAGTGGTGATTACGTCGACAGTTTTTCAACTATAATAGCCAAGATATCGTCTACATATCTGGCCCAAAAGAGAATATTCTTAAAGTGTTTTGTTGTTGTCAATCTCATTAAGTTCTAGAAGATCTATGTATATTTCAGCTAGGGTACCTGAAGCAGGTGAGCCCATTGCCAAACCTTCCTGGTGATAGATGACGTTATCAAAAGTGAAGAAATTGTTACTGACAACTAATTTTAGAATAGACATGAAATCATGGATACCTAATTTACTCAAATGACTGTAGTTTTTTCATTTGTTTTCGATAATATGGTAAAGTTTTGATACTTGTACGCTGGGATACATATTAACGATATCAAAAGAATGAAGGGAGTGATGGGGCTGGATATTGAATTTATTTAACTTATTCATTAGATCTGAAGTGTTTTAATGGATTTTTGGACATAAATTGATAATTCTTCCTCAAAATGTTTTGGATAAATTGAGATATTTTGTATAAAATTTTGTATAAAGTTTGTATAGTTTATGATCGGGCGAATAGGTACGCCTGTCTTGTGTATTTTTGGAAGGGCTTTTGCAGTAGGAAGACCTGGATTCATAATTATTAATTTTGTTTCTTCTTGGTCTGCAAATAGGTATGGGGTGTTCTTTAGGGTCTGTTTGAGTAATCGTTGAATTCTCTGGGTAGGATCCTGCCACTGATTTTCTTTTTAAGTGCATATAATTGTTTTTGTTTGGCAAATAAATCTTTGTTATTGTTATAATTATTGGGGTTGATTGAATTTTTTGGAAAGAAAATGTAGTTCAGTTTCTTTTTTAATTCTGTTCTTAATTCATCTTGTTTATCTATTGCCATTTTGTTAATGGCTAGGCTAGTTTGGATTCTGTGATCAAGGTAGTGGCCGTGTTAAGTGCATTAAGGTTAGGCCAATTTTGTTTGGGGCCTTTAACTAAACTTGAATTTTTGTTTTTATTTAAATGTAGGCCTACTCTGGATAAATTAATGACTGGTGGATGAAAATGTTCAGTCAAGGTTTTAGTTGTTCTGGTTGTTTTAAGAGTTAGAGTTCTTTAGTGAATTTAATTTTTTCTCTAAGATTTGTTGTTTTTTGGTTAGCTCGTTAAATAATTTATTATCAATTTGGGATTGGAAAAGATTCCATTGAGAACCTGATGGTAAGTGTGTCTCATATAACATACGATTTAAGAAGAACTTCTTCTTATATAAGAATCTGATTTCTTCTTTTAGCCAAATTTTATTAGTTTTATTGTGGGTTTTTATGTTTCGAGGCGAAAAATGATGTTTCTTTATAGTACATTTGAGGAAATTAGGCATTAAATTCAGCGAGATACATTGGTTAAGGAATTCAATATCCTTTCCCAACTTGGCTATCTTGATTTTTAAGCTTAAGTAAAGAAAAGCTCTTCATTTTGCCTGGTAGGCTGTATCATTAAGAGATATAAATTGCATTGTGAATGGCCCGTATTAAACTGTGATTACAATTAAAATTAAATTAAAATTGAATTTATATTGAAAAGGTGGAACTATTGTACTTTTAATTTTAATTGTTCTCTCCAGTACCTAGATCTTTGCATGGCTTGAATGTCATGAACTTCATCTGATTGTGTGGCAGACTACATAAAAATGTTTTTAGAAGAATGATATAACAGTAGAATTAAAATATCAGTACCATCAGCTACTACAGTGACATGTTTTTCCTGGGCTATGTTTATTGACGATTAGTGTGTCTGCATCACCTTCTGCATTAATGACGGAATGACCCCTTCCTTGAAAATAACTCCCGAGTATATTGATAAAGCGTTGTTTGTTTGTCAAGTTAGAAATAAATTTGTTTTTCTTGAACGTCACAGGTGAATTTTCATCAAATACTACAACTGAGACTGCTTCACGTGAAATCTTTGCTCCATATCTTCTATATATAGTTTTTCAAACCAATCAAAAACTATTGTTACTTTTCATATACCCTTGTGTTGCCACACGACATCACCGAAGGTTGAAAAAGCAGACCATAATAACTTGTGAATTAATGCACCTCCATGAAGAACATAGGAAGCACTTTGCTGGGTTTGAGATAGTTGTATTTCATTGACAGTCATGCCATCTAATGAGTTTGCCAGTGATGATTTAACAGTTTTTCTCATTTGCTGGCTACCATGGTCAGACAATGAAGTCAATAGAGCGGATAACTTATAATTGAAACACTCTCTTGCATATTGAGCCTGATTATCCAAGGAAATACAAGCGGGCATCATCTGTGTTAAAAGACACGAATCTACTGTATATGGTGAGTCTCACCGGCAATAATAATCCCTTTCCTCAATACTTTCATTGTTACTGTTTGGTCTGATTTCAGTGAAGTTTCATCTTTAAACAGTTTGCCGGTAAGTTTATCTTGGATATTTCTTCCAATAATGTCAACATTTTCTGCAGTAACATTGTTTTTACTATCTGTTAATTCCATTTAAAATATTCCACAAATTGCTCGAAGAAGCAATAAATGGATTGTGATCTATAAAAAATTGCATTATCTTTTCATATCTGTGAAATCTCTGGCCATCCTTGCATCAGTTATATCAGTATGTTGTTCACTACAATAAGTGAAACACTGGTCAGCAAACTCATTGCACATGTTACTTCACTACATTTAGAATGTTTCAAAATTTAAGCTGCACGTAGACTTTCAGTAATTCCTCCTCCACGTGTTATACCAGAAAGACTTAGTGCATTTCATGAGCTTAATGTACCGTACGTATCGGTCCAAGCGCCAGACCACTTCCTGTCCTTTCTTCGTACAGTAAAATGGCCTTTATTCAGCATTTTGTAGAGGTGTTGGTGATTAGTGGTGATTATTGTTTTAAGAGGAAGTACAACTAGGCAACCATCCTCTATATAACACTAATAAGAAAAAATGGACAGGATCCGACACTTCGAAGGTATTGGCCAAAGAAAGACAAGGGCCACGAAGGGCGTGAAAATGAAAAACTCCCTGGGGCCCAAGTGATCAGATAGGATAGATGAAAGTGAGGAGCCTGGCACAAGTAAGTGGAAGCAATGCCAGGACTCAGCTGAGGGCCCCATGGTCGCTAACCCACGCTCCAAAGTTCAGAGCCATTGAGGCCCCTTTTAGTCGCCTCTTACGGCAGGCAGGGGATACTGTGGGTGTTATTCTACCGCCCCCACCTCTTTAGTTGCCTCTTATGACAGGCAGGGGTTATAAGCAATAAATTTCATGGTTAGGCCCATATTAAGGGATATGACTTACTTTCTACAAAACTTTAGCTTTTTCTCTACCTAATCAATACATAGTTTGTGAGTAAAACTTTGTATTGATTAGGTGGAGAATAAACTGAAGTTTTGTAAAACGTAAGGTGGGGGTTACCGTGGGCGTTATTCTTTTTTTTTTACAATGGGCTTTACATCGCACTGACACAGATAGGTCTTATGGTGACAAAGGGATGGGAAAGGGCTAGCAGTGGGAAGAAAACGGCTGTGGCCTTAATTAAGGTAAAGCCCCAGCATTTGCCTGGTGTGAAAATGGGAAACACGGAAAACCATTTTCAGGGCTGCCGACAGTGGGATTCGAGCCCACTATCTCCCGGATGCAAGCTCACAACCGCGCGCCCCTAACCACTCGGCCAACTCGCCCGCTGGGTGTTATTCTAGCACACCCACCCACAGGGGTTCGTGGTGGTGATTATTGTTTAAAGAGGAAGTACAACCATCCTCTATATAACACTAATCTGACCGAAAAATGGAAAGGACTCGTCACTTCAAAAAATGAAGATGTCGGCCAAAGGAATACAAGGGCAACGAAGGGCGTGAAAATGAAAGGCTCCCTACTCTCGTATACCTAATAGCGTCGGGGTCGGAAAAAACAGGAGTTGACCAAGAGAAATCGGATAGGATAGATGAAAGTGAGGAGCCTCCCACAAGTAAGTGGAATCAATGCCAGGACTTAGCTAAGGGTTCCTTGCTCGCCAACCCACGCTCCAAAGTTCAGAGCCCCTGAGGTCCCTTTTAGTCGCCTCTTACGACAGGCATGGGATACCGTCGGTGTTATTCTATTGCTCCCACCCACAGTGGGAATGTAATTGGAAGCTGTACCTGGACTCTGTTAAGACACACGTGGACGCCAACCCACACCCTTTTTGGTTGCAGAGGTAGGTGAGGTGATTGTTTTAAGTGTAAGCACAACTTGGCAATCATCGTCTATAGAACACTAATCAGAGAGCAAAAATGAAAGGGATCCGACACTTCGAAAAATGAAGGTATTGGCCAAAAGAAGAGAAGTGCCATGAAGGGCACGAAAATGAAAGTCTCTCTAGGCCTCGCAACCTAATACCGACGGGGTCGGAAGAGTACAAATGGAAGCTATGTCAAGGCCCATCTAAGGGCCAGCACACGCTTCCAAGTTAAGAGTCCCTGGGGCCGCTTTTAGTCGCATCTTACAACAGATAGGGGATGTTATTCTACAGCCCGTACCCACAAGGTAGTTGCCATGAGCCCAGTGAAGATTGCATGTGTGAATTGTGAAAAAGGTTGCTTTGCTGAGTGCCATTTTGAATCCTCCATGTTGAATAGTTTAGAGCATTAATGTTTTGTTAGCGATAATCATTGTTTCGTACTTGCACATTTTGCGCAAATACTGTATATTAGTTAAATATCCTAACGAAGTCTACCAATCAAGTGCAAAGCTATCGTTATATGGCTGTTTGGTTGTAATATGTCGTCGGTCGTTCCTATAGCAACGATCGTACGATGTTTTAATGTATAGCCAACGTAAGGAGAGTATAAATCGATTAGGTATTTATTAATTTCGGAGGAAATTAAGTCAGAAAATCGAATTGATGAATACATTGTTTAATTCCCGTATGTTTGAAACTTATTTTTGAAGATTATTGATATTTGACAGGGGTATTCTTTATAAAAATAAAGTCACAATAATTATTTTATTGGTTGCACTGTATTTTGACGCTTCGCTTGATATTACGATTTTCAAACACATGTAATGGCAGTGTATGAAGCATTTTCTTATAATGTTGTTTACAAACATCGAAGTACGTTGTGTTCGAATACTACAGTTTTTCTAATTTTGTCTGCGTTAATTACTGTAATTGGCCCTTTTCTTTTAGCATACAGAAGTCATGGTAATTATACTTTCTTGAAGTAGTTTTTAAACTGATATTCTGCTTTTATTTACACGTTGTTATGCGAAGCACATTTAAGTGGATTATACATTTTTAGGTTTCTGGTTAAAGACCGAAACATACCGAGAACAACCAGACGTTCTTTATAAACACCAGTATATCGTGGTGGTGGAAACTGATCATTTGGATACTCCAATATTATGCAGTACATTTCCAAATCTTAATAATTTCTTGAGGGATCGTGGTCTGTGCTCGTTAGTGAAGGTTAGTAATGTTCACGTGAGTATTGAGCATATATTTTTGCTGAGTGTTTTTTACAGTTACTTTTGTCACTTTACATTCTGTACAGTATGTTTAAGAGTTTAGAGAATGAATGTTTTGTAAGCGATGAGAAGGACATTGCCTAGTTGTTACGTATGATTTAGTTCAGTGTACTACAGATCATGAAAGTTTTCCTTGCAATTTAGAGGTTACATCTATGTAGGAAAGGTAGATTTTGAAAGAGAAAAAAGTTGTTATTAGGGAATAGGCCTTGGAACTTTTAATATTAGCTGACCTTGAGAATTTTTAGCGTAATATTTTAAAAAGTTATTTTGTAAATAAGTGAAAGGAAATCAGTGAAGTAGAAAAAAAGAAGCTAAAACTCTTGGAATGGTGGGTGCCACTATCGTCTCGACCATTGGTGGTATTTAAATGTATAGGCCTAGGCTTACACTCACCTAAACAAGGTCTAACCTTGTAGGTTTAGAGTGGATGGTGCTAAAGTAACACACACACACACACACACCTGATCTCAGCCTTGAAAAACAGACTGTTGGGTTGGTATATTCCATGACTTGTGTTGTAATGATTGGATATAAGTTAGTGCTAGTCTTTTTCCTTTTCCTTAACATTTGCAATGATTGGGCATTTAAGCCATGCAGTGCTTAAATGATGAAGGATTTCTGCACTGAGGGTTCTGTCAGCAGTAGCCTAGTTAATCATACATTCATATATTTGCCTAGTTGTCAAGTCAAGGTGCTGAAAAGTCTTTGTTGTTGGTAGGTCAACAACATTGATTTTGATGGAACCTGAATTATTTACATCTGTAGCAAGATATTCTGTTTTCCTCATGTTGAGCCAAAGGCCAACTTCTGCAAGGCAGTTCTGGACTTGAACTTAATGTTGAATGTCATTGTTGTTGTCAGAAACCAAGAGCACATCATTAGTTTAAAGTAGTCCAAGGTTCATTTTTCTGCAGAACTCTTGCAACAGTATCCATTACTCTGATGAAGAGGAGAGGTGAGACTTGATGTACTTTCACAGGATCAGGGAAATCACTTGATAATCCAGCAGCTGATTGTAATTGACTTTTTGGATCATGATAGAGCTGTTTGACCCATTCTTTTAGCTCTTTAGATAGGTACTCTGTGCTCACGGAGAGCAAACCAAATAAATTAGTGTGGTGCTCTGTCAGAGGTCTTTCCCAGGTCAAGGAAAGCAAGCTGTAGGTGCATTGGTTTCTCACAATGCTTTTCAATAAACTTTCACAGAACACACTGTAGCATCTGGTACGGGTCCCAGCTCAGGGTTACGAATAAAGACCTCAACGCTACCTACAGCGGAGGCGGTGGCGGAAAAGGCAGCCCAATGCTTGGTTTAATTGAGTAAAAGGGTATCTGTATCCATGTTGGAGTCGGTACCTCAGAGAGGCAGCTACAACAGCAACTGTTCCCTTTGTTAAGGGTGGCTGTTGAACAGTCTAAAATGGCATTGAGGAAGGCAACAGAAAACCACCTCAATTAATTTTCCCCAGGATATCATCAGTGTGGCTGAACAAACAAATTCCTCGGTCCCTGGTCCCGGCAGGCCTTCAGTGGCCAGGGGGTGCTAAGAATCTCCGGGTCGATCGCAATGAAGATATGCAGTTCGAATGTAAGAAGTATGTATGAAGAAGGAAAGGTCTATAACACCATCAGAGAAATGGAAAGGCTCCAGATAAAAATCTGGGAGAATTTTTACATAGTAACTTCATGATCTGTATTGACAGTGCTGAATTGTACAAAGTATAAGCCTTTATTTTTTCCTCCTATTCAATATCTTATTATTATTATTATTATTATTATTATTATTATTATTATTATTATTATTATTATTAAGCATATGGAATTTACAGAATGGACAAGTATATACAATATTATACAAAAGAAAAACCTGCAAAGAATACATGGTAAGTAGGGAACAATTACACATGAATATCTAAATTGTTTATCCACTGCACTACGGATACTGAGACATCAGCAAAGTCTTTTTGGTCTCCACCATAAGCACGCAGAGGGCATTCGTCCATTATATGATGCATGGTCTGGACTAAAGCACCACAATCACACGCTGGAGAGTCCCTGATGCTCCACTGGTGAAGGGAGAATGCAGATCTTCCACAATTTGTGCGGAACCTGTTTAGTGATGCCCACGTTCTTCTTGGCAAGCTGAAACCAGCTGGGGCGTGGTTTGGATTAAAGAGGCTGGGCCACTCCGGAGCTGTACGAATCCATTGCTCTTTCCATTTCTCTTTTAAATTGAAACCAGCATCCATTAGATTCTTAGCTGTTTTCATCGGTGGCTTACGGGATTTCAGCCTTTGTCTCCAGAGATCTGCAACATCTCTATGGATAGGTAGAGTTGGATTGGACATGATCTTATTATATTCTTGAACAAGGGCTCTTGAACGTCGCAGGCTTAATATCTTATTCAACCTCCCTGAGTGGGTACAAGTTCATATCAAATTTACTTTAAAAAAACATACATGTTTTGGTCCTTATTATTACTATTATTATTATTATTACGTCCTTGCCCAATAACTACAAGTATTTGTCAACAACCTGAAAAATAGCCACTTGGAATCTCATAAAACAAAGAATATATTTGTATTTATTTTCCTTTTTCAGTGGGCATTTTTAACATACATCTTGTATTGTACTGAGTTGAAAACAATCTAAACATAGCATAAAAATTTACAATTATGGTACACTGCATATTAAAATTCACAAAGTTTTTGTACAAATCTTGCATTTGGATAACAATTGTCATATCTTGCCAGACTCTAGTTCTAAATTGAGTCTTATAAAATTGAGTTTACAGTCTCATTGAAAATATTCTACTTTCAGAACACAATAATTCAATATAGATTTTGGCATAATGCACAAAAAATGAACATATGAGTTTAAACTTTTTAAAAGTGTGAACAGCAGCTCAAATATTGATCTTTCTTTCCTAAAGCCATATTTTTCTTCTTCCATTTTCTTTTCTAATTCCACCTGTAATCTTCCAATATCTTCCCAAACATCTTGACTACAAGTGAAATAAGAGTGATTTCTCTGTAGTTGTTACATTCCTTCTTAATCATCTTTTATGAATAATGGGATTATTACACCCTTGCCCAATAACTGCAAGCATTTGTCAACAACCTGAAAATAGCCACTTGGAATCTCATAAAACAAAGAATATATATGTATTTATTTTCCTTCTTGTTTTCAGTCAAGAGAAGAAGATCACAATAACGATGGAAGGCGTGATGAACTTCATATAGAGTTTGAACTTTCCATTCACAATTACAAAGCTGTACACTCTGTTAGACTTTTCCTGTTGTTTGATTACAAGCTACGTGTAAGTACTACGGTAACCATTTTGTTGTGAAATACTGAATAATCATTAAGATAATATTTTTGAAATTAAAATTGATGTGATATTAATGTAATCATTATGAGAGATCTGAATGCCCATATTGGAACTGTGAGGGCAGGATATGAAGATGTGTTTGGCTCTGATGGTTTTCGAAACACCGACAAGCAGAGTGCCTCCTTGACTTTTGTCTTAGAAATAATCTCACCATCAAGAATTCCTGGTTTAAGAAACAGCTGTCACAAAATCCCAGATATAACTGGATAGTTGAACAGAAATCTCTGATCAACTTTTATCTTCTCACAGGGAACCTACCTGAGTGAGAGATCGCAAATGCAGTGTCTAGGTAGGCCCATTCAAAAGCATTAGTACCTAGTAATGATGATTCCCATGTGCATGACAGAACAACAGAAAAGGAATGCAGAGAGCAACTCTATGAGATATATGTGCTACACTTTACAAAATGCACATCATTTATATTTGCAAAATGAACATTTAACTTGATTGTAAGCAGCAAATGAAAAATGATCTGTCACAGTGATCACAAAAATTTGTGTTGGCAAGGTCAAAGGTGGAATCTTTACAAGATGTAAACAATTCAGGATGATCAGCTAAGTATCCTCTCACAGAATGCATAGATATTTATACTAGTATAACATAGTGATGTGGCCCATAACTGGTGACAGTAACTTGCTATTGCTTGACGCTTGGTCTGCGTATAAAATAATGCCATTTTAGAGCAAATTACCGTATTTATTTGTGTATTGGACTCCCTCGCGTATTAGACCCTCCTTGGCTTTTCGAGACAAAGAAAAAAAAACTCGCATACAAGACCCTCCAACGTAATTCTTCAGAGAAGAACAACGCTTCCGCTTCGAAGCGGGTACAAGCCTTATTTCAGCTCTGATGACATCTCACAAATTTGTGAATAGTTTCGTCCGTACGACCCACGCAATGAATATAAACGTCAAAGTCATGCGGTACATCTGTGTTTCGTAGTTAAGAAATATCCGCATCCGTAGTGTAGGCCTACTGCAGCTCTGATGACGTCGCACAAATAGGTGAATAGTTTTGTGTCTGACCCGTGCATTGCAAGCATGCATCAGTCATGTATATTTTATTTATTTATTTATTTATTTTCATGCTTTCATTTGTGGTGAAGTTAAGGCTCACGGCCCTCTCTTACACATAACTACATATCTAATAAACTTCATAAAACAGAATAATGAAATAATGTAATGAAATAATATAACAAAATATAAATCCTAACCTCATTCATTCTTCCATTCATACTGCCATTCATACAAGCTGGTTATACATTTAATAGGTAATCTCGGCAAGATCACTTGAAAGAAGCTAAGGAAGTGCAATTCCTAACACTGACTGGAAGGGAATTCCATAGCCTTGCACCAGACCTTGAAAGGAGCGGTTAAATGAAGATGAGCGATGCACAGGAATTGAGAGTGTAGTAGTCGATTGTGTGTTGTGTTCATGAGAGGAGGAGAGTAAATTAAACTTTGAGGATAAATACTGGGGTTTAGATTCATTCAATAGATGAAATACGAGAGTTGCAATGTGAAGATGTCATAGTTTATAGATTTTTAACCAGGAGATAATTTCATAATAAGGGGAGATATGAGTTGGAAATTTAATTGAAAATATAAACCTAATGCATGAGTTCATTGCCCTCTGTAATTTTAATGTCTGTTCCATGGTGGCATCTATCATTACAATATCACAATAATTAAGTATGGGAAATATGAGGGTCTGGATAAGTTTAATTTTCAAGCTTAGTGGAAGAAGTGATTGGCGAGTTTTGAGAGGGTGAAGTGACGAGTGAATTTTCCTACTGATGCTTATTATGTGCTCACTCCAATCTAGTGTGTATATATGTCTGTGTTTTGTAGTTAAGAATGTCCACCAGCATAATGGTTAGCACAATTAGCTGCTGTACTCGGGAGCCTGAGTTCGATTCCCGAGACCGTATTGCCAGAGATTCATGAATGGCAGGAAGGTTGATTTGCAGTAAAAATGGTACAGGCAACTCCCTTCCACTGGGGGCCTGTCTAAAAAAGAGCTGCACCACCTTGAGATGAGGAAAGGAGTTTACTTTAGTTAAGAAATATTCACGGTTGTTGCTAGGCCTATAGGCAAGATCATTAACAAAGTAATCGTTTAATATCTCGTAACTCGAGCCAATGTAGGGTTTTTGTGAGAGAAGGAGGTTTAAAACGTGATAAAAACAATCCAGTCACAATTGTTTTACTCGCCAACGTACGTAACAAATAATAGTAATATTGATTTTTATGTCCCCACTTACTTCCAACGATTTTCGCAGACGCCAAATAAAACATACTAGGGTATGCATTAGTGCATTAGTAAAAAAAAATGGGAGACAACGAACGTACAAAACTAAAAATTATGATAATAAATGCATTACCGCCACACCTGTAGATAAAGTCAAATAAATATTAAAGTTTATGTATTCCACCTGTTTAATACATAAAAAAAGATAAATTAAATAAAATTATAGGGACATGTTTTGCCCTTTAATTATGGGCATCTTCAGCTTTAATCTCAAACTGAAAGTTGATTAATCAGGTACCTGATTGTAATTAACTTATGTGAATGTGAAGGAAATGTTGGAAATGTGCAAAAAGGTTGACAATAGTTATGAAATTCTTAATATCAGGCCTTAATAAAGTCTAAAATACAAATATCCATAAAATTATACACTTTCTTGAATATAGTTAAGAAATTCTTGAAATGAGGCCTTAATGAAGTTTAAAATACAAGTAGTCGTGAGTTTATACACTAGAGGAAACTTTTGGATCTTAAACAGATTGAATGTCACTATAATAATCACTTCAAGTGGGGTTTATAATAAATGTGAATTGATAAAACTGTAGTTTTCTAGAAGCATGAGAGAAGAAGAGTGCTTGAAGGTAAGTTGCTGTGTTCAATGTTAGCAGGAAGGAACGGCAGTAGTCTCTTGTGTAGAGTCGTAAGGGAAGTTTGGATTGAAGTCTCTTTATTAACGTTGAAATTGGTTGACGTAAAGAAGATTCGGAGAGAAAACATTATGTGTAACTTCCCTTACGACTCCACACAAAAGACTAATGCCGTTCCTTCCTGCTAACATTTAACACAGCAACTTACCTTCAAGCACTCTTCTTCTCGCATACTACAGTTTTATCACTTCACATTTATTATAAACCCCACTTGATGTGATTATTATAGTGATATTCAATCTGTTTAAGATCCAAAAGTTTCCTCTAGTGTATAAACTCATGACTACTTGTATTTTAAACTTCATTAAGGCCTCATTTCAAGAATTTCTTAACTATATTCAAGAAAGTGTATAATTTTACGAATATTTGTATTTTAGACTTTATTAAGGCCTGATATTAAGAATTTCATAACTATTGTCAACCTTTTTGCACATTTCCAACATTTCCCTCACATTCATATATAAGTTAATTACAATCAGGTACCTGATTAATCAACTTTCAGTTTGAGATTAAGGCTGAAGATGCCCATAATTAAAGGGCGAAACATGTCCCTATAATTTTATTTAATTCATTATCGTTTTTTTATGTATTGAACAGGTGGAATAAATTCTTCTTCTTCTTTTTCTACTGCTTTTTCCCACACCTGTAGGGTCGCGGGTGCGAACTGCGTCGCACATGTGGATTTGGCCCTGTTTTACGGCCGGATGCCCTTCCTGACGCCAACCCTGTATGGAGGGATGTAATCGCTATTGCGTGTTTCTGTGGTGGTTGGTAGTGTAGTATGTTGTCTGAATGTGATGAGTAGAGTGTTGGGACGGACACATACACCCAGTCCCCGAGCCAGAAGAATTAATCACAAGCGATTAAAATCCCCGACCCGGCCGGGAATCGAACCCGGGACCCTCAGAACCGAAGGCCAGTACGCTGACCATTCAGCCAACGAGTCGGACGAACAGGTGGAATAAATAAACTCAAATATTTGACTTCATTGTACATTTCAATATGGACCTAAACATGAGAATTATAACATGTAACACCTGTAGATATCCATAAACGCGGCAGACTTTCCTGTTATTTATTTTTATTCTTTCCTTCGTGGAACTTTTAGCACTATCCGGGTGATAGCATACCTCACCTAAATGAAGCGGTCTCTCTTATCTCATTTACAGCTGTTTAGGTAAATCCTGATGTGATAAATGTAGAGAACATGCATGAAATACACTTAAAAATAAGGGTCTGGCTTTCAACAGCCACAGTTATTTAAAGAATGCTTCTAGTCACTATGTATTACATTCAGAAATACAACTCATAACATACACTAGTTATCAGCTGGTGGTTTGGCGCGCTTTCAACAACACGGCTTTGTTCAGGAGGAGTGGCTTCTGCTACACATACACCAGCTGGGAATATCAGAGACCATCTCTAGAAACCATTTGGGAATAGCTTCACTCAGTTTGGACTCTATAGTCGGAAACAAAACTATTTTTAAAAGGTTCAAAAAGACGGGACCTGGAATGCTCTCGGTCTCGATTGCAGTGCATGGCTGACGAGATGGCAGTGAAGATGACTTCATTTGGAATAACGATACTCTGGTAGCGGGGGAAGTTGGCGGCGCAAGACAAGTAAAATGAAAACAGTTATCAGGTTTACTGTGTGATAGGTCTACTGCTCAGCTGATGGAGACAAGTGACTGGCCATTGAGTTATTTTGTATCAATATTGCATAATACGATACCCTTATCCTTTTTCTCTACGGGGTCGAGTATGAAGTGAGACAAATCTTCGTAGCGAGCTTTTACGACCGTATGCCCTTCCTGACATCGACTTCATCAGAGGAATTGATTATTTTCACCATGTTGGTCCGTATTGACTTATATTCAAATTTCTGTAAAGTATTTTCACCGCCTTTTCAATACTTATACATTTTATTTTATTTAATTACCGTACATGTACATGTTTCGAGAGCCACCGCTCTCTTCTTCAGCGGTGCCAAACATTAATTGATCCTTGGACTATGGTACAATGGTATAATATAACAAGTATATATGAATTTTGAAAATTGTTACAACAATTTCTCTTAGTTTCACCTTTCCTATTGACTATGTCATTTGTTGCAGATTTTACTGGAAATTTCCTAACTAATGTAATCTTTTAAATTAATCTCTATATGTTAATTTATGTCCTTATTTACATCTGAAAGAATAATTATTTCTTCTTGTCTAAATTTAACATTTACTTGTCATTTAGTGGAAATCCTTAAATAAATCAATTTGTAAAATAATAGATAACATCTATAAATAGTCTTTATCCTAAAATCGTAAAATCATAAATAATAAATATCAATTCGTAAAATAATAAATAACATCTATAAAATTAGTTATTCTTTAGAATGTTTCTGCTCTTGCTTTTTTTCTTAAAGTCTGCTATAATTTTCTAGACCTCTCATATCAGAATATCTTCTCTTAATCTCGTCCAATTCATTCCATCTAATTTATCCAAAAATTAAAATGTGATATTGGTCTGAACCCAAACAATATGTCCTCCTTCCTTCCTTGTTGTCAATCTGCTACTGGTTACGCGATGACCATGCTGGTCGCTTTCTAACCGTCAAACTCTTCAGCTCGACTGGTTGCCAAAATTTAACCTTGACCGAAGTATTCTTGTACTGCCGGCAGCACAGCGACGGGTAGCAGCGAGCCTAACAAGGTCATTGACAGCAGAGAGCAGAACACGTTTGTTTATTCAAACTAGTACAAGAATACTTCGGTCAAGGTTAAATTTTGGCAACCAGTCGAGCTGAAGAGTTTGACGGTTAGAAAGCGACCAGCATGGTCATCGCGTAACCAGTAGCAGATTGACAACAAGGAAGGAAGGAGGACATATTGTTTGGGTTCAGACCAATATCACATCATTTTAATTTTTGGATAAATTAGATGGAATGAAGAATTGGACGAGATTAAGAGAAGATATTCTGATATGAGAGGTCTAGAAAATTATAGCAGACTTTAAGAAAAAAGAAGAGAGCAGAAACATTTTAAAGAATAACTAATTTTATAGATGTTATTTATTATTTTACGAATTGATATTTATTATTTATGATTTTACGATTTTAGGATAAAGACTATTTATAGATGTTATCTGTTATTTTACAAATTGATTTATTTAAGGATTTCCACTAAATGACAAGTAAATGTTAAATTTAGACAAGAAGAAATAATTATTCTTTCAGATGTAAATAAGAACATAAATTAACATATAGAGATTAATTTAATAGATTACATTAGTTAGGAAATTTCCAGTAAAATCTGCAACAAATGACATAGTAAATAGGAAAGGTGAAACTAAGAGAAATTGTTGTAAGAATTTTCAAAATTCATATATACTTGTTATATTATACCATTGTACCATAGTCCAAGGATCAATTAATGTTTGGCACCGCTGAAGAAGAGGGAGGTGGCTCTCGAAACATGTACATGTACGGTAATTAAATAAAATAAAATGTATAAGTATTGACAAGGCAGTGAAAATATTTGACAGAAATTCATCAGACGAATTAATGAGATGAAACGAATGACGTGATATGAGTAACTAAAACGGATTATATTTACTTTATATGTAGGCCTAAAAGTCGACTTTTTACATTTAGAAATACTGCCTCCCATTGAAAATAGCCGGTATAACTCGAATACATTCATAAGTTTGCTAAAGAACAGTGTAGAATGTTTGCATGTGCAATTTATAGCTCTTTATAGCCTAGAAGTCATGTGTTCACTGCACAAAATTTGAGGTTATCACATATTGGACCCCCTTTACTTTTTTGGCTGTAAAAGTGGAGGGAAAAAGGGTCTAATACACAAGTAAATATGGTATGCCTCTTGGAAAGTGTGCGACGTTGAAATTCAAATACCGTGAAACCAGTAGACAAATTCATCTTCTGGATGTCTGTCTTTTTTTTTTTTTTTTTCCATGCCTATAAAACACAATATCAAATACGTCAGCCTCATGTCGATAGATTTACTGGCACTTAAAAGAACTCCTGCGGGAAAAAATCCTGGCACCTCGGCGTCTCCGAAAACTGTAAAAGTATCTCAAAAAAATGGTTATAGAAAAGAAATGGTTAATTCCATCATTCGTAAGTTCAAATCACGACCCAACACCACTTTGACGAAAACAGATCAACCCAGAAAAAATTACGCAACTTTCACTTTCAATAATACGGGCGTATATTCACTAACCAATGTTCTGAGGAAGCATAGCATTAAAATAGCATTTAAGACTATACAAAATAATAGGCATGTCATATATAATAGCAAATCAGTAAATAGTAGTAACAAATATCTTCAATCAGGAGTCTACCGAATGGAATGTAACAACTGTTTAACAAGTTATGTGGGGCGTACAGGCAGGAATTTCACGACTAGATATAATGAGCATGTAAACGCAATTAGGCATAATCATTTCTCGGCAATAGGGCAACATATGCATGAATATAAGCACAATTTTACGGACATAAATAACGATTTAAAAATATTAAATGTAGAACCTAAAGGTCCTTTGCTTAATATAAGTGAAGAATTATATATAACACTAGATCAGTATGCAAATCCTAATTATAACATAAATGAGTTATCTGAAAAAACTAATATTTTGTTCAATAAAATCGTTCCTATCTTAAAAAACGACTACGTCAAAATAGTCAACAGACGACGTCATACACAAGCTACGGCGCAGACAGCGAACCTCAGTGACTCCGCCCATACACACGTAAAAACCTTCCCTACTTATCCCTCCGCCCCTCTCACAACAGACAACACTAGAACCATCAGTACGAGGTACATTACTCGTCAAACGGCCAAGAAACTTGCATTTCAAACATCCAGCAGTAAGTAAATTAATTCAGGCTTTACAAATTCACACAATATTACACTTCTATTGAAATCTAACTCACTTCATTCATTTTGGCTTACAGACTTTACCAGCCTTAAAAAAAGGGAAAGGAACCACCACAGTCTTACGACATTTGATGGGAGAAAACTCCAGAAGTTAGGCCAGAACTGAATCATACATATATTCCATAATTTAACACGTATCAAGCTTATATTGATCCATTTCACAGTTATACAAATGGAACCTATAAAGTTCAACATTCGACATATATAGGAAAAGGCAAATTATGGAAATATAACGCAAGAATCAAGGCCAACACGTTTCAGTGTCACTAAACACACTGACTATATTACTAGACATTCAAGTGTTTTTTAAAACTTCTGTAGTAAATGATAAGCATTCAATTTAATAGACATTTATGTTTTATACAATGCATAATCAACATAATATGAAACTTGTAATTTTATGCAAGAAGGAACTGACATTTAATCATTAGGTTTAAAAGCCAACCATACACGGCATATTCAAACATTATCAATATCTGATGTTATACAAGACAAATTGTTATAATATTTTACCACATAACAACGCAAGATTCAAGCAATAAGTATTTTAGACTTTAAAGTACAATGATTAGACTTTAAAGTACATTAGTGTGTTTATGTAAAAATATTTTATAGAGGTTAACACGCATTTATATTTTGCCTAAAATAATATCACTCCAGAAACAAGGTATAAAGATGTAACATGATATTTTATTATAATTATCACGCAAGCTTTATTTATCAAATTTTACTGATAGTCTATTCACGATTGTACATAAGTATAAAAGGGTTTCGATTCAACAGAATAAGCAATACTTAAGATACGTGCTTAATCAACCCAAGGATGCATTCTGTCAGCCCAAGGGCATGTATATAATAGACAAATTTTTGTAATTTTAATTTTTAATTTTAACACAACACTTAGAAATTTGTAAGTTTTTAGATAAGTTTTCACTGAAAAATTATGAAACAATACATCATGAAGGTCTTTCAGAGGTATAAGATAGAAATGCAAATGTGATTCTGATATAGCTGAGGATGACCTATGAAGGGTCGAAACCGGTCCTAGATTGTAATAGTTTACAAGAAAATAAATGTATTGATTAGGTGGAATTTTTCTTTCCTTTTATGAAGATTGGTAAATGTCAATACGGAAAATGAAATTCATAAATCAAGATGTTAACGCCAACCAGGCAAAGAGTCAAGCATATAAATATAGGAATATCAGAATTAAATTAATGAATACAATTAAGAACATAGCATTTTTGAAAGAATGCCTCGCTCATGACCTAATTCCGAAGTTTTTAACTAAATATAACAACAAACATAGAAACACAAGACAGACACGTGACACTTTAAAGAAAACCAATAAAATCTGGATAAAAACTGAAATAAAATTTTTTTATCGTAAAAAACAACACTTGAATAATATACTATACCCTTTACAATTGAAAGTATCCCAAGAGCTACCACTTAGCTATTGGGATCACTTCCAACGAGTAACGAATGAGAAAATTGAACATCTAGCCATAAAAAAACAGAACACCCTAGACAAGAAATTAGAAACCTTGAAACGAACTCAGAAAGAAAAACAGGTGACTCACCTTGCAGAAAATAATAACTTAGCTCAGTCCACAGGAGATAGAATGCACCAATTTTACCCACCATTAAAAAATCTCACGGATACAATATTCAGTAAAGCAGAGTATGAAATTTTAAGCAAAGGTCCAAAACATAACTGGAATAACGCCTCAATACTACAGAACGTTACTACCGCAATAGCAGAAACAGAATTAGCCATACAGAGAATTCCGCATGAAATACGTGAAGAAGTTAGACACGATATTGTAAAAAAAAACTCCCGCAGTACATCAACAGAATACAAGAAAACATATCTAATAGCAATAAAATGGACAAAACACACATTAATAGCTTAAAAGAAAAGGTCAAACGTGATAATCTCCTGATAACAAAAGCCGACAAAGGGAACACAACGGTAATTATGAACAAAGATATATACATTCAAAAAACAAAAGAATGTTTCAATAATAACACATTCCGTACAATACGTAAAGACCCCACAATTACAGTACAAAGAAACCTAAAAAACTTGCTTAAGAACACACGTTTTTTACTCACCGAAGCAGAAGCAAATAGCTTAATAATAATGAACCCCCAGTTACCGAATGCTAAAGCTCTTCCCAAAATTCACAAAGAAAATACCCCTATGAGAACCATAGTAAATTATAGATCTAGTCCCACATATAATCTCTCTAAATTTATTCAGAAATTTCTAAAAAATCACTATTCCTTTCAGGCTAATAAGAGCATACGAAATTCCATAGATTTTTGCAACAAAACAAAGAACTTTAAGTTAGATAAATATCATTCCATAGCCTCCTATGATGTAACAAATATGTATCCAAATATCCCCACTGACAAAACCTTAAACATAATCAGAACTAATCTCAAAACATATAGTAAATTAAGCACATTGGAAATTGAGGAATTTATGATATTACTCAAATTTGCAGTCAATAACAATTTCTTTAAATTTCACGATACAATTTATCAACAAACAGGTCTACCTATGGGATCACCCGCCTCCGGAATAATAGCAGATATATACTTAGACTACTTAGAACATACTGCATTTAGTAAAATTGAAGGAATATCTTTCTGGTGCAGATTTGTGGATGATGTATTCGTCATCATCGACAACAGAACAACCAACGAAAATGCAATATTGGATAAAATAAATGCCATAGATAACATGTATACAATTCACCAAGGAATCTGAGAGTAACGGTCAGCTAAATTACCTAGATCTAACGGTTACTAGACACGAAAAACATCTCACCTTCAAAATTTACCGGAAACCTACACATACAATAAACACCATAAAAATAGATTCTAATCACCCTAATCCACATAAAAAAGCAGCATATCAAAGTATGATTTATAGAGCGTTTAATATACCGATGTCAAAAGCAGATCTCAAAGATGAACTACAACTAATTCACGAAATAGCTCAAAAAAATGGTTATAGAAAAGAAATGGTTAATTCCATCATTCGTAAGTTCAAATCACAACCCAACACCACTTTGACGAAAACAGATCAACCCAGAAAAAATTACGCAACTTTCACTTTCAATAATACGGGCGTATATTCACTAACCAATGTTCTGAGGAAGCATAACATTAAAATAGCATTTAAGACTATACAAAATAATAGGCATGTCATATATAATAGCAAATCAGTAAATAGTAGTAACAAATATCTTCAATCAGGAGTCTACCGAATGGAATGTAACAACTGTTTAACAAGTTATGTGGGGCGTACAGGCAGGAATTTCACGACTAGATATAATGAGCATGTAAACGCAATTAGGCATAATCATTTCTCGGCAATAGGGCAACATATGCATGAATATAAGCACAATTTTACGGACATAAATAACGATTTAAAAATATTAAATGTAGAACCTAAAGGTCCTTTGCTTAATATAAGTGAAGAATTATATATAACACTAGATCAGTATGCAAATCCTAATTATAACATAAATGAGTTATCTGAAAAAACTAATATTTTGTTCAATAAAATCGTTCCTATCTTAAAAAACGACTACGTCAAAATAGTCAACAGACGACGTCATACACAAGCTACGGCGCAGACAGCGAACCTCAGTGACTCCGCCCATACACACGTAACAACCTCCTCTACTTATCCCTCCGCCCCTCTCACAACAGACAACACTAGAACCATCAGTACGAGGTACATTACTCGTCAAACGGCCAAGAAACTTGCATTTCAAACATCCAGCAGTAAGTAAATTAATTCAGGCTTTACAAATTCACACAATATTACACTTCTATTGAAATCTAACTCACTTCATTCATTTTGGCTTACAGACTTTACCAGCCTTAAAAAAAGGGAAAGGAACCACCACAGTCTTACGACATTTGATGGGAGAAAACTCCAGAAGTTAGGCCAGAACTGAATCATACATATATTCCATAATTTAACACGTATCAAGCTTATATTGATCCATTTCACAGTTATACAAATGGAACCTATAAAGTTCAACATTCGACATATATAGGAAAAGGCAAATTATGGAAATATAACGCAAGAATCAAGGCCAACACGTTTCAGTGTCACTAAACACACTGACTATATTACTAGACATTCAAGTGTTTTTTTAAAACTTCTGTAGTAAATGATAAGCATTCAATTTAATAGACATTTATGTTTTATACAATGCATAATCAACATAATATGAAACTTGTAATTTTATGCAAGAAGGAACTGACATTTAATCATTAGGTTTAAAAGCCAACCATACACGGCATATTCAAACATTATCAATATCTGATGTTATACAAGACAAATTGTTATAATATTTTACCACATAACAACGCAAGATTCAAGCAATAAGTATTTTAGACTTTAAAGTACAATGATAGACTTTAAAGTACATTAGTGTGTTTATGTAAAAATATTTTATAGAGGTTAACACTCATTTATATTTTGCCTAAAATAATATCACTCCAGCAATAAGGTATAAAGATGTAACATGATATTTTATTATAATTATCACGCAAGCTTTATTTATCAAATTTTACTGATAGTCTATTCACGATTGTACATAAGTATAAAAGGGTTTCGATTCAACAGAATAAGCAATACTTAAGATACGTGCTTAATCAACCCAAGGATGCATTCTGTCAGCCCAAGGGCATGTATATAATAGACAAATTTTTGTAATTTTAATTTTTAATTTTAACACAACGCTTAGAAATTTGTAAGTTTTTAGATAAGTTTTCACTGAAAAATTATGAAACAATACATCATGAAGGTCTTTCAGAGGTATAAGATAGAAATGCAAATGTGATTCTGATATAGCTGAGGATGACCTATGAAGGGTCGAAACCGGTCCTAGATTGTAATAGTTTACAAGAAAATAAATGTATTGATTAGGTGGAATTTTTCTTTCCTTTTATGAAGAACTGTAAAAGTAGTTAGTGGGACATAAAGCAAATAACATTATTATTATTATTATTATTATTATTATTATTATTATTATTATTATTATTATTATTGTTATTATTATTATTATTAATATAAAACAATTTACTGCACCATTTACAACTGTGTCATAATAGACATTGGATTTGTACGCAAATGCATATTTTGTTTGCCAATATGTAGACCTCCAAAACCAACAAGGAAGTGCAATTGAAGGTGAAATTGGATGAATTATTACCGTATGTTTAATAGTGTAATATTTGAGATTACTGCATACTTTTCAAATTTAGGATTTATTGTGCATGTTTTTGACTTTTATTATGCATATTTTAATGTGGTTTACAAGCAGTCTTCAACAAAATGTAAAGTAATTAATGCCGTGAACTCTTTCGGCAATAAACCGGTTCGAAGGGAACTGGCAGTTATCAAGACACACTCACATCATACCAGAATCAGTCAAGAAGTCTTGGTGATTCACTGGACAGTATGGAGAAAATGAAGCGTAAAATGGAAGTAATCTCAGGAAACCTTGGTCTTGTCTGCAAACAAAATATCGTGATGTCCTTAAACAAAATCTGGGCTACATCATAATAGCTATAAACAAATATATTTGGCTGGTACTGATAATATGGATCTACTAGAATGTTTAACACCTACACTCGCTCCCAAATTCTAGTACTGTCCTGTCACATCTGTAGATGTAGAGAGATCATTCTTCACATTGAAGGTATAGTTCCGTTTCTATGAGTTTTGACTTGACAGTTAACCGAATGTCAGACAATGGTGCCAAATTGTTATGAGTATAAACAGCTGATTCCAAACACGCAACACGAACGGAAATATATATACTCGAATATAAGTCCAGAATCAATTATTCTTTGTAGCAAAATGCATAACTCACATAAGATGAACAATAACACATAGACTTACCCTAAATATGTTATAAGATTTAAAAAAAATCAATGCTTGAACAAATAAAATGCGAGAAAATGAAATGAAATTTCTACTCACTGTTTAGAAGAGCTCGTGTTGCTGATAGATTAATTTCTCCTAAGGAAGGAAAAAATCCTACAAACACCACTCATTTCTGAGTCACTGTCGGCATTGTCATCGTTTGTTGAGGTTTCACTCTCCTTGCTGTTTGCTTTGTCAAGAATGACCGAGTGAACTGACAAAGACCATGGAAAAAATTAATCTTAATACAATACACAGCTGATAGTATGTGGTTATAGAAAACAGATCGACAACACTGGGAACCGAAACTAGAGTCTAACACGCTCTGTCGAAGTGATCAGCTGCCTATGATTTGCTGTTTATTAATTCACTTAGTCTTCGCCTAAAGGCAGCGCTCAAATGTCAAGTTGAAACTCATAAGAACTGAACTATAGTTTTAACAGACAAACACCACAGATTTAAACCAGAAAACTTGGCATCGCTCAAATGTCAAGCCGAAAGTCATAAGAACTGAACTATAGTTTTAACAGACAAACACCACAGATTTAAACCAGAAAACTTGGAGAAGACTTTTGTAGTTACTGCAAAGCAAATTATGTGCAGGGAAGGTAAGGTGTGCAGTGTAAAATGAACGAGGAATATGTATATAAGTGTGTTTCTTCATGTTTGTGATTTTTTTACATGGCTTTGTTAAAACTTTACTACAGTAATTGATTTATTATGTGTATTAATTAACACATTGTGTGTTATCTAGGAGAAGTTTGCATACTGTTTAGATTGATACGTTTCACAAGCTATGCACACATTGTTTATACTCATAGAACAGCTGCAGCTGTAAGTAGTGTGATTTTTTTGTTTTTCATTCACTTGTTTATTCATGATCTTTTTATGTATCGGTGTGGGTGAATCACGTGTCTAGTAAAATAATGTTACGTTTGCATTTCATACAAGTGTTTAATAGCATAAAAATAAGTGCATACTTGAATGCACATTTCACCACTTTTTGCAGCATAATTGCATGCTTCTATTAGTGATTTATACAGCATATACATCCAATGTCTAGTCATGAAGCATGAAAATTATATGAAATTAATATTTTAATGTCTATGAGGCTGAATTTAAATTGAAACATTCCTATGTTTATCAATACAAATTGTCTAAGGCTGGTTCCGCGCTCTAACAACCGGCTTCGAGTTGAGGAGTTGTGAGAAAGATTGTGTGTGGTGTTATGGAACATTTTTACGTTTTTCGATACATATTGTCTATGGGTGATTCCGCACTCTAACAGCTGGCTTCTAGTTGAGGAGTTGCAAGAAAGACCATGTGTGGCTTTCCTATATCTTTGCATTCACACGTTGCTTTGTTACCTCTGCTGTGATGATACGCAGTTATAATTAGGCGGCGTAACCAAGCCACGTGAATCATTGTTCTATGACATTTTGATCTCATTTTAATACCAATGCGTATCCATTGTGTCATCCTTGAAACCACAAAAGAAGAGAAAAATGGACTTCGAATTTTGTGATTTTAAGGCAGAATGGAGTGTTATTTTGTTACTGAAATAGATGCAAAGCATTGTGTTTAGTGTGCAGTAACACTGCAGCTGTACTTAAAGAGTAAAATATATGTTGGCATTATGAGACTAAGCATTCATCACAATATTCCCAACTAACATGGAAGGAATGATCACAAAAATGAGAAACTTTAAAACAGAGTATTTTACTACAGCACAGTTTCTTCACTAAAGTGAAAAATGAAGCTACATTTAAAGTAAGTTTACGAGTAGCTCATTTGTTAGCAGAGGAAGGAAAATTGTTTACTCATGTTGAGTTCATTAAATCATTCATGATGTAATATTTTTGGGATTATGTTGTGTAATAAAGTATATGAACACACTCAACACGCGTTTCGATACCGTGCCTTTCTCCATCAGGAGAAAACAGAAAATGGAAACACGACGCAGCAATGGTTGCTAAGTGAAAGCAACAAAGAACTTAAAATGGTGTCCTAAGATGTAATAGAGATGCCATTTTAGCCCCGTGCTAGGGACAAGGAATGGCAGCAATCCTTAATGCCATTCATTCTTGTATTTTACGCCTGATAGTGCATTTATCCTTATCATCTAATATCATCTAATTTATTTATTTATTTCCACCTTCCCCAACTGGAGATTGTCCCTGAAGACAAAGTATACAGAAAGGCAATCTATATATTAAATTTTTTAAATGAAAACTAAAGTCAGTCAGTCCGGCCATTCTATCCGGTCCAGTTCCTTCATTTTTGTTTTAACTTAAAGGTATTCATGCACAAATTTGTCATCAGGTACTATAAATCACTTAACTTCCACCTTCCTCAAATTATTTCATTTTTTTCAATTCTTTGTATCCTTGAAGCAATCATATCTTTGGTTCTAATTGAGGTACAGAGTTTGTTTTGGCCTAAGAACACTCAGTGGATCAGGTTCTTTCATTTCAGCTCTTAACTATTCAAATTGGTTCATTCTGAGCAAAGTTATGAGTGCACATTAAATTTGACGTCTCATTTCTTCAATATTTTTTCTCATTGAACCAATCGTATCTTTCGTTCTAATTGAGGTACGCAGTTCGTTTTGGTCTAAAAATGCTCAGTGGATCAAGCGCTTGCTTTTGAGGTAATAACTATTTACATTGATAGATTATGAGAATAGTTATGAGTACATTTGTCTCTATGACGAAGATCTTTGAAGGACTTTTTAATAGTTCGGCGCGTAGTGTTGTTCCAAGGAACGTTTAATTCAATTTCTTTGTGTAATGTATTTTCAAGTGTTTTCTATTATCGCAGCAGATCATGAGCTTTATTTCATTAAGTCGGAACTTTGCAAATACATCCGTGAGCATAGTAACGTACAACACCATACATTGTACATTGCGGGCGGAGCCAGCGGGAAACTGCTAGTCTATATATTAAAAAAATTTATGAAAACTAAATTCAGTCAGTCTGGCCATTCTATCCGGTCGATTTCCTTCATTCTTTTTTTTAACTGAAAGGTAATCATGCACAGATTTGTCATCCTGTACTATAAATCACTTAACTTCCGCCTTCCTCAGATTATTTGATTTTTTCCAATTGTTTGTCTCTTTGAAGCAATCATATCTTTGGTTCTAATTCATGTACGGAGTTCGTTTTGGCCTAAGAACACTCAGTGGATCAAGCTCTTTCATTTCAGCTCTGAACTATTCAAATTGGTTTGATTCTGAGGAAAGTTATGAGTGCACATTCAATTTGACGTCTCATTTCTTCAACATTTTTTCTCATTGAAGCAATCATATATTTCGTTCTGATTGAGGTACGCAGTTTGTTTTGGTCTAAAAACACTCAGTGGATCGAGCGCTTTTGTTTGAGGTAATAACTACTTAAATTGGTAGATTCTGAGAAGAGTTATGAGTACATTTGTCTCCATGACGAAGATCTTTGAAGGACTTTTTAACAGTTCGGCGCGTAGTGTTGTTCCAAGGAACGTTTAATTCAATTTTTTATGTGATGTATTTTCAAGTGTTTTGTAGACATAATATTACATTCTATTACCATAGCAGATCATGTGCTTTATTTCATTAACTTGAAACTTTGCAAATACATCTGTGATGATAGTAACGAACAAAACCATACTTTGTACGTTGCAGGCGGAGCCAGTGGAAAACTGCTAGTATGAATACTAAAAGTAATTATGAGTTGGTTAGCACATTTGACATACTGTGCTGTATGTTATTGCCTTAAAAAGTTTGGAAGATATGATTCTTCAGGATTTGGATGGAATATTTCAAGGCAGTCACTGCAATTTCTCTTATTAATGCCTGATTGAGGTTAAATGATTTACAGAACTGGACGAAAAAGAGAGGAATGGTTCCTCTAGTGTCAACCATTAATCCTATGACTTCCATATCATCAAATGGGATGGTTGGTTCATATGTTGTTTTCTGTTCCTTTTATACCTTATTGGGTTGTGTTTCGGACGTCTCGAATCTGATCGTTGAATCTATTATAAAGCCTTTTCGGTGGTCCTTGAAGGCTATCGTGAATTTGATGGGTGCTGTCTGTAATAGAGAGACTGTGAACCTCCTCGAAGACTGTAAAGCCTGAGTCCCTTAATGCTTGAGCAATGACAGATCGTATTTTATGGGGCCTAGTATTTTGTAGAGCTTCTCCATGTGGGCAGTGACCGAGGACATGAGCAAGAGTTTCTACCTTGTTATGGCAGCGCCGACAACGGTTAGTGTCCATGGTCCTGCCTGGAATAGCTCGTACAGCCGCTATGTTACCTGCCATTTTCAAGGCATCACGCCATTCACTACAAGATAATCCTTGAAGGTGACTAACCCACTGATTGGCCGGAGGATGTTGATGAAAAAGGATAACTCCTTTCCCTTTCTGTGGGAGATCGCACCACTTACCAAATTCATCTTCTCTCAACTTGGTTCTCATTTTGCGGTAGTCTAAAACAACCATTCTTTTTGTTCAATACGCTGTCATCTGGTGTTAGATGTAGCCTTTTCAAACAGTTTAGGCTTTCTTCTTTCGGTTCCCTTGTATTTAGTATGTAAATATCTCTGCAGTTAAAGAGTATCTAAGGGCATTAATGCATTGAAGAATAACCTCCCAACACGAACAGAATAGCCCTAGCTAGTCCCTTGAATTTCTTAGGACTGTATAGCATGGTGTCTGGCATATCAGCAGGAACTTGTAAGATTTCTTTCAATGTGCATCTGATCATTTTACCTGACTCTTCCAAGGAATTTGCTCGGAGGGAATTGTTTGGAACTGGTAAATTAGAGATGGGCAATTTGAGGTATGTAGAATACAGAATCTTATACACTGCTACTTTGTTCTTTGCAAGTGAAGATAATTTTGTCCCACTCCCTTCAGCAACATTTTTCTCTCATCTCATTTTCTTAATGAAGCTCTCTGATTTTCCTTTCACCACTACACCTCATTTCATTGCCTGATATAATGGAAAGCTACGAGTGTTACTGTATTCTCTTCATTAAGTAGTGCACCACCTAAGTGACAATATCTTATCGCTCACTCCAGAGAACTTTACTTTTACCAGTTGCGATAAGCAAATATGAGCAAACAATATAATTGTACTTGTATTTACGTGAGCTCTGAGCAAATCAATATTCTTTCCAAAATCAGCTGATGCATGGCAGGCTGGCAGTGCTGGACTGTCGCCAGGCCAACTGCTCGGAGGCTGTCCTTTTGCTTAAGAAGGGCTTCATGATGTGCGGTATGGGACTACTGTATTGTTTTGACAAAGGAAAACTTTCCTTTGACTGAAGAAAATTGTCAGTTTGTACATTCCTTGAATTTAGGAGGAAGTATAGAAGTATAGGTGAATATTGTCCTATTGGCTATTCTTGAAACACCTCCCTCCCAGAAATACAGGATTGGTGCCATCACATCCACTGTGTAGCGACTAGGGTATGGTTAAGCGGGGGGAGAGAAAAGGTTCCAGAACTCGCATATCTGTTGAGGTTTTGGATGAACTTGTCAGCGTATATTAGAGCAGCCAAGGTCTGACGTTTATACTAGTGATGAGTCCACACTACATGGACAGAAACTGAAAATGCTCTGAAGAAAATGAAGAAAGCCAAGTCACGTGGGTTTGATGAAATGGGCAATGATATGATCAAAGCAGCTGGACTGCAGTGTCTGCAGTAGTTATATATAGGATACTGGAATCCATTTGGAAAGGTGAGGATATCCCAGAAGATTGACAAAGGAGGTTCTTTTACCAATATTTCAGAAAAGTAGGTAAGGGTTATTCTGCCCGAAGGCAGATCCGAACCTCCGCAGAGGTGTTCCTGAGCCGGAGTTTACGTGCGGTAGGGTGGCCAGTTCCTTTCCGCTCCTCCATTCCCTTACCCCCCACCAACAGCGCGTGGCAACCCATCCAACTCCTGACCACGCCCAATGTTGCTTAACTTCGGAGATCTCATGGGATCCGGTGTTTCAACACGGAAATGGAAATCTCATAACTAACTATATGGGCATTCCTCTTTTGTCACATGGGCTGAAGATTATGGAAAAAATTGTCAAAAACTGTGAGCTGTTAGTAAACCACAGCTTAAAGGGGAAATATGTAGCTGCAGACATAGCAAAACAACAATGGACCTGATTTTTTTCAGTTAGGATGGTCATGGAGAAATACTGGGAGAAAAGAAATCGTCATTCGTTTCCTGGACATTGAAAAGGCGAATGACAGTTTTCGGAGGGATATAGTGTAGGAATTACTACATAGAAGAAAATGTGCCAGCATTCTTAATGAGTAAACAGTATATCCCATTTTGCCCTGTCCTGCACAATTGTGCATGTTCGGTTATAAGATTATTTGCATGCGAATCATGTCTTTTCATCACCAGACTGCATTGTTTGTGCGGGTCTCGCAACATACTTCTTGGATGTTTTTAGTTCCAAGCAGCGCTGACAGAGTGGCAGAAATTGTTATTAAAATGGATACCACCACATGCTCAAGATGCCAGAAAGGTATTATTGATGTATTTCAACCATTATTGGACTTTTCTAGTTTAAATAAATGTTAGATTGTGAGTGTGCGTAGATATAATGATAATTTTGTAATTTAAGTGGTTATATGCACGAGTGAATGTAGGGTGACATCTGGTAGTCCAGTTGCAGGGTATACACTCTAATTGGCTCTGTAGAAGCACATACAAAGACGTCATTTTCTCCTTGGGATTAGACATCTTAGAGTTACAGGCTGGGTGCATGGCATTGAGAACCCCTGATACTATGGTAGGCACACGGGCGGATTTGTTTAAAAGAGCGCCTATTTCGGTTAAATTAAGGCGCAATGAATGCGCTCAGTACGCTACAAAGAAACGATAATGAAAATTGCGATCTTGAATTTCAACACCGAGGGTTTCAAGTATGGAATGGGGGAGAGGGTCCAGCACATGATGAGTTAGGCTAGACCTTATCAGCACGGCCATACTCCCACCCGTTGTTCCAGTCCTAACCTTTCCGTAAATAGTCATATTTTAATCTGAAAAGGCATATGTTCCTTAACCATGTTTCATCCAGCAACATGACATCTATATTATGGTCAGAAATAAAAGCTTCAAGGTCATATTCACGATCATGCGGTTTAGGTTTTACTTCATATTTTTGCATGTGGTAACATTCAACTTGCTACACTATATAAGAATTTTATTTACGTAGGTGGTCTGAAAAGTTCTTGGAATGTACTAGAATGAAGTATCTTACCTCGGTGGAACTGCTTTTATTTTTCAACATAGTCTCCCTGTAGACTAATGCATTTGTTGCAGCGATGTTCCACTGCCTTGATCCCATCTCGAAAACGAGATTCCTCCAGGCCTGCAAAATACCTCTCCAATTCGGCTGTCAGTTCTTCCCTTGTAGAAAATCTCCGTCCACCGAGGAAAATTTTCAGCTTGGGGAATAGATGAAAGTCTGATGGTGCCAAATCAGGTGAATAAGATAGATGTGGCAACAATTCGTACCCTAGTTCATGAAGTTTTGCCATGGCAATAACACTTGTGTGCGGCGGAGCGTTGTCCTGATGGAAGATGACCTTTTTCCTTGCCAAACCAGGCCTTGTTTTGCGTATCTTTTCCTGTAGTTGGTCTAGGAGGTTTGCATAGTATTGCCCCGTAATTGTTTGGCCAGTAGGAAGATAATCTATCAGCAGAATGTCTTTTGCATCCCAGAAAACTGAGGCCATGACCTTTCTGGCTGAATGCACTGCCTTTGCTTTCTTTGGTGGTGGTGAATCAGCATGTTTCCACTGCTTTGACTGCTGTTTTGTCTTTGGGGTATAGTAGTGGACCCAAGTTTCAACTGTAGTCACAAACCGGCACAAAAAATCTTGCTGGTTGCACTGAAAACGGGCCAGACTTTGTTCGGACATTTCCAATCTGGTGCGTTTATTGTCCAATGTCAAGAGCCGCTGCACCCATCTTGCGGATAATTTTCTCATACCCAATTCTTCGGTTAAAATATAATATACCCATTCAGAAGACATCCCTACAGCTACAGCAATCTCCTGCACTTTCAGTCGACGATCCTCCATGACCATTTTATGCACCTTTGCAATAATTTCAGGGGTCGTAACACTTTTTGGCTGCCATCCACTACGCGGATCATCATCCAAGCTCTCCCGACCAAATTTACTCGCTGGTCCACTTGGCAACAGTTGAAAATGAAGGAGCGGAGTCCCCCAGTGTGTTCTGAAAGTCGGCATGAATTTCCTTTGCTTTCATACCTTTCTTTACAAAGTATTTAATCACTGCTTGAATCTCAGTTTTTTCCATTGTCACAAATCACTACGCGGGAACAACAACAAAGAGTCGTCACTACCACACTCCTGCAGCTAGAGCACTGACGCGCCACGTGTTCACTCACAAAGGATGTGTGATTATTGCGCGGGAACCTCATTGCTCTAGCACTGACATCTAGCGGTGATTCCGAGAACTTTTCAAACCATCCTCGTAAGTGCAAATCTATTACAAATTATTGTATATGTTTAACATTGAAAGTAATCAAAAGTAAATGGGTTAAGAATTAATTTTTGTATTGTAGTATATTTAATCAGGTGGACAATTCTGACATTGGTGGTCTAACAGTTGATGAAGATGAAAATGATACTCCAATTTTGCCAGAGATTCTAACCCCTGCAGGTGCCTACTCATCATATGATAGCGAAGATAGTGATCCAGATGAACCAGTAGTCGTACCAGTTTCAACTGAGCAGGTGGCCCACACCGGGAAAAATACTTATTAGGAAGTAGAAACTGTTGGTGAAAAACACTCGCCCTTTACTTAAGGATTACAGAAGTTCATTGTAATACAGTTTTACTTTTTTAGTTTCTGTAGTTTGTTTAGTCTTTTCATATATTTATTTTCTTTGGTAATACATGTTACTGGTATTCTTTTTTTTTCTAGAGCCTGTTTATAGTAAGACCACCATTGCTATACTTCAATAATGATTTCTTTGAAAATGCGGCTGAAAAAACAAATATGTCAGGGAAGTCAGCCATGACGACAGTTACAGAACTCGAGAAATTCTTAGATATTCACTTGCTCATGGGATGCATATGATTACAAGCAAATACTATCCTTCACAGAACGTTGCAAACTAAAGCAGTAGGTGAAGAATAAGTCATGAAGTGTAAGCCTTAAGAACTTTGTAACTTCTTCCTCAGGACTGGTTCTTTATGTTGAAATATATCAGAGCAAGTATACATCTCTCGTAAGTGAAGAAGTTGGACCTTCTGTCATGATACAATTAGCTGGTTTACTTCCCCTTGGTAGCTTTGTCAATTTTGATAAATATTTTACAACAATTCCACTTCTTGACAAGCTCACTGAGAATGGTATTTTAGGTTCAGTTACTATCATGGTAAATAGAATCAGAGACATGAAAATTACCCAAGAAAAAATGAACATGGAGACTGGGAAGTACGTTAAGAGTGACGAGAAAATAGTGGTTGTTGAATGGAAAGACAGCCAGATGGTTGTAACGGTATCCATGTGCTGTTGTACAACCCGAAGCAAGAGTAAAATGTTGGTCCAAAACTGAGATGCAATACGTAGAGGTCAAGTGTCCAACTACAGTTTGCACATACAACAAATGCATGGGAGGAGTAGATGTCTGCGATCAAAGGATAGAATATTACTGAACATGGTTCAGAACCAGGCAGTGGATTCTGAAAGTGACATTACACTTTCTGGATCTTGCCACAGTTAATTACTGGATGGTGTATCGCTAACATGGCTGTTCTAATCGGGCAAGAAAGAGAGATGTTCAAGATCTTCTGAACCGAGCTCGATAGCTGCAGTCGCTAAGTGCGGCCAGTATCCAGTATTCGGGAGATAGTGGGGTCGAACCCCACTGTCGGCAGTCTTGAAGATGGTTTTCCATGGTTTCCCATTTTCACACCAGGCAAATGGTGGAGCTGTACCTTAATTCAGGCCACAGCCACGGCCACTTCCTTCCCACTCCTAAGCCTTTCCCAACCCATCGCCACCATAAGACCTATCTGTGTCGGTGTGATGTAAAATAACTTGTGAAAAAAAAAAAAAGAACTCCTGACATTTTGACTGGCTGTCAGAATCTCTATAATTCCTTCCCCAGAAAAGGAAAGGTGAATAGAAGTAGTAGAAGATCAGGCAACTGATGAAGATGAAGGAGAAACAGACAATTCTGTGCTCTCCCCCTACAAAACAAAAGATTTATACACCTTCACCAATTCCATATGTAGACAAGAGGTATGATGGATATGACCACTGGCCAGTCAATTTTGACACACCTTCCCCCAAAATTTGCCACCTGGAAGGCTGCGGGAGCCTCACTAAAATTCGGCATGAAAAGTGTGTGTATTCGTGTTTATCGAAATATCAAAATTGCTTTAATTGTTTCATGTGAAGGAGTAAAGCATTATGCTTATCTGTATATGGAACTTCTTTGTTTACGTTATCAAAAACATGCATAATATTTTTAGAAAGTTTTTGTTCCCCCCGCCCCCCCATGACTATAGGGTTGTTATGTGCTTAGAAATGTAAAAATATAAGATTTCAGAAGAAGTGGGGGTGGAAAGGGATATAAAACATGTCCACATCTATTAGTCCACCTCCGTAGTGTAACGGTGAGTACTATTAGCTGCTGTCCTTGGAGGCTTATGTTCGATTCCTGGTACTGCCAGAAATTTAAGATTGACAGGAGGGCTGTTACGTGGTTAAATAGGTCCATGCAAGATACCATCATTGGGGGTGTGCCTGAAAAGAGCTGCTCCACCTTGGGAGGAGAACACAAATTTACTTTTATCTCAGCTAATATGTTGCAGACATCTCACTTTAATATCATTCAAGCTGACCCTGTGTCAATTTTGACATTTTTTAAAAACTGTAGCAGATGGCAGTGCAGTAACTGGTACTCTCTGGTGCAATCTATGGTCGAGTTTTAATGAATTTTTTTCAGGCAAACACAAAGTGTGTCACTAGAGATCTTTTACATGGCAACATTGTATGATATGAGTACCGAATGGATTATTTTCTCCCTTCAAAAATCCGACTGTCTCTGCTGGGCTTCAATCTGCTACCTTAAGATCCAGAGGCTGATACTCTACCACTAATTCACAGAGGGAGCTTATTACAATAATAATGATAATGATACAATGAATACACTGCATTTGTAAACAGCAGTAATAGTACTGTACAATGCAAAGTGAACAGATAGCAAAGATCACTTGACTGGGAACTAAGCCTGGAATTATATGCGGTAATTCTAGACATAAATGTTTTTTGCTATTGGGACGTTACCGAAAGATTTCAGAAGAAATGGGGGTGGAAAGGGATATCAGGGATATCGTCAGTATATATATATTGTAACAGTAAAAGTTTGTTTTGATGGCTAGCTGAACACAAGACTCGGTCCAGGGGTGACCGGTCACTATCTGAATTGTTACAGAGGAGAGGGAAGTCAAATAAGTATAATGGAACACTAATTGTTTAAAAAAAGTTTATTCATAAAATAAAGTCAGATTTCAATATCACCTCAGCACAGCAGTTATAATGAGTACTTCTCCTTGGGGCGGAATTGGCCCTGATACATTGCGGGTCACAAAGTCTGCTTAGGGTGTCACCATCTTCCGAGCCGATCTTGAATATCTGGAAGGTCTAGGAGCATTCGTAGTCACGGTTGTAACGTGGCACTGGGCATGAAATAGATCCAAAGTAACTGGTCTGCACAAATGAAATAATAGTTAGTAGTGGTCTGCACTCAATTGACTTCTCAGTTGGATTTCACTAATGAACACAGTTATTGCTGATGGCTTGAATTGAACTCAAAATTACATCTGTGAGGTATCAGCCACGGAAAATAAATAAGTCACTTTATCAAAGTTAAATATGAGAACTTCAGCTGAATAGTGACGTAGAAAATAAAATATTCCACTTACAAACTTTACACAGTTCAAGTTCGAATTAACTCTAGAAATAAATGAAACCAAAGAATTTGTTCTGGGATGAATTTAGTCCCGTTCACGATTAAATCAAGAAAACACTGTCCTTTCAAGAACCGTCCTGGGTTCAACACAAGAAATGTTAACTGTATCAGTTTATTTAACCACAGTTCTAAGGCTATGTTCTGTCATGAATACGGTCACTTGGAAAATAAATCTTAAGTTCGATAGCACTGTTAAATTCAACTACTAGTGTCAGTAGCTTGTAACATAAACGTATAGTTTGACGAAATGTTCTAACACCTTGGTAGAGTAATACTGTCACAAAATTCAATCACCTGTACAGTTTGAAATACTGAATTACGTTTCGCTATTAGCACAGGTTTATCACTTGTTAGGGTTAAATGCAAAATTTTGTACAGTTTTGAAGTTTCACTAATGACAAGGTCTTTATCACTTTTAGCATTCAATGTTAAGTCACTTTGTGAAGTTTAAACACTGTCATTTAAATCCTATCATCTCTTGTAATTTAAACATCAAAGTACGTTTAAGTACTTGGTAGCGTAGTATCGTAAAATATAAGTTCGAATCACACTGTTCCTGTAAATAGTTAAAACACCTTAACTGTTCATGTTTCAACTCGTACACAACTTCTATTACCACACGCAAACGATGCTGTAGTATTTCTAAGTCTTGTAGATGCCTTGTAGAATCAGAGTTCAATAGTATGCGAACTTAAACTTTCATCGGAGAGTCGAACTGGTGACTTAACTCACAGCAGCAGAATGACCAACAGCCGACCGACCGGCCTCGACTGTGGCACAAGGTAGACTGGCTTGACAAGCGAAATGCCTGCCTGTTTATTCAGTATCCCTTGGGAATTATAATTGCTAATATCTTCAATAGTTTTTAACTGATCTCCTTGAAACTTAGGAACCAGGATTATCAACAATTTGGCTATACGGTGATGTGATTCATTTCTTCATATCATTAATCTATTTAAAAGAAATTAACAATGGAAAAGAATGGAGCATTCCGTCTGACGTAATACAACCTTGGCCAAGTTACCCAGTTGTGACGTCTCACTTCCCCGCTGCTCACAGCTGACATGTTCGCAGGGGAAGTGTGTTCGGCGGGTAACATAACTCTGCACACATCGGAGACTATGATTTAGAACCGTGTTACGGGTATAATATATAAAGTTGTGGTATTAAGTAAAGTGTATTTCTCTCATCGGTTGGCCAGCAGGCACATGGGGCCTGCCATTGACTCATTGCTCCCTCCGTGGCATAGCGATAAACACAGCATTTCACTCACTTTCTCATTTGTGCTCCATACTTAAAACATTTAACGAATGTCTATCTAATAAAATAATTATTCCTTTAATTGGAATAAAATATATTTTCCACTTTTCAGTACTTAACAAGTTATAATCTGATGAATGACATGTTTCGGTTGTTATTTGACCTCCTTCAACTATGAATGGTATGATGTTTATTTAATAAATTGTTGTATTGTTATGGAAATATACATATAAACATTCTGTGAAAAATGTTATCATTAATGAATTTTTTTTTGCTATTTGTTTTACGTCGCACCGACAAAGATAGATCTTATGGCGACGATGGGATAGGAAAGGCCTAGGAGTGGGAAGGAAGCAGCCGTGGCCTTAATTAAGGTACAGCCCCAGCATTTGCCTGGTGTGAAAATGGGAAACCATGGAAAACCATTTTCAGGGCTGCCGACAGTGGGATTCAAACTCGCTATCTCCTGGATGCAAGCTCACAGCTGCGCGCCCCTAACCATATGACCAACTCACCCGGTTAATGAATTTAAACATATTATTATTATGAATATCCAATACAAGTGAACCCTATTTTACAAAGTATTGTAGGGTTATAGTTGAATTGTGTGTTTCAACTATAACCCTGAATAAAGAAAAGAATCTCTCTCTCTCTCTCTCTCTCTCTCTCTCTCTCTCTATATATATATATATATATGAGTTTTGTCTGTACATTGCTCAGAATTTAAAAAGGATAGCATTTCTGTATCAGACGTGTCCGCAGTAACAAGGAAACACACATTTTAATTTTCTGTCATTTCTGTCTGTCTGGCTGTATGTATGTACGTGCATCACGAAAAAAAAGGCTGAAGAGAATTTAATGAAAATCCGTATGTGAAGTCGGGGAATGAGCCACTACAATCTAGGCTAAAATCATTTTATTCACACTGAGTAAAATAGTAGTTTAGGGGAAGGCCCAAAATTTATTTCTCCATGTTTTGTTATTAGTGGTCCTGTTGATAAATACTACACAACTAAAGTTATATAGAATTAAATTTCTGATCATTTATGTCTAACATTTTTACTGTACCAGTATGATAACAGAGATTCATGAATTTGTATTTTTGTTGCCGAGTCCATATCAACGCCGAGCCACGAGAAAATGGGTAAACAGAATTGGATTAAAATCAATATGTACAGTTGGGGAATAAGAAACTACTGTCTAGGTTATAAATAATTTTATTCGCCCTGGATGAAATGATAGTTTAGAGGAAGGCACCTAAAATTTAATTTTTAAATACCTATGTAATTGGTCCTATCAAAAAGTACTAAATAACAAAAGTTATAGAGAATACAATTTCGGATCATTTATGTTTTATTCAGTTTCACAGTACCAATTATGATAAGAGTGGTATTTCAGAGTCAGAAGAAAACTAAACGTGAAATTAGAAAACTTTCTTCATTAGCATCCCATTCATCTGGTTCATACATTTTCTGATACTGCTGGTACGTAACACACTGGTTCATCATAGTATTCCAGCTATTCAATCCCTACTTCGAGGCGCTGATTGGAATGAACAGTGTGCACACTAAACGGAATAATGACAGAAGAGTGTTCACGGCTGTCTGCGGCCTGGTCATTCCAGCTCTGGAACTTCGGACTATTTGTTAACAAACCCCATGGCACTACAGCTCTTGCAGGGCCTTGGCCTACCAAGCAACCGCTGCTCAGCCCGAAGGCCTGCAGATTAAGAGGTGTCGTGTGGTCAGCATGACGAATCCTCTCGGCCGTTATTCTTGGCTTTCTAGACCGGGGCTGCCATCTCACCGTCAGATAGTTCCTCAATTCTAATCACGTAGGCTGAGTGGACCTCGAACCAGCCCTCAGGTCCAGGTAAAAATCCCTGACCTGGCCGGGAATCGAACCCGGGGCCTCCGGGTAAAAGGCATGCATGCTATCCCTACACCACGGGGCCGGCTCGGACTATTTGTTAAATTTGAGAAAATTTGCAGTTTTTCACTTGATCGTGTATTTCATATGATACCATTGCTTTTAATCGCGACATTCCTACTAAAGCCATTGTAATGACCTATGTTGACTTCAGTTGGGAAAACCACAAAGACAGTCTTTCTGAGAATTCCGTGGTGAAGCACGGGTAAATCAGTTAGTCATTTAATTAAATTGATGGTTCCAAAGAGATGTTTTTATATTCTTTAGAAAGAGAACACGCCTTACATGTGGCCTTGTTGAAGGTTAATGGAAACTTCAGGATTGCTAGGCAAGTTTGGACCAGTGCTATACATACTTTTTTCAATTTTACATTTTGAACCAAGTGATTTGTCTGTGCAGTATGAGTCATGTAGTTATAGCTTGCATGTGGGGGATGGTGGCCCCATTGTTGGCAACCCTGAAGATGGTTTTCTGTAGTTTCCTATTTTCATACCAGGCAAAAGCTGAGGCCGTACTTTAATTAAGGCCATGGGTGCTACATTCTTCATTCCAGCCCTTTCCTATACAGTGTTGCCAAGAACTTGTATGTGTTAGTGCCCTAACAAAAAGAAATTTCAAATTGTGCTTTCAGAAGATATGCTCCTTACAAATGGAATCATTGGGTGTGATACAACACAGTGCAAGTCTTCCTGGAGCACGTTTTGATGTAGTAGCAGATCTGCGATTGGTACAGAAACAACCTCTTCAGTACCGGAGAAGAGATTTGCGCTACAACAGTTCTGTAATCAATGCTGAGAGCATATTTCCTGAATCATTCAACTTTCAAGCCATATTGTTGGAATATGCTAAACGTAATGGTATGTATTTTAAAGTATTGATGACTAATACTGTTTTTTCTTCTTCATGGCAGTAAGGCTTACCATAGCAGAACGTTGATTTGCTTCTTATGAAGTAATAACCTGAAATTCTTTCTGTTGTATTTTGTTCTTTTTTAATATAATGTAAATCAACAGTAAGCTTTAAAATAAATTGTATATCATAAAGAGGTAGGAGGAAATCAGGACTAGTTGTCTCATCAGACTGAAGCCAGACTTAGCTGTACAGTGACAGATAATAATGGTATTGAAGGAAGTAATGACATATATTTATGATATTGTAGATATTTTATTAAATTAGTTTTTCCAGTGCAGTATAGTTTCATTCATTAATTTTTCTGATGTATTTGTAAATTTCTCATATTTCCTTTTTCTTACTATACAATGAACTTGTTGGATGAAACCGTACACATTAATCGGCTTTGGAAGTGAAGTCATGTGAGGTGATTGAATGAGTACAAATCATATAGTAAACTATCAGAAATAAAGGCAGAAGGCCTCCAAATTCTCAAATATTTATGTTATTAGAGGTCCTATTCTAATGAAAATTGGTATACAATATAATTGTACTTCAATAGGAACAAAAATGAATATAACTTATCTATATTTATAAAATACGAGTTTTGTCTGTACATTGCTCAGAATTTAAAGAGGATGGTATTTCTTTATCAGTCTTCTTCACAGTAACAAGAAAATGCACTTTTTAATTTTCCATAATTTCTTTCAGTCTGTTGGTATGTATGTACACGCTTCACGAGAAACGGCTGAAGAGAATGTAATGAAAATCGTGCAAAGTCGGGGAATACATCGCTACAATCTAGGTCATAAATAATTTTATTTACTCTGAGGGAAATGGTAGTTAGGGGAAGGTCTAAAATTTAATTCTCAAATATTTATGTTATTAGTGGTCATATCTTAATGAAAATTGGTATGCAAAGTCGGGGAATAAGTTGCTATAATCTAGGCTGTGAATAATTGTATTCACGCTGAGGGAAATGGTAGATTAGAGGAAGGCCCAAAATTAAATTCTCAAATATTTGTTATTAATGGTTGTATCTTAACACAAATCGGTAGACAAAGTTGCGAATAAGTCGCTACAGTCTAGTCTGAAAAAATGGTAGTTTAGGGGAAGGCGGAAGACCTCAAATTTAATTCTCAAATATTTGTTATTAGAGGTCCTATGTTAATGAAAATCGGTATACAAAGTCGGGGAATAAGTCGCTATAATCTAGGACATAAATAACTGTATTCACGCTGAGTGAAACGGTAGTTTATAGGAAGGCCTAAAATTTAATTATCGAATATTTATGTTATTAGTGGTCGTATCAATAAATACTACATAACTAAAGTTATACAGTATTAAATTTATGATCATTTATGTCTTATACATTGTTAGTGTACCGGCTATGATCACAGAGATATTCATGAATTTGAATTTTTGTTACTAAGTTCATATCAATGGCGAGTCACGAGAAAATGGGTAAACATAATTGAATGAAAATCGGGATCACTGCTTGATGTACAGGCCGTACTGTAGCTCGGATGATGTCACGCAAAGAGCCGAACCGTTTCCTCTGTCCGGCCGGTGCAATGCAAGGACATGATAGGTCTGTACCTTATAATTACGAAATATTCACAAATATTATATTAATATAACAGGAGAGATAATTAATACCTCTAATTGCATCATATCTCGTAAGTTTGATCCATGCAATTTTAGGAGAAGTAGGTTTGAAGAGTGATCCACACGGTCAAAGCTTGAGGCAAGATGTAAATTGAATAGATTCCTCAATCTTAAAACAAAAATATATAAATTAATCAAGGATGTAGTATTCTTAAAAAAATTGTCTGAGACTGAAATTGATCCCGAAATTCTTTAAATCAACACAAAGAAAGAATTGAAATAGTAATAATATGAACAAATTTCAAAATAGAGTAAAATATATTTGGTTAAAGAATGAAATCAAAATAATGTACAAAAAGAAAGCCCAATTGAACTTACAATTATATAGAACACATTTAATAGTAGCCCAAATATTGGCCTCATTAGAATGGAAATCGTTCCAACAGCACGTTGACAACAAGTTGACACACTTGATGGATAAGAAACAGGTGACACTAGATAGAAAACTAATGCAAGTAAGATCATCACAAACACAACATTTTAAGCAGAAAATAGATAGAAGGTAAACCCTTTAGGTACCAATTTACTATGATAGTAAATTTGACGGATACACAGTTTTCAGGTAAAGAGATACAGCTCTTGAATAAGGGTCTAAGTATAATTGGCCTAACAAGAATAAAGAAGTAGACATCAGAGGTAGCCGAGATAGAAACCAAAGTTTCCAAACTACCATACGAAATACAAAACGACATAAAAACAGAATTAAAGAAAAAACTTCCAAGATTAGCAGAAGATCTATATACTAAATTTGATCCTATTCAATGCACATTAATACAAAACTTGAAAACCAAGATAAAAAACAACAGCATCGTAGTAACTGAAGCCGACAAAGGGGGTTCATTAGTTCTACTAGACAAAGAAATATATATCCAAAAAACAGAAGATTTTTTAATAGTAAATGTTAGACGGTGGTTAATAAGGACCCAATAGTAAAAATACAGCGTAATTTAAACTTTTTAGACTTAACAATAACACGCGACAAGAACACATTTGATTTCCAAATTTACAGAAAACCCACCCACACTCCAATAACAATCAAAAATTCATCTATACACCCCAACTCCCATAAACAAGCTACTTTTTACAGTTTAATTACAGAGCCTTAAAAATCCCACTATCACCAAAGAGTCTAAAAACAGAAATTCATTATATTAAGAGCTTAGCAAAATTCAACGGTTTTAAAATAGAAATAATCAACCGAATAATTAAAAAAATCAATATTAAACTAGCAACAAACCTCGTCCCTGACAAACCTAAAAAATCTAAATTCGCCACTTTTACATACAATAATCGAGGCATCTGCCAAGCAACAAACCCTCTTAAAAAACAAAACATTAACATTGCCTTCAAGACGACAAACACCAACCGCAGCTTGTTTTTTAATCACAATACACTTAACATAAACAATAGTATTTACTCAAACTCAGGCATATACAGGTTAAAATGCATGCAATGTGAAAAATCATACATTGGGCAAACAGGCCGGAGCTTCCTTACTAGATACCAGGAGCACTATAATGCCAATAGACATAATAAATTTTCAGCCATGAGCTCTCATATGAAAGATACAGGTCATCATTTCACAACTATCGAACTGGACCTAACAATCATCAAAATAGTAGGAAAAGGAAAATTAATGAACGAGTTAGAAAACATTTACATATATCTGGATCAACATTACAACAAAGACCTAAATCTTAATGATCCCGTCAAAATAAAAAATCCCTTTTACGAGACTTTACCCAATTTATTACAATCTTTAAATCCAAATTTAAATAAAATCCTTAAAAATCTTAAACTAACTTCCAATAAAGATCACAACTTCCCCTTAAAGGTAACTCCCTCCGTCCCCACCCCTGCTAATCTTCCACAGCCAATAGCCCGTAAGCTCAACCCTCCGTCCACCTCCTCTTCTCCATCACACCCCTCTTCCTCAATTCCACATCTTCAACAGCCAATAGCGCACAAGCTCAACGCTCCGCCCATTTCCTTCCCTCCATTACACCCCCCTCCCTCAGTTCCACACAGATACAACACACGACATTCAAATCTTACTCGTTCCAAGACCAAACAGACAACCAGTTCATGCTGCAAAAACCGAGAATGTAAGTAATTGAATATACATCATTTCGCCTAATTAACCATTTTTTTTTTTTCCCCTCTAAACTTCATATCTTTCATTCTCTTTTCATTACAGATTCTTCACCATATATTCTTCAATAGTTAGTCTATATTCAAAACTACAGCCAACAACAAGTAAGAATGTTCCTATTTAACTATCAGTATACAAGTTAACAAAGATCTATACGGCAACATTCAATTATGAACTCTTTATAACTCCTTCAACAAGATTACGGAGACCGCGAACCCACTACGTAAATAACGAGACCAATGGATTAGTTGGATCCAACTTTATAATCTACATAGCGCCATACTACAGTTAAATATCACGACTTTTCAACAAGAAAGTTTCAGTGTCATTTCAAGCGGCTACTAAGTTCCATTAACCTTCTCTTCAACATGTAAATCAAGTTGCTTCCAGCCGAATTTCACTCGAACTTTCATACGGCAACTTTAGCCATAGACCTTCTTGTTATTATGTTGTTAAGGCCTAGTTTGTCTAATTTATAAAATCATTTTTTTAAATTACTAGTGTAATATCACACCAACTACAAAAAAAAAATTTTCTTCACAAACATTTTAAATGAAGTTTTAATTGTAAATTATTATTTAAGAACTCATAACAATTTCTCACATTGTATAATTTCACTCTAATCTTATATTCTCATTTTATATTTTTTACCATGACAATCAGGATCCTGATTTTGATCTTTAAGTATGAGTGTAAAAAGGCTGATGATACCCTTTTAAAGGGCGAAACATGTCCCTTTAAATTTTAATTTAATAGGATTTAAGTCCTAATTTTGTAAATTCTATTGTATTGAGTAGGTTGATCCTAATAAATTTTAGTAATATCTTAAATTGGGTGACCCAATATCGGGCATCCTAGCTGATATTTACATGGACTCGATTGGACACTCAAAAATAAGAACTAATATCAAAGGGATTTGTTTGTGGTTGAGATACGTGGATGACACGTTTGTAATAATCAATAAGAATGTCACCAATAGTAGCGAAGTCTTAGAAAGCTTAAATAATATCAACCCTAACTTAAATTTCACTAAGGAGGTTGAAGACAAAGGCTCCTTGAATTTTTTAGACATAAAAGTCACCCGAACCATTAACTCCTTTGATTTCCAGATTCATAGAAAGCCTACACATTTGTCTGTAACCATAAATAATTCCTCATTATACCCCGGTTCTCAGAAACAGGCATCTTTTTATATTTTAATATATAGAGCGGTAAGAATCCCACTATCCCCTAATAGCTTAAAAATTTAGTTCAGTTACTTAAGGAATCTTGCCAAAATTAATGGTTTTAAGGTCAAAATGGTAAACTGCTTAATTCATAAGATTAAGACCAAGTTATCCACACATCTTATACCCGACAAACCTAAAAGAACTGAATACGCCACTTTCTCATATAGTAGTCCAGTTGTCCACCAAATTGCTAACACTTTCAACAAATGTAATTTGAACATAGCCTTTAGAACAACCAACACAACTCAAAATATATTCTTCAATTATAGTAAAATCAACAATAATAATAATAAATATTCAGGTTCAGGAGTCTGCAGTTTAACATGTTCTCAGTGTGGAATTTAACATGTTGGACAGACTGGACGAAGCTTCTATATAAGGTACATGGAACACTTCAATGCAGAAAAACACAATAAATATTCGGCATTGAGCACTCATATGAAGGAAACTGGTCACCATGTTACTTCAATTGAAGAGGATCTCACAATAATCAGGAATACAAGCAAAGGTAAACTTTTAAATGAATTAGAGAGTATATATATTTTTCTGGACAAAACATATAATAAGGATTGAAACCTTAGCGATGCTACGGAAGTCGGAAATCTCCTATATACTTTAATGCCTAAGTTATTAAAAACAGTCAACCCAAGCCAGAATATAGTCCAATGAATATTTAAATCCTTTGAATTAAAAACTCCCCTTATCCCACCAAATATTAAGCCTACATTTACCTTCCAAACAACCCCCTCCCACATTAACATCGGCATGCGAAGCTTTGCCTACCTCCGCTTCCCCTCCACCGCATCGATACAACACGCGGAGTAGGAACTCCAGACAGACTAACGCTGCTGATACATTAAGATGGACGTAGTTTACGGCGAATGAGTAAGTACCCGTTTTACATAACATATAATTCTTAGGGATTCACATACGATTTAAACACATACCGTCAAGCACGTTTTTTTGTTTCGTTAACAATATAACCACATTCTTTTCCACGGTGTTCTACATCTTCTAGAAGTACTACACTTTCGTGAGACTGCCAAACAAACCTCTCAAATACTCTGATATACTCGTCTCAGCAGCGACTTCAACCAGCATATCAGTGTCTTCTTGCATTAGTTATCTTACGATAATTTTTGATTAATCATCTAAATAAGATAATTTTAAATCGTTCTCCTTTTTCCCGGCCAATATTTTTTAGCTCCTGTGTGTTTCATAAAAAAAGAACATAATTCAACCTCAGCTTTTGTGTATTATCATACCATTGTTGTCTCTTGAAGTGTTGGGTTCGATATCTGACCCTCAAGCGATACGTATGCTCAGATTTCTTACGAATCATGGTCGGACATGTGTTGTTTATAGAATTAATATGGCAAAATTCTTTTCTTTTTAGACAAACATTTTAAATTGTTTAAAGTGTTTTTAGCATGTGTTGTACAGTATATGTTATGTTCTCAACATCTTATTTTATAACAACTATTCCACAGTGTCATTACTTTTAAGAAATCACAGTTAAATTTTTATAAGTTATAAGTGATAATGTCCTCTGACCAATGCTTGTTTTAAGATTAAATAAGGCTGATGATGCCCAATAAAAGAAGGGCGAAATGTGTCCTTTTAAATTTAGTAATTTCTATGTTTATTTAACCACATAATCGTGGAATTAACTGTATTGAATAGGTGGGGTAATAAAAATACTCCTTTTGTAAACTTAGTGAGATAGCTGTTTTCAATACGGAACAAAGATGAGAGTTATGGTTTGTAAACAAGTTAATAATGACGTTGTGTTTGTGTTCCTTAACGAAGTCTGCTCCAAGTATAATATTGAAATTAACCTTAGACATCACTATAAATTTGTGCGAGAATGTAGAATTACCCAGCGTAATGTCAAGATAAACCTGTTCTTTACATGTCACTGTCTTGTCTGGAATAGCCCCTCTCACTTTAACATTTGAGACTGGTAAAATTACATATCCTCTTCAATTCCTCAAATAATGTTCTAGAAATAATACTTATAGAAGCTCCGGTATCCAAAAGAGAATATACTTTGAATCCACAAACACGTGTGTCATCTATAGGCAATTTAGTAAATTTGTAAATGGTAGCGGGCTGATAATCCTCAATAAGGTCTTCCGATTTTACGTACCAAGAATTTATTTGAACAATCGTCCATCCCTCGTCTTGCCTGAAATCTTATTTAGAAATCGCAAGATCTGATATGAAATTGGCGTAGTTTTTTTTTTTCTTTCTTTCTTTTTTTTTTTTTTTTTTCCGCCTTTGTCCTCTCTTAATGTAGAATTAGTAGAAGCGTCTGGCGGTTTACCTTCCGTTATGGATTTTCGATATTTCTGGTATTCTAACCCTTCTGCACCTTTGACTCTATCAGGATTCACATCTTGATTATTCATTGCTTGCTTCCGTTTTTCCTTTTCTTCTTTCACCTTTTGCAGCTCGTCCAAGTATTTCCTACTCTCCTGATATCGGTTTTCCATTTCTTCTCTAAAATTTTGCAATTCCTGCTGAAAATATCTGGATCGTTTGTAAGGCCTAGCTCCTCTTCGATTTTCCCAGCGTCTATCTTGTATTCTCGTATAATTCCTGTATCTTGGGTTTCTACCATCTTCTCTTCCCTGTCTCGAAATCTTCTGCGGTCATCTCTTCTGTCTTGGAATTGCTTCTGCTGATCACGAGCCTCCTGGGATTGATAATTTATCTGATCCGGCAAGTCAGCATATTGTTTTCCAGCAGTATTCACAGCATTAATTTGTGGATTATTTGTTCTGGGTTACCTAGATACCATTTGACTCTTAGTCGTATAATCCAATTGTGTAAGTATAGCCTCCGCTTGAACTACATAATTAATATGGCGGCAATTAAGATATGTTGAACATCTGGAGGAAATTGTTTTGCGAGTGCTTTCAATAAAGCAGTCTCTTCCAATGGTTGATCTAATTCTTTCATACGTCGTAATTGTAGGGAAAAATAATCTGCATATCTTGTAGGTCCAGAACCTGTGTATTTCCTTGAATATAAATCAAGCCATAAGTTCTGCTGCAGTTCAACTCCCCAATAACGTTGCAAAAATAAGCGTTTGAAGCTATCAAAATCTTCAAAAAGATAACGGAACACATAAAACCAATTAAGGACATCACCCCCTAAGAATTTTTCTATTGTTCTAATGTGCCTTTCGGGGGAGATCTTATTATCCTTAATGTATTCCTCCAAGTTATGAATAAACATTTTAGGTGAAATTTCTTGGCGACTATCAAATTTTCTAGGTTTATCTTCACTCATTCTGATAACATTTATAACCTGCTGATTTCCCTGAGTTGGTGAATCAGGCATAGTTATTGTCTGACCTGTAATGTTACTTAAATTCAATTGGTTATGTTGACTCTTATTTACCATTCCCTCCGAACCAACTATTCCTTCCTGAATAGTATCTTCCACGTGATTCTGTCTATCTTGTAGACATTGTACCAAAGCTCGAGGACTACGATCCTGAAGTTTAATTATGTAAACTTCCTTTTCTAATCTTTTTATAATGTCTGCATTTTCTTCGACTTTCAGATTACTGATCTTAACCCATTCACGTACCATTTAACTGAACTTATTTATGCCTTGGTGTACCATTTATTTTCATTACTTTACATGATATTATCACCGACACTGAAAAAGCATGCTTTACAGCAACGTAATGAGAGGAAATATCCAAACTACTGTCAGATGTTCTTTGTGAAGTCTTTATGAATATGGTAGGTCATAAAACAGTCATATTCATGCATAGTCACCTTGCACGGGTGGGATTCAAATGAAGATTCCTTCCTCAGACCCCGTGTCACACAGACTTTGCATCTCCGTGGTGGGATAACCTTCTTCGTTGTTGGGGGTATTGTGGTCGGAAAGTATCCCCAGTGCCTCTCTTGAAGTCTCAGTGGTGTATCCCCAGGGCTTAGGTGCCTTATTTTGGATAGTCAGGCAAGGTCACACTCGCCAACAGCTGTTCGGCCAAATTGATCCGGAAGGTGGTAAAGCCTACTCGCTTATTTTCAGGGTTGAGGAGGGGATGAATGATGTTGAAATTCAGAAGTGTCATGTCTAGCATGTAGAAGTATATTTTTTGTATCCTTTTACATACTTCCTCATCAAGGGGAATGATGCGAGTCTCTGGTCATGGGAATCAACACCACCCTTTCCAGAGTTGTAATCAACAAGAAGATTGGGCCTGAACGTCTTTTTTCCATCATACATTACCACTTCAAGGTAATCTGGCCTTCATTTCATCCACAGGTACAGGAAACCAGTGTTCCTTTCCAAATGACATTATCCTATTTATATCCTCGGCAGCCGATACAAGACATTTACTTGCATAAGCATTTACCTCATAGGTTAGATGTTCCCGAAAAGTCTGCTGTTAGAAATTCGTTCACAACTTGTATTTCGTTCGGGCATTGTCCTAGGTGCCTTTGGAAAACACTATTTCACCACTTGCGATGCATGAATGATACTCTGGAGAATTACTTACATGCTCCCAGTTCCATTCCCTATCGTGTAAAACATGATTAGAAGCCGCTGGTGCGGCATCAGTTGTAGGCTTAAAATTCAGTGACATATTTGACGGCAAAACAGCACTTTGTTCACCCCTACCAGCGCTAAAGTTTCTATCACACGAACTACTTTCACTACTTTCCATATCCACTAAATTATTTGTCGCTTATTTGTATATCAATGTCATTCTCTTCTAAAAATTCCCATATAATCGCTTCGTCACTCAACATGCAGGCAGCCATGATTTCGCTTACGATGAGGTTGCTAAGATACTGGTTATTCTTTCCGCAAAATAACTGCACAGACGTGTTTATCGAATACATCAATGGAATAAAACAGTGATTCCATCTGTCAAGAGGTTACCTTACTAATATCAAATCCTTCAACAAAGGAAACCGGCTTGGAGCGGGTCCGGAAATAAACACTACGCGCGGACGGAGAGATCCGTCTTTTTACCGGAGTGCAGTCAAGAGCCAGGACGGAGAGATCCGTCAAAGTACGTCAAGTGGTTAATATCTTCACCTAGATTAACAACTTCTTTTTCTTCTTCTTTTATGACCACATAGGATCACTTTAGTCAGTCCGTCGTTCAGGTCTCTTTGAAGGGATTGTTCCGGCTTTGCGGTCCTCCCAGTACTTCTTCAGACGCTCCGATCTTCGTGCCCTTTCCTCAGTTGAAAATATGCGTGTTGGTTTGTGTTGTGTAAGGGTAAAGTGGAGGTTTGTATTCTGTTGTAAGGCCTATTTCCTTCAGATCTTCTCTTACTTCTCTGATCCATTTACATCCTGTTGTGGTATTTTTTGAGACGAGATTGTGTTGTACTAGGTGTTTCAGAAGTCTCGAATCCTGCATCCTCATGATATGTCAAACGAATCCCAGTCTCCTCTTACGCATAGTATCTGTAATGGGTTCTAGCTCTTTGTACATGACTTTGTTAGGTATTAACCGCCACTGTCCATCTTTCTGGTATTTTTTGTTGATGCAGGTTCTTCCAATTCTCCTTTCAATTTTCTGAAGTCTGTCGGTCTTTGATTGTTTATTCAGGTGAAGAAGTGTTTCTGGTGCATATGTAGCTTCTGGTTTTATATTTGTGTTGTGTTTTATTCTTGCATTTATTGGTAGACGTATTTTTGTAGATATCCCATGTTAATTTTTGTGCTTTAGCTAATCTATTTGTTCTTGTTTGGATTGAGATTTTTTCATTTAGGTTTTGTGTTATTACTTCTCCAAGATATTTAAATTGAGTTACTATTTTGATTTTATTACCATTTATGGTAACTTCTTTTAGTTGTGTTGGTTTTTGGGGCATAATTTCTGTTTTTTCATATTATATTTTGAGGCCAATTTTATTTGCAATGTTTTGAAGTTCTTATATCTGGGTTTTTGCTTTTATGTCCACAGCTAGTAATGCTAAATTGTCAGCGAAACCCAGGCAATTTGTTTTGATTTTTCAGCCAATCTTTATTTTGGGGAGACATTTCCTAAACCGTTCCCTCATTACCATTTTCAGAGCACAATTAAATAATAGTGGTGAGAGCCCATCTCCCTGCCATAGTCCACTTTTAATTTCAAATGTCTCTGATGTTTCACCCCTAAACTTCACTTTTGATTTGATGTTAGAGTCAATTTTATCATGTTTATTAATTTGGGGTGTAGTCCAAGGTGTCTTAAAATTTTAAACAGAGATTCTCTATGGATGCAATCACAAGCTTTCTTGAAATCTACAAATGTTATCAGCATATCTCTGTTTTATCCTGTTATAGTCCACTATCAACTTAAGAGTCATGATCTAATCAGGACAGCTCCTCCAGGGTCTGAAACCTCCTTGATATTCTCCTAGTTCTTTCTCAAGTTATAAACTTATCCTATTAGGGATGATTATTGAAAATATTCTGTATGTTATGTTTAGGAGCGAGATTCCCCTGTAGTTATTAGGGTCGGTTTTGTCTCCTTTTTTTTTTTTTTGCAGTGGGTGAATGAGGGCTGTTGTCCAGTGTTCTGGTAGTTGTTCTTTAATCCAAATAGAGGCAAGTTGTTGATGGAGGGCAACCTTTGCTGATGTTCCTGCATATTTCCAGCACAAAGGTCTGATCTTCTCCTGGTGCTTTGTAGTTTTTTAATTTATTCAGAGCTTGGTAGACTTCCTTTATTGTGGGGGGGATTGTTGTTTTCTGGTGGTGTTTTTATCGGGGTGTTCATGTCCAAATGAAGGAGTTCTGTAAGTTCCTCACAATTTAAAAGCTTGTTGAAATATTTACCCAGAATTTCTGCATTGTCTTTATTGTTATGAGCTATCTTACCATTTTCATCCTTCAGCAGTAGGGTCTGGGGTTCATATTTTTGGAGCTGCTTTCTGAAGGTTTTGTAGTAGTCCGATTGAGTTTTATTGAATTGTTCTTCAGTTAACTGCAGTATGTCTTTATGATGTTGTCTTTTTATTCTTATTAAGACTTGGGTAGTTTCTTTTCTCTGTTTTACTAGATTCTGATAGGATATTTCCGTTTTTTGGGACTGATGTAATAGCCATGCCTGATGTCTTTTCTCCGCTGTTTCATCACATTCACTGTTCCAGCATTGGTGTTTTTTGCGTGGTTTAATTAGAGCCAGGTCTTCTGCAATTTGTTTAAGGTTGTGTATTAAGTCTTCAAGTTTATCTGTGATTTTTATTTTTTCAGTTGCTTTCTGGTAATTTTTGTTGTTGATTAGCTGGGTAGGATCTATTTTTCTTTTAGTTTTAAGGGCTTGCTTTTGGTGTCTCTTGGGGAGTGAGTTTAATTTTAACTACGTAGTGATCTGAACCTGTGTCTATTCCTCGGATGACTTTGACCTTATAGATCTCTTTGTGGTGGTATTTGTCCATGCAGATGTGATCCAGTTGCCATTCTCCTTTAGTGTAGTCAGGATGTTTCCATGTTTTGAGTTTTTGAGGTTTCCTCTTAAAACATATAGATTTTGAGATTATATTATGGTTTCTACACAGGTCAACTAGTCTCTCTCCATTTTTATTTGTTTTCTAGTGTGCTGGCCATTTTCCAATGATGTCACAGTATTTTCTTTCTCTGCCTAGTTGAGCGTTGATGTCGCCTATGGTGTTTGGGGATGTTATCTATGGTCTATGGTCTGGTCTTCTGTTTCCTCATGGTCTTTTGAGGAGTTGTTTTAATCATTAGTGGGAGTATGGGCATTTATTATAATATAGATTTTATTAGATACCTTTAAGGTGAGCTTTGAGAGTCGTGGAGACTGTAATTTGAATTCTTGAACTGAGTTTATTATTTTAAGGCTGACCAAAAATCCTGTTCCAAATTGTGGGACATTCTTCATCACTCTCTTCCCGGGTATACCTTTCTGAAGTCTGTACTCTTGAGATTCCAAGGCATCCTTGTCAGTGTTTCTAATTTCCTGTAATCCCATGATAAGAATTTTGTGTTGATCCATTATGTCGGTGATCACTTTTAGTTTACCGGTTGCATGAGTGAGTTTATATTGTGTGTAGAGAAGTATGTTATCTGCTTTGGTTTGATTCTTGATTTTGTCTCGTTCGTGTATGAGGTACTGGGGTATTTCCATGCCTCCAACTTCACAGTATCTTTTAGGTGGCAGCCCACCGTATCCGAATGCTGCCTCCTCTGAAATCTTGGTTCAGCCGGTGGAGTATTCCTTAAGAGACCTTCCATGGTTGACTGTCAAGGTGTCACCTGTGTGGGGCTAGGTCCCGAATTACAACTTTGGATGTGATCCAGTGAGGTGATAATGAGCCGCTCCTCTGGAGTACAGATGCCTTGTGCAGCCACCCCTAACCTGGAGAACAGACGCTCCATAATGGATTCCAGTGGCATTTCCTCCACTGTGAGGACCATCACCCCACCTAAAGGGGCTCATTCGCCCGAAGCCGTTGACCCCCTTTGGGAGTCAGGTTATTTCCTGCCACCCAACACTTGGCCTTAGCAGTTTTACAGCTGGGTGCCAAACCAGCAAACCCTCCTCCTTTCTCATTCCGGACTTGGGACTGGACAATGACGGAGTTACAACCTGTTCTAAAATATTGGTTTTATCATTTTCTACCATCAATTTTACATCCACGATTAACTGAGTTAACTCCACAATTTCAGCTTGGTTTCCGCGCATGTCTATTCTAACTCCACTAATATTCACTTCTATTTTCGTTTTAAATTCTTTAAGGTCCTCTGCCAACTCCTGTTTAACTTCCAGAATTTTCTCGACCATATCCTTTTTCATGGAATCCATTTCATTCCTTACAAATTCCATATTAGTTTTGACTATCGCTACATCGCTGTGTAGAGCTGTTACCTTTCCTGTAATTATCTTATTTTCCTCTTGCAACTGTGTGGTCAAGTTTCCAACCTTTTCTAATGTTTTCTTTTGATTCTCACGACATTCTAAGGCAATGTTGTCGATCCTACATTATGTTTCCACAATTTTAGCTGTTAATTCATCTCGTCCCTTCTTGGATTCTTCCTTACTATATCTATCCATTGCTCTAAATGATCCAGAGTTTTCTTATTCTTCATTTATTCTTTGCTCTAAATGATCTAGATTTCTCTTACTTTCTTCATTCATCCTTTGCTCTAAATGTTCTAGATTTCACGTATGCTCTTCCAATGCTTTCCTATTATCTTCCAATGCCAAAATAAATTCACTTTGTCCTTTCTTGGATTCCTCCTGTATACTCTCCAACATCGCTCGCAGTGCTTCCATGTCCATAATTAATTTTTGTGCAAACTGACCTATGCCAACAGACGTCAAGATTTCGAGCCTACCCGATGTAATTGTATCATTGAAATTAAAGCATTAATTATGTATGTAAATCAGATCTTTTATATTTAAATAATTCCCAAAATACTTACCGGTAATATTTGTTAGGGTCCTACCTACACAGGATGACATTAAAATATACACGGTCACGAAATATCTAAATTCATGTCAGAGTATGCCACATAATCTCCTAGTTAAATGAAATGAGATCAAACAATATTAAATCAGGCTAAATAATGCTACATCGAGGCTAAATCAAGGCCCCATGCTTGGTAAAGCCATTAACCCTTTGCAGTCCAATATTCTGTCACATGTTCCAACAGTCTGGTCCAAATTAATTTTGCACATTTTTACCTAGTCAAATTTAACTCAGAACTTTTATTCATCATCATCATCATTTCCCTTTTTCCAGCTGTAGCCGGGTAGGGGCAAATATGGTTCCTCTCCACTTGCTTCGGTCTTTCCACCACTCCTCCTCCAACACTGTGTCCCAGTCCAGGTTTCTTTCTATAATGCTGCGTTGGATGGTATCCTTCCATCTCAATCGTGGTCGTCCATGGCCTCTCCTTCCTTGGATTTGCATTTCCATCACCTTTTTTGGCATTCTTTCGTCGCTCATTCGCTTTATGTGCCCAAACCATCTTAGTCGGCTCTTCTCTATTCTGTCATTCATTTCTTCCACTCCAATTTCTTCCCGGATTTTCTCATTCCTTATTTTGTCTCTTCTACTCTTCTGTATCATACTCCTCAAGAATTTCATTTCGGCTGCCTGTATTCGACTCTCATCCTTCTTTGTTATTGTCCAAGTTTCTGCTCCGTAAGTTGTTATGGGTACATAATACATCTTGTACATAGTATCCTTTGCTTCCATTGGCACATCTTTGTCCCATAACATATTTCTTACACTATGATAGAAACAACTTCCAGCTTGAATCCTTTTACTAATCTCAGCATCCAGTCGAGCATTCTCCATTAATTCACTCCCCAGGTATTTAAACGTTTCCACTACTTCCAGGGGCTTGTCTGCAAGTCTAATCTGACCTTTCCCTTCTTTCTCCCCTCTAGTCATAACAAGAGTTTTACTCTTTTCTACACTTATTTTCAATTCACATTCTTCAATCTTCCCATTCACCACATTCAACTGTTCTTGAACCTTCCTGTCGTCTTCTCCCCAAATCACAATATCATCTGCAAATAACATCATGTTCATTTCTCTTCCTCCATATGCTGCTTTTGCTGTTCTCATGATGTCATCCATTACTATTGTAAACAGGATTGGTGATAGAACACTTACCTGTCTCAGCCCACTAGTTATTTTGAACCAACTTGTCCTGCCAACTTGTGTTTGCACGCAACTACAACATTCCTTATACAATACTTTTATTAGTAACTATAATAATATTGTTATGATTATTACCGTATATTCTGTTGCATAGGAATTGGTTTCCATAATAATTTTCGTCATCAATGCAGAAGTGAAAAATAACATAAACGCAATCTCAGTATTGGCTTCAACAAATGCTCTAAGCCCTTAAATTAATAACAGAGGAAGAAGAAAAAAATCAACAACCGATGGTAGAATTTCTTGCTTTTCAGTTCTGTTGTATGTATTACATGTAACATTACATTGACAGTAGTTCAGTTTTATTCATGGATTTTCCCCTTACGGGACTGGAAATGTTGATCCATTTCCGCATTGGACATGTTCTGTTTTAGGCTGTATACAATGAAGATAGCCAGGAGATTACTGGGATTATCTGGTTGCCAATGATTGTTGCTCACTTAGTACCACCTGGGAGGGGGTAAATGCAGGGTATATATTATGCAAAGAAAAGAGTAAATTGAAAAATGTAATTTTTTGACCCATAAGGACCCCCATTAAGAGAATTATATCTGGTACATTGCGCTCTACTCCTATTCAGTGGTTACCATTACTGAACAACTTGTCTCCTCACATCAGAAGGCAAAGCACCCTTGTTAGACTGTAGACCAGGATAGCGAAGAACAGTTACCTCCCAATACATCAGGATACAGCTGAAAATGCCATAATGAGACTTAAGTCATGGAAACCTGCCTGGAGGACGACAAAGGAATTAGTTAATTCCCATTTCAAGCCTGATGAAATATGGATACACGAATGGTCTCAATCACTCTCATAGCATTGTCAACATCAGGGATCCAACTACAAAATTGTCTGGGTTCAACCTTCCTCGCTCCACCTGGACCACACTCAACAGGATACGCTGCAGAGTAGGAAGTGCTTCTGCTCTGCATCAGTGGGGCTGGAAAGACTCTCCAGCTTGTGACTGTGGTGCTGAAGTGCAAACCTTCCTGCACATTCTGAAGGACTGCCCTCTGCGAGCTTTTGCTGGTTCCATAGAGGACATTCACCGAGTGACCCTTTTTAATGTGGAGTTTGTATATATTTTGTATGTATATAAAGTCAATTTTTTTTGTGCCTGTTAAGAACTTATACATAGTCGATTGTCAACTGTAGCATCATATGCTAAATAATAATAATAGCTACTCATATGGAAGCGTTGAAAATTCCTCTACTGGAAAGCCAGAGAAGAAATTCTTTTAGAGTAATTTTCCAGTGACTGTACAATGTTAGTCAGACTTTCTTTTCTGGGCACTATTACATCCTTTCCACTTCTTATCTCTTGTTATTTTACATTTTGCTTTATATTCCTACTATCTCCCAAATGCAAGCTGATAGCTATATGACCCAAACAGTATAGCTGCTTGCTCAGTCTTCTTCTCTCTAATACCTCATTTTACACAATTTTTTTAACCAACCTATTAGTTGTTAGTAGTAGTAGTAGTAGTAGTAGTAGTAGTAGTAGTAGTAGTAGTAGTAGTAGTAGTAGTAGTAGTAGTAGTAGTAAAACCTAAATTTTGCAAGCATCTTGGAATTTCTCTGAAAATATGATCTCCAGACAGCATGAGAGGATTCTGTAATGAACTTTTCATAAAATGAAATCCCCTGTGGATGTCTGTCTGTTGTTTGTGTGGGCTAATCTCGAGGACTAGAACCAAGAACAGATTTTGATGCGGTTTTCATTGTTTTATACAGCATGTATCGAGGAAGGACTGGTTGTCTGAAATATTAATCTATGACAAAAAGAAGCTGAGCAGTGGTTATTTTTGGGAAGGAAGTTGAAGGGAAAGAAAAAAAGCTGTCTGAGCACTTTCTTGGCTTCATAATCATTATCCTCCTCCTTTCCCCTTATCAAGCTCCTTCTGGGCTGGGGCATTTATGGCATGTCTCCACTTTCCTCTCTCTCTTTTCACCATTCCTCTTCCATCATTTTGTCCCAGTCCAGATGTCTTTTTCTTACACTCCTTTATTGAATCGATCTACCTTGTTTGACGTCTCCCTCTCACTCTCTCTTCCTTGAACTTCATCTTCATCGTCTGTTTTGGTATTCTTTTCTTCTCCAACCTCTTTACATGTCCAAATACAGTAATCTTGGTTTACTCCTACCAGTTCTTTCATTTACGTTTTCCATTCCGACTTTTGTCACACCTTTGTGCCTCAATCTTTCCTTTCCTTGTCTTTCCTATTATACTTTTTAGGTATTTCATTTTGCTGGCTTGAATTTTACTCTCCTCCAGGTCTCAGCTGAACAATATATTTTGTACATTATCTCTTTACACTTCCTTGATACTTCCTTATTCCAGACAAGGTTTTTTTACGCTTTGGTAGAATGTGTTACCCTGTTGTACCCTCTTGCTAATCTCCATGTCCAGCCTTGTATTCTGCATTCATTCACTCCCTAGATATGTGAAACTGTCAACAATTTCTAGGCTTTGATCACCAGTTTTCACAATGCCTTTCCATTGTCTTTCTCTTCTTGATATCATCATGATCTTGCTTTTCTCTGCGCTGATTTTCATACCATTCGTTTCAATTTTCTCATTCAGTGCCTCAAGTTTTTCTTGTACTTCTTTACTGTTCGTTCCCCAAACCACAATATCGTCTGCAAATATTGGTAACTTCATCTGCCTATTTCCATATGCTTCCTTTGTCTCCATTACAATTTCGTCCATAATTAGAAACAAAAGAGGTGACTCCCCCGTCTTAGTCCAATTTCATTTCCAGACCATTCTGTCTTTCCAACTAGGGTCTGTACACTGTTGGCACAGTTATTATACATTGCTTGCACCATTTCTACAGTTTGTGTACCCAGTCTCTTTTTTTTTTCATGGTTGCCCAAACCTTTTCCCTGGAAACACTATCGTATGCCTTTGTTAGATTATGAATGTCGTGACCAGACCATTTCTTTATTCCCAACTCCTTTCCATTAATTGCCTCATGTTGAATATTGGGTCCACTGTAGGTCCTCCACTTCTAAAGCCATACTGTTCGAATCTCCTATCTTTCTTCTCATTCTCTTCTCTAATATCCTTTCTTCTGTAGTTATCACTAAGGTTTGGAAGTTTATGACCTAAAGAAGTACAAGATATACAAGCAAACATGTCCTAGAATCTAGCTAAATATGACCTAAAAAACATTGAAATATGACATGAGTTTTAGGGATAGGTAGCAAGTATTTGAGTATTACTTACAGTAAACGTCTTAAGTATCAAAACATGATCAGTGACAATACATCAGACAGGTTTAGGGCCAGTTCAACCATCTGCTGGTAAACTGGCTGGCAGCTACGCAGTAGGTAAACTACCCGGGGGTGTAAATCAGCTGGTACTTTTGCTTGCGTGCAACCACTCCGCGCAAGGGCTAGGTAGCTACCCGGAGCTAGACACCGATATACGGGGTTAGCTAGACTGATTTTCAGCGACTTCTCACTTTCTAGTGAGGTGCTATCTATCGTAAGATGTACAAAGCTATTTCGATTGTCTTATTTTCCTTTGCTTGCATCTGCTGATTACCACCAAAAAGCCTAATAAGGGGAGTCTTAAGAGTTATGGACAACAATTTATGTCAAGCTTTCGTGATTTTAATCTATGAGCTTCAAAATCAATACCTAAGTGGGATTAAAATCTCAAAATTAAATTTTCTCATGCCAGTTATAACTGTCATGTAAGGCAGCGTTTTGGCAAGTATTCTTGTAGTAGATTGGTCAAGTCGCTCGTTCCATAATAGAAGGTATGCAGGTTCTCTTTGTCTTTCTGATTCACATTAAAAAATTTATTTTCGTCCCGTGCCGTTGTTCTTAATCTCTTTTCCGTGCT